>NC_088914.1:47250000-47875000 GCF_963576675.1 Euphorbia lathyris
TCTTACCTGGCACAGTTGGATTCTCAACCAGCTCAGCATCAACTGTTTGGTTTTCCTCAGCATCAACTTCCTTACATGGCTCAACATTATCTGTCCTTTCATTATCAAACTGTCCTCCAAGATCACCCAGTTCTTCTTCTTGGTTAGCAGGAGGTTTCTCAAGATCGATATCTTGACTTCTCACAAAGTGTGAGTCTTCAGAGACTAAAAAGTCTAGAGGAGATGCATCAATCGGCTTTAACCCAGAAGGTTTCTTCTTCTTTTGCAGAGGTTGCTCAGGGGTTTCCTCACTTTCTTCCTCAGGCTCAACTTGCCTTTTCTATTTTTCTACTGACACAGGTTCCTCATGACCTTGCTGAGTATCAACTTTCTTCCCACGTGATACAAACCGAATTTTCTTCGGAGCTGAGTTAATGTCTTTGGAAGAGGTTTGGGCAGCTTTCCTCTTTTTATCCTGCCTAGTGCGATCAGCAGGTTCCTTGCTTACCACCACTGTCTTTCCTTTCTTGGTTGGCATAGCTTGTTCTCCTTCCTCAGCATTAACTTCTTCCACATTCTCCTCAATAACCCCCTTTCCTTTCTTAGACTTGAGGGGTTGGTTGTATGCTAACCCAAACAGCAGTGCCGCTGTGATTTCAGTACCCCATGACTCAGCTTCACCAACCATGCTTACCTGATGGTCCTCAAGAATTCTTGTGATGAGGGAGCCCATCCTGAATTTCCCAGTACTCCGTTGGAATGCACCGACAAGAAAGACAGGCATATTGAGTGGTTGGTAGGTCAGCATGTGCCAGATAAAATTCTGCTCGAAATTGGAGGCTGATAAGGTGGAGTTGACCTTAGGAAATATGAAGTTGGTCAGGATGTAGTGAGTCATTTTTTGATTCTGACCCATACACGTGCTGGCTATTTCTCCCTTGTGGTCCTTCGGTTTACAGAACTCAACGGGGTAGTCAAGTTTGGCGTTTGTGGTTCTGAATTCTTTACCTTTGTTCGGCAGCTTTAGCAAAGTAGCTAGATAGGATGGAGTTATCGTGATGTCCTTGCCTGTGACCTTGGTGACTAGATGGTCAGCATTGTCCTTATCCACTTTGAGATTCGAATAGAAGTCCCTTACTAACCGGGGGTAAGTTTTACCGGAGAGAGAAAAGAATTCTGACCACCCGTTTTTGGAGATCCATTCACAGAACGGTTGCTCAGCTGTTACAAAACTTGGGGAGAACCACCGGCAACGAATTACCTCACAATTTTTTACACAGTTGTAAACCTGAAGAAATTCCTTTTCCTTAGGTTGCTTGTCTTTCTTTTCCTTCTTCTTTTTCGAAGAGGCTGCTTGGTCAGCTTGAGGGTTCTTGCTCGGAGTGTTGACCTTGGATTGGTCATGCTGGCCATGTCCTTGAGACTCAATATAAGTCTCATCATAGTCCTGCTGAGCAGGAGATGGAGGGTTTTCATCGGAGCGATTTTGGTCGTAATCGGCACCGGAGATATTCTGGGAATCAGACATGATTTTCTTGAGAAATTTTGAAAGGTTTTGGGATTTATCAGAGAGAAAGAGAGATTGAATGCCAGAAATTTTGAGTGTAAAGAGAGACAAGTGGGAATTCGTCCACTATTTATAGAAATGCCGAGTTGATCTGATACGTTGGAGTGGCGGTTTGACCTCGAGATGATCAATCGACAATTATCCTGGAATTTATGACACATTCGGTGCATCTGTTTCCTAATTATTGTGCCTACGTCATCCTAGGTGGCTATTAATGCGCGTGCTAGCATTTATTGTGCATGAGAGTTTTACTCAGTTTCAAGAATACTAATCGTTAGAGATTCTAGGAAGTCAGTTTCACATAGAAGGAATGTTCGTGTGCTTAGTAACTCAGTTTATGATAATCACTCAATATGTATGTCTACTCAGCATAGGGTGATATAATTCGTATTTAGCTAAGCATGCAATAGTTACTAATTTAGCACAAATCACTCAGCATGGTAATCACTCAACATTCAATTTAAACATAGAATTTTAGTGGAGAGAATTAGACATACCGATAGCTTCCCTTAGTATGTTAAATTGCTCACGAGCTAGAGGCTTTGTAAAGATATCCGCAAGCTGTTCATCTGTTGGAACATAGGTCAGTTTGATCTCACCCTTGAGTACATGATCCCTTATGAAGTTATGCCTTATGCTGACATGCTTCATCCTGCTGTGTTGGATTGGATTTTTGGATAAGTCAATGGCACTCTTGTTGTCACATTTGACTTCGATGGTCTCTGTTTTTACACCATAATCCTCAAGCTGTTGCTTAATCCATAGGACCTGGGCCACACAGCTTCCAGCAGCAATGTACTCAGCTTCAGTTGTTGATAGGGCTACTGACGATTGCTTCTTGCTGAACCAAGATACTAGACAGCTTCCAAGGAAGTGACATCTTCCTGAAGTACTCTTACGCTCTAGTTTATCTCGTCCATAGTCAGCATCAGTGCATCCAATGAGTGTGAAGTCATTTGAATTTGGATACCATAAACCTGTATTAACTGAGCTCTGAAAATTCTTTTTACAGCTATAAGGTGAGATTCTCTGGGGTCAGCTTGATATCTTGCGCAATAACATACTGAGTACTGAATGTCAGGTCTACTAGCTGTAAGGTAAAGTAGAGAGTCAATCATACCTCGATATAACTTACTGTCTACTGACCTACCTTTCTCGTCAGCACAAAGGATAGTGTCAGTACCCATTGGGGTAGATATAGGCTTGCATTCTTCCATATCGAATTTCTTTAACATTTCTTTGGCGTACTTAGACTGACTAATGAAGATACCATTCTTCCCTTGCTTGATTTGAAGTCCAATGAAGAAATTGAGTTCTCCCATCATTGACATCTCGAACTCAGTTTGCATCTGTTTACTAAATTCTTTGCACATAGATTCATCAGTAGTACTAAAGATTATATCATCTACGTAAATTTGTGCCAGCAGGGTATTTTTACCCTTTTTCTTAATGAACAAAGTTGTGTCAGCTTTGCCTCTGACATAGTTCCTGGTCAGCAGGAAACTGGTCAACCTCTCGTACCAAGCACGTGGTGCTTGTTTCAGGCCATACAGGGCCTTCTTGAGTTTATAAACGTGATTTGGAAATTTTGGATCTTCAAATCCAGGAGGCTGACTAACATATACCTCTTCGTTTATAAATCCATTAAGAAAAGCACTTTTGACATCCATTTGATATAGTTTGAAGTTCATGAAACTAGCATATGCACACAATATATGTATAGCCTCTAACCTAGCAACGGGAGCAAAGGTCTCACCATAGTCAATGCCCTCTTGCTGACTATAGCCTTGGGCTACAAGTCGGGCTTTGTTTCTGACTACATTGCCTTGCTCATCTAATTTGTTTCTAAAGACCCACTTAGTTTCTATGGTCTTTTGATTCCTAGGTTTTGGTACTAAATCCCATACCTCATATCTTTTGAATTGATCAAGCTCTTCTTCCATAGCATTGATCCAGAATTCGTCCTGCTCAGCATCGGTGAAGTTCTTTGGTTCATAGACTGAGACGAACGCAACATTGCTGAGATATTTTCTAAGCTGATCTCTCGTCATCAGCTTATTTTCAGCAGCATCAAGAATGGACTTATCTGAGTGTCCTCTTGGAATTTTGACTTCTTTAGGTAATGTTGAGTTGTCTAGAATAGGTGTTTCTACAATATCTGCAGGAGTAGATTGGTCAGCAAAGGTAATTTTGGGTTCGTGTTTACCTTTGGTCAGCCCTTGTGGTGATGACTCAGTGGCTCCATTTTGGTCAGCGGAAGCTGAGCCTGGGTCATCTTCGGCGGACTGAGTTGTCTTTCCTGCAGGGTCAGTTTCGTCGAACTCAACATGTACAGACTCTTCTACAACCAGAGTTCGTTTATTGTACACCCTATATGCTTTACTGTTAGTTGAGTACCCTAGAAAGGTTGCTTCGTCAGCTTTAGCATCAAATTTAGCAAGGTTTTCTTTTGTATTGAGTATAAAACATTTACACCCAAAGGCACGAAAGTAGCCAATGTTGGGCTTTCGTCCTTTCCAAAGTTCATAAGGGGTTTTCTTGAGTATAGGTCTAACTAAAGCCCTATTTAGTATATAGCATGCTGTGTGGACAACTTCACCCCAGAAATACTTTGGAAGCCTATTTTCACTCAGCATTGTCCTAGCAATTTCGACTATTGTTCTGTTCTTCCTTTCAACAACCCCATTTTGTTGAGGAGTCTTAGGAGCAGAAAAGTTATGGTCAATGCCACTGACTTCACAGAATTCGTCAAACTGTTGGTTTTTTAATTCTCCGCCATTATCACTTCTAATATGAGCTACTTTTAGGTCTTTATCAGTTTCAAGTCTTTTGATTAATTTAGAAAACATCTCAAATGTTTCATCCTTGCTACTCAGCAAAATGATCCAAGTATACCAAGAGAAATCATCTACAATGACTAAGGAAAATTTCTTGCCGCCCAAACTGAGTGGCTGGACAGGTCTGAAAATGTCCAAATGTAGTAATACCAATGGACGCTTGGTTGAGATAACATTTTTACTTTGAAAAGACTTTTTCGTTTGTTTACCTTGCTGACAAGCATTACATAACTGATCTTTCTCAAATCTAAGTTTGGGCAATCCCTCAACTAATTGCTTTCTTGCTAGTTTGGCAAGGAGGTCCATGCTTACATGACCAAGTCTCCTATGCCATAGCCAGGAATTGTCTTCCTTGGACACCAAGCATATATTTTTTGAAAAATTCTTTTCTAAACTCAACATGTACACATTGTCAACACGAGGGGCAGTTAAAATCAAATTGCTTGTTTTTCCCTCGAGTATCCGACACTCAGTGGCATCAAATACAACCTTTCTACCGCTGTCACACAGCTGAGCTACGCTCAATAGGTTATATTTGAGACCCCTGACTAAGGAGACTGATTCAATAGTAGGGTTACCTCCGATAGTACCTGAACCGACTATCTTACCCTTTTTATTGTCTCTGAAGCTTACACTTTCACCTCGTTTACGCTTAAGTGTGATGAATTGAGTTTCATCACCAGTCATGTGCCTCGAGCATGCGCTGTCAATATACCAAAGCTTTGACTTCTCCACGCACCTCAGGCTCACTTGCATTTTGAATCATTCATCTTTAGGTACCCAATTCTTTTTGGGTCCTCGTTGGTTAGCATAGACAGGTGCTACATCATGTTTTAATTTGTGACGACATATATTTATGGTGTGGCCATTTTTACCACAGAAGTCACAATAAGTTACCCTTTGAGGGTGATGTTGAGTTTGGTCAGCACGATTATGCTGAGCATGCCAGCATACCTTAGTGGTATGACCTTTCTTTCTGCAGAAGTCACATTGGACATTCCGCCGAGTATACCAACACACATCTATGGTGTGTCCTCTTTTCCCACAACAGTCACACTGACTGCCTTGCTGAGTGTACTGTCTATGCTGACCAGTTCCTTAAAACTCAGCATTGGGATAGAACCCTTTCTTTGCCGATTTACTCAGCTGGTTCTGTATAGTGGTGATGTCCTTCCTAAGCTTCTTTGACTCAGTTTGGACTTCCGAGACAAAACCATGCATGATTTTCAGATTTTCATCTTGCCTGGTGTTGTCTTGGAGAAGATGTCGGAGATCACTCAGTTTGATCTCCTCGATCTCATCACATCGCCTGTTGAGTGCCTTTATTTTCTTGTTACACTTTTTAGTCAGTGTATATAGATCACTCAGGAAGTTAGCCATTTCATTTCTAAGCAAGAGTAGAGATGTTACCTCATTGGAGTGTTCCTCTTGGTCAGAACCGTCAGAGAGGTCAGCTTGCTCAGATTGGCTTTGGTCAGCAGCATCGTCGGCCATGAAGCATATATTTGCTGTCTCATTTGCATCAGCTTCTGATGAGGTTGACTCATCACTGTCACTCCATGTGGCAACCATTGCCTTTTTGCTTCCCTTCTTTTCCTTTTTTAAGTTAGGGTAGCTTGACTTAATGTGCCCAGTTTGATGGCACTCGAAGCATGTGACAGGCTTTGAGCTGTCCTTTTTGTATCTGTTGTCACTGGACTCAGCTCTGTGTTTGTCGCTTCTTTTGAATGGCCTTTTGTTGTTCTTATCACTCTTTCTGAACAACTTCTTCATCTTTCTTGTGAACATGGCCATCTCCTCATCATCTGATGAGTCAGCTTCGGTTGAGTCAGCTTTCATGACAAGAGATTTTTGCTTCTTGTCTTCTGACTTTTCTTTTGCTTCGAAGTTTTTCATAGAGATCTCATGAGTCAGCAGAGATCCGATCAGCTCGTCGTATTTGTACGTGGTCAAGTCCTGAGCTTCTTCCACAGTTGTTTTCTTAGCTTGCCAGCTTTTGGGTAGACTCCTCAAGATTTTCTTCACCTGCTCTTCTTCTGTGAAGTTCTTACCGAGTCGTTTGAGCTCATTAATGATATTTGTGAATCTTGAGTTCATTTGCGAGATGTCTTCATTTTCATTCATCTCGAACAGCTCGTATAGCCTCATATGCTGATTCACTTTAGATTCCTTGACTTTGCTCGTGCCTTCATAGGTCACCTCTAGCTTTTTCCATATCTCATGTGCTGACTCGCAACCTGAAATTTTATTGTACTCTGCAGCATCTAGAGCACAGTGAAGCATATTGATAGCCGAAGCATTATTTTGAAGTTTTCTAAGGTCATCCTTTGACCACTCAGTTTCGCT
The DNA here is from genome assembly GCF_963576675.1 of Euphorbia lathyris. Classification (NCBI taxonomy): domain Eukaryota; kingdom Viridiplantae; phylum Streptophyta; class Magnoliopsida; order Malpighiales; family Euphorbiaceae; genus Euphorbia; species Euphorbia lathyris. The sequence goes on from NC_088914.1 coordinate 47,256,730, forward strand.
CTTAGCGACTTTCTCGTTATTTACCATTTTAAAAGGCACAAATGGGCCTTGAACTATTGCAAGCCATGCACTCATGTTTGTGGCTTGAATAAAGTTTTTCATCCTGTTCTTCCAGAAAGTATAATTTGATCCGAAGAACAAGGGAGGCCGACTAATTGATAATCCCTCAGGGAGTATCTGTGTTGTTTGATTTTCGGGAAGGAAACGAGTGCTGTTCTCAGCCATTTATCGGGATCAGCTCAAGATAGTTATATCTTTGAGTAGTGAGCTTTTAGCTCTGATACCACTTGTTGGTCCCGTGTGATTAGTTCTAAGGGGGGGTTAGTGTCACACCCGACCCTAGACGACCCCAATCGGCATCGAGCGTGAAATAGAAAGATCATAATCAATACTTAGAAATCTCCAATTAATCCAAATATCATTATCTTCCAATCGAAATACCAAAGTTCTAACCATAATTCTAACAATAAGTAACAACTTCCAATACTCGTCTAATCGGTCGGTAATCTTCTATATACTTGTACTTTCGAATCTAAAAACATTAAAACATTTAAAAACGTGAGACAAAAATCTCAGTAAGAAATTATCATACTAATATCAAAATATAAATTCTAGAAATTTAGTCACGGACGTGACAGTTAGGAACTAATGTAACTTTTTCACTTAATTATGCTGACTTAATTAATTCCTTAAGTTATTTAACTTTGTTTTGGTTAGCACAGCCGAGAGACGTAAGACAGCTTTAGTCAGATGCTGACTAGAACTGTTTTACTTATGAGTTGGGAATTGACACTTGAGGTCAGCTTCCAACTCAGCACCACGATTACTCAGTGTCAGCTTTTACAATTTATATCCTGAGCAATTTAATCAAGCAACACATACAAATATATATATTGAGAGAGAGTTAGAAATTACTCAGCAGACTTATCCTGGTTCGGCCTCTCCGCCTACGTCCAGTCCCCAGAATCCCTCCGGGCTTTTTCAATCCAATACTGAGCTCTTTAAAGGTAGACCACAAACCGTTTACAAGGCAGTTGAATATGCAAGAGTACCTTCCTCTATTCGTCTACTCAACTCCTACTAAGTTCTATAACCCAATACCTAGATTTCTCTACCGCTGAGTACTTAAAACCGAGTACTCAGCACCACTCTCTCAATCTTTTACAATTGATACAAACTTGTTCTTTCTAGATGAAGAACACTTTAGATGATTACAAAATCAATCTAGCTTTTACACAGAGATAGAAATTTGGTGTAAGATCTTTTTTTCTTGTTTGAATGTGCTTTTGTATGTTTCTCTTTTTCTCTTTTTATTTTTCGGCAATCGGCAAAGGATCCAAGAATGAACTTGTCCTTTTATAGTTGAAATCTGAAGTCTCAATCATTTGAATCTGGATTTATCCGTTGGATTCAAACGGCTCTTTCTTGCATCATTATTCTGGTCAGCTTCAGATTTGCAGGCCAATCCTGTCTTCTGAAATTAGCAGGCGTCAGGCTTGTCTTCTTCCCGCAGGTGCCAGTTCGTCTTTTAGCTAACGGACAGTTGACCCATGCATCTCGAAATTGACTCTGTGCGTAATTCCAAGGCTTCTGTTATTGGTGCAGACAGATGTCGGATCTTGTCTTTTAGCAAACGGATCAATCATGCTGTCCTGATGAACACTCAGCTTGACTTTATTGACGTTGCTTTTGTTCTTTGTTTCTGAGTCATATTCTTACTCAGCTTCCGTAGTCAGCTTCGTCTGCAAGCTTTAAGGTTAGAGGAAGACTTCTCTGAGTTGCGTTCCACTCAGCTTCTTTGGCCAGCTTCATCTTTAAGCGTTTGTTCTGGAGATGACTTTCCTTCTGTTATACTGAGTTGCACTCCACTCAGCTTGTGCTATGTTCTCATGCTGACTTCGTCTTGTCTTACTTTTTATTTCTGTTTTCATTTATACTTATACTCAACATTGAACAAACATATTAGTACAATTAAATCAAAGCACTTAAATTTAATTGTCTCTTAATCATGGATTAACTTAAATAATTTTGTCAAATCAAAATCATGTGGAAATGTGTTTCAACAATATGTCCCTTCCCTCCCCCTTTGACTTATAAATTCTTTCAGATTTAATTTTGGGCATAAGAGGAAAAGAAAGGACCATTTTTTACTTTTAACTTGTCTTTTGGTCTCTGCATGTGTTGATTTTATTTTTTTACTAGTTTTTGACCCGTGCGATGCACGGATTAATCTTAATATATAAATATTAACAAAAATATAATTTAATAATTACAATTAATGATATAAAGGTGCTATATAAATTAAATATTATTATTTTATTTTCACATTTAATTTAAATAATCTTTTTATAGATAAATATAATAATATAATTAAAATTAATATATTATATTATATTTTTTATCAGTAAAAAATAATGAAGTGACACCTCAGCTCCATCGTTACTGTTTTATATTATATATAGATATGCAGAGAATTAGAGAGATTTTAGGGATTAATTTAAATTATGTAGAACTTTTAGATATAGATATGCAGAGAATTAAAGAGATTTTAGGGATTAATTTAAATTTTGTATAACTCTTAGATATAGTACGGATAAAATAATCTTTTTATAAATAAATATAATAATATAACTAAAGTTAATGTATTATATTTTTTATCAGTAAAAAAGGAGGAAGTGACACATCAGCTCCATCGTTACTGTTTTATATTATATTATATATAGATAATATAACTAAAGTTAATGTATTATATTTTTTATCAGTAAAAATGGAGGAAGTGACACATCAGCTCCATCGTTACTGTTTTATATTATATATAGATTTTGGCTGCTTCTCTCCGCATACCTTGCCAACATATCCTCTTAACTGGCCTAGAAATTTGCATGGGCCGCATTTTTCTTGAAAAATAGTGGTTGTCTTTAATGATGGCCTAGAAATTTGCATGGGCCGCATTTTTCTTGAAAAATAGTGGTTGTCTTTAATGATTAGCAGCTTTTACCACCATGCCTTTTCGTCTTCCGTGCCTTTTCGTCTTCCGTCTCTTCCAATTCTTCTGCATATTCACTTTCTATTTACTTTCTATTTCCTTTAAGTCCGTCTCTTCCAATTCTTCTGCATATTCACTTTCTATTTACTTTCTTCCAATTCTTCTGCATATTCACTTTCTATTTACTTTCTATTTCCTTTAAGTGTTTTCTCTGTCGTTACTTCCGCTTTTATAAAGATATTTTTTCCTTTTTCTTTCCATCTTTCCACTATTTCAGTCCGAAATAAGCGGGTTGTACATAAGCATTGTGCGTATGGTGTAGTCCTTTACCAACTCAGACCGGACTGGCCGATTCAACTGGTTGAACCGTTAAATCGGATAAAATTTCAGTCCGAATTATCTTGGTTTGTTGCATTTACAACAAACCGGAGAGAACCATAATTAAACCAAAAACCAACGGTCGAACCAAAAACCGGTATGACCCCGATTTAAAGAAAAAATCTTACTAACAGCAGCTTTCACCGTGTAAACCAATTGGATTTTGAAGGTTTATTTATAGGAGATATCCTGGATTACTTTCTACAATGTTTTCGATGTGGGATTGTGTAAATCCCTTCCCAACGCATCCAAGGACCTTCTTTCTTTTTCCTTTCTTTCTTTTTATAAAACACAGCAACAAAGTAATATATTATTAATAATATTATATTCTAGGTGCAATTGGAGTATATTATTATTATTATAACTATAGTATAGATTATGTATAATTTATGCATATTGATATTTGAATTAATAAGTTATAAAAATAATCTCAAATTATATATATTTAATATATATATATATATATATATATATATAATTTATTTATTACGTCATCCGGTCCAACCAATCTGAGTCATCCGATCACCTGTGATCCAGTTATAAATCCGGTTTGATGTCCTATCCGGTCCTAATAACATTGGCAAGGAATCCGGGTTGTTGAGCAGTTGGGGGTCAAGTCCAAGAAGTCGTGGGATAAGGAAAATGAAATTTAGGTTGTTCTGCCACTCAAAGAAAAAGAAAAGAAATGTCAGAGTTGTTGCCTTGCCTTGGCTAGGGGCTTACATTATTGCTCAGAATAAATACATAATCTACCTCTCACCTCTAAACTATACTCATTTGGTCAAAAAAGGCGTTGTGAATGCATTTCATGCAATAAATAATTATGTTGTCTCTTATACAACATTAACTTGAAAGCTTAATAATATGTAACAATGCATCATATGTCAATACAGAAGTTAATTATCATTGAATGTTTGATATTCAATGTCTGTGCATATACTAGTCTCCAGCTTGTTTTATTATTATTATTATTATTATTATTTTCTCCTCAATCGCCAGCTATCAATGTCAAAGCTTAAGCTTTTCTGCTGGATATGCTTCATCTGCTTTAGGAGCCTTTTGCGTCTTGGCTGAAGTTAAATTCCTACCACTCCTGCTTCTTACTCCATTCTCTCTGCTATTTTTCCTACGATGAATAGGGAAATATAATAAATATATATATACCACCACCACTCAGGCAGGTAGGTAGGTATTCAAGCCAACCTGAATTGGAGCAAAAGCAACGTTGCACCAGCAACTGCTGTTCCGCTTACAACAGCTTTAAGAAGTGGCAGCTTCCTCTTCGCTATTCCCATAGTATCATCATCTGCTTCTTCAACTGCCGCTTTCTATGTACCAACAACTACTTGTCATACAAAGTTGGGAACTAAAGCTTTGAATACTACAATACAAAACTTAAGGGCTTGATCAATTATTCAGCTATTATAAAAGAAGAAGCATTCAAAAAAACTGGTGTACCTTTTTCATGTTTCCATTTTCTACTATATTGGACGAAATATCCATAATATTTTGTGAGCATCCAGTTGTTTGTTTGCGGGCATCCTTGTCATTTTCTGCAACTATAGAGTTGATTTTATCATGCTGCAAGGCATCTCCAATAACTTCACCTTGAATACATTGAACATTTTGCTCATATGAATCTAGTAATGAAGGAGATTGATAACCAACATTTCCAGTTGGTACTACAGCAATTTGGCATTTCCCTTTCTGATCCCACCGGGAAAACCCATGTGAGTCGGCAACAAACACTCCAGTGTTTAGATTTCTGAGAGACTTGCTAATGTTTTTATCATATGGCATCACAGGCGTAGTATATTTATCTGAACAAGCTATACAACACTTGGGCAGAGATTCTTCTTTCTTGTTCCCCAATAATATCTGGTCCAATCTACCATGTTCCATTATGTCCTGATTAAATCCTTCTGTTACTTTCTTACTCATTTCATCCAATTTTGTTTCAGGAAAAGATTCTTGTATTTCTAACTCATCATCAAAATCCAAGTTTCGGACATAAATCGACATGGAGTTCACACTGCCAACAGAAGACCTCTCAACATCATCCCCGTCCAAAAATTGACTTGTATATTCATTTCCGTCACTCATCTTTTTTGAGCAACATGAACTAGTGCCTACTACACATTCATTAAAAATACTGCTATTATCATCAAGAATACTAGAATCATCAGTATAAGCTCCATTGCCCATGATAGCTGATACTGCTTGCTGGCTGCATTGTAAAGAATCCCCCAGATTAAGATTATGGTAAATCTGCTCCATCAAGTTACTTTTATAGCTATTTCCACCTCCACTTTCTACATTTACAAAACTACCACCTGATTGACTATTTGAATCAACAACAGAAGGAGATTCCACATTTTCCTCCTGGTTATTACCAAATTGATGCAAGAAAAATGATCCATCAAGTTTGCTTGAACTGAATTCCTCCTGTTGACAATGGCTGGACTCATCCTTTTCTTGGGTTTCAACACCTAAGTGTACAGAGCATACATTCTTGACCTTTACTGAACCGGAGCTTAAATCAGAAGATGAATTATATAAATAATTGCTGGTTGTGCTATCAGATTGAAGCATAGAATTGATTTCTGAATCACCAAACTCTTTGACAGACAAATAGTTTCTCCCACATAATTCAATTAAACGTTCCTGCAATAAAGAGATAGAGAATTAGAAGTAAGAACAGACAATAAGTCAATAACCAGGCATGTCCTCTATAAATATATGATTCCTAGCTTTATCAGTTAAAAACAAAAGATATAAACCTTCAAAAGTTTGATTCTGCTAGATTGCAACTGATTTATCTTTTCTTTATTGAAGAGAAGGGATGATTCCATACCTGACTAGATCTTTGTCTTAATTTATGATGTTGAATGAGGGTAGAAGAACTGGAGTACTCAGAAAGTGAGAGCTCCCAGCTTCTTCGAATATATCCAACCATATCTGTTGGCATAGCTACTGTGGACGTTACAATATCGAAATCCGGAACCTATCACATGAATTATATGCAATCACTTCAGAAGCATGGTCAATTTGACATAAAACATCAACATCGAACTATCAAATAACTTAATAAACCAAGAAAATATAAAGGAATGTCTTACATTTAAATGCAATGATCTTGCTTTGTTTGAAAGGGCGCGCAAGCACATGCAAACTTTTCTAGTATCTCCTTTCTCAACAACGTCTGAAGGGGAAAAGAGATCTATGCCATCTAATCCCAAGATTTTGCACATCTACAAATAAAAAGATATACAAATTGGAGTAACCTAAGTAGCAAGCATCTAGGTGAATGATAGATTTGAATTATTGGTATTTGACAAACTTTAATACATTTAGAACAACAACAACAAAAGGAAAATTCCATTTCATAAAGATAAAAAGGCCAATTACCAAACAAAAATTCTCAACTTTCACATATTGTAAACAAAGGTCTAACTCACCACCAAAATATTTAACATACCCCTTGACATTGAATACAAGGCTCTGATACCATGTAAACAAAAGTCTAACTCACTCCAACACATACCTCAAAGAAGGAGGATCGCCTCACATATATAAGGAACTATATAGCTCCCTAGTTAAACAATGTGGGATATTTAAAAAAATTTAAATTTTAATAAAAAATAAAAAAAAAAATAAAACTTTTTTTTTACACTTAAAAGTTTTGACATGAAGAAAACATTTGATCTCAAATGTTACCATGGTTTCAAATTCACTTCGATATTAATGCAATTAAAAAAATCAATTCAATTCTAGCAATCGATCATTTGGTAACCATTAAAATCATTATGAAGTAAATTATTCTATAAATAAAATTTGTTTGAAGGCCTAAGCTCACAAGTCATATATTTTTTATAAAGAGAAGCAACGGAAACAAGAAAAAGATGAATCTTTTAAGGAACTTTGGCTGATAGTTAAGTATGAAGGGTTTCTAAAGCTTAGCTGTGAGGCGTGGGCCTTAGAGAGGTCAGGAGAAAAAGAAGTTAGACAAAAAGAGAAAGAGAGTTACTTCAAATCAGGTGTTAACAAGTTCAACCTATTAAAGAAACACCACAGTAACAGACTTTAACAGCCCTTGAAGCATCATCTCAAAAAAAAAAAAAAAACTCACAAATGAGAAGAAAATCAATACAAAAAATGTAACTACATATCTTATCTTCTATTCTATAATAAATATGTCATAATGTTTCCTGTATTAGGTTATATTTGTGCCTTTCTTGAACAATGCGATTCAATAACTGAAGAAAAAATTGAGAGTGAAAAGATATGCAAATAAAAAAAAAAAAAAAAATCGAAGTCAGGCAACAAATTTGGAAAAGAATTATGAGACATAGGGTATTCTTCATAATTTGAGATCATAAAACATACCTTCAAGAAGGAATCTACAAAAGAGTAAGGCATATATCTCCCACCATTCCTAGAAGCAAATGGATGGTAGTCATATGCTCTTAGCTCTGTAGGCTTTGATAGCACCATTTTCCATACTAGTTTAGATACTTCAAACCTACAAAGTTAGACGCATAAGAAAAAGAGCAGATACCAGAAGAGTCGTTATCAGTTTTTACTCTAAATGATGCCAGTAAAGAACAATTTTAACATAAATGAGAAATCATTTCAATCATATAAACTTCAACACATACCAGAAAACCATCCAATAGTATAAAGTTGTTAGAAAGTAGTGGCTAGGATAGGAACATACAGCAATTCCCCATCAGCAAGTAAATCTGCAATACTACGCTGTTCATTTAATCTTGTCCTGAGAACTTCTCCAAGCCATATTCTTGTTTGAGTCTGCTTAGCCAAAGAAATAAACAATAAAATTAAGATCTGGCATATATAAAATTAACTGCTGCTGATTTAACATTTAATTCATCAGACAGGCTTCCCCCAATTTATTAATTCATCCCTGAAAGTGGAAGTGAGTGAACCACACTCTTCTTTACGAGGTAGAGTATACGAACTACCTTAATCTTTTTCATCATCAGGTTCACATTTGGAAAAGGAAAAAACGATATCTGCTTCTCCTTCTCGCATCTACTAATTCTTACTATGTAAAAATGAGTTCCCATTCTACTAATTTAGTATCCAGAATGAGAATTGGACGCACAATAATATTTTTGAAAGAGGGAGCAGAAACTCACGCCCAGCCCAAGATTATCATCATATCATATCTGTTAATTAATTTATTACATAAGTCAAAAGTGAACAGAGAGAGACCTGCAAGAAAACATCATCGAGTTGCCGGAAGTTGTCAGGCGAGGTAGGAGAGGATTCCCCAGCAGCTACAAAAGACTGAAGGAGCATAGTTCCCGCCAAAAGGAAGAAATGAAACATAAAACTGAATAATTCTTTTTCTGTGAATGGGAAAAGAGAAAATATGAGATATGAGATTCTCTTGTGGAGTGAGGTCTCAACTCAAGTAGAAGGTACTATCTTAAACCATTGGCTTTCAGATTTGTCTCCGCCAAATGCGCTCTTCACAAAAGACGGATACTGGATTCTCTATACTTTTTCTACCTTTTGTCTTTTTCTTTTTTCTCTCAAATCTATTTCAATTTTTTTTATTGGGATAAAAGTAATATATATATAATTAAGATGGAATTCTTTTAAGCTCTATAAGATTATTTTTTATTTTTTTGTTTCTTAATATGAGATAAAAAAAAATAGCATGCATTTATATTTAATTTGTCATTAACCAGTAATAACATGATAAACATGCACTAGAAATAACAAGATTTATAATTCAGAAAAATATTTCACTGAATTATATTTAAAATTGGTCAAATTTATTAACATTAGGTCCTCAATTATATCGTTTACGATCATAGACATAAAATGACTCTTAACTTACAATATTAGACCTTCGATTGTACTATTTATGATAATAGACATAAAATGACTTTTAACTCACAATATTTTTTTACCTTATCTCTTTTATATATTCGTTTGCTTTAAGTCTTTGAATATACACCTACTTTTTTATACGAGTAAATATGGGGGTAGTTTTTTCACGTCAGTTAGGGTTCTTTCTATGGCTAAGATAAGACAGCAAATAATATCAAATGATGGGTTGGGGACCACCTAACTCCACTTCAATGTTAAAGTTAGAAGAGTTTAGGAAAGATGCGCAATTAGGTCTATATTGTAGAGAATGTTTTTGTGTACCTTAATGCGCAATATATTGTTATATTTATAAGGTGACAGGAATAAATATAGTAGTCAGTCAGAATGTATACCCTAGCTCAGCCTATGGATATAAGTCAACCTCTGAATGGTGAGTATCTGTTGTAAGAAGGACAATTTGTGTTTTACCAAAACTATCATCTAGTGATCCAAGCGTGGAATCAGAGGCGTATATTGATGTGATTTTAGTACTATCCTCTCATCGGTCCATGTGGCTTAGTTGTACATCTTGTTGAAACACAATTTCCACATCTTTAGGATAGAGATGGTGCAAATGTGAGTGTACGGTAAAGGTGGTGCCTTTTATACACGAAGGAGGCATGAAGGAGGTGGGTGATGAACCGTCCAGGGTGGTTCAAACCGTTTGGACCGATCACATTCCTTATTCCACCGTGAGAATAGGGAATTATTTCGACGTGTTTGGTACGAGGGTTAACCGCATCAATGCTTGTGACCGTTGTGACTGGCAGCCTGCCGCCTGACAATTTCCCATTAAAGGACAGGACGGCTCGGGCGGTGGATGTCCCGTGAGTGGTGAAAAGTTGGTGGGGGGGAATGATTGTTCATACATCCCTATGTACTTAAGAAGAATTTTATTCAAATGTGAACTTAAAGCAAAACATTAGTAATTAAAAATAAAACAACAAAGGATAAATACTTCTAATTGACCTAACTATGCTTTAAAAAGAAAAAAAAATATTTTATTTTTGATTAGGGTGCGTACCTCCCTTTGTTTATCGTGGTGTGTTCAAACAATGGGTGATGCCCACTGTTCCTGGAGGTTCATTGACAATGTAGTGTTTCAAACGTTGGCCGTTGACCTTAAAAATCTCCCCATCGGTATTCTGGATTTCAATTGCTCCGTGGGGGAATACTCGATGTATAGTGAATGGTCCGGACCACCTAGAACGCAATTTTCTAGGAAATAGTCACAAGCGTGAGTTGTAAAGGAGTACTTATTCGCCCTCTTTAAATGTCTTAGCTTGGATACGTTGATCATGCCACTTCTTTGTTTGTTCCTTGTATTTAAGCGCGTTTTCATAGGCGAACAATCGGAATTCATCCATTTCATTCAATTGGGCACACCTGTTCTGCGCAACAGCCTGGTCATCAAAATATAAAAATGTTAGTTCCCAATATGCCTTATGCTCTGATGACTTGTGGAGAATTTCCGATTAGCTTCCGTCCCTGTGGGGGGCGTCGTTGGGTTCGACGGGGGGAAGCTCCGATGCCAAAGTCAGTATAAGGTATGATAGAGTAAACTGAATTGACAAAGTAGGGTTTCTAGGATTGTGTGAATGTGTACCTTGATAGCTTGAGATGTAAGCTATATATAGTAGTGAAGTTGTAACCATTAGTAACTAGAAAGTCTCCATTAATGCTTCATTAATGGCGGTTACGAGTTTCCTTTAAGTATGCCCGTTAGCTTATTAATAGCTTATTGATGGTCTTTATTGCGGGATCGGCTCAGCTGTTCCGCTGGCTGATTGAGAGGTAATGTGGTGATTCGCCACATAGGTTTTGCCCGCGGATCCCTTGTGGTGAGGTCTTGGTGATTCGCCTGCCGGATCCCCTTGCTTGATACGCCGTCACATTCTGGTACCAGGCGATGGCCGTTCTAGGCGAATATCTCCTTTGATCCTTTGGAAAATATCCCAATGTTATCATGCTCCAACTCAACTAGTAAATGGCATGCTTTTCCGAATAGAAGCCTAAAAGGGGGCATCCCTATAGGTGTTTTATAAGTTGTTCGGCATGCCTATAATGCATCATCAAGTTTTAGAGACCAGTCTTTCCGTGAGGAATTTATTGTTTTCTCTAAAATACGTTTTAGCTCCCTGTTTGATAACTCAACCTGCCCGCTTGTTTGGGGGTGATATGGGGTAGCTATACGATGAGTGGCTCTGTATTTCTTGAAAAACTTTTCAAACATGTTGTTGCAAAAATGAGTACCTTGGTCGCTTATGATTGCTCTTGGCACTCCGAATCTGGCGAATAGTTGTTTTAAAAGTTTTATGACCACTCTTGCATCATTTGATGGGTATACACTTGCTTCAACCCATTTGCTCACATAATCAATAGCAACTAGAATATATTGATTTCCAAAAGAGATTAGGAATGGCCCCATGACCCCAAACGTCAAAAATTTCGCAAACAACTATGTTGTTTAAGGGCATAACATTTTGTGCCGAAATATTACCTGTGCGTTGACATTCATTGCATCTCTGAACAAACCTTTGGGCATCCTTATAGATGGTTGGCCAAAAGAATCCAGCTTGAAACACCTTCGCGACTGTTCGGTTTGCTCCAAAATGGCCACCAAATTCTGAGGCGTGGCATTTGTGTAAAATTTCCATGCCTTCTTCTTGACTCACACATCTTCGGAGCAGTTGGTCTGCACATAATTTAAACAAGTGAGGCTCCTCCCAAATATAATATTTCAATTCAGAATAAAACTTTCGTTTTTTATCTATGGAATAACGAAATGGTTTTATTTTGCAAGCCAAGAAGTTAGCAATATCAGCAAACCAAGAAAGGGTAGAAATCGCAAACAGTTGTTCGTTAGGAAAATGATCGAGGATATTTGCCTGTTCAATCTCTATTGTGGCTTCAATCCTGGATAGATGGTCAGCTGCCAGATTTTCAGAGCCCTTTTTATCCTTTATCTCCCGATCGAATTCTTGTAAGAGTAACAACCATCGGATCAGCATAGGCTTTGCATCCTTTTTGGCGAACAAGTATTTTAACGCAGAGTGGTCAGTATAGACTGTTACTCTGGACAACACAACGTAGGAGCAGAATTTATCGAACGCATAGACCACAGCCAGCAGCTCTTTCTCAGTGGTTGTGTAGTTTTGTTGAGCTTCGTTTAAAGTTTTGCTGGCATAGTGTATGGGTTTGAATTTCTTGTCAACTTATTGTCTAAGAACAGCTCCTACGCTTATGTCGCTGGCATCGCACATGAGCTCGAATAGTGCACCCCAATCTGGTGCAATTAGGATAGGTGCGTGTGTTAACATATCCTTCAGCTGTTCGAATGCCTGTTTGCATTTCCCATCGAAGATGAAGTTGGTTTCCTTATGTAATAGCGCAGAGAGTGGTTGTGCGATCTTAGAAAAATCCTTAATAAACCGTCTGTAAAATCCAGCATGTCCCAGAAAACTACGAACATCCTTGACGATTGTGGGAACAGTCAGCTTCTCAATTACTTCCACTTTAGCTTTATCAACTTCCAACCCCTTACTTGATATTTTGTGCCCCAGAACAATTCCTCATGTTACCATGAAGTGGCATTTCTCCCAATTTAAAACCAATTGTGTCTCTGTACATCTTTCCAGCACAGCTTCCAGGTTTTGTAAACAGGCTTCAAAGGTCATTCCATAAACGGAGAAGTCGTCCATGAAAATTTCAATTGTTTTTTCGATCATGTCATGAAATATGGCCATCATACATCTTTGAAATATTGCGGGAGCATTGCACAGTCCAAACGGCACGCGTTTGTATGCGAAAATCCCGTATAGGCATGTAAAGGTGGGTTTTTTTCTTGGTCCTTAGTGGAAATGTGGATCTGATTATATCCTGAATACCCATCCAAGAAACAATATAACTGATAACCAGCTAGTCGCTCCAGCATCTGGTCAATGAACGGTAATGGGAAGTGATCTTTTTGTGTTGCTTCGTTCAGCTTTCTGTAACCGATGCACATTCGGCATCCCATGATTGTTCGTGTAGGGATGAGCTCGTTCTTTTCGTTTAAGACCACGGTGGTTCCTCCTTTCTTCGGAACAACCTGTATAGGGCTGGTCCACACACTATCTGAAATTGAGTAGATGATTCCTGCTTCGATGAGCTTGATGACTTCCGTTTTGACTACTTCCTTCATGTGAGGGTTTAACCTTCTTTGTGGCTGCACAATTGGTCTGTCATCCTCTTAATGAGAATTTTGTGCATACAGATGGTTGGACTAATTCCTTTTATGCCTTTAATATTCCACGCTAAAGCTTCCTTATGACGCCTCAGGATATTAAATAATTGTTCCTTCTGGTCCTTCGTTAGTGTGGCAGAGATAATGACTGGTCTGCTGTTCGGTGGATCCAGCAAGGCATACTCTAAATGGTCCGGTAAGGGTTTTAACTCTGGGCACCTTGATTCCTCTTTTTTTTCTATGTTTGGCTCTGGGAGGATATCTTTGTCTTCTTCATCAATGCCGCTTTCAGCGGTTTCCTTGTTACGTGCTGATTTGAACAGTTGTTCTGCTTCTTTTATCCTTCTATGCGTCGTACCGTTCCTGCAAAAAGAGATTTTTGTCACGTGTGTCTGATGCACGATCGGAGTAGAGGGGTGTAAAGTATGTGTGTGATATAAGTGTAAGATGTGTGTACATGTGCTTAAACTCTACCAGACGCGGCTACATAGGGGCAAGTGTACCCCGTCGTATCAAGTAATAATCCGGTTAAAACCGGGTATCGAATCCACGGGATTTATAACCACAAGTATTAAACTACTCGGTTCTATTCGTTATCTAGGCGGTGAATACTTTAGATTGGTTTGGGTGACAACTACAAACTACTCCTAAACTATGGTGAGACAGACTTCATACAACCGAAACTCTATGGGTTGCGATAAGTTATAAATATAAAGAGCAATGACTCCGAACATATACGATTGATACTTTACTCTTGCAAAGACGACTACGTGTATACCGACCGGCCCGTGAAGTGCTTAGACTACGTGGTTCCTAGTCAAGGCATGTCTAATGCTGGGGATCAGAAACTAGGGCCCATAAGTTCCGTGTCTTGTCAATTCCTACGGTTTCCGGTGTGCTACTTCCGATAGGGCAGCACCTATATGGTTCCCTAAAGATGACCCGTGAAAGGGCACCGGGTATCGTGTCCCCCTACACAATAATCAATTACGAATATCAAAACAAGTAGTAAACATCAACACGCATAGAGAAACGGGAATTGCAATTCATATATTATAAATATGGAAGGAAAAAATATGAATACAACCAAGCCTAGTACATAGGAAGAGTGCAAGCTAATTAGCAAGTAAGAAGGGAAGAATCGGCCCTTAGAACTAGCTACCGGACTCAAGGCCGTCTCTTAGGTCTTGGAGGTGGAACTTCTCGAGCTTGGTGGAGGAGGATGGAACGTAACTTCGACGGAGTGACGGGATAAGCGAACAAGCTCTCAAAGTGTAAGAGTTTGGTTACATAAAAATCTGAATGAGGAAATGAGTGCTAATCACTCTTATTTATACACATCACACATCAAGCTCGGGGATAGAATTGTAATTACATAAGTTACAAGTAAGAATTCACACTATTTTTGCAGGTTTCACAAGGCACGCCCCGTGTGGAAGGTGGTACGCCCCGCATCTCTGCCAAATTAGCCCATTCCGTTGATAATTTCTTCCACATGGACCAGATTCAGACTGACTCAACCATGCCCCACGTAGACTGGAGTACGCCCCGCGTGGTTGAGCTCCTGGAACTCAATTGCTTGAATTATGCCTTAGACGCCCCGCGTAGTTGAGCTCCTGGAACTTTTGTCTTCAATTCACACCTTGGACGCCCCGGGTGCTACGTATTACGCCCCGCGTGGTAGGTGTTGACCATGTGGGAACGCGTAATTGACTGCCGTAAATTAGGGGGCATCGTCCTACACCCCGCGTGCCGGCTTCTGCGCCCGCGTGTCCTATGAATCATTACTTGTTCATTTCTAACTTGTACCTGCAAAATATGATCCTCGAGAACCGAATTAGCTTGACGTTTATTTTTTGAAAATCAAGGAAATTAACTAAAAACATAAAATTTATTTTTATTTTGTTATTTATTCGAAAACATACTATTTTTGTAATTAAACTTACTTATTTAGTCCAAAATTAGACCGTAAATCACGCTAAAAGATAGGGACAAAACTTCCCTATCAACCTCCTTGGACTTTAAAGTTTTACTTGTCCTTAAGTAAAAGAAGTCGAAAGACAAGGGATTGAGACAATTAAGAAACAAACCTCCGGTTGGTTTTACCAAGTGCGTGATTTCAAAACTAAGGTTTTACGAAAAGTTTTTGATAAGTACTTACACAAGCGAATGAGTGACCAAACTTATTTGAAACCTCCCTGATCAAAATTAATAGGCAATATTGACGGGGATTGATTATCTTTTGAGAACTCGATTGTACCTCACCAAGGGATTTCACTCTTAACGCTCAATCTTTGGTGGGTCGGTGTTTATACGCTCTTCTTTGCACCTTCTCAAAGTCACCTCGAGTTTGCATGTTCATCCGGGTTTTCCACCTATATTATGGTTGGGCAATATTAAAAATGAACCCGGAGGGGGATTGTAATGTGGGTGGCTTTTTGTGGTAAGTGGTTAATTTTTAGAAACTCGAGTCCGAATACCACTTTGATGGTTGCATCGCCTTTTCATTTGTTTTTGTCCTAGCAAGCACGAAAGATATATTTTGAAATTGCTCGGGTGGAGCTTGAGAATGCCTAATTGCTCTCCATTTTTGTTTTATTTATTTTTCTTTTTCTTTTTATTTGAGAGAAGCACAAAAACGATTTCAACGATTTATTGTGCTTACTTACTAGAGACTTAGCTTATTTCGGGTATTTCTGATGCATTTGAGTTCGATATTCGAACAAGAGGAAAAAGGGTTATATGTTAGGAAGGGTGTTAGCCAAGAAGTCAGTTAATAAGCTCGAGGGGGCTTCCTAGAGGTTTATAAAAAACGAGAAAAATCAATTAGAAAAGAATTAGCCTAAGTGGGTTCATTTTATCATCTATTGCCCTACTTACCAAAACAAGTGTACTTAACCCGGTATTAGATGCAAACTCTATGAGTTGAGTGAAGTCAAAGCCCTTGAAATATTGTGAAAGAAATAGAGTTCTCGTACGAACTCTTTTAGGCTCAAACTACCTCACATGAATTTCGGGTTAAATTGTGCACTTTCAAGTTCTCGTAAAATTTTCAAAAATCCCGTCTTTATTGCCTTTTTTAAATTTCATTATAGAGGTAACTCGCGGGTTAGGACTCAATGCTTCTTGTTTAGTACAAATCTCGACTATGCATAAATTCCCTAGCTTCAAAATCAAGACTTAAATTTCTTAATCAAACCGATCCTTTGTGTTTCCACGTATTTACTTTTAAAGACAAATAACGAAACTTTTACTTAATTTCCGAGGGAGGTGGTGAGTTGGAAAAATTTGAACCAATAAAGTAGTTTAATTATTTTGTTTATTTTATTTTTATTTTTATTTTTGTTTTTGTTAGTACAAAACAAACTATAAGTGTGGGGTTGCACGACCTCCGCGTGATTAAAAAGACATTTATTCCAAAGACGTCGGTAATAAAAGAAAACAAAAACAAAATGAAAAGTAAAGGTTTAAGGCAAATTAAAAAGGTCCTTACAGTTCTGTTCTCATGCGGGGCGCACCGTGGGGTACGCTCCGTGTGAGACACTTATTTGTGTTTATTTGGTGGCAGAGACTCGGATACGCGGGGCGTGCCCAGAGGGGCGCTCCGTGTGATCCAAGCTGCAGGCCATTTTTAGATTTGAAAGGTAGTTCACGCGGGGCTTGCCGAGAGGGGCGCTCCGCATGAACTTTATTTCTACATAAAAAACGTATAAGAAATAACACGAAAACACACTGAAACATAAACGGAAACTTGAAAACGAAATTATATTAATAAAATAACAAAGATACATGAAAAATATAAAAACATAAAACATAAAAACACAAAACATAAAAACATAAAGCATAAAAACGTAAAGAAACTAGGGTGGAGGTGGAGGAGGATTCCCATGTATGTTAAAATGGGAGAAGAAGGTGTTGGTGAAGGCCCTCGAAGCTAGCCCAGTTCGCTTGCCTTTGTGCTTCGAACATGCCAAAGCGGGTAGCGAGATTGGCCTCGAGGGTATCAAACCGGGTGTTCATGTTTGCCCGATCTTGGCGTTGGTTCCCCTCTAAAATGTCCAACCGAGCATGAACCGATTGGAAGTCGGGGTTGGTGGAGAAGGAAGGTGCGGTCGGTATATCGCCCAAGTCATTGAGGTCAAAGTTCGAATCCCATTCCCCCTCTTCCTGTTGTTGACCCGCACCCGAACTCTCATCCGGACCGGAGGCATGACGGTGGAGGGTTTTGAAAGCATTTTTGTCCAAGGGGTGAGGATCAAACTGGGGTAGAAGGTCAAGGGTGTAACATCCGTGTCCAAAATTTTATTTTTTCGAAATAAATAACGCTAATGAATTACGATTTTAAATATATTATTGAGTTCAATTTAATGTTTTTAGATGTAAATTAAAAATTTTGGGTAAATTTTATAAAACGTTATAAGTTAAGAGGACCAAAATCAATATTTTTCAATTATCAAATCATATATATATATATATAGGTAAAAAAGAAGTGTGCCATACAATTAATTTATATTAACTTATTATAAATAATAATAATAATAATAATAATAATAAAAAAAATAATAAAAAAAATGAAAGACATGTGGCATGATTTGGGGTTTTGAAGAATACTTGTTCAAAATGTAAAAACACCACTTGTTGGAAGCAACACTTGTTGATTAATTAACCACTTGTTATTTATATAAATGACACCTAAGTTTAATTTTAATCTAAGAATAAAAGAGAAAAGAGGGAGAGACACTTATATATACTCATGTTTATAATCTCATTGTATATATATTGGTATTTTTCTTTAGTAGTTGGTAGCTTATGAAGGTTTTTCTGATTTCCATGATGTTTCAAGTTTTATAAAAGAAATAAATTTTTAAATAAATAGTTTTCTTACATAAATGAATTTTGTTCTTTTTAAAGAAATTGATTTCTTTAAATTATATATATATATGTTTTCATTAAAAAAAGCTAGTTTATAAAATTGAGTTTCATATAAGTAAAATTATGAAAAGATGAATGAAGTTTTTTTTTTTTTTAAGACGCTTATGATATTTCGACAACCGGCAACGGAGATCGGAAATAACATTTTGACGACGACATTTCGGTAACAATATTTTAGATTCAAATTATTTTTAAAATGTTAAAGGTATGATTGTGAGTAAGTTTGGTTCCGCTATTTTTGTCAAATTTTAATAGATTTACGATTAATGAGTTAGCGTCTATTAATTACTAATAAAAAATATATAAATTTTAGACTAGTCGTCCTTTAGATTTAATAAGGTGAAATTTCGGTATTGATGTCACTGAGTTTAAACGTATAATCGGTCCAAATTAGCTAAGTCGGTTTAAAATTAATAACTCAACGATGGAAAATAATCCAATAAGAATATTTTGATTATTTTAAATTTTATTAATAAAATAGTTTGAGCAACCTTAATTTGTCGGGAATGATTAATACTGATATTTGCCAATTAGAGCGATATAAAGTAGAATATAAAATTAGTACAAGTAGACTTATGATCCGTAACGAGTCTAACTGAACCTTCGGTCGGAACTAACGATGCCGGTCTAGTATTATACGTTGCTATTCCGGATAAAAATAAGTCTTGTAAAAGTGTTTGGTTTAAAATTTAGTTTTAAATTATTTATATAGAATTTTTGAGTTATTTTGAATATTTTTGATTAAATTGTTTGAAATATATTGTTTATATATATTTGATTTTGATTGTAGAATAATTATTTACGATTGTGATATTTTGAAAATTAGAAAATGAATTTGACAATTTTATTCGAAGTATTTTTGGATTGAGAAAGTTGATTCGATTATTGTTATTATTTATGTGATTTTGATTGAAGTCCAAATGTAATTTTCATGTTGCGATATTTTGAAAGATCGATAAAACGGTTTTGTCCATCTAGGATTGCCCGGGGTAGGGATAGTAGTTGTAAGACCATACCTAAGGGCGGTATGGCCAGAGTGCACGGCTGGTAGTCCTAACGTTAGGCAAGGCGAGATATGAATGAGATATCTCGATTATTGATATGATTGATGTTATGATAAGCTACACGGGTGGAATTCGAGGATGGGCACACACACAAATTTAGTATTATGTTTTGAAAATGCTTGATGATTTGAATTGTAATATTTTACGTTTGATTGATTACGAATTGGTTTGGTAATGCACGTTATTTGATTACGAATTCGTTTTGATAAAACGTTATTCGATTTGATTCGTTTTGATAAACCGTTGTTCGATTTGATTCGTTTTGAAAAGACGTTATTCGATTTGATTCGTTTTGATAAAACGTTATTCGATTTGATTCGTTTTGGATGAAACGTTGTTCGATTTGTTTCGTGTTGATAAAATGATATATATATATATTAAATTATATAGTAATAAAGTAAAATATACAATTAAGTTATTAACGTGTCAATCAACGTGTCAATAAGTTAAAACGAATTCACAAGTTAAGGGAACTACCTAAGTTAAGAGAACTACCTAAAATAGGTAGAACTACGTGGCTTTGATTCTCGATTTAAAGATTAAAAGTGTTCGGGATACGTAGGAAGCTTGATAGAATTATCAAGTCCAAGCCAAATAAATAAATAAACTTTAGGTAGTCAAATTAAAATTTTTATTTAATAGGAAATAGGTTCGTCTTTCAGACTATTAGGCGTTCGTTATCATATTTTTTCTTCATGCCCGATGCCGTTTTGGGTCGGGTGTGACAAAGGGCCTCTTGGCCGAGAGCGGAGGAGGCATAGATAGTGACCAAGTGCCCCAAACCTATCCCGGCACGCCTCCTTATGTTCATTTGTTAGAGCATTGTCTCAATGAGGAGGAAGAGGTCAAAAGTGAGCCCATTCTCACAACAATAGAGGGCAAGGAGCTCGAGTTTATTGACCTTGTTGGCCTCGGCCTTCCCCGAAAAATAGTAGTTCATAAAGCGGTGGAGGAGTTGGAGGATGGGGCTACGGATGCGACTCGGGTGGAGGTTAGAGATGTCAAAGTTGTCCATCCCCATAATGGACTTCCAAAAGTCACGGGGAGCGACTCCGGGAGGCCATTGGGTGAGGCCAACATCTTCCCCTTGCGTGGTGAAGTGGGTGCGGATCCATGCGGTGTTGATGGTATAGGGTTGGTTTTGGAGGCGGAAGGCAAGGACCGCGTTGCCTTGGATTCCCGTGGCGGCTAGAGTAGTGAAGAATTCAACCACCAAGAAGGGGTACATGCAGTGGCGT
Organism: Euphorbia lathyris; assembly: GCF_963576675.1. Taxonomy (NCBI): domain Eukaryota; kingdom Viridiplantae; phylum Streptophyta; class Magnoliopsida; order Malpighiales; family Euphorbiaceae; genus Euphorbia; species Euphorbia lathyris. Next base: position 47,277,454 of record NC_088914.1, read on the forward strand.
GCACAGAAATGGTCGTGCCATCCAAGGGCACGTAGACGATCCTCGAAAGCACGACCGACGTTATGGTGGTCAAGGGCGTCAAGGTTGATGTAGGGGAGAGCCATGATACGGGAACGAGAGACATTTTGGTAAGCCATTCCCTCGGCCTTGTTGTAAATGTGAAAAGGGGCTCGGTATTGGATGGTGAGTGGTGGTATCTATTGGTCCCGTGCAACGTGACAAGATTTGTTCCAAGGGGGGGGGGATAGGAACTATTCTAAATTTTTGTCCATTAAGGCTGACTTCTTTTCCTTAAGAGAAGATTGACACAGCGGTGATGAGTAGTTTAAGACACAATCTTAGTCAACTAGTGACTGAGTCTGTTTCTTTTCTTGAGTCAGGAGATAGCACTTGAGTCTATTCCTGAACTCAGCTTCTCAGTGAACTATACTCAGCGTGAGTCAGTTACTTAGTTAGTTTTATAGCAAGAAATTTATATAAAGGAGTTAAGGGTTAGAAATATGTTACTCAGTAGATGTATCCTGGTTCGGCCTCTCCGCCTATGTCCAGTCCCCGGAATTCCTCCCGAGCTTTTTGAATCCTCTACTGAGCTCTTTAAAGGTAGAGCACGAAACCTTTTACAACAGAAGCTGAGTATACAAGAGTACCTTCCTCTATTCCTCTACTCACTCCTATCTCTACTACTGAGTACTATACCGAGTACTCAGCTTCTCCTTTCTATACTTCTAGAAATGATAAGTGTTTGTCCTAAACAACAATTGCTAAGACACTTTAGATGAATAAGATCACTCTAGACTTTTACACAAGATTGGAATTGGTGTAAGATTTGCTTTGCTTTTCTCACAGAACTTCGAATATCAATTTGGTCAGCGTTTCGACTTGATTGAAGATCTGCATCGAATGAAGCATTTGAGAGGCCTATTTATAGTGACACTTGAAGCACCGATGATTTCGAATTTCGAAATAACCGTTGGAGGGAAACGGCTTCCTGTCGCTTTCACTCAGTACGTGCTCAGCATCCTCGGCCAATAACATTCTTGTATCTTCTGTCTTTGGCAGTGCTCAGCAGCTTTTCGTCAGACAAAACAGAATGTTTCCACATTTATAGTAAAGTCTTCCAGACAGCTTTCTACGTCTTCTGAGCTTTACCCAAAGTAGAAATACTTTGTCTTTAAGTTTGTTCTGTTATGCCGCTGACCTGAGTACCTTGTCGCTCAACTCAGCAGCTTCGTCTTGAAGCTTTTGGTAGAAGGCTTCTCGATCCTTCTCCAAGTTGGGCTTGTGTTTTACTCAGCACGACTGCGTTTTGTTCTTCTTGGGCCGTGAGGCTATGATCCATTGACTTGGGCTTGACTCTCTTTCATGGGCCTTGGAGCCATTTAACTTAATGTCTTATAAATCAAATAACTCAACATTGAACAAACACATTAGTGTGAATAAATCAAAGCATTTAAATTTAATGTGTTAGAATATTTTTATCATTAATATGAATAATTTTGTCAAATCAAAATCATGTGGAAAGGTGTTTCAACAAACTCCCCCATTTTGATGTTGGCAAAAATATTCAATAAGGAACTCAGTGTTGAGCTCCCCCATGATGATTGACCTTTTCTTAACTTCTTAAGATTCTCCCTCGTAAGGGTTGAGCCGCTGACTTAGTTTTACTTTAAACATTTTAAGGTTTAATCAAGTAAGTCTAAAGTCAGTGTTCAGAGTTAGGTCAGTTCTTGGACCAGGCTCATTTTACTCAGTTTCGATATTAAGTTAAGCGGAAGTTTAAGTTCAAATATCAGAGTAAGCTGGGTGAGTTAGTTGAGGCTGAGTAGTTTTACTCAGTGGCCAAGTACATGATTAATTCAATGTTGTCAAGCTTTAGTTACTTTGTTCAATTCGAATAAGAAGACATGTGAGACAAGTCATGAATTTAGATCAACACAACAGATAGGCATAAAGTGATAAACAGATAACACATATGATTTAATGAAGATACGATTATATTTAGCACAAAACATGTCATCAGCAAGTACACAAGTTTACAACTATCTATCGCCTAATGTTGACAGACACTTGGTTAGGTTTGGTCTTAGTTTGCTGACTACACTTGAGTGTATTTTGTTGCTGGGGTTGAGTGCTAGGAGAGTCAGCAGAAGTGGAACCAAGATGTTGTTTCTTTTGTTGAGTTCCAGCTGGGTGTTTATCTTTCTCCCCCTTTTTGCCAGCATCAACGGGCTGAGGGACAGCAGCATAAAACTTCCTTTGATCAACAGCACGAGTCAGTAGGGCGGAATACTGTTGGAGTTGAGCCGTACTGTGCTTAAGCCCGTCAAAGACCTTGATCCCACCAGCCATGTTGGACGTCGGAATGTCCATATGAGAACTGATGACGCTGAGTATAAATTGAAGGGACTTGCCCATCCAGCTCATGGTGTCGGTCATCATGGCGTAAGACCGATGGTACATTTTGAGCAAACCAGCATCGTAATGGTGGCGCTGATTAGATTGATGTGTGACATGGTCATAAGTGGCCTTGGCAAGTTGAAAGATCTCAGATGACTTTGCCTGGTCAGTTTGCATTTCCTCTTTTGATAGGTTGAGCAGGCGGATGGCTTCAGCAATTTGCTCTATCGTGCATTGTGAGGAAGAGGCAACCAATTCGCGAGTAGCGGTCAGCTCTATAAATACTTGAGTGACTTGAACTAACTTAGCCACATCAGAGTTGACGGCAGATAGATCATTCAGCTTTCCTTCAATTGTGTCCATGTGATGCACCATGTGCAGATGAAGGTTTGCCATTTTGGTAGCGAACTCCTGCTTTGGTTACTGAGAGACCATATCAGTGAGCACACATAAGAGCTCCTTGAGGCTTTTTAGCTCAGTTAGAAGCTGAGTGATAGTGCTTAGTTGCGTAGGCTCAGCAGAATGACACTCAGTATCAGCTGCATGAGTGCGTTGGATGTCTTGAATCAGTTCTTGAGCAGCTTGTAAAATTCTTTTCCCCGACTGGGAAGAAGTTAGGAAGTGGAGGGGGTCAGCTTGTGAAGTCTCAGGAACTGAACCTTGGTTGGCAGCAGGTGGTTGTTCATTTGATGTCTCGCCAATATTGGAGTTGCCTTTTGGATGAGGTGAAGGTTGAGCAACTGGAGTAGCAGATTGAGCACGGAGATCAGCTGCAGGTATTGATGGATTTGCTAACTGCTCAGTAGGAGGAGTGAGTGGTGCAGTAGCATTGCCTACCTGCTCACTATCAGTCGGGAGCTGAGTGTTGACTTGAGGAGGAGTCAGCTCGATATTTTCCTGAGCAGGAGTTTTCTCAGATGCTTGTTCATGTATTTGAACAACAGGTTCTTCGATCACTTGCTTCGTTGAGTCGAGAGCAGTGGTGTCGGCAGACTTCTGACCTTGAGGAGCATCAGTTTTGGCATGTTCCTGACCATGAGAAACAGAGGCTTGATTTTCCTTGACTGGCGTGGATTTGGCAATAGGTTTGGAGAAGAAATTGAAATCCAAGTCAGACAGGTCAACAATTGGGTCATGAAGAGGGGAGTCATCTAAAATGTCAAACACGAGTGGTTTGTGTGCCTTCTTCTTATATCGTTTGTCACTGCCTTCTTTAGAAAGGTTTGAAGAAAGGAGTTGGTCACTGGTGTTGGATGACTCAAGATGGACTTGCTCAGCCTCGGTAGTAGTGGTGTCAACAGTTGACTTAGCACTAGGCTCAGTAGCCGGATTTTTGGAGGTTGATTTACTGGGCACACTTTTCTTTTTCTGCTCAGTGGAGACAGACTGTTTCTGTTGATTGTTTGATGGTTGAGTGCTTTTATCAGATTCCTGAGCTCGCAGAAAGAAGGAGTCCTTTGGAATAGAGATATCCAGAGGAGTTGCATTCAAAGTAGGGGGGTGCACACAAAAATCCGCAAAACCGAAAAACCGAAAAACCAAACCGAAACCGAACCGAAAATGAGGTTAACCGAAACCAATGGACTAGTGTACGGTTTTTAATTTTAAAAATAGTGGTCAATGGTTACGGTTACGGTTTTTGTATTTAAAAAACCGCGGTTAATCGAAACCGACCGAATATTAATTAAATATAAAAAATATAAAAATATATTTATTTATATTCATATATATAATTACATATTATCCCACTTAGAATAAATATAGGGTCAATAACAAACATTTAATAAAAAACACTAATTATTTTCGGTGACTAAGACTCAACTCACAGTACCAATTTATCAAAAATTAGATAATTAGTGAAATTAATATACCTGAAAAGGGCTTCGTTGGTAAAGCACGGAGGATAATAATTTTAGTTTAAAAAACAAACACAGTAATTTAATGTTGTAAATTATTTTCGATTACTAAGAATCAACTCATAGTACCAATTTGTCAAAAATTAATATACTTGAACAACTATTTTGTACTTGAAAAATCACATAAAAAACAAAGACAACTGATATATAATAATTATATTAATTCATTTACTACTGTAAGATTTCAACTTTCTATTGTACAATAAAGTACATATAATGTAATGAAATTCTTTTATTGTTTAAATACATAATAGTATGAATTCCAATAATTGTTGACTTTGCCCATTGATTATTTATGTATGAGTTCCAATAATTGTTTATTTATTAATGGTTAAAACCCGAAATAAAAGGTTAACCGACCGAATAATTGGTTAACCGTTTAGTGGTTAACCGAATTTAATGGACTAGTGTATGGTTAGTATATTTCAAAAACCGAAAAAATGATTAACCGACCGAATTAACCTTAATGGACTGGTTAATCGACCACGTGCACCCCTAATTCAAAGGAGTAAATCCGGAGGCCTTCTTTCTCTTTAGGGATGGCTCAGTATTCTCTGGTTCATCATCAGTTTCCTGGTCAGCGACAGGTCGTTTTTGGGAAGCTTTGGTAGGCTCGGCTTTCTTTTTAATTGACTCGGCGGGAGAGGGATTTGTCATTAGTACCTTTAGTCTTTTGACAGTTTGGAGTGCAGGCTTAGACTTTGGTACAGCCGAGGCGTCTGCCTTTCTCTTTTTCCCTTTATAGGTTGGCTCAGCTTCCTCTTCATCTTCGATCACTGTATCCTTTCCTTTCTTTGATTTAAAGGGAAGGTTGTGTCCGAGTCCAATAAGATTTTCAATAGTGATTTCTGTTCCTTGTATGCTTTCTTCATCCTCAAAGCTGATCTTGTGATCCTTGAGAATCTCGGTGATGAGAGATCCCATTCGAAGTGCTCCAATGCTTCGTTGCATAGCCCCGATCAAGAATACAGGCATGTTCAGAGGTTTATAGTTCAGCATGTGCCATAGGAAACACTACTCGAAGTTGGATGCAGAGGATGTGGCATGGACCTTTGGGTATAAGTAGTTGGTCAGCAGGTAGTGGGCATGCCTTTGCTGCTGAGTAAGTGAAGTGCATGAGACTTCTCCAACATGCCCTTCAGGCTTACAGAATGTAGAGGTGTATTTGACCTTTTTGTAATCATTGGTTTTCCTCAGCTCAGCTCCTTCGTCCTTCAAGTCTAGAAGGATGGCTAGATATGAACGATTGATGATGATTTGTTTCTTGTTGATGTATGTGACCATAAAATCAACATCGTCCATAGCGACCAGTAGATTTGAGTAGAACTCGGTCACAAGCCTTGGGTAGGTCATCCCATTTAATGAAAATAGTTTGGTCCATCCGTTCTTGGATATCCAGTCACTGTAGGGTTTCTCAGTTTCGACGAAGCTCTTTGAGAACCATCGTGAAGCCATGACATATAGTCCTTTAACGTCGGAGAACACGGATTGAAAGGTTCTCTCCTCAGGCTCCTTTGATTTCTTACCCTTGTCCTTCTTCTTTTTCTTTGAAGGATTTGAGTGTTCAGTATGGGGATCAATACCGAGGATGCTGACTTCATCCATGGGTTTGTCATGCTGACCATGACCAGTGTGAGCCTCATCTTCTCGAGGATCAACATATTCTTGCTCGGGTGGAGAGCCAAGATTGATGTCTGAGCGATTATCTTCATATTGGTCACCAGAGAAATTCTGGGAATCAGACATGGTGTTCTTGAGAATGTCTATGCAGAAACTTGAAGATTAAAGGTTTAGAGAGAAAGAAGGTTCGAGTGCGAATTTCAAGCGTAGAGAGTAAATTGTGAGAAATCGTTCACTATTTATAGACGATAGGTGGTGACTTGATAGGTCGGAAGGAACGGTGGGAATTTGAACCATCGATAGTCAGTTATTACTGACATTAATTGCGAGAAACGGCGCGTGCTTTTACTAATGATGACGCTTACGTCATCCCAGAGGCACGTAACTACGCGTGCAAACCCTAATTGTGCAAGTTGCTTTACTCAGCAATGTAGTTACTCAGCAGTTCAAGTTCTGAGTGTATAAAGCAGTTTTAATTCATTGTATGGTAAAAGATACTCAGCATGTATAGCAACTCAGCATGAATCATACTTAGATTTTATTAAAGAGGATTAAACATACCGATAGCTTCTCTAAGAATGTTAAATTGCTCACGAGCCAGCGGCTTGGTGAAGATATCTGCAAGTTTCTCATCCGTTGGGACGTAGGTCAGCTTGATCTCTCCCTTGAGTACATGGTCTCTGATGAAGTGATGTCTTATGCTGACGTGCTTCATCCTGCTATGTTAGATTGGGTTCTTTGATAGGTCAATGGCACTCTTGTTGTCACATTTGACTTCAATTGTTTTAGTCTGAACACCATAATCTTCTAGCTGTTGCTTAATCCAGAGGACTTGAGCAACACAGCTTCCAGCAGTAATGTACTCAGCTTCAGTGGTTGACAGGGCTACTGACGACTGCTTCTTACTGAACCAAGACACAAGACAGCTCCCAAGGAAATGACATCCTCCTGAGGTGCTTTTTCGTTCAAGCTTGTCTCGTCCGTAGTCAGCGTTAGTGTATCCAGTGAGTGTGAAATCATAAGTATTGGGATACCATAAACCTACATTCACTGAGCCTTGCAAATATCTAAGGATTCTTTTTATAGCTATGTAATGAGATTCCTTAGGTTTAGATTGATATCTAGCACAATAACATACTGAGAACTGAATGTCCGGTCTACTAGCAGTCAAGTAGAGTAGAGAGCCAATCATACCTCGGTACAATTTGCTATCTACTGACTTACCATTTTCGTCAGCGCAGAGGACAGTGTCAGTGCCCATTGGGGTAGATATTGACTTGCAGTTCTCAAGTTCATACTTCTTCAATATTTCCTTAGCATACTTAGTTTGACTGATGAAGATGCCATTTTTCCCTTGTTTGATTTGAAGTCCAATGAAGAAGTTGAGTTCTCCCATCATTGACATTTCAAACTCAGTCTGCATCTGCTTACTAAATTCCTTGCACATGGATTCATTAGTGGCACCAAAAATAATGTCATCAACATATATCTGAGCCAGTAGGGTATCTTTACCCTTCCTCTTAATGAATAAGGTTGTATCAGCTTTACCTCTGACATAATTTCTAGTCAGCAAGAAACTGGTCAGCCTCTCATACCAAGCATGTGGTGCTTGCTTGAGACCATACAGAGCCTTTTTGAGCTTATAAACGTGGTTTGGGAACTTGGGATCCTCAAACCCTGGAGGCTGATTAACATAGACTTCCTCGTTTATAACTCCATTAAGGAATGCACTCTTAACGTCCATTTGAAATAACTTAAAGTTCATGTAACTAGCATATGCACATAAAATTCTTATAGCCTCTAGCCTTGCCACTGGGGCGAAGGTCTCACCGTAGTCAATACCTTCTTGCTGACTATAGCCTTGAGCTACAAGTCTTGCTTTGTTTCTGACTATGTTCCCTTGTTCATCTAGCTTGTTGCGGAATACCCATCTTGTTCCTATGGTCTTCTGGCTTTTTGGGTTTGGCACTAAGTCCCATACTTCATTTCTTCTGAACTGATCAAGTTCCTCTTGCATTGCACCCATCCAGAACTCATCGTGCTCAGCTTCAGAGAAGTTCTTTGGTTCCAGAACTGAGACGAATGCTACGTTGCTGAGGTATCTCCTGAGTTGATTTCTTTTCATCAGGGTGTTTCCAGCAGCATCAAGAATAGCACTCTCTGAGTGTCCTCTTGGTATTCTGATCTCTGTTGGTAGAGTGATGTCTTGAGCTGGTTGTGTTTCAACAATCTCTGCAGGTATAGATTGGTTAGTGAAAACAATTTGAGTTTCGCTTTTACCTTTGGTCAGCCCTTGAGGTAGTGACTCAGCGGCTGTTTCTTGGTCAGCAGGTGCTGAGTATGGATCATCCTCAGTCAGCTGAATGTCTTTTCCTGCAGGGTTAGTTTCATCGAACTCAATGTATACGGACTTCTAAGACCTGAGTTCGTTTATTGAAAACTCTATATGCTTTGCTGTTTGTTGAGTAGCCTAAAAAGATAGCTTCATCAGCTTTTGAATCAAACTTAGCAAGACTGTTGTAGACACCGAGTCGGAGGACCTGTGGCGAAAACCCATGGCAGACGGTTAGAGCGGTTGATTCCAATAATAAAAAAAATAAAAAAACCACGAAAGGGTCCGGAAGGATTGCGTGTCGTCAAATAGACGGCTCGCGAGTGCCCAGCGGCGGCCGACGCGCGCCCGACAACAGTTGGGCGCGCGCCCAACAGCGCTGGGCGCACGCCCAATGGCAGTTGGGCGGGCGCGCCCAGCCGGCGTTGGGCGTCGTCCAACCTGCGTTGGGCGTCCGCCCAACGTCTGTTGGGCGCGCGCCCAACGCGAAGTTGGGCGTCGCCCAACTCGAAGTCGGGCGTCGCCCAACTCCATGTTGGGCGTCCGCCCAACCCCCCGTTGGACGCACGCACAACCTTGGGATCCGTGCCTATAAAAGGCACGGATCCCCATGCAAGAGAGGAGGGGAATTTTGAGAGCTTCTCACTCTAAAACATTTTTTAGAGAGAGAAAGTAATTTTTTTTTGGAAAAAAAACATTTTTTTCCTAAAAAATTTGAAAATTCCTAAAAGTTGAATATTTTACCAAACACGAAAAAACACCGAAAAATCATAACTCTTGGAATCGACCGAGATCAAGCCGTCAATACCGATCTTGAGGTATTATCCGAGGACTAGACTCGTTTTATTTATTTATTTATTTCCTTTATTTATTTAGTTTATAGTTTTTATTGCTTTAAGTTATTTATTTATCACATTTATTTATTTCGTATTCATTTAATTCCCGTCTCGTATTAAATAAATGTTTTGTTTTGAAATAAAAAAACCTCATTTTAAAGTCCCAACACGAACCATGACCCGATTTAAGGGGAGTTCGGGATTAAAACGTTGTAAATATAGATTTTAAAAATATTTTTTAAATAACGTTTTGAAATAAAACATCGTTTTAGGAGTCTCCGTTATAGACTATGATCCAATTTGGGTAGTTCGGAGGCCCAAAATGATAGAATAGAGTAGATTTAAAGTGTTTGAATAAATCTGAAAACTGTTGGACTGATTCTGTAATTCTCCATTTTCTGTCACTAAAGGCTGTTTACCGACGGAATTTTCGTCGGTAAAGCTGATGGAACTTAAAAAATCCCTTTTTCAACCTCTTTCTCATCTTTTTTGACATTTGGACTTGCATATATATGTATATAACTATGTAGTATATTTATTAAAATTATTTTTGGGGTGTCTAACTAATGATTATTTATGTATTTTGTATATTTGGGTATAATTTACATTAATTTGGTTTCGTAAAACTATATGTATATATATATATGTTTTTCTTTTATTGTTTTGGGTGGGTTACTCTCTATATATTTATTATGTATAAAAACTATTTTGGCTTAAGTATAGTTTTCTTATTTATGAATTGTATCCATTATTTTTACATGTTTTTAAATTGGAATAAGTATTATATATATTACCATTTTTACTTATTAATAACTTGTATATATATTATTATTATTTTTCTTATCTTATTTTTGATCTATAAGTATTATCATTATTTTTACCATAATGTATATTTATATAAATACGTACCTTTCTTCTCCTTTTGAACTTCCTATATATATATATATGTTTTAAAAGTATGTTGGTTGGGTGAATTTGGATTTAATTTGATTAATTGTTGTATTCTTATTCAAGTAAAGGTTAATTGAGTGAAGAAGGGAAAATAAACCACAAAAAAGAGAGTTTAATTTGTTCATTTAAACTAAAAGTTTTTCTAGATATTCCTAAAGAGTAAATAAAAGGCTTTTTATCATTTTAAACCATTTCCTAAACATCACGTTTTAAAACCTTAATTCGTTCCAATGGCGGATTAAGCGAACCTTGTAATTAAAATCGTTTTCATTGTAAATAATGAGGTTTTGAATCGTTTTCCTAACTAAACGGTTTTGTACAAAAATAAATGGACTTGTATGCTTAATCACGTTTTTGGTTAAAACTTTTTGTTCAACATTTTCACACGCTCGAGTCGTTCCAACGGCGATTCGAGTGAACATCATGTAAATTAACGGGGTTTTGAAACGTACTTAAATCGTTCCAACGGTGATTAAGGTACAAACCGTGTAAATAAACTCGTTTTTTGGGAGTGAGATAAGTGTAGATTTAATGTATAATACGAAGCATAACTCACGTGGTGAATAAACTAATTCTTTCTTCTATCTCCCTCTTTCTTCCATATACTCTAAATTCATGTAAATGGGTGATTCTTTACTAATATGGCTTTCAATAATATATGCTCAAAACGGTTTTCAAAACGAGAAAGAAAAGGTTTCAAATGAATTTTAAACTTAAAGAAATATGCAATTAGTCCGTTAGCGCCTAACATGCTAAGTAGGAGGCCGGTGGTTCATAACCGGACGATGTCGGGGTGCCTAGTAGCCTTTCTCTGGAAAGGAGCTAGCCTTCTCGGCTCGTACCTAAGTTTCCCGAACCCTCATCGGTCTCCCGCAAGGGATCGGTGTTCACTTCCCATTCGTGGGTGGCGACTCTTCCATACTCTGAGCTCCGGCCCTGCCGAGCAGCTTGATTCCGCGATTGGTTGCTTTCTGCGCCAATCACAGCATCTGTCGTGAACGGTGTCCACCCCCCAGTCCGCCCAGGCGAGGCCGCGGCACTTACAACTGTCTTTAGTATTTAGAATGAAACATTTACAACCGAAGGCACGAAAGTATCCAATGTTGGGTTTTCGTCCTTTCCAAAGTTCGTAGGGGGTCTTCTTTAATATAGGTCTGACTAGAGCCCTATTAAGTATGTAGCAAGCTGTGTTGACAGCTTCTCCCCAAAAGTACTTTGGAAGCCTATTCTCACTCAGCATTGTCCTGGCTATTTCAACCAAGGTTCTGTTTTTCCTCTCAACTACCCCATTATGTTGAGGCGTTCTAGGAGCAGAAAAGTTATGGTCAATGCCGCTGGCTTCACAGAATTCAACAAACTGTTGGTTTTTGAATTCTCCACCATTATCACTTCGGATGTGAGCTAACTTTAGGTCTTTATCATTTTCAAGTTTTCTTACTAATGTTGAAAACGTCTCAAAGGTTTCATCCTTGCTACTCAGTAAGAAGATCCAAGTGTACCGAGAAAAGTCATTTACAATGACCAAGGAAAATCTCCTACCACCCAAGCTCAGCGGCTGGACTGGTCCGAAGAGATCCAAGTGTAGCAACTCCAGTGGACGCTTGGTTGAGACAATGTTTTTACTGTGAAAAGATTTTTTAGTTTGTTTTCCATACTGACAAGCATTGCATAATTGATACTTTTTGAACTTAAGTTCTGGCAGTCCCTCAACTAATTGCTTTTTTGCTAATTTGGCCAGGAGGTCCATGCTTACATGACCAAGTCTCCTGTGCCATAGCCAGGAATTTTCTTCCTTTAACACTAAGCATATATTTTTTGAAAATTGTTTTTCCAAATTTAGCATAAAGACATTATCAACACGAGGGGTAGTTAAAATTAATTCATTTGTTTTTCCCTCGAGGATTTTACATCCAGTGTTATCAAATATAACTTTTCTGCCGTTGTCACACAGCTGAGCTACACTCAGTAAGTTATATTTAAGTCCACTGACTAGGGAGACTGACTCAATAGTAGGATTACCACCAACGGTTCCTGACCCTACTATCTTACCCTTTTTGTTGTCTCCAAAACTTACGCTTCCACCTCGTTTATGCACAAGTGTGATGAACTGAGTTTCATCACCAGTCATATGCCTCGAGCATGCGCTGTCAATGTACCATATTTTTTACTTCTCAGCACACCTCAGGCTTACCTGCAATATAACTAGTTATCTTTAGGTACCCAAGTCTTTTTGGGTCCTTGTTTGTTAGGCTCAACAGGTGAAACATCATATTTAATCTTATGACGACATACTTTGACAGTGTGTCCATTTTTCCCACAGAAGTCACAGCTGACCTTCCATTGGGGATATCTTACTGGCTAGTCTGCACCCCAATATTGAGCATGCCAGCACACCTTTATAGCGTGTCCTTTCTTCCCACAGAAGTCACACTAGACATTCCGCTGAGGATTCCATCTCTGCTGACTAGTACTTCGGTACTGAGTGTTCAGAGGAATATTTCTTTTATTTGAAACTTTGAATTGGTTCTGAATAGATGTGATGTCCTTTCTCAGTTTCTTAGAATCTGATTGGACCTCAGAGACAAACTTGTGTATAATTTCCATGTTGTCATGCAAAGTTGAGTTGTCTTGGAGAAGATATCGAAGGTCACTGAGTTGGACCTCTTCAATCTCATCACATCGCCTGCTGAGTGCTCTAACTTTCTTGTTACACTTTTTGATAAGTGTGTAGAGGTCACTCAGGGCATTTATCAGTTCATTTCTGGGCAGGGGTAGTGACATTACCTCAGTTGAGTGTTCCTCATTGTCAAATGCAATGGAGGGGTCAGCATGCTTAGAAACACAGGGCTCAACAAGCTCATCAGCCATGAAGCAAATCTTTGCTGACTTGGTGGCATCAGCTTTTGATGATGATGACTCATCACTGTCACTCCAGGTGGCCATCATTGCCTTCTTGCTGTTCTTCTTTTCCTTCTTCAAGGTAGGACAACTTGATTTGATATGGCCAGTTTGATGGCATTCAAAGCATGTGATGGGCTTTGAACTGTCCTTTTTGTACTTGATGTCGCTGGACTCAGCTTTGTACTTATCAAACTTCTTGTAAGGCTTCTTGGAATATTTATCATTTTTTCTGAACAACCTTTTCATTTTTCTAGTGAACATGGCCATTTCTTCATCATCTGTTGAGCTCCCATCAGTGGAGTCAGCTTTCATGACAAGAGACTTTTGCTTCTTGTCCTCAGACTTCTCCTTCACCTCAAAGTTCTTCATTGAGATCTCATGGGTCAGCAGAGATCCAATGAGTTCATCATACTTGTAGGTGGTCAAGTCTTGAGCTTCCTCAACAGCAGTTTTCTTGGCTTGCCAGCTTTTGGGAAGACTCCTCAGTATCTTCTTGACTTGCTCTTCCTCAGTAAAGATCTTGCCAAGTCTTTTGAGCTCGTTGATTATGTTGGTGAATCTTGAGTTCATTTCAGAGATTCCTTCACCATCATTCATTTCAAACAGCTCGTATAACCTCATGTGCTGGTTTACCTTGGACTCCTTAACTTTGCTGGTTCCTTCATAGGTGACCTCCAGTTTCTTCCAGATTTCCTGTGCTGACTCACAACCTGAAATTTTGTTGTACTCTGCAGCATCTAACGCACAGTGAAGCATGTTTATAGCCAAAGCATGATTTTGCAGTTTCTTGAGGTCATCCTCTAACCACTTGGCCTCAGCTTTGACAGACGTTTGTCCATCAATAGTTTCAACAGGAACAAACAGGCCTTGGACTATTGAGAGCCATGCACTCATGTTTGTTGCCTGAATAAAGTTTTTCATTCTATTCTTCCAAAAGGTATAGTTAGACCCAAAGAATAGAGGAGGCCTATGTTGGTCCCTTGTAAGGTTGCAAATATAGTTCCAAGGGGGGGTTAGGAACTATTTTACCTTTTTAAAATGATTAGGGCAGATTTCTTTCCTTTGAGAAAAGATTATGTAACAGCGGCACTTAGCTATCAGCAAGACACTGGCTTAGTCAACTAGTGACTAGGTCAGCTTCGTTGCTTAGGTCAGGAAATAGCACTTAGAGTCTATTCCTGAACTAACTCGTTGATAGCGCACAACTCAGCTTGACCTCTTTTACTTGGTCAGTTTTAGTTTGTTTTAAGCAATCAATATATTAAGGAGTTAAGGGTTAGAAATACTTCACTCAGCGGAGTTATCCAGGTTCGGCTTCTTCTAAGCCTACGTCCTGTCCCCGAAACACGTTCCGAGATTTCCAATTCACTACTGAGCTCTTTAAAGGTAGAGACTCGAAAACCCTTTACAAGTCAGAAGCTGAGTATAACAAGAGTACCTTCCTCTATACCTCTACTCACTTCTATTCTAATTCACTAAGTACTAAAACCGAGTACTTAGCTTCTCCTTTCTATTCCTAGAAATGATTAAGATTTGTCCTAAACAACAATTGCTAGAACACCTTAGATGATTGAGGATCAATCACTCTAGACTTTTACACAAATGAATAAGCTTGTAGTGTAAGAATTTGCTTTGCTTTTGATGGAGAACTTTTATACATGTTTGGTCAGCGTAACGGCTTTAGCTCAAAGTTCTCTATTGAATGTGGATTCTGAATGCTCTATTTATAGAGAGTTGTGAGAGCTTCTGGTTATTTCGAATTTCGAAATAACCGTTGGAGGGAAACGGCTACAGGTCGTTTTCACTCAGTCTGTCAGCAGTTCTCTTGGCCAATCAGATTCTAGCATCTTCTGTTCTTCGGTCAGTGTGACAATATGTTCCTCCATTTTAGGTAACGTCAACCAGACAGCTTGCTGCGTCTTCTGATCTTTACTAAAAGAGGAAATACTTTGTCTGGAAGCTGTCTTGTGGTCAGCGGCTGTCTTGTACGTTTTGTCGAGACAACTCAGCAGCTTCTAGCCGAAGTTGTCTACGTGGATCTTCTGGATCCTTCTTTGCTCAGCATGCGTTTCATCACTTCAACGGCAGCGTTTTGAAATACGCGGGCTGAGTGATCTTGGGCTTGTTTGACTTGGGCCTTGACTTCCATATAGGGCTTGAGCCTTATGATCTTTATGTCTTATAATAAATTATAAACTCAACATTGAACAAACACATTAGTAACAATAAATCAAAGCATTTAAACTTAGTGTGTTGTAGAATATTTAATTTCACTTAATTAATTTTGTCAAATCAAAATCCTGTGGAAAGGTGTTTCAACAAACTCCCCCATTTTGATGTTGGCAAAACTAATCAGCAAGGAACTCAGCATTGAGCTCCCCCATGATAGTTGACCTTTTTGATTAAGTGAACTCCCCCGTCAGGGCTGAGCTACTGACTTAGTTTTATTTTAAACATTCTAAGGTTTAATTGAATAAGTCTAAGATCAGTTTTCAGGTATAGGTCAGCTTATGGGACATATTCTATTTTACTCAGTATTCAGCGGAAATAATGTATAGTGACAGAGCGCTGAGTAATTTATTTGTTCAATGGTTTAGTTTAGACAGGTTCAAACATTAATTTCTACGCAGCATGCATTCAGATAATACTTAGCATTTGAAAGGATGAATAACAAAAGAAGTTAGGCATATTGAATTGCTTGAATAAAAATAAAAATAAAAGGACATTCATAGGGAATTCCTAACTTCTAAATTCTTCCCTAACTTCTAACTTTGAGTTCCTTCTCCTGAATTGCCACTTTTCTCCCCCATTTTGCCAGCATCAACAGTAGGCAAATTCCCGGTAGGGGCAGTGGACTTGGTGAGTTCTTGCAGCAGACGAATTTGACCCTCCAAAGAATTCATGTGATTGACCATAGTCAATATGAGTTCGGCCATTTTGGTCATTTGAGTTTGGGTTGGTTGCTGCGCCTGAACTGAAGAGAAGTGGTTGATCAGGTCATGGATTTCACGCAGAATTTGGTGAGTTACAGAAGGATGAGAGGACTGATCTTGAGTGGACTGGTTATGGTTTGGTGGAGGATGAACTTGTTCTTTAAGCAGAGTGTGAGCTGAGGCAATGACACGCCGTCCTGATTCAGTAGCACCTAGGTGTGCAAATTGGGTAGGAGTGGACTCGCACTGAGTGCCTTGAGTAGCAACACGACTACGGGGTGTGTTGACTTCAGGTGCTGAGTTGCTCTGGTATTGAGTTGGAGGTGGAATTTGAGCTTCTTTTGGACTAGCAGGGTTTTTGGCTTGTTTCTCATTTTGAGTAACAGAGGCTTGTTTTTGTGGAGAATCCTCTTGAGTGATGTTGGGCTCAAGA
The DNA here is from genome assembly GCF_963576675.1 of Euphorbia lathyris. Classification (NCBI taxonomy): domain Eukaryota; kingdom Viridiplantae; phylum Streptophyta; class Magnoliopsida; order Malpighiales; family Euphorbiaceae; genus Euphorbia; species Euphorbia lathyris. The sequence continues at coordinate 47,293,773 of NC_088914.1, forward strand.
ACAGTTTCTTCTTCCTTATCCATATCTCCTGCTGTTCTCATTTTCTTCTGAGCTGACTCAGCTATTTCCTGATCAGCTTTCTTCTTGTTTCTTTGCATTAGCCTTACTTTTCTTGGGACAGTACGAATATCCTTCGAGCAGGTTCCCTTTTTCTTCTCCTTCTCAGCTTGAGCAATCTCAGATGGCACAGTAGAAGTATACTCAGTTTTAGGTTCATTTGTTGGTTCTGTACCCTCATCAGATTGAGCAGTTTCAGAAGACTGCTCTAGATCTGTTAGATTTTCCATTTCTCCAATGGTTGGTTGAATTTTAGGGCACGCAGTGCTGCTGCTGTGATCTCAGATCCGTTCATCCAGGTTTCTCCTTGTAGGTCAACCTGGTGGTCAACTAGGATTTTGGTAATTAGGGAGCCTAGCCTTAGATTGTTTGTGCTGCGCAGGAATCCACCTATTAGAAACACTGACATGTTGATCGGTTTGTAGGTCAGCATGTGCCATATAAAGCACATCTCGAAGTGAGACGCTGAGCTGGTGCAGTGGATCTTCTGGTAGATCAGTTGAACCAGCAGGAAGTGGGCCATCTTCTGATGCTGACCCATGGATGAACTGGATACTTCTCCAATGTACCCAGCAGGCTTACAGAAGGTTTCATCATAGTAGATGTCCTCCTGGTCACCAGTTTTTCTTATCTCATCACCTTCAATTTTGAGACTGAGTAGGGATCCCAAGTACGTTGGGTTGATGAAGATGGTTTTTCCTCTGACTTCGGTGACTAAGTAGTCATGGTCTTTTACGTCAGCTTTGAGGTTATGGTAGAATTCCATAACCAAGTCAGGGTAGGTGGGAAAACGCAGGGAGAACATCTCGGTCCAGCCGTTGTTCTTTATCCAATCACAAAACGGTTGTTCTGAGTCGATGAAGGTCTGAGAAACCCATCGTGAAGGTTCTACTTTCCATTCTCGTACATTCTCGAATACGCGAATGTACTGCCTAGGTTTAGCTGGTTTTCCCTGAGGTTGAGTGGCTTGTTCTTTACCAACAGCTTTGGATGGTGAAGGCTGAGTTGATGGATTACTGTTAGATGGTTCATCGGTGGTGTTCTTGGAACGACCGGCACCAGAGACGTTGAAAAAGGGTTTTGTCATCTTGGGAGGTTCTGAAGTTCGTAAGTGCTTAAGGAAATTTTGAAGCTTTCTATAGTTCAGTACGCGTAGAGAGAAAGTAGTGGGGAAATACCCACTATTTATAGATTTTTTTTTTAAATTTAGGTTTCCGTTTGAATTTAGGTCGATTTTGCCCTTGGGTTGTCCAATCGGCAGAAACCCTGACATTTATGACACTTTAAGACGTATTCGGCGCATGCGCAGTACATGTGTCATTATGCGTGTGGTGGCATTAAATGCTAATAATTACTTTTACTCAGCGTGTGTTGTTATAAACGTTTCAGTTTCTGAGTAGTCAGTTTTGTTCAACGGATAGTTATAGAGATTAGTTACTCGGCATGAGATAACTCACTCAGTGTGCATTTATTTCTGGGCATGTGATTTTGAATGAAAATCTTTAGGCACTCAGCATGGCATCACTCATTCAGCATGCATCATATCACATTTTTTACTTAGGAATTTTAAGACAGTGGATTAAACATACCAATGGCTTCTCTCAGTATGCTGAATTGCTCTCGTGCTAGAGGCTTTGTAAAGATATCAGCAAGCTGCTCATCTGTTGGCACATAAGTCAGCTTAATTTCTTTCTTGAGTACATGATCTCTGGTGAAGTGATGTCTTATGCTGACATGCTTCATCCTGCTGTGCTGAATTGGGTTCTTTGAGAGGTCAATTGCACTTTTGTTGTCGCATTTGACTTCAATTGTCTTTGTTTGAACACCATAATCTTCAAGCTGTTGTTTAATCCATAGGACTTGAGCAACACAGCTTCCAGCAGCAATGTACTCAGCTTCAGTTGTGGACAGGGCTACTGACGCCTGCTTCTTGCTGAACCAAGATACAAGACAGCTTCCTAGGAAATGGCATCCTCCAGAGGTGCTTTTTCTTTCGAGCTTGTCCCGTCCATAGTCAGCGTCAGTGTATCCAATGAGTGTAAAGTCATGAGTATTTGGATACCACAAACCTGCATTTACTGAGCTTTGCAAATATCTAAGGATCCTTTTTACAGCTATGTAATGGGATTCCTTAGGGTTAGCCTGATATCTAGCACAATAACATACTGAGAACTGAATGTCCGGCCTACTTGTTGTTAAGTAAAGTAAAGAGCCAATCATACCTCGGTACAACTTGCTGTCTACTGACTTACCATTCTCATCAGTACTGAGGACAGTGTCAGTGCCCATAGGAGTGGATATTGGCTTACAATGTTCTAGTTCATATTTCTTCAATATCTCCTTGGCATATTTAGCTTGACTGATGAATATGCCATTCTTTCCTTGTTTAATTTGAAGTCCAAGGAAGAAGTTGAGTTCTCTCATCATTGACATTTCGAATTCAGTCTGCATTTGCTTGCTAAATTCCTTGCATATAGATTCATTAGTAGCACCAAATATGATGTCATCTACATATATTTGTGCCAGCAGGGTATCTTTACCCTTTCTCTTAATGAATAAGGTTGTATCAGATTGACCTCTGACATAATTTCTAGTCAGTAAGAAGTTGGTCAGCCTCTCATACCAAGCACGTGGTGCTTGTTTGAGACCATACAGAGCCTTTTTGAGTTTGTAAACGTGGGTTGGGAACTTAGAATCCTCAAACCCTGGAGGCTGATTGACATAGACCTCCTCGTTTATTACTCCATTAAGAAATGCACTTTTAACATCCATTTGAAACAGTTTAAAATTCATATAAGATGCATATGCACATAAAATCCTAATTGCTTCTAGCCTTGCCACTAGGGCAAAGGTCTCACCGTAGTCAATACCTTCTTGCTGACTGTAGCCCTGAGCTACAAGTCTTGCCTTGTTTCTGACTATGTTTCCTTGTTCATCCAGCTTGTTCCTGAAGACCCATCTCGTTCCAATGGTCTTTTGGCTCCTTGGATGTGGCACTAGCTCCCATACATTATTCCTCCTGAATTGGTTGAGTTCCTCTTGCATGACATTCATCCAGAATTCGTCATGCTCAGCTTCGGCAAAGTTCTTCGGCTCCTGAACTGAGACGAAAGCTACATTGCCGAGATACTTCCTTAGTTGATTCCTTGTCATCAGCGTATTTCCAGCTGAGTCAAGAATTGCATTTTCTGAATGCCCTCTTGGGACTCTTATCTCCTTGGGTAGATTCGTGTCTTGTTCTATTTTTGTTTCAACATTCTCTGCAGAAGTAGATGGGTTAGTGAAAGTAATTTTAGGTTCACTCTTACTCTTGGTCAGCCGTTTTGTGAAGGACTCAGTAGCTGGTTCTTGATCAGCAGGTGCTGAGTTTGGTTCATCTTCTATCAGCGGCTGGTATCTTCCTGCAGGGTCAGTTTCATCGAATTGCACATGTATAGATTCTTCTAATACTTGAGTTCTCTTATTAAAAACTCTGTATGCTTTGCTGTTTGTTGAGTAGCCTAGAAAGATAGCCTCATCAGCTTTTGAATCAAATTTGGCTAAGCTATCTTTGGTATTTAAAATAAAACATCTACAGCCAAAGGCACGAAAGTATCCAATGTTGGGCTTTCGTCCTTTCCAAAGTTCATAGGGGGTTTTCTTAAGTATAGGTCTAACTAGAGCCCTATTCAGAATATAGCATGCTGTGTTAACAGCTTCTCCCCAAAAATACTTTGGAAGCCTATGCTCATCCAGCATTGTCCTGGCAATCTCAACCAGAGTTCTGTTCTTCCTTTCAACAACCCCATTTTGCTGAGGCGTTCTAGGAGCAGAGAAGTTGTGGTCAATGCCGCTGGCTTCACAGAATTCAACAAACTTTTGGTTTTTGAATTCTCCACCGTTATCACTACGGATATGAGCTAATTTTAGGTCTTTCTCATTTTCAATTTTTCTAACCAAGTTTGAAAATGTCTCAAAGGTCTCATCCTTGCTGGTCAACAAGATAACCCACGTATACCGAGAGAAGTCATCTACAATGACCAAGGAAAATCTTCTTCCACCCAGACTCAGCGGCTGGACTGGACCAAAGAGATCCAAGTGTAGTAACTCTAACGGACGTTTAGTTGAGACAATGTTTTTACTATGAAAAGATTGTTTGGTTTGTTTTCCAGCTTGGCAAGCATGGCATAGTTGATCTTTTTGAAATTTAAGTTTAGGCAGTCCCTCAACCAATTGCTTTCTTGCTAATTTGGCCAGGAGGTCCATGCTTACATGACCAAGTCTCCTGTGCCATAGCCAGGAATTTTCTTCCTTTGTGACTAAGCATACAGTTTTTGAAAAATTCTTTTCTAGGTTCAGCATGAAGACATTGTCTATTCGAGGGGCAGTTAAGATTAACTCATTTGTTTTTCCCTCATATATTTTACATCCAGTATCATCAAATATAACTTTTCTCCCATTATCACATAGCTGAGCTATGCTGAGTAAGTTATATTTGAGTCCGCTGACTAGGGAGACAGATTCAATAGTGGGATTACCTCCAACGGTGCCTGATCCTACTATCTTACCCTTTCTGTTGTCTCCAAAACTTACGCTTCCTCCTCGTTTACGTTCAAACGTGATGAATTGAGTTTCATCACCTGTCATATGCCTTGAGCATGCGCTATCAATATACCACATTTTTGACTTCTCGGCACATCTCAGGCTTACCTGCATTATGATCAGTTTCCTTTAGGTACCCAATTCTTTTTGGGTCCTGACTTGTTAGGTTCAACAGGTAAAGCATCATATTTTATTTTGTGGCGACATATATTGATAGTATGGCCACTTTTTCCACAGAAGTCACAACTAACTTTCTGTTTAGGATTCTTTACTGACTTGTCAGCACCCCAGTGCTGAGCGTGCCAGCACACCTTAGTGGTGTGTCCTAACTTCCCACAAAAGTCACACTGGACTCTTCGCTGGGGATTTCGACTCTGCTGAGTACCTTGGTACCGAGTACCTTGATACTGAGTTCTCAGAGGAAAATTGTTTTTGTTTGGAACCTTTAATTGGTTCTGAATGGTTGTGACATCCTTCCTCAGTTTCTTGGAAACCGACTGGACTTCAGAGACAGACTCATGAATGGTTTTCATATTTTCATGTAAAACTGAGTTGTCTTGAAGAAGGTATCTGAGGTCACTCAGTTTGACCTCTTCCACCTCATCACAGCGCCGGCTGAGTGACTTAATCTTCTTGTTACACTTTTTGACAAGTGTATAAAGATCACTCAGGGCATTACCCATTTCATTTCTGAGTTGAGAGAGTGAGATTACCTCATTAGATTACTTTTCATTATCTGACTCATCAGATTGGTCAGCATGCTCAGAAATACATGGTTCAGCAAGTTTGTCAGCCATGAAACATATCTTTGCTGACTCTGTGGCCTCAGCTTCAGTTGATAAAGAATCATCACTGTCACTCCATGTTGCCACCATTGCCTTCTTCCCATTCTTTTTGTCATTCCTCAGAGTTGGGCAGCTTGACTTGATGTGTCCGGTTTGATGGCACTCAAAGCATGTAATGGGCTTTGAGCTATCCTTCTTGAATTTGCTGTCACTTGAGTCAGCCTTATACTTGTCAAATTTTCTATAAGGCTTTTTGGAGTATTTGTCATTTCTTTTGAACAGCCTCTTCATTTTCCTCATGAACATAGCCATCTCCTCATCGTCAGTTGAGCCATCATCAGTTGAGTCAGCTTTCATGACAAGTGATTTTTGCTTCTTGTCTTCGGATTTTTCCTTCACCTCGAAATTCTTCATGGATATCTCATGGGTCAGCAGTGAGCCTATGAGTTCATCATATTTATAGGTGGTTAAATCCTGAGCTTCTTCAACGGCTGTCTTCTTGGCTTGCTAGTCCTTAGGAAGACTTTTGAGTATCTTCTTGACTTGTTCTTCCTCAGTGAAGATTTTTCCAAGTCTTTTGAGCTCATTTATGATGTTGGTGAATCTTGCATTCATCTCAGAAATCCCCTCATCATTGTTCATTTCGAACAGCTCATACAATCTCAGGTTGACCTTGGACTCCTTCACCTTGTTGGTTCCTTCGTAGGTCACCTCCAGCTTCTTCCAGATCTCCTGTGCTGACTCACAACCTGATATTTTGTTGTACTCTACAGCATCCAGCGCACAGTAAAGCATATTTATAGCCGAAGCATGATTTTGTAGCTTCTTGAGATCATCATCTGTCCATTCAATCTCAGCTTTGACAACTGACTGGCCAGCAACAACTTTCACAGGTACAAACGGGCCTTGGACTATAGATAGCCAGGCACTCATGTTTGTAGCTTGAATGAAGTTCTTCATCCTATTCTTCCAAAAGGTATAGTTTGACCCGAAGAATAGGGGAGGCCTAGTAATGGACAGCCCCTCAGGTAATATCTGAGTTGTCTGGTTTCCAGGGAGAAACCGAGTGCTATTTTCACCCATGGTATGGATCAACTCAAGGTTGTTAGACCTTTAGTAATGAGCTTTTAAGCTCTGATACCACTTGTTGGTCCCTTGTAAGGTTGCAAATATAGTTCCAAGGGGGGGGTTAGGAACTATTTTACCTTTTTAAAATGATTAGGGCAGATTTCTTTCCTTTGAGAAAAGATTATGTAACAGCGGCACTTAGCAATCAGCAAGACACTGGCTTAGTCAACTAGTGACTAGGTCAGCTTCGTTGCTTAGGTCAGGAAATAGCACTTAGAGTCTATTCCTGAACTAACTCGTTGGTAGCGCACAACTCAGCTTGACCTCTTTTACTTGGTCAGTTTTAGTTTGTTTTAAGCAATCAATATATTAAGGAGTTAAGGGTTAGAAATACTTCACTCAGCGGAGTTATCCAGGTTCGGCTTCTTCTAAGCCTACGTCCTGTACCCGGAACACGTTCCGAGATTTCCAATTCACTACTGAGCTCTTTAAAGGTAGAGACTCGAAAACCCTTTACAAGTCAGAAGCTGAGTATAACAAGAGTACCTTCCTCTATACCTCTACTCACTTCTATTCTAATTCACTAAGTACTAAAACCGAGTACTTAGCTTCTCCTTTCTATTCCTAGAAATGATTAAGATTTGTCCTAAACAACAATTGTTAGAACACCTTAGATGATTGAGGATCAATCACTCTAGACTTTTACACAAATGAATAAGCTTGTAGTGTAAGAATTTGCTTTGCTTTTGATGGAGAACTTTTATACACATTTGGTCAGCGTAACGGCTTTAGCTCAAAGTTCTCTATTGAATGTGGATTCTGAATGCTCTATTTATAGAGAGCTATGAGAGCTTTTGGTTATTTTGAATTTCGAAATAACCGTTGGAGGGAAACGGCTACAGGTCGTTTTCACTCAGTCTGTCAGCAGTTCTCTTAGCCAATCAGATTCCAGCATCTTCTGTTCTTCGGTCAGTGTGACAGTATGTTCCTCCATTTTAGGTAACGTCAACCAGACAGCTTGCTGAGTCTTCTGATCTTTACTAAAAGAGGAAATACTTTGTCTGGAAGCTGTCTTGTGGTCAGCGGCTGTCTTGTACGTTTTGTCGAGACAGCTCAGCAGCTTCTAGTCGAAGTTGTCTATGTGGATCTTCTGGATCCTTCTTTGCTCAGCATGCGTTTCATCACTTCAACGGCAGCGTTTTGAAATACGCGGGCTGAGTGATCTTGGGCTTGTTTGACTTGGGCCTTGACTTCCATATAGGGCTTGAGCCTTATGATCTTTATGTCTTATAATAAATTATAAACTCAACATTGAACAAACACATTAGTAACAATAAATCAAAGCATTTAAACTTAGTGTGTTGTAGAATATTTAATTTCACTCAATTAATTTTGTCAAATCAAAATCCTGTGGAAAGGTGTTTCAACAGCCTAGTAATAGACAGACCCTCAGGAAGAATCTGAGTTGTCTGATTTCCTAGGAGGAAACGAGTGCTGTTCTCAGCCATTGTGGGATCAGCTCAAGATAGTTATATTTTATTCAGCGAGCTATTGTAGCTCTGATACCACTTGTTGGTCCCGTGCAACGTGACAAGATTAGTTCCAAGGGGGGATAGGAACTATTCTAAATTTTTGTCCGTTAAGGCTGACTTCTTTTACTTAAGAGAAGATTGACACAGCGGTGCTGAGTAGTTTAAGACACAAGCTTAGTCAACTAGTGACTGAGTCTGTTTCTTTTATTGAGTCAGGAGATAGCACTTGAGTTTATTCCTGAACTCAGCTTCTCAGTGAATTATACTCAGCGTGAGTCAGTTACTTAGTCAGTTTTATAGCAAGCAATTTATATAAAGGAGTTAAGGGTTAGAAATATGTTACTCAGCAGACGTATCCTGGTTCGGCCTCTCCGCCTACGTCCAGTCCCCGGAATTCCTTCCGAGCTTTTTGAATCCTCTACTGAGCTCTTTAAAGGTAGAGCACGAAACCTTTTACAACAGAAGCTGAGTATACAAGAGTACCTTCCTCTATTCCTCTACTCACTCCTATCTCTACTACTGAGTACTATACTAAATACTCAGCTTCTCCTTGTTATACTTCTAGAAATGATAAGTGTTTGTCCTAAACAACAATTGCTAAGACACTTTAGATGAATAAGATCACTCTAGACTTTTACACAAGATTGGAATTGGTGTAAGATTTGCTTTGCTTTTCTCACAGAACTTCGAATATCAATTTGGTCAGCGTTTCGACTTGATTAAAGATCTACATCGAATGAAGCATTTGAGAGGCCTATTTATAGTGACACTTGAAGCACCGGTGATTTCGAATTTCGAAATAATCATTGGAGGGAAACGGGTTCATGTCGCTTTCACTCAGTACGTGCTCAGCGTCCTCGGCCAATAACATTCTTGTATCTTCTGTCTTTGGCAGTGCTCAGCAGCTTTTCGTCAGACAAAACAGAATGTTTCCACATTTATAGTAAAGTCTTCCAGACAGCTTTCTGCGTCTTCTGAGCTTTACCCAAAGTAGAAATACTTTGTCTCTAAGTTTGTTCTGTTCTGCCGCTGACCTGAGTACCTTGTCGCTCAACTCAGCAGCTTCGTCTTGAAGCTTTTGGTAGAAGGCTTCTCGATCCTTCTCCAAGCTGGGCTTGTGTTTTACTCAGTACGACTGCGTTTTGTTCTTCTTGGGTCGTGAGGCTATGATCCATTGACTTGGGCTTGACTCTCTTTCATGGGCCTTGGGGCCATTTAACTTAATGTCTTATAAATCAAATAACTCAACATTGAACAAACACATTAGTGTGAATAAATCAAAGCATTTAAATTTAATGTGTTAGAATATTTTTATCATTAAAATGAATAATTTTGTCAAATCAAAATCATGTGGAAAGGTGTTTCAATAGTATCTCGTCGGCTTCGGGTGGTGGTGGTGATGGTGTTCGGTTGAAACGGGAAGAGAGGGCACGAGACGACCGCGGAGTGTGGATGTCGACAGCTCTCTTTCGACGAGTCATGGTGGAGAGTTGAGTGATTTGTAGAGATTGTGAGGGGAGATGGAGTGGATGTGAGGGAGAAAGGGAGTGAAAATAGTGAGGTTTATATAGGAGAGGGGTGGGAATCCAAGCTAAGCTCAGATTCCCAAAGGGGTACGCGGGGCGTGATGGGGCCATGCCACGCGTATCCTGTTCTCTGATCCAATTTTGGTCCAATAAAACCAATGCACGTGGGGCTTGCGTGGAGGCACGCCCCGCGTACTTTGGTCTCTGACCAAAATGGGGAAGAAGAATGGGCGGCACGCAGGGCTTGCCAGGGGGCACGCCCCGCGTGTCTGATGTGCCAGACGGAAATTTGAACAATTTTTATATTTTTACTATATTTATTGTTTTTGGAGTTTTAATGGTATTTAATTTTTTTAGTTTTTTAAATAGTAATTAATTTGTAGGATTAATTAGGGAATTAATGATATATTAATGAGGGGGGAGTTAATTTATTTTGAATTTGAATTAAAGGGAAGATGGTGATTGGAGGATAGGAGAGGTGGAGTGGAGAAGTTAATGGGGAAGAGGGAAGACTGATGTGAGTGGTGGAAGAAGGGGGTGGAGTGTAGGTGTGGAGAAAGAGAAGGGAAAGCTGCCATGGGGAGTTGCAATTCGTAACTCCCTCAGGACACGCGGGGCGTGGTATAGGGGCACGCCCTACGTGACCCGTTCCTAGCATTTATTACGATCTAATCCCTACAGGTCTAAAAACACGCGAGGCGCGGTATGGGGGTACGCCCCGCGTGTAGTGCTTTTTAGCACCTTTTTGTCGGTAGAGGCTCGTTCACGTGGGGTTTGCTTATTTATGCGCCTTGCGTGAACGTTTGGATCAAGGAGGGATTTGATTTTTCTTTTTGGGTTTTGTAAGTTTTTTTATGGTTTGAGGTTTAAAATCTACGAAATGAAGTCGAAAGAGAAAAATAAATTTAAATTGTTGAAAATCGAAAGAAAACGAAAACATGCAAAAACTTGAAATAAAACGAAAACACGCAGGAACACGAATGAAAATAATTTGAAAAACGTATATGATACATATAGACAAGGGTTTGTAGAATGCAAACCGGTGCTATGTTTATAGTCAGAGTAGCTCGACTTTCTCAATGACTGCGATTATTGCAGGATGTCTGAACTAGAACCCAATGGATCCGAACCTTTACCGTTAAGAAGGGTTATTGCTTGTCCGGATTCTCTATTCTTGGCTCGTGGGTTTTACTCGGTATTGGTTGGGAGAGTTCCTAGATGTCTCTCCTATTGGTGACGATTTAAATGAGCCACTTGGTGACTCAAATCCCTGCAAAACACCTCATTATCGGCAAGACAGGTTAGAATTTCCTTTAATAAGGAAGTTACCGATTGGCCTTGCACGTTGTTAGGAGGTTGGGCATTTTGACCGCCGGAGGCGTTTTATGATTGCCCTAGCCCGTGCTCCCTATATTCATGATGAAAATCGGGTGGGGGCCTCAATACGTTATTGTTATTACCGTACGACAAGTTAGGATGTTGGTATTGAGGCCTCCACCCGTTATCATTAATATTGTGGTGGTGTGAATATGAGTTTGAGTTAGAGTTATACATTTGGTTACCTCCTACGTAACTTACATTTTCGGTGTCACCGGCAAAAGGGTTACCGGCATGGAAATTATGTCCGTCATGATCTCCACCACAATGATTGCATATCAGGACATGTGCATCTTTGTTGATGCTTAATTTTGCTATTAAAGCGTCTAGTTTCTTGTTCATCTCAACCATGGAACTTTTTGGAGCCTCTTTCTCCATGGCGAACGCTTGATGTCGCGGAGGTCCGGCAAGCCAATCTTCTTGCCACTAAATGCTTTTTCTTACGAGCTCATTAATGAGCTCATATGCTTCGCTTACCGATTTCCTAAACAGGTCCCCACCTTTTGCGGAATCGACGGTAGCACGATTAGTAGGCGTTAAACCATGATAGAAAGTACTTACAAGATCATGCTTGGGGATATCGTGGTGCGGGCAACTTCGAAGCAATTTTCAGAACCTCGCCCAAGTCGTATGAAGGGCTTCGTACTTGAGTTGCCGAAAGGAAGTTGCTCAACTTCACCGTCTTGAAAGGTGGAAAGTAATAAGAGAGGAACTCCTTCTCGAGCTCGTCCCGTGACGTGATAGTTTCGGCTTCCAAAGAGTGCAACCATTCCAACACTTGGCCTGTCAAAGAAAAAGGGAAAAGTTTTAGACGTATGGCCTCAACCGGGACACCATTTTGCCGAGAAGTATCGGCACACATAAGAAATTTATCAAGGTGTTCGTTAGGGTTCTCATGAATTTCTCCTCCGAATTGACCGAGTTGTTGGATCAATTGGATCATGCTAGTCTTTATTTCATATGTGTTGGCCGAAATGGTGGGGGCGACGATTCCATTGCAATTTTATGGTCTATACGGAGCTAAGATCTCCATTATTGTATGTGTATCGTTGCCTCCTCTGTTCCGGGCGTAGTTCACCAGTGGGTTGGTGGGGTTGGCTTCATTGTTGACGTTGGCCATCTTCTCTCTCCGAATCCTACAAAGAGTGCGTTCAATTTCAAAATCAATAGGAATGAGAGTATCACTCCGAGATCGGGTGAGCATAAACTATAAAAAGAAAATAAGGAAAAATATAAACAAGAAAGAATGTTGTTAGCGTATAAACAAAGTATGAACAATTTATACAAAAAGAATGCCTAGACTAATAATAAAACGTTTTTGTCTAATATTGCGAGAAAGTATAAATCCCCGGCAACGGTGCCAAAAACTTGATGCACGGTCGGAGTAGAGGGGTGTAAAGTATGTGTGTGATATAAGTGTAAGATGTGTGTACGTGTGCTTAAACTCTACTAGACGTGGCTACGTAGGGGCAAGTGTACCATGTCGTATCAAGTAATAATCCGGTTAAGACCGGGTATCGAATCCACGGGATTTATAACCACAAGTATTAAACTACTCGGTTCTATTCGTTATCTATGCGGTGAATACTTTCGGTTGGTTTGGGTGACAACTACAAACTACTCCTAAACTATGGTGAGACAGACTTTATACAACCGAAACTCTACGGGTTGCGATAAGTTATAAATATAAAGAGTAATGACTCCGAACATATATGATTGATACTTTACTCTTGCAAAGATGACTATGTGTAGACCGACCGGCCCGTGAAGTGCTTAGACTACGTGGTTCCTAGTCAAGGCGTGTCTAATGCTAGGGATCAGAAACTAGGGCCCGTAAGTTTCGTGGCTTGTCAATTCCTACGGTTTCCGGTGTGTTACTTCTGGTAGGGCAGCACCTATATAGTTCCTTAAAGATGACCCATGAAAGGGCGCCGGGTATCGTGTCCCCCTACACAATAATCAATTACGAATATCAAAACAAGTAGTAAACATCAACACGTATAGAGAAACGGGAATTGCAATTCATATATTATAAAGATGGAATGAAAAGAATATGAATACAACCAAGCCTAGTACATAGGAAGAGTGCAAGCTAATTAGCAAGTAAGAAGGGAAGAATCGACCCTTGGAACTAGCTAACCGGACTCAAGGCCATCTCTTAGGTCTTGGAGGTGGAACTTCTCGAGCTTGGTGGAGGAGGATGGAACGTAATTTCGACGGAGTGACGGGATAAGTGAACAAGCTCTCAAAGTGTTAGAGTTTGGTTACATAAAAATCTGAATGAGGAAATGAGTGCTAATCACTCTTATTTATACACATCAAGCTCGGGGGTAGAATCATAATTACACAAGTTACAAGTAAGAATTCACACTATTTTTGCAGGTTTCACAAGGCACGCCCCGCGTCTCTGCCAAATTAGCCCATTCCGTTGATAATTTCTTCCGCGTGGACCAGATTCAGACTTGTTGACTCAACCATGCCCCGCATAGACTAGAGTATGCCCTACGTGGTCGAGCTCCTAGAACTCAATTGCTTGAATTATGCCTTGCACGCCCCGCGTAGTATGGGTGACGCCCCGCACAGTTAAGCTCCTAGAACTTTTGTCTTCAATTCACACCTTGAACGCCCCGCGTGCTACGTATTACGCCTCGCGTGGTAGGTGTTGACCATGTGGGAACGCGTAATTGACTGCCGTGAATTAGGGGGCATCGTCCTACGCCCCGCGTGCCGGCTTCCGTGCCCCGTGTGTCCTCTGAATCATTACTTGTTCATTTCTAACTTGTACCTGCAAAATACGATCCTCGAGAACTGAATTAGCTTGACATTTATTTTCTGAAAATTAATCGAAAATTAAGGAAATTAACTAAAAACATAAAATTTATTTTTATTTTGTAGAACTGAATTAGCTTGACATTTATTTTCTGAAAATTAATCGAAAATTAAGGAAATTAACTAAAAACATAAAATTTATTTTTATTTTGTTATTTATTCGAAAACATACTATTTTTGTAATTAAACTTACTTATTTAGTCCAAAATTAGACCGTAAATCACGCTAAAAGATAGGGACAAATCGTCCCTATCAGTGTCTAGGAAGTAACACGCATCATCAGAAGCAGATGCATATCGAACAGCTTCATGCATTTTAAACACTACTTCTTCATTATTGATCTTTAGAATGAGATGTCCTCTATTTACATCAATGACGGCTCTTCTAGTTGCTAGAAATGGACGTCCCAAGATTATTGGAACTTCCAAATCTTCAGCAATATCCATTATTACAAAATCAACAGGTAGAATAAAATTTCCAACCTTAACCAGTACATCTTCGACTATGCCTTTGGGGTATCGGATTGATCGATTAGCTAGTTGAACCATGACCTTTGTAGGTCTTGGTTCTCCTAACCCCAATTGCATATAAATTGAGTAAGGCATAAGGTTGATGCTAGCTCCTAGGTCACGTAGGGCGTTTTGAATAGTGAGTGTCCCTATCGAACAAGGTATATAGAGAAACTCCCTAGGTCTTTTAGCTTCTTGGGAAGCTGCTGTTTGGCTTGTAGGATTGAGGAGCTATCTCTGTTCAGTTGTACCATAGCTACACTTTCCAACTTCTTTTTGTTGGTGAGTAAGTCTTTTAGAAACTTGACATACATAGGCATTTCGGATAAAGCTTCGATGAAAGGTATATTTATGTGCAGCTTTATCAGTTGTTCTAGAAAGCTCTTGTGTCTCTTCTCACAGTTTTGCTGCTTCAATCGCTCCGGATATGGTACTCGTGTTTCGTATTGAGGTGCAACTGGTCCATCTTCAACTAACTGTTTATCTTTCTTCTGTTGGGGTGCAGCTGTTTGCATCTTTGGTTCAGTTGTTTTACCTGCAGCAGATTTATCAACAGTATTAGATAATTCCTTGCCTCTTCTTAAAATAATAACATTGACCTCTTCTTTCGGGTTGGTCACTATGTTGCTTGGGAGTGCTCCTTTCTCCTTTGAGGAGATAACCGTTGCAAATTGTTGCATTTGAGTCTCAAAGCTCTTAATGGATGACTGTGTCTGCTTCATGAACTGCATCATCATGGATTCTAAATCCGGTTTGCCTTCTTATTGAGGAACTGGTTGTCTTTGGTATTGTGGGTTAGATGTGATGCCTTGTTGCGGTTGATAGGTTGTTGGTTATCATGCCTGTACGGTGGTTGAGCAGTTGGTTGCCTCTAGTTATCCTGCCATGAAAAGTTGGGATGATTTCTCCAACCAGAATTATACGTGTTCGAATAGGGATTAGGTGGTTGGCGAGCAATGAAATCGCATTGTTCTTGCATGGATGGTCCTGGTTTGATTCCCGTACAATCGATTGGTCTGTGAGGACCGCTATAGAAATCACAACCATCAGGTGATAATATCTCAACATGAACAGGTGGTTGCGTATGAACTGCAGAAACATTCATCTTTCCCATTGTTTTGACCAGTTGTTCCATCTGCGAGGAAAGTCTCGTGATAGCCTCGCTATTTTCATTGTTCGTGACCCTCTTCCCATCACTTCCTATTGAGTGCCAGTTGTAACTTGTGTTGACAACTCTTTCTATTAGCTCGTATAATGCTTGAGGTTCAAGTTCCTCTGGATTTTCATTGGCAACTGATTCAATTTGGATCTTGTACGCGTTGGTTACTCCATTGTAGAAGTTTTGAACTTGCATCCACATGGGTATGCCATTATTCGGTACTCTTCTCAACAATTCCTTGTATCTCTCCCATGCTTCGGATAATGATTCATCTTCCTCTTGGAAGAAATAAGAGACCCAATTCCTTAGCTTGATTGCTTGTCTTGGGGGAAAATATTTCATCAGGAACAGTGTAGCCATCTCCTCCCAGTTTGTGATTGAACCTGGTTGTAAATTCTTCAACCAATTCTTCGCCTTGTCCTTCAAGGAAAACAGAAACAGCTTGAGTCTGATCACCTCATCACTTTCATTTCTATGGGTGCGAAATGTGTTGCACATTGTGACGAAGTCCTAAATGTGGGAATTTGGATCTTCATTTGGGTATCCACCAAACTGCACAGCTGTTTGCAGCATTTGGATCATTGAAGCTTTCACTTCAAATAGGCGGTTTCCTTCATTTGGTAGCACAATACACGATGAATGGCCATCAGTAGATGGTCTGGAATAGTCCTTCATCAGTAATCTCTGGTTTCCATTGTTGTTATTGTTTCCATTAACACCATTGTTTTCAAATTGACCCTCTTCATTGTTCCCTGGTTGTTCAGGATCTGGTATCTCGTTTTCGTGATTCATTCTAGCACGTCTAGCTTGTCTGAGCAGTCTTCTTCTTCTTCTGTAGGTTCTCTCAATTTTGAGGTCCACAGGTAGAATAGGAATACCTGTTCTTCGCATAAACAGCTAAAAATCGAGACAAAGAAACTGGACAAACAGGTGGTTATCGGGTAACAAAATAAGCATACAAATTCTTCCAATCTTAGATTGAACAATCCCCAACAACAGCGCCAAAAACTTGGTATATTGTATATGGACTCTAGCAAGTGTACTAGGGTGGATGTAGTGCTGGTAAGACCAAGTCTCGTATTCCATAGGGATTGAAACTAGTTGGTTGAACAGTTACCTTAAGTGTTAGAATTCAAAAGGTTGGTTGGTTTGATTTTTTTTTACAATAACTAAGCATGAACAGATAAAAATAAGTGAAATGATAAAATATTTAAGTAGACCAAGATAAATGTTAAGCCCAAAATATACCTAAAATATCATCAATATTTATATCAGTTTTGTTACAAATTTGTGCTGTTTATATCTATTTAGAGTACTTTTACGTCCGAATATATTTCTTTCATGCAAGGTACCTAAATATTTGGTAAAATCCAAATAGGAGCGAAAATGATCAGAAACGAAGAAAAAACCCTACGAAAAGAGTCAAAGATGAAGAAAATCAAATGCACCGAAACGAAGACGGGAAACGGAATCGAGATAGGGAATAAACACCCGTGTCGCGACCGAGATTCCCTATTCTCGCGACATGCATCGCCCAGTCACTTCTCTCCTCCGTTCTGAAGACTGAAAACTTACCCCCCTAATCTCGGTAAGTTCAGATTTTCAGGCAGCACATTTTACACATGTTCGATTTCAAAGATACGCGTCCGTTCGAGTGGATAGAAACGTCTCTTCACAGCAAACACATCCCCTAGACACGACTCTTCAACATCTATAAATTTGGAGTTGATTTAGAGTTGAAAATATAATAATTGAGAGTTAAGATTTTAGTACATAATTTATGCAGAAATTCTGAGTCAAACGATTCAGAGTTAGAAGTTCGATTTTGTAAAAATGATATGATGTACACACATTGTTTACTCATTAATTACAAACACAGTAGCATTTAGATTTAGATTAAGATTTGTTCAGACTAGTTTACATTTTGGTAGTAGAAGAACCATCTGTATTCCGAAGATTCAGCGAGAAGATTAAGTAGCGGATTCGACTCCGGAGCCTGACAAACGAGGTTTGAGGAAAAGATTGACGACCCGGAACTCTCATGTCGTTTTGAATGCTTCCATGCTTTTTATTCTCTGTAAACTTGTATCAAATTCACACTTCATCTAATAAAGTTCATGCAATTCAATATTTTTATGTAGCACTTTTGTAAATGATCCGAAGTGAATTCTTGTGTTTTCATTAAAACGTAGTTAAATTCAATATCTTTACAAGGAAACTTTGTTGAACACTTAGTCAAATTCATTCTTCGAGAATTAATTTGGTTAAGGTAGCAATCTAACCCGACCGTAGGAGGATTGTCTGCGGTTCAAAGCCCTTTAATTGAAGGAGTTTACGTTATTATACTTTTATAATTTATACAAAGTTTAAAGTTGTTTTCTTTGCTTAATGCAAACGAATACAATTATTCTCTTATTTTAAACACTAAACGTTTCTGTTTTGTAATTCATATTCAAAACAAAATTGATTTCTAACATTCTACATATTCTAACCTAATTCTTATTCGATCAATTTCAAAACCAATTTCAAATAACGATTATCTATTTTTATAAACCTTAAGTCGTATTTAATCTACACATAAATAAGTTTTATTGAAAAACGTTCCCTCTGGGATCGATATCTTTTTATTACTACAAGAGAAACCGTGCACTTACGAAAATCGCTCAACAAGGTTTTGGCGCCGTTGCGGAGGATCGAACCCGGGTCACCCGCGTGACAGGCGGGAATACTTACCACTATACTACAACTTTTACTCTTCCTAATTAATCCTATCCCTATTCCAAAATCCATTACCCTTTCACTCTACCTTCTCTTTCATTCATTCACCCTTACCATTACCACACCCATCTCAAGCTTTTGCCTTTCTCTCTACTTTTCTTCTTCATCCTCAAACACCAACTCAACATCATGCCTAGAACCAAAGTTGCCGGCCACAAGCCAAAGGTTACCGAAGCCAATCGTCTTTGTATCCATTGCAGAGCTTATTTCGATATTGCTTCCGAGGAAGAATGCCAAAGCTTTACTCATTTTTCCAATACAAAGATGGAGTTTGTAGACATGCCCTTCCTCCATTTTGATTCGGTAAGAGAGTTATCTTTCTCTGATCGGATTAATGCATTCCTTGATACTCTAGGATGGCATACTTTTGCTTTTATGAAATTCCCTAACAATACTGAATTCATTATGGAATTTTTGGTTACATTGAAATTTGATAAGAAGAAGAATTTTATCACTTTTAGGAACAATAGTGTAACTTATACTATTGATTATGAGGCAATGAGGAATATTTTCGGGTTTCCTACGAGTGGTTTGTTGATAAGCCTAAGGATGTTGATTCTGATACTATTTGGAATGCCCTTTCGGGTAAAGCCTATTTTAATCCCAAAAACACTTCTAGCAAAATGATTCAGGATAACTGTCTGTTTTATTTTCACAAGTTTCTGAGTTTTTCATTGTTTGGCCGGGTTGAAAGTTCCAAAGTTCAAGTTCGAGATTTGTTTGTTTTGGATTGCTTATTGAAAGGTCTTAGGGTTGATAGCATTGGAATGCTATTTGAAAATTTATACCGTGCTTCAAAGTCACATACTAAGCAAGTGCCTCTAGGAAATTTTATTACCGGCTTAGTGATGGGTGCACGTGGGGAATTAGCGGATTTTGACATCACTTCCTACCAAGGCTATGTCCCTCTTTTGGACATTACGGCTCTTGACCGAGCCCATTTATTGGTTAATTTTCATCCTCCTGTTTTTGTTTCATATGAATCATGTATTGCCCATCTTAGTGGTACTACGGGAGGAGGAGCCTCGAGTTCTCAATTTGTAGGTACTGAAGAGGGCGGTGCGGAGGAGGAAGCGGCGGAAGAGCCACACAATGTACAACAAACCCAACCACAAGCTCAAGAGCCACATGATTATGATCCTATCGATTTGAGAAGGATATTGAACCAAATTAATGCACACAATAGACAAATGAATTTGAGAATTGATGATTTGGTTGAGAGCAACAATGAGATGAACAACAATATCACCACTTTGAGGAGGGAGAATAAGTCCACTCGCCGTCGGATGCTATCATTCTTCCGTCGCCAAAATATTGAAACTTCACCATCTCCTCCGGACTCACCTTCTCGTGCATATGTTTTATCTTTATCATTTCTCTTGTTGTTTTTAAGTTTAAGTTTGGTACAATCTTTTTAATTATGCTTGGTACATTTTTATTTTTCTTTAATGTTGAATGCTTTTCTTTTATTATTAATATTGAATGCCTTTATTTCGTGATTTTTCTATCTTCTTTCATATGCGTTATTTCGTATAATTTTTCGTGTTTTATCAATTTTTGCACCTATGAGGACATGGTCCAAATTAAATGTGGGAGGAGATACTACATATATCATTTTCTCTTAGTACGAATAAATGTAACGAATAAAGATAAAATGACATCCGTTTTAAACATATACTAAAAATTTAAATTTTAAGCAACCTTTCTTTTGTTCAAATGCAACACATTTTGCAACACTTTAAAAATAATAATGACATTATTTTGATTTTATTTTACATTAGTTGTTTTATGAAACCTTACATTATTTTTCTATGGTTAAAAATATATAATTGAACTTATGATTATTTTTAGGTTATCATTATCGATAGAAATAATATTTCTATACGGGCAATATTTTTCAAATTTTTCATAAATCTCCGATACGATTTTAAGTAAAAACGTCTCGAGTGAATGTATTTAAGTAAAAAAATTCTTTATTACAAACTCTATTTTATATCATGCAATTCATGATACAATACATCTTATTTTAAATTTTCAATTAGGTTTATAGGTATTAAATTGAACTAACAATTTTTAGCTCGATTTGATTTTCGTTTTACATTAATACCAATTGAAGTTTTTAAGGAAACTTTAGCCATAATACATGTTGAATTTTAAGTCAATATAGGATGAATGTGCTATTTTTCTTTTTCCCAATTTACAATTTTAATTTTACAACTCGTGTTAATTAAATCAAGTAGTCGTATTCTTAACTTTTGGCCACGATTGAGACCAACCTTATCACAATCGAGGTATGAAAGGGAAGAAAATTAAGTAAACGGTACTTTTGGTCACGATTGCGACCACCCTTATCACAATCGAGGTATGGAAGGAGCGTTTAAAGCAAAGATTAAGCGTGTTTAAGTTTAACGTAACGATTGTGTCCACCCATGGCATGGTCGGTACCTCTTAAGCGAACACAGATAAAAGCATATAAAGTTACGATCGAGACCACCATTATCTTGGGCGTAACTAAGCAAATAAATTAACCTAAGTGCTTATTTATTTATATTCATATAATAGTTTGGGAAAGGAAATTTTGTGCTTTGAAATGCCTTGAGACGAAAGACTCAATAACATGCGTGCTTATATCGTCCTGAATACTTCAATTTAAAATTGAAAATACAAGACGAATGATATATCGCCTTTATACTAGTTCGTTTGATATTTTGCGTATAAATTTGCCATGCGAAGTTAGTCTTTTCGGCTTAACTAATTTAAAACGTAATACATAGATATATGTTTTATTTCCATAAAACGATTAGTTAAAGAATAAATTCAGTGAAATTTTGCTAAGGACTAGCAAAAGATTAAGTGTGGAGATTTGTTAAGCCCAAAATATACATAAATATCATCAATATTTATATCAGTTTTGTTACGAATTTGTGCTGTTTATATCTATTTAGAGTACTTTTACGTCCGAATATATTTCTTTCATGCAAGGTACCTAAATATTTGGTAAAATCCAAATAGGAGCGAAAATGATCAGAAACGAAGGAAAAACCCTACGAAAAGAGTCAAAAACGAAGAAAATCAAACGCACCGAAACGAAAACGGGAAACGGAATCGAGACAGGGAATAAACACCAGTGTCGCGACCGAGATTCCCTATTCTCGGTCACGACACGCGTCGCCCAGTCACTTCTCTCCTTCGTTCTGAAGACTGAAAACTTACCCCCTAATCTCGGTAGAGATTTTATTATCTCGGTAAGTTCAGATTTTCAGGCAGCACATCTTACACATGTTCGATTTCAAAGATACGCGTCCGTTCGAGTGGATAGAAACGTCTCTTCGCAGCAAACACGTCCCCTAGACACGACTCTTCAACATCTATAAATTTAGAGTTGATTCAGAGTTGAAAATATAATAATTGAGAGTTAAGATTTTAGTACAGAATTTATGCAGAAATTCTGAGTCAAACGATTCAGAGTTAGAAGATTCGATTTTGTAAAAACGATATGATGTACACACATTGTTTACTCATTACTTACAAACACATTAGCATTTAGATTTAGATTAAGATTTGTTCAGACTAGTTTACATTTTGGTAGTAGAAGAGCCATCTGTATTCCGAAGATTCAGCGAGAAGATTAAGTAGCGGATTCGACCCCGGAGCCTGACAAACTCTAACGAGGTTTGAGGAAAAGATTGACGACCCGAAACTCTCATGTCGTTTTGAATGCTTCCATGCTTTTTATTCTTTGTAAACTTGTATCAAATTCACACTTCATCTAATAAAGTTCATGCAATTCAATATATTTATAGGTAGCACTTCTGTAAATGATCCGAAGTGAATTCTGGTGTTTTCATTAAAACGTAGTTAAATTCAATATCTTTACAAGGAAACTTTGTTGAACACTTAGGCAAATTCATTCTTCGAGAATTAATTTGGTTAAGGTAGCAATCTAACCCGACCATAGGAGGATTGTCTGCGGTTCAAAGCCCTTTAATTGAAGGAGTTTACGTTATTACACTTTTATAATTTATACAAAGTTTAAAGTTGTTTTCTTTGCTTAATGCAAACGAATATAATTATTCTCTTATTTTAAACATTAAACGTTTCTATTTTGTAATTCATATTCAAAACAGAATTGATTTCTAACATTCTACATATTCTAACCTAATTCTTATTCGATCAATTTCAAAACCAATTTCAAATAACGATTATCTATTTTTATAAACCTTAAGTCGTATTTAATCTACACATAAATAAGTTTTTGTTGAAAAACGTTCCCTGTGGGATCGATATCTTTTTATTACTACAAGCGAAACCGTGCACTTGCGGAAATCGCTCAACAATAAACAAGCATAGGCCTAGCACTATGCCTACGAACATCTGTATTTAGACTATTCCCTCTTAATGAAGTAAGACTGATATGGACATTTTATCCCTATCTTTTGGGATAATTTATGGTTTTTTTAACTCTAAATTGTTAGGTTTATGCTAGTTTATTGCATATTTCAATAAATTAGCAACAAGTAATAAATTATGTACCTTTAATTAATTTTCGTCATTTTGAATAAATAAATAAATCAAGTAATCTCGGTGTTCATAACTGTGCTTTGCAGGACAAACGTATGAGACAAAAAAGGCGATGAAAAAACGCCCACGCGGAGCGTAACATGTACAACGCGGAGCTTAAATCAGTGAGAAGTGTTTGATAAACGTCAGCAAATCATTCACGCGGAGCATGACCCTTTCCACGTGGAGCTTGGAACTTTTAGTGGACAAAAATATGACTTTATAAGCTCATCCACGCGGGGCATGGGGTATTCCACGTGGAGCGTGAAGTGTCGGGTCACCTTGTTCACATTGAGGACAGATTTGACACATTTTCGTATTTTCATCATATCTCCCTCCTATGAACTTGGATTGAGGCGATTCAAAATGCGTTGGAAAGATAAGAGAAATATGTACAAGTGACTAATAATGTCATCTCCAAATTCGCAGTGTAACAGGCTCAAATAATTAACCTAAGTTGCTGGACGTGTTGAAGCTTAGGAAATCTTTCATGGGTGTGAAATATGCAAGGGAGAAAATAAGAAAATAATGAAGAATCATATGCTTCATTATTCTACATCAAATTCAAAGTCTTCCTACCACTTTTACACACATTCAAAGTCTCCATTCACATTCAAAATCTCCATTCACATTCAAAGTCTTCATTCAAAGTCTTCTCTTCACACTATGTAATTACAATTATGACCCAAGCTTGATTTGTGTATAAATAGGAGTGCTTGGCACTCATTTAGGAAAGGAGTTTTAGATTTAGATTCAGATTTTATGTAACCAAACTCTACCACCTTGAGAGCTTGTTCATTTAGTCTGTCACTCCGTCGAAGTTCCGTTCCATCTCCTTCCACCAAGCTCGAGAGTTCTACCTCCAAGACCTAAGAGACAGCCTTGAGTCTGGTTAGCTAGTTCCAAGGGTCGATTCTTCCCTTTCTACTTGCTAATTAGCTTGTACTCTTCCTATGTACTAAGCTTGGTTGTATTCCACATTTTTCATTCCATATTTATAATATATGATTTGCAATTCCCGTTTCTCTATACGTGTTGATGTTTACTACTTGTTTTGATATTTGTAATTGATTATTGTGTAGGGGAACGTGATTATCGGCGCCCTTTCACGGGTCATCTTTAGGGAACCATATAGGTGTTGCCCTACCGGAAGTAACACACCGGAAACCGTAGGAATTGACAAACCACGGAACTTATGGGCCCTAGTTTCTGATCCCCAGCATTAGACACGCCTTGACTAGGAACCACGTAGTCTAAGAACTTCACGGGTCGGTCGAACTACACGTAGTCGTCTTTGCAAGAGTAAATCATCAATTGTATATATTCGGAGTTTTTGTTTATTATATTTATAACTTATCGCAACCCGTAGAGTTTCGGTTACATAAGTTTGTCTCACCATAGTTTAGGAGTAGTTTGTAGTCGTCACGCAAACCAACCTAAAGTATTCACCGCTTAGATAACGAATAAAACTGAGTAGTTTAATACTTGTGGTTATAAATCCCATGGATTCGATACCCGGTCTTAACCGAATTATTACTTGATACGACGGGGTACACTTGCCACTAAGTAGCGTCTAGTAGACACACACCTACTAGCGCCGCGCATCAAAGACCATATTCCTGATTTGGGTATCTTTCTCTTTTATCACTGAGGTTCGGTGTCCCATTTCCTAAGATTCTAAGCAAGTAAAATCAACCAAGTGTCATTGTGTTAATATACAAGCAAGCATTAAGAACCAGAAAGCATTCATAAATGAAACCCCAATATATGGTTGTTTTCGTCTCCATCCACTACAATATAAGCCAAATAGCTATTTCCATTACGTCGGAGCACCGTCATGCCATCTTTGGTAATTAGCATATAGATTGGATCCTAATATATTCTTTAAGCATACTATTGACAATCATTCATGGATGGAAATACTTCATTAATAAAAAAGAGTTACTTACAGTCGTCGTTTAATGGCTGGCTAGGCCTGCAAAAGGAATTACTCACTCATTTCCATGAGTGAGCAGCTTGTTCTCCCCAAAATCATTCTTCTGACAATAAACATAAAAATAGAGAATAAAATGAAGGTGGTGGAAAATGAGGCGCCCCCTTACATATGACTACTACAGTATTTATAGGTCCAAAACAAACCCTAAAACAAAAGGGTAAAAAGTACTAAAGGTAAATACAAAGAAAAGGACAAACAAACAATCTCCCTACACTTGGCACAATATGGAAGTTGTCTTGCTTTCCACGTTTTTGCTCTCTTTCTCTCTCTTTTAGCTTGCTCGACCCACGCGTTTATCCGTTCCTTCCAAGTTGACCCGTTAATGTCGTTGTTTATGCTGTTCTGTTCTTCTTGTAGCCTGTTCGTGAGGAATCCTACTTGAACTGTTATTTCTGCCTGTTTCTTCCATTTCTGGTTGAAAACTATAACTCTGAAGCTCTTTTCCATGAATGTTCAGCCTCTTAAACTTGCTCATTTCACTCGTATCAACCATCTTCCAATTGCATAGATTTAAAAACCAAATCATTGGCAGGATGCAGAGTTCATAACTATGTTGCCCGGACATGGATACGGGAAACGTCATTTCTATAAAACACAGGACACATAAACGTGGGGGAAACATGTAAATATTAAAAATATTGGGACACATTTATAAATATTAAAAATATATTTTTATATATAAATTTTTATAATATAACTAAATAAATACATTTTTTGTATTGATTCTCCTGTCCTTTGGTTATCTGCAGTGAATACAAATACTCTGTTTCATTCTGTTTTTTTTTATACGATTGTTATCCAATTTATAACTGCTCTAAATCTTTGTCTTTTGGTTTACCTGTGATTTTAATTTTTCTGTACATACAGATAACACAATCCTTTGTATATTCCTACTCTTTACTACCTTTAAATAACGATAGATGATCTTGCTGTTGAACCTCTGTTTTTTTTTGGAAAAAGAATCGACTGGTTTTTTTTTTTGCTAGGAAACGCGTATCCTACATAGACTCGCGTGTCCAAGTTTTTGATATTACGGAAACGGCCCGAAACGTATCCTAGAATTTTTCGTGCATTTTCGTATCCGATACGTATCAGAAACGTGATACTTTGGGTTGTTCACTGATGACCCGCGAGGCTAAACCGGGTCATATTCATTTCGCAGGCCCAGCCCATACTTAGACCCATGGTCTAAGATCGGATGGGACCCGAATAAAGGAAGCGGGCGCAGCGAGTAACCGCCCCGAATGGGACCCGAATAAGCGGAAACGGGTGAAGCGAGTAACCGCCCCGAATTCCTAAACGGAGCATCAAGACTCCCACTCAGAACCACGTTCGTTGCCATGAAAGCCACGAAAGGGACATGGCCTAAAAAGGGGGAACCGCCCTCAGAACGTGGCCCACTAAGGAGTAACCGCCCTCGGCGGTTACCTAAAAAACACCTATAAAAGGCCTTAAGAACAAGGGAAAAAGGTACGTTCACATTTTTTGCCCTACAATATTATTGTCAAATTACCAACCCTCTTACAAAAACTGACTTGATCGTCGGAGAGTTTTCCCGGAGATCCTGTCTCCGGTTCTATTTTGCAGGTAACTCCGGCAGGGAATATCAAATCGGATCCGGCAAGTTATCATTGGTGCGGTGAACGTGGACCTTTTTTACCAACGTCTAGTTAAAGGTACACAAGGAACATGTCAGAACCACCACGAACGGCCGGCGTTACAACGAGATCAACCAGTATGAACTCTAGGGGACCACGGATTGTGAATTCGCAACCTGCAAGTACACGGCCTGTGGTGCCTAGCTCGTCGGGCCCTTCGGGACAATTGAGTCCCTTATTGGAAGTTCAGGTGCAAACTGAAATGGAGATGTCTAATAGTGACTTCGTGCAGATGGCGGGACAAGTCTTGGCTTCGAATATGAGCCAGGCGGCTGGAGATCGAATGATTAATTTATTAACGGCTCTCGCCGAACACAATACCGCCGTAGCGGCTGCTCCTCAAGAACCTGTGGTCATCTCAACACAATCACTGACTATCCCTGTCATATCTGCCCTCCCGCAGCCATCTCAGGCGCCAAATCAAGTGGGCCAGAGTAGTCGCACAAACCCACACAGCCACCCAAGCAACTACTCGCACCCAGATCTCATTACGATGATACATCCGACCGGGCAGCCATCCCAACCGTTGCCAGGAGTTCCAGGAACTCTTCCGCTACAACAAGTGCAACCTTTTGTTCACAGACATTCGGAGTTGATGACGCCTGACGCAACTATGTCTGGGCGAGAGCACACTTGGAACTTTGATCCTATAACGGGACAGCGGTTAGTCCCCCAACGGATCTCAACACCGATTGGTGGGTGGATGCCACCCAGAATTCACCAGCAGCAGATGGAAGAAGTCCGGCGAGTACCCGATATTGACTTAGAAGATCAATTACGGAGCATGATGGAGCGAATGGGGTACTCGCCTAGGTCGAGAGCCGAGGTCCAGAGCGATTCACCTTTCGCCCCTTCGTTGCGGGAATTCATTCCAGATCACAGAATCAAAGCGCCCACGATACCTAAATACTATGGGGATCCAAATTCCGACCCTGAAGCACATGTCAGGAACTATAGAGAACTAATGGATGTCGCAGGAGCAAGTGAAAGCATCATTTGCCGGTTATTCTCGACGACTTTGGGTGGGGCTGCATCTGATTGGTTTCGATCTTTACCTGCAGAATCTATTCACAATTGGCAATAATATAGTCGGGATTTCTGTGCGAAGTTCGTGGGCTGTAAGGCGGCAGATGTGACGGATAGGCAGCTGAAGGAGATCAAACAGAGAAACTATAATTCCCTAAGGGAATTTGTTGTCGCATTTAACGATATTTTGGTGCGATTACAGAACCCGGATATCGTGAGAATTCGCAACATCATGGCGGATGGAACCACAGATTGGAGCATGCGGGAAGAAATCATCCGCAACAAGCCATGCACCATAGCCGAACTTATGAAGATAGCAAAGGAATTCATGGAAGTGGATGATGTCAACAGGGAACATAGGGCTCAAACCCGGCGAGAAAGAGATGCCGCTAGATCCACTTCGGACAATCGGCGCCAGATCCAGTCCAAAAGCAATTTTGTTCGAAGAGGCGATCGCCCCTTTCAAAGTGGAGGATATCAGACACCATTAAACACGACTCGCCAGGAGGTGTTACTTTGGATCGAAAAGAGCCCCCTGAAGAAGGATGTGCGGTTCCCCGAGGTAAAAGGTCGAACCAGTTTGGGGCGACATCCTAACAAATATTGCAGGTTCCACAGATTGAACGGCCATGACACGAATGATTGCTATGAATTAAAGAAGGAGATTGAAAGGCTGATCGAAAGGGGCAAACTGAGTCAATTTGTACGAAAAGAGGCTAATAATGAGAAAGCAACGTTACCGCATGAAGCAGAGGCAAGGCCCGAAAAGAAGCAGAAAAAAGGAGTGATAAACGTGATAGCCGGCGGGATCTATGAGCCTCCAACAAAAAGAGCTCGCCGTGAACAGCGAAAAAGCAACACTCATAAGGGGGATGCCCTCAACTACTCATTTGCACGAATCACGGAGCCGCATGCGGATGCTTTGGTGATCACAATGGCTGTGGAAGGCTGGGACGTCAAGCGGGTCCTTATTGATACTGGCAGTTCTTGTAATGTTATTACTCGGACTGCATTCAACAAGTTGGGAATTAATGACGAGCGAGTGGAGCACACCTTCATGGATGTAACTGGTTTTGGGGGTCAATCCTCTCAAACAAGTGGACAGGTGGTGTTGGAGGCAGAAATGGGCGATAAAAACCTAAAATGGCGAGGTGATTTAGAATTCGCATTTGTTGATCTCCCATTGGCCTACAACATAATTCTGGGACGCCCATTCTTGTCGGAAACGGAGTCGCTCATCTCAATGAAACATTTAACATTACATTTGCCAACACACCAAGGGCGAGTCATAGTTGAAGGTGATCAACTTGTATCTCAACAGGCCTATACATTGTCACTCGAACCAAAGCCAGACGGAGAGGATAAAGTCGAAGAGAAGCTGCCAGCGGAAGCATTGGGAGAAACGGAACTATTCGCCATCTCAAATAACAAGAACGTGCGAATAGCGGCTGGACTCTCAGAAGAAACAAAGAAAGCCATTACCGAGGTATTGATCCAATGCGAGTCGGCATTCGCTGCTCCGAATGAAGTGCTGAAAGGAATAAGTCCAGATATAGCAACCCATCGTTTGAATGTGGACAAAGGTGCAACCCCAGTGCGACAGAAAAAGAGAGGGCATGCTCCAGAGCGGCAGAAGGCGATTGAAAAAGCTGTGGCGGATTTGCTAAAGTCAGATGCGATTCGAGAAGTCACCTATCCGGAGTGGCTAGCCAATGTGGTGCTAGTCAAAAAGCCAAATGGAACGTACAGAATGTGCGTCGACTTCAAAGATCTGAACAAGGCATGTCCGAAGGATATGTATCCGCTTCCTAACATTGATATATTGGTAGATGGGACTGCAGGATATGAAGCTTTATCATTCACCGACGTGAAATCCAGTTACCATCAGATACCCATGGAGAAGGCGGATGAAATCAAAACATCGTTCATAACTCACCAGGCGACTTATTGCTTCAAGGTGATGCCCTTTGGATTGAAAAATGCGGGAGCAACATACCAGAGGATGATGAACAAGATATTTTCAGACAAATCCGGCGAGAACTTCTCGATCTACGTTGATGACATGATCATCAAAAGCAAGAAAATGCAAGACCACCCGCAGGATATCAAAGAAATCCTGGAAGTGCTAATCAAATATGGCCTCAAATTGAACCCAGAGAAATGCACATTCGGAGCAAGAGCGGGAAAGTTCCCGGGTTTCATTGTTAGCGGCAAGGGAGTTGAGGCGAATCCCGAGAAGGTTAAAGCAGTAATGGAGATGAAAACGCCGAGGAGCATAAGAGAAGTACAGAGACTGAATGGGAGGTTGGTGGCATTAGGGCGATTCATATCATGCTCAGCTAGGAGATGTCAACCTTTCTACAATGCCATCAAAAAATCCAAGTCCTTTGAATGGACGCCGGATTATCAAGAAGCATTCGAGGGGATAAAGCGATTACTGTGTTATCCGCCCTTAATGAGCAGGCCGGAGGAGGGAGAAGATTTATTTCTCTACGTATCCGTCACCAATATGGCGATATGCACTGTGATGGTGCGAGAAGAAGAAGGGCAACAATATCCAGTGTACTACGTGAGCAAAGTCTTGAAGGATGCAAAACTCCGGTATTCGAAGTTGGACAAAATGGCCCTCGCAGTGATAACCACGGCGGCTAGATTGAAACCATACTTTCAGGCGCATACTATCATTGTGAGAACTGGCATCCCAATGCGAAAGGTACTACAGAAACCTGACGCATCCGGCCGGTTGATGGAATGGTCAATTCGCCTGGGTGAATTCGATATTCGCTATGAAGGAAGACCGACGCTAAAGAGTCAAGTACTCGCTGATTTCGTGAATGAATTCACCTGGGATGATGAGGAATGGCCGAAAACACAAAAAGAAGAGTGGAGCATGTACACAGATGGGGCATTATCTACAGATGGAGCTGGGCTGGGAGTCGTCATCAAGGGCCCGGAGGTTATTCGCCTATGCTATGCAGCAAAATTAACTTTCAAAACTACAAATAACGCTGCAGAGTACGAAGCAATGATATGCGGATTGAAGTTGCTCAATGAACTCACCCCAGAAAGGGTGGTAATCTACAGCGATTCCAAACTCATGATAAACCAGATCACAAAAAATTATCTGGTGAAACAGGAGGAGCTAGTAAAATACCATCAGGTGGTCGGCAGATTGACACAAGAGTTAACGCACAAGGGAATCGTTTGGGAGATGGTGCATGTTCCGCGAGGCCAAAATGCAAAGGCTGACGAATTGGCAAAAGCAGCGGCAAGTAGAGAACCATGGAGTCAAAAGGCATGCAATTTGGAAATAAAATCGGCACCAGCATTCGAGGTTGATCAGATTATGGTCATCGAAGAACTGGAAGACGATGAAGATTGGCGGATGCCCATCCGCCAATATCTGGAGCAGGGAGATTTACCGGTTGATAAGAGCTTAGCCAGAAAGCTAATTGGGCAGTCAGCTCGATACTCAGTTCGGGATGGAACTTTGTATCGGAAATCGTACACATGTCCATGGTTGAAATGCATTAGTCGCAACGAAGGAGACTACGTGCTGCGAGAACTACATGAAGGAATTTGTGGCGCGCACGAAGCTTCGGCGGCGTTGGCAAGAAAGGTCAAATTGATGGGATACTACTGGCCCAAGGTGGTGGAAGATTCTCAGAAGATGGTTGCGGAATGTCACAATTGTCAAATACATGCGAATGAAAAGCATGTTCCCGGAGCCGAACAAATCGCTATAATGATGGCGTGGCCATTCGCAACATGGGGAATCGATATAGTGGGCCCATTCCCAAAAACGACAAAGAAAAGGAAGTACTTGATAGTCGCAGTTGACCACTTCAGCAAATGGGTAGAAGCGGAGGCAGTAACCGCACAAACACCTGAGCGAATGATCGAGTTCTTACGAGAGAACATTATCATGCGATTTGGAATCCCGCAAAAGCTCATAACCGACAATGGCACCCAGTTCAACTGTGCCAAGTTCAAAGCATACTGCGAAAGCATGGGGGTCAAAAATCATTTTTCTTCCGTAAACCATCCCCAATCGAATGGTATGACGGAGGTTACCAACAGGGCCATGATTCAAGGCATCAAGAAGCGGCTAGGAGACAAAAAAACAGGTTGGGCGGATGAGATACCCCATATGTTGTGGGCATACAGAACCTCTGTAAAGGCAGCAATAGGCGAAACACCTTTCTCGCTAGTTTATGGAGCCGAAGCAGTCCTACCTGTTGAAATCAAGTCGCCCACAGATCGGATAATTTATTATTGCGACACACAAAATCCTATCAACATTAGAGATGCTTTGGATTCTATGGAGGAACAAAGAGAAAAAGCTTACATGCGAATGGCAGTGTACCGCAATAGAATCAAGAAATATCATGACAGAAGAGTGCGAAAAGTAATAATCAACGAGAACGACTTGGTCTTGAAAAAAGCGGATAAAATACAATCCAGAGATGGCAAAGGCAAGCTGGGCGTCAACTGGATCGGACCATACAAAGTATCCAAGAAGCTGGGACCAGCCACTTTTGAAATAGAAGAAATGAGCGGAAAGAAGCTCCCGCGCACCTGGAATCTAGAGAATCTACGCCTATATAAAAAGGCCGAGTAGTTCGAGGAAATGACGAGTACTCTTTTTCCTTTTATGAGTTTTTCCCATTGGGTTTTCTGATAAAAGGTTTTAATGAGGCTTTGATCCCACACAGTTGGTGTACCTATGTAATAAACCTTTTCTCTTTATCAATAAAGGTATTCAATTATTACATTTATTCAATATGTTACGTCCGAATGCGGATTGTTCTTAAAAACACATAAATGTGTTGCCTATTAAAGAAAGGCGGATGCATGATTACGCATCACTCGCAAAACCCTTAGGGTTAAACTCAAAAAACACATAAATGTGTTGCCTATTAAAGAAAGGTGGATGCATGATTACGCATCACTCGCAAAACCCTTAGGGTTAAACTCAAAAAACACATAAATGTGTTGCCTATTAAAGAAAGGCGGATGCATGATTACGCATCACTCGCAAAACCTTATGATTAACCTTATGATTATATTATTTTCGAAAGAAAAATAATAGAGTAAGGCATAAAATTAAGCGAATAAACGAGTACTCAAAAATTGCAAAAAGGGTTTGGCCACTCTAGCGAAAGCAAAAATTACTATGAAGAATTACAAGTATGAAGTCGGCAAAAGGCAAGGATCATACATGAAAATAAAGTGACAATAATCGCACGTATAGGCAAAGCGGCAAGTGAAAGAAAATTAATATATACGGGCAGTTTGTTACATACAAAAAGTCCAAATATAAATTAAACTATGCTACAGCTTCCTCTCCTTCACCCCTATTGCTTTCCTCGCCCCCAGCGACTCCCTCATCTCCTCCAGTGGGCGGATCTACTTCAAGCGAATCCTCAACCCTCGAATCAATAACTGCTTCAGAGGGCGGTACCTCTTGCTCAGGCTGAGAGATGTCCTGCGGTGCCCCTTCTTTCGCATTCCGGGTAGGGATCTCGTCGATAATTGGAGATTCTTGAAAACTCTTCCAATCTAAGAGGAGCACCTCATCCATATCAGCATCCTCGGCTTCCAGCTTGTCCCACTTCTCAGTTAAATCCTTTTCAGGGATGGGAACCTTGGGGCGGTTAAGTACGAGACCCTGATGTCCATGCTCATAAGCGACATGAATCCGCTCCCCATACCAGTAGATGCGGGCACCGTCTTCAGCCAGAATTTCCTCAGCCCTCTTCTTTTGTGTCTCCTTGGAATCAGCTAGATCATCGAGGGCCTTTCGCAGCTCATCGGACTTAGCCTGAAGAGATTTAAGAGCCTCCTCCTTCTCGCTCACAGCCTTCTGAAGGGCGCCTTCTAGGACATTCACCTTCCCTTGGACATCATAATAAATCGACTTCTGAGTCGCCAATTCAGTACCAAGACCTTCCAACTCCTTGGCTCGCTCGGCATCCCTTCGGAGAATGCCCTCAGCGAAATTGATAATCTGCATATAAGACGGCTCATGAATAAAAAAGGGCGAATAGAAATAGGCGGTTACAATGGATGCAAGATCCTTGAAAGAGAATGACAAGCAACAATATACCTCTACAGAACGCTTCTCGATCCCCTCCACAGCGGTAGGGAGCGGTACTTGTTCGCGCACACGGGAAGCAGAGGGAAGCCGCCCGAGGACATTGCATATGGAAGAGACAATGTCCTTGCAAGAAAAACTCACGACCATGCCAAAGGTCCTAGTCCACCATCCGCTGATGTCGGGAATTGGCTGCAAAGGCGTAAAGAAAAATATCAAGAGAACAGCAGATAGCTCATGAGGAAAAAAGTAGCAATATAGAAAGAGGGAATAGATCAAGATACCTCGTGAATTTGGGGTACTGCTCTTTCCTTTGGATGAGGCGGATACGGGTGTACCGCCAACAGCAAGGGACACGGAGGTGTTCTTCTTCTTGGGACGAGAAGACTCTGTATCCGCACTTATCTTCCGCTTCCTCGTCAAAGGAAGATCCTCGGAGGCAGAAGCGGGACCTTGTGAAACGGAGGCCCTTACAGGAGAAGCCGCCTCAATGGAAGGAATCGTTCCTCCAGAAGAATCCGCCCCTACAACGGAAGCGGTTCCCGCCATCCGCTTCTTCCTTCTCGCTAGGGCTTTAGCCTCCCGATCTGCAGCGATTTGAGATAAAGGATCACCCCTGCAAAGGGTTAAAAGAAATCATCAACTTGGAAATAAAAAGTACCTTGTACAAAAACGCGATAAGGGATATAGACCACGCGATCCCCCTCGCGGTAGGCAATCGCTACTCGGCTCCTTAGCATATGGAAGGCCTGATCATATGTCCATACAAAAGGAGGGGTACTCTTCAGGAACTCGATGACAGCGGATTCTTCCTTGCTGGGGTAACCGAAGTTCAAACTCTTCACATTGGGCCGGCCCCAACGGCGAAGGAAGTTCAGATTTCCCTCATTAAACTTGATAAAAAAGTAAGAGCGATCCCACTCGCGGATCTTGTTCAGCTTCTCGTCAAAACCATAGTATCCGCTCTGGCGGATGAAAGTGAAATATCCCGCCGAACTCTTGAAATGATGAAGCTTGGAGAAAATTTTGAGCGAGAAAGGAACCTCCAAACAATCCGCCAGAAATTTATCCAGGGTCAAGTCGGCCCATCCATTTGGATGTAACTGCCCAGGTGCGATTCCGTAACCGCCGAGGACGGAAGCAATCTCATCCGCCAGCGGATAAGTGAAGCCGCAGATAATTTGGGCGACGAAAATGGTGAAATACCCCTTTGGGTAATCGCCCGGTCCTCTATCCTCCCCGGGAATGATGGTCTCGAAACCTTGGAGCCAAGGATATTGCACCCGCAAATCCTCAATGGTCTCGCGACAAACTAGGCTTCCCGACCTGTCCCTCTTTGGTAACAAACGGGGGGTTGGGACAGGTGGCGGAATCAACTTCTTAGGGTCAAAATCTAGACCCTCGTCGGTTGTATTCGCCAGATGGAGGAAGTCAGCGGGGTGGGAATCAGACCCATGAGAACTGGTTGAAACTTCATCAACCATCTCATCAACTTCATGAGAAACCTCGCGGACGTAGTTCTCATCGAACGGTGCGAAGTCGAGGTCGGGGTTCGACATGTTGAGGAAAAGAAATAAACAAAAGTAAAAAGCCGAACAAGGTACTAGTTATGAAGAGAAAAACTTACATGGGAAAGACAACACAGAGAAGTGACGGAAATAAGAGGTCAACGCCGGAAAAGATGACGCCGGAAAAGAAATAACGAAAGAGGAAAAATTCACAAGTTTTTGAATTTTGAATAGACAAGCAAAAACGAAGCGTCCCCTATGAACAGACCCTAAAGGGCTCTTGTATCAAACTAAAGGGGAGGCATGTGATGACCCGCGAGGCTAAACCGGGTCATATTCATTTTGCAGGCCCAGTCCATACTTAGACCCATGGTCTAAGATCGGATGGGACCCGAATAAAGGAAGCGGGCGCAGCGAGTAACCGCCCCGAATGGGACCCGAATAAGCGGAAACGGGTGAAGCGAGTAACCGCCCCGAATTCCTAAACGGAGCATCAAGACTCCCACTCAGAACCACGTTCGTTGCCATGAAAGCCACGAAAGGGACATGGCCTAAAAAGGGGGAACCGCCCTCAGAACGTGGCCCACTAAGGAGTAACCGCCCTCGGCGGTTACCTAAAAAACACCTATAAAAGGCCTTAAGAACAAGGGAAAAAGGTACGTTCACATTTTTTGCCCTACAATATTATTGTCAAATTACCAACCCTCTTACAAAAACTGACTTGATCGTCGGAGAGTTTTCCCGGAGATCCTGTCTCCGGTTCTGTTTTGCAGGTAACTCCGGCAAGGAATATCAAATCGGATCCGGCAAGTTATCATTCACGTATCCATGATTCAGAGGTTCATAATACTGTGGAGGTAGGAGAACGAATTGCAAAGAAATTAATTGGGTTGAAGCCAGAGAAAATTCTGGTTATTATGTGCTCCTTTCCAACATTTATGCACAAGTGGGGAGGTTCAATGAAGATAGAACAGTTTGGAGGCTTATGAAAAAAAATGTGCAGACCTTGCTAATGCGTTATTGAATATATAATCATATGATTCATAAGATATCTAGCAGAAAATAAATTACAATATAAACCAATTTCAGCAAAAACAAGTTTAACAAAACAAAAACCAGTTGCAAATCTAGAGTGGAAAGTTAGGTAAAACTGAAGTTGAACAAAGTAAAAACCAATAAAAGCTATGGTCTTATCTGCGGAATTAAGCGGCGAAATCGGCGTTTGGGTGAACGGTGGAATCGACCATGGTCTTATTTGAATGTTTTGAATTTGTCGTTGTTTTAAGATGAATAAAAAACTAATAGATTATTGGGTTGATCCTGCCAAAAACTTATTCAACCTTTTTATTATATGGGTTAAATGGTTCAACCTCTTTATGACCCAACCCATAAAAGAGTCAACCCTAACCTATTAAATGGTGGGTTAAATGGGTTATGACCCATTTTGACACCTCTACGGGCGGGTGCCCGTCACGTGCCGACGCGTGGCCCCCTTTCGTCCCCTTTCTCAAAAGCATTTTAACTCGAAATTGCTTTTAACGATCTCCGATTTCAACGATTCTTGTTTTGTTGGACTCGTTTCGACGAGACAGACATTTTTGTGTATAATGACCTAAGGCTAAAAATAACCCGAATTAAGTTAATTTCCCGTTTTATCCCAAATTTCACTCGAAACTGATCTTATCACAGATTCTTCATTAGACCTCCGAATTGAGTCGGGAAAAGTGCGTTGTAACACTCTCGGGAGATATGACTCACTAAGATATCCTAAAATTCAATTTGATGCTCTGAAAATTTTGGTTTTGAATGAGAATAGGGTTGACTTTGACTTTTTAACAACAGATTTTTCTGTGATCTATTTTCGATCATATTTCCAATCATCTTTAAAATGTTTTTATCATGGGGTTTTGACTCCAGTGTCTACAACGACCGATGATTTCATCCACTAGTGTCTGGTATTGAGACTCTAGTGACTCCAAGCATCCAGATTCTGGCTCAGAGTCTCCTATTTTCTTCGTGGATTTTTGATAAGAGAGTTTTGTTAGGTCATTGTGTGTGGCTTCCTCCTAGCATCATTATTTCTTTCTAAAGTCGTATGTTTGTTCGAGGTTCCACGCTCACCCACAATGCTAGCTCTGTTTCCAAAGCTCTTCTTGAGTCCTTCCTTGTAGCACCTACAATATAGAATGGACAGGAGCGGCCGACGTTCGACGAACCTGCTCTGATACCTAAGTAAAAAAAAGTTGTAAGATTGAAGGTGATGAATTGCTTGTGAGATATAATATTAATACATCTCTAGAGTTTGCTATAACTGTCAATTCATAGTGTTTTTACCGAGTCTTTCTCCTTCTAGAAATCTTTCTTTTATTAGGAGTCTTTTATTAATAGAGGTTTCCACTGAGAGATGTCGTGGCTAGTTGGCAGGAGAGTTCTCTTTATAAAATATGGTTCGTAAAGGTATGCAATATTCTAAAGCTCTCGATATTCCACGTGGCTATTGGATCCGAAGACTCGCATTGTGCATTATTTTTTTTATTTCGTATGCTATAATTCCGACAACATTGATTGAAAATACTCTATTTGCCGCAACGAATTTGTACCCTCTAGTAATTTCATTTGTTAAAGAAAAGTTAAAAGAAGTCAACCAAGGAAGGTGTGAAAAGGCGACTGCTTCTTTAGTCCTATTCCCCTCCGAAGTGGCAGTTCAAAGCGTAGACGTCTGTCTCTTTCTTTCCAATTCTTCTCGTTCTCGATTAAAATATTATATGTACTATTGCTGAATTGGTCAAAAAACGGCTACATCATGTTTCTCCGCCATTGGACTTTCTTTATTCTTCTTCGTCCTTTCTCTAGTCTCTGTTTCTTCCCTTTCTTTTCCTTATTTACCTGTTTAATTTTCATATTTGATTCCCCGTCTATTCCTCCGTTTACCAGAATCAGAATTCCAGTTACTTGTCGATCGTCGGACACGGGAGGAAGGAAGCATGGGGGGGCTCTGTTCTAAGAATTCAAATGCCAATCACAGACCGCTCTCTGGGAATTTGAATGCTCAAGTTGATGTTGAAAACAAGGATTTCCAAGATAACCAGCCGAATTTGGATGCCATTTTTCCTGAAAAGGAAAAGCCATCGGTGTTGTTAGAAAGTTTGGAGAATCAGACGCAATTGGACAAGCAATCACCGGAACCGTTTTCGTTGGACGATTTTTATGATGGAATTCCTCGTTATCCTTCTCTCAAATCAAGATCATCGCGCTCTGGCCAGTTTGCTAAAGTAAATTTCCTCCCATTTTTTACAACTTACCTCTCAAATTTGTCTATCGTGAAGAATTGGCCAGAGGATAACATACGCTTAGTTACTAATTTTTCACTATATAATTGAGAACTTCTAATCGAGTTGAAGGCAATCTGCAGGTTTCGGAGGTCAGTTCACGTTTAGGTAGAGCTGGCAGCGCTGGACTGGGAAAAGCAGTTGAGGTCTTGGACACGCTAGGGAGTAGCATGACAAATCTAAACCCAAATAACGGATTTGCATCTAGTGTGGCAACTAAAGGCAACGAACTTGCAATATTATCTTTTGAGGTGGCCAACACTATTGTCAAGGGTAACAGTCTAATGAGTTCCCTTTCAAAACGAACTATAAGACATTTGAAAGAAGTAGTTCTTCCATCGGAAGGAGTACAAACTCTAATATCTAATGATATGGATGAACTCCTGAAAATTGTTGCAGCTGACAAGAGGTGAATATTTGTTTAATGCCTGTTGGTGCATCCATTTATGGGATTTCTTTAATTTAGTTTTATACCTTCTTTCTGTTATCTGTCTTGGTAATTTTACGATTATTTTATAAACTTCTCTCTACAGGGAAGAGTTGAAAGTTTTTTCAGGAGAAGTTGTTCGTTTTGGAAATCGATGTAAAGATCCTCAATGGCACAGCTTGGACCGCTATTTTGAGAAGTAATTTTGACGGCACTTCATTTTTTGAGCATTGGATTTGTTTCATGTGCTTTTAATAAATATTTATTCATTGCATTCTTATGTTTAATTCCAGAATTAGTAGAGCTCTTACCCCTAGAAGGCAATTGAAGGAAGAGGCAGAATCTATAATGGAGCTTCTGATGACTTTAGTCCAGCATACAGCTGTGAGTTTCTTCATTGAAACCGCTAATCAATGGTCTAATGGTCACTTTAACATAATTGTCGATTTGACAATGTTAATGAGCTTGAAAACTTTAGATTGGCATGCATATTATATGAACCGAGCAGGGTTAATGAAAATTTCCTTCTTGCCTTTCTGAGGATATATATATCCATAGTCAATATCATCATTTTTGTGCTTTCTTGACTAGTCTATAAATGAAATCCTCTTATGGAGTAATGGAGTTTTACTGCAGTTGGAATCTTGTCAAACTGCTCAGTAACTCTAAGCTTGTGTGGAGGTATCTTTGTTCTATTCCTATATATAATATAGAGTATTTGAATGCCACATTGTCCACTGTATTCTTAAAGAAACCTGTAGCATACCTATATAGTGTTTTGAGTAACTGAAGAAACAACCATAGTCAAGGTTCTGTGTCCAATCATATGGGTTGGTGCATTCACATAGCAATATATTTCTTAAAATAAAAATAAAATATTATTTGATTTGCAGGAACTGTACCAGGGATTGCAAGTGTTGGACAGAATTGAACTAGAATATCAGCGCAAGCACCAAGAGGAGGATAATGCAGTTGCTAGCCAAAAAGGTAACTTCTCCTTTGAGCTAGTCAAGTTCTTGATTTAAATTGCATATATCTGTTATAGACCATGTAATGTAATACACTAGGAATACATGGGATACCATGTAGATTAAGAGACTACATTTTGTGAATCGCGACTCGTGAATTGAATTCGGATCAAATTCAAAATATTACAAAAATAAAATATTAACCATGTTGAACTTTAATTATTAGTCTAAAAATGCAAATTCGATATCAAAATAGAAAATACATCAATTTATCAACCAAATAAAAGGGGTCCCACCACAAGGGTGTACTGGGGGCAAACTTTCCCCTGCCAATTTATTTAGCAAGAGGCCGCTCCTAAGACTCGAACCCGTGACCTCTTGGTCACACGACAACAACGTTTACCATTGCGACAACAACGTTTATCAACCAAATACTTAAGTTAAAATTCAAATCTAATGCAATTCTAATAAAACTAATTGACAAAGCATTCTTCATCATCCAAAGAATCATAGAAAGAAAGAAAGAAAGAAAGAAAAGAGTTGGCTGGGAAGAGAGGGTGACCCTAGTTGCAGAGAACGAAAAGAAACAAAGAAGGCTAGTTGCAGAGAACGAAAAGAAACAAAGAAGGAAAGAAAGAGTTCGGAATTTGCAGAGTCTCCTAGTTTTCTTCAATGTCTTTTTAATTAGTTGTGCATCGTTTTTTACTCCATTTAAATTAAAAACAATAATTTTTTAATGGAGTACATGAATCAACAGAACCGGTGGACTCGGCCGATTCATGTCCGATTTCGAGTCATACCATTGATACGACTCGAAATCATATAGAATCGTTTTGACTCATACGATTCTAACAACAGTGTATACAAGGTTCTCCTTCAATCAATGAGACATTGTAGACCAATATTAGCCTACAACAGTTCTATAGCAGCCTAAGCATGCTTTAGTTGACTTAGGCATGCTTACATTTATTACATTGAAATAAATTGAATTATTATGTAATGCTCTCCCTCAAGCTTCATGCTTAGCTTGCTACAGATATAAATACAGATAGTATACTCAAGATACTTTAGAATATAAAAATATAATCCGGGGAGCGGAACCTAGAGGAACAAATCGGACATGAGAGACGATAGTGGAACATCTTGAAAACAGAGAAGCAAAACTCAGATGAAGCAACACGCTAGAGGGTGTCGACAACGTCAAGCACAAAAGGAGATTCACTGGAAAACTAACCGGACAGGTCAGAAATAGAGAGGGAAGAAGAACTGAGACTTGGAAGCCTAGGTCCAAATAGTCTGCTCACATGAATGCTGAAAAAAACAACCTAAAAATACAAACCCAGAAATGAAAACAAATCTTGGAATCTCAATCGAGAAACCCATAATAGAAGTCAAAATAAGAATCTGATACCATGTTATAGACCATGTAATACACTAGGAATACATGAGATACCATGTAGACTAAGAGATGATATATTTTACTTAAGAGCAATAAATATATTAAGGTACTCCTTCAATGAAGGAGACATTATAGGCCCACAACAGCCTAAGCATGCTTTGGTTGACTTAGGCATACTTACATTTATTACATTGAATTATTATGTAACAGTATCCATGTTATTCCACAACATAGTTGTTAAATCGAGATTCGACTCGTGACTCGAAATCTCATTTTGTGAATTGGGACTCGTGAATCGAACCGAATCATAAGATTCGGATCAAATTCAAAATATTATAAAAAAAATAAAATATTATAGAGGAGAGGACAGAAAATAACAAATAATTATCAAAATTGTGGTTGGTTTCTGAAACTCGACAAGGACAAGCCTGATCTTACTTAATTGAGCCAGTTTCTCACAGCGATAGATTGAGAAAATTATCAAAATTAAGGCAAATTAGGACATAAACAGAAAAGAAGAGGGAAGGTTTGGAATTTAGAAAGTCAAGAGTAATATGTTTCTAATTCATAACTGAAGAGAAGAGGGAAGGTTTGGAATTTAAAAACATTTTAGTTCTTCTGCACACGTTTTTTTGTTTTTAAAATTTGAAAATAGTTTTTTTTTTTTTTAAATGGTGCCATGGATCGACCGAATTGATGGACTCGACCGTTTCGGCCGAGTGACCACTGATCAGCCGAGTCCATCGATTCGGCCGAGTGACCACTGATCAGCCGAGTCCATCGATTCGGCCGATTCATGTCTGGTTCTTGATGGTTTCGAGTCGTACCATAGATACGACTCGAAATCATCATGAATCGGATCGAATCGTACGACTCGCGACTCGTACGATTATGTTCCACAATATGTTATGGGTGAGTACCAAAGTATTTGTGGGCCTGGGGTATATGGCATCAATCTGCGAATGAAATAAGTTCCTCCAGAATAATTATGATTATGATCATGGACAACTCGAAGGATAGAAAGGGGAATTCTAGTATCACCTCCTATGATACTCGCTATGTCAATGCATGATCTTATTATCTTCATTAATAATTAAGAGAAATAAAAAGAGGTTTTAAGAGAATATGTTCATCCAATAAGAGAGTGAGTATCTAGCATTCCCCTTATACAAATTGTTAAATGACATTATGGATTGAGTACTCGGTGCTCATAACCCTCTAGGATAGTAGCACTTGTCAGGTAGTGCTTCTAATCATAGTAGAGTAAGGCTAGGTTACGTTCTAACCCACCATTCGGTATTCATATAAAAAAAAAGGGCGGCCCGGTCGCACTACGCGTCCCCGCTGAGCGAGGGTCCGGGGAGGGGTCCCACCACAAGGGTGTACTGGGGGCAAGCCTTCCCCTGCCAATTTATTTGACAAGAGGCCGCTCCTAAGACTCGAACCCGTGACCTC
This sequence comes from Euphorbia lathyris, assembly GCF_963576675.1. Taxonomy (NCBI): domain Eukaryota; kingdom Viridiplantae; phylum Streptophyta; class Magnoliopsida; order Malpighiales; family Euphorbiaceae; genus Euphorbia; species Euphorbia lathyris. The sequence goes on from NC_088914.1 coordinate 47,336,397, forward strand.
TTGGTCACACGACAACAACGTTTACCGTTGCGCACCATTCGGTATTCATATAAACATGATAAATATGTCTTCATCTCACATGATGACCAGAAAACAAAAAGAAGCTATCGACTAATTATGGGCATTTAACTGCCGGGCTACAGGCAAAATGCAGCTTGTATTGCAACTTGTGCTCATCTAATGCCAAACTTGCTACCCTGTTTGATGATCACATTGCATACGGATTAATTAATGAATTTTTTGCTTTTCTTTTTATTAAACCTTTTTATAGAACTTTAAAAGAACATTTTGAAGATAAAAATTAATGCAGGTGACAGCCTTTCGAAATTGAGAACGGAGCTGAAAAACCAAAAGAAGCAAGTTCGAAATCTAAAGAAAAAGTCACTCTGGTCTAGAAGTTTGGAAGAGGTAGCTGCAAAGTGCTGATGTATATTAGTTTTCTTGGAGACCTTGAATTGATGAAAATTTATCTTTCTAATTACAATTTATAACTCTGCATTTTCATCACTGGGAAATTTTGTATTTTGCCCTTTGAGTGTGTACATGCAGTGGATGAATGTTTTTCACCTTAGCCGTAAGTGCAAAAACCTCAATGTTTTTTGGAAAAAACAGGCCTTTAACTTGTCAACTTAAGAGTCATCCTATTGAAAAAAAAGGACAGTGCCTGCTGCATGCTCCAACTGTTGTCTACATGTTATAGGGTTGTGTAACATATGCATCTTTTTTTTTTTTTTTTTTTTTTGAGGCTCAAGATGACATGTCCCAAGTTGATGAGTTTGAGAGGCTATTTGATGGAAAAGTTTATTTGGCACTTGGTACAAGTTTAGGGAGTTTTTATAGTTATAGCATTTTCACATTGCCATATCCATAGCTAATCTTACTTAGTAGATATTATTGACTACAAAACTTCTTTGTTTTATCTTGACATTTGTCTGATAAATTGAATTCTGGTAGTAACCTGTTCACTTGGATTATAGGTTATGGAGAAGCTTGTAGATATTGTCCACTTTTTACTCCTGGAGATGCATGACATCTTTGGCAGTGCCGGTAATGTATTTCATTCAAGGTCCTAAAAACCTGTGATCTATAGCTATTGTAGTGAGTTAGATAAAACTGTGGAAAAGAAAGGGATAAAAGCAAAAAGTAAGTAAGATAACTGAAAAATAGAAACAAAGAGATTGTCCTGGAAAAAGAACAAAACCTAGATTTCAAAAAGGTAAACTTTTTTTTTCTCTCTGTTTGTGTGTGCGTGTCTTTCCTTATATTGAACAAAAAAGTAGAAGAATAACTTCTCCACAAATCACATTCTTTCCAACTTTATTTGGGATTAGAAGTACTTGTATTAACATTTTCTATTTGCAGATGGTGACGTAGCGACCAAGGCCTACTTGAACAATCAGGAGATACTGGGACCTGCTGGTCTCTCTCTGCATTACGCTAACGTAGTTATGCAAATTGATACTCTTGTGAGTATAAAATTTCTGTTAACCGGCATTATATCAGATTTTGTATTTTTTCTTATTGCATTATTTCCTGAAACTTTAGAATTTACCATTTTTACAGGTTTTTTTGATTTTTTTTTTGTTATTACAGTTCAGGGTTTAAAGTTTTGGATTTACGGTTTAGGGTTAATCATGACATTATATTTGGAATCAAGCGGACCCAACTTATAACAAAGATTATTTTCTAATACAATTTTTTTTAAGAGGAACTGTAACAGACCATGAAAATACAGAGAAATCCATGGGATACCATGTAGAGTAAGATGCTACATTGATATATTTTACTTGGGAACAATACACAGATATATATACAAGTAGTAGCTCCTGATATTACTCCTACAGTCAAGGAGACATACTGACCCTACTAGCAGCCTAAGCATGCCCCAACAGTCCTTCAGCAGCCTTAGACATGTTATTCATTAATTACATTGACTTATACTCTAACAATTACATTGACTTATACTCTAACACTCCCCCTCAAGTTGAAGCATGGATTTTAATCATGCTCAGCTTGCTATAGATACTTATAATATAATCTTAAGACCATACAACTCAAAACAAGAAACTCAAGATACTTTGGAATATAAAAACATAATTCGGGAGATACAACCTAGAAGAACAGATCGAATAGGAGAGACGCTAGAGGAACATCAAACTTCGTAGGAAACAGACAAGACAGGTCGGAAACAGAGAGGCGACGGCAGCAGAAGAGGAACATACCATGAAAATACAGAGAAATCCATGGGATACCATGTAGAGTAAGATGCTACATTGATATATTTTACTTGGGAACAATACACAGATATATATACAAGTAGTAGCTCCTGATATTACTCCTACAGTCAAGGAGACATACTGACCCTACTAGCAGCCTAAGCATGCCCCAACCGCCCTTCAGCAGCCTTAGACATGTTATTCATTAATTACATTGACTTATACTCTAACAATTACATTGACTTATACTCTAACAGGAACCTATGAAAGTGGAGAAATAATGCCTTTCAAGGGCATGACCTATTTTTCCCTTATGATTTCAACAGATTATGTTCAAGCAAACTGTCTATTGGGTAATCAAACTGTCACGATTATTAGAGTAATTAAGGGGAGTAGTTTAGGTATTATATAAGTGGTTAATTATCTTGTTAATTAGTGTTTGATTGGTTAAATAGTTGTTAGTTTAGGATAGTTTTACGGCTGTAATAGGTGTACTATTCCAGCTGTAGGGATTTGTAACTACTGCCACGTCAGCCGTGTTATTCCTATATAGAGTCATCCTTTTGTTATGTAACATATTATCAATGAAGTTTATCTTTTTCTTTCCTTCTTTCTCTCTTTTTCTTCCCTAATTATATATTTTACCCTATTTTCTATTATTATTATGCTAACCTAACTATGTTAGAGTCATCCACCACAATCATTCCCACCAAGACTAACCCTGGCAAATCTTTCACCTCCACAGATGGGTCCTAGAGATCATGAGGTAAGAAGGCCTAACTATGTCCTTGTTCATAACGTTGATAGTGATAGCGATGGGTTTGATGATATTGGGGATAATGGCATGCTTAGAAATAGGGAGAATATGCGGGATGCTGGTCCTGTGGGTAACCGACATGTGGGTATTGCTAGGGAAGATCCATACCTAGGGAACTTTGAAAGGGATGATGTTTTAAACTTAAGATTGACTTACCTTCCTTTGGAGGTGAGTTAGATATAGAAGGGTTCCTAGACTGGTTATCTGAAGTTGAGCGTTTCTTTTAATACTGGTGGCGTATCGTTTGAAGGGTGGGGCATCAGTTTGGTGGGATCAGTTGAGGGAAGAAAGGAGAAGAGGGGGAAAAGATCCGATTAGATCTTGGCTACGGATGAAGGCGATGCTTAGGGGGCGGTTCCCACCGCCGGATTATGAACAGTATATTTATAGTTCTTATAGAGGATGTTCTCAAGGGAACCGAAGTGTCCATGAATATATCTCTGAGTTCTTGAGACTTTCGGCAAGGGCTAACTTGTCGGAAACCGAAAGTCAAAATACTTCTAAGTATTTAAAAGGGTTGAGATACAACATCCAGGATCGCATTGGCACACAGATGGTGATTCGAGTGCAGTATGCCAGTAATTTAGCCCTTAAGGCCGAATCCCAACTGACTGTTAGATCTAGGAGATCCACCACTGCTGATTATATGCCTGGAGGAAGAGATGGTGTGAAGCACTATGACAAAGGCCAACAGGTGGCGGGTGCCAATGGGGCAAAGGTCAGCAATGTGGGAAGAGAATCTGGAGGAGATACCAGACCTTACAAAGAGGGACCTGTACCGCCTAAGAGCAACAACCCATATGCCAGACCCGCACCTTTTAAATGCTTCAGGTGGTCTCCAGCCAAATAGGGGGAGATCAGAGGCACCAACTATTCAGGACTCACTGTCTTGTGAAAGGAGGGCGATGCAATGTTATAAGACAATGGCAGCCAGGAGAATATTGTGAGCAGCAGCGCCATTCAGAAATTCGGGCTGTTGGCGGAGGCACATCCTGAACCCTATAGGGTTGGATGGATCAAGAATGTGGGTGAACTTAGAGTGGACTAGAGGTGTAAAGTGTCCATTGCGATGGACGCCTGCCACCTCTTGTTGGGAAGGCCATGGCAGTTTGATAGAGACGCCATCCATGCAAGAAGAAGAAACACTTACAAATTTATAAAGGATCGGGTGAAGTTTGTACTTACGCCATTGACAAAAGAGCCAAAGATCAACGAGAAATCTACCTTGATATTCTGTCCCACGCACAAATCTTTCATCAGCGAAAGTGAAGAGAGTCGGTTGCTGTACGTTCTGATGGTTAAGGCGAATCACGAAGTATCCCTAGAAGGCGTAGGGGAGATACCAAATGAAGTGACCTGCCTACTTGGTGAGTATCAAGACCTCTTCCCTGAAGAGCTACCAAATGGCTTACCACGTTTGAGGGACATCCAACATCATATCGATCTTCTGTCTGGGGCTAGTTTACCAAGCCTCCCACATTATCGAATGAGTCCAAAGGAGAATGACATCATGAGGCAGAAAGTGAAAGAGCTCATTGAGATGGGTACGTTAGGGAAAGCATGAGTTAGTGCGTCGTTCCTGCATTACTCACGCCCAAGAAAGATGGTTCGTGGCGGATGTGTGTTGACAACAGAGCTATTAACAAGATCACCATAAAGTACAAAGTCCTTATCCCACGACTAGAGGATATGCTGGATCAACTTGGCGGATCCAAGGTATTCTCCAAGATTGATCTCAGGAGTGGTTATCATCAGATATGGATTCGAGCTGGGGACGAGTTGAAGACTGCCTTTAAGACCAGAGATGGGTTGTATGAGTGGCTAGTGATACCATTTGGGATGACTAACGCCCCTAGTACATTTATGAGGTTGATGAATCAGGTGTTTCGCCTAGTAATTGGAAAATTTGTAGTAGTGTTTGACTTGTTGAGGAAACACTAGCTATACGCTAATACTAAGAAGTGTGATTTTGTCATGGAAAGCCTGGTTTTCCATGGGTTCGTGGTTAGTGGCGATGGGATCCAAGTGGATGGGGAGAAGGTGAGAGCTATCAGATAGTGGTCTACTCCTAGGAACGTGGGGAATATCAGGAGTTTTCATGGACTAACAACATTTTATCAACGATTAATTAAAAACTTCAGTTTTATAGTAGCTCCGTTGACGGAATGCTTGAAGAAGGGAAGAGAGTTCGAATGGACGGATGCTCAGGAGGACAGCTTCGCTTTGATCAAGGAAAAGTTGAGCACATCACCTGTACTGGCCTATCCTGATTTTGATAAACTGTTTGAAGTTGAATATGATGCCAGTAGAGTTGGGATTGGTGGTGTCTTGATGCAGGAAAAGAGGCCCATTGCGTACTTCAGTGAGAAATTATGTGAAGCAAGGCAAAAGTGGGCTACCTATGATCAAGAATTATATGCAGTGGTCAGGGTGTTGAAGACATGGGAGCACTACTTAGTGGGGAAATAATTCATCCTCTACACTGACCACCAAGCTCTTAAATACTTGGGGAGTCAGAAGCAGCTTCGAAGCTCCATGCATGTCCGATAGTCCGCCTTCATAGATAAATTCCCCTACAAACTTATCCATAAGGCTGGAAAATAGAATAAGGTGGCAGATGCCCTAAGCCGAAGGGTGGCACTATTGAAGACAGTGAACATGGAGGTCGATTGCTTTGAACACATCCGAGGAGAATACATGGCGGATCCTGATTTTGGCAGTATTTGAGAAATTGTCAGCACCAGCATGTAGATGAGGTGTATAACTTGATGGATGAGTATCTTATGAGGGCAATCAGCTTTGCTTACCATGCACTTCCATCCATGAGAAGGTTATTCGGGAGTTACATGACGGATATCTGGGAGGACATTTTGGGTGGGAAAAAATTATGAAGCAGTGAGTTCCCGTTACTCCACTACCTGTGCCAGAAACTATATGGGAGGACTTATCTATAGATTTTGTTCTTGGTTTGCCTAGAATCCAGAGGGGCATGGATTCCATTTTTGTTGTGGTTGATAGATTCTCTAAAATGACGCATTTTATACCCTGTCGAAAGACGAATGACGCGTCGGCTATCGCCAAACTATTCTTCAAAGAGATCGTTCGGTTGCATGGGGTGCCTAAGAGTATTATTTCGGATCGAGATACGAAGTTCCTAAGTCATTTTTGGCGGACATTATGGGCTTTTTTTGATACGACCCTAAAGTTCAGTACTACGGCCCATCCGCAAACAGACGGTCAAACAAAGTGGTTAATCGGACGTTGGTAAACTTGCTTCGAAGCAAATGTAAGGATAAGCCCAAGATGTGGGACATGGTTTTAGCCCAAGCAGAGTTTGCCTATAACAGATTTGTACACTCGGGAACGGAGAAGTCACCATTTGAGATGGTATATACGAGAGTCCCAAATCATACTCTTGACATAGCAAAGTTTCAAAAGGAAACAAAGGAAATGAGACCGCCCGCCAGTTGGCGAATGACTATGTGAACATGCACCAAGAGGTGAAGGAGACTCTAGAGGAGCGAAACCAGAAGCTAAAAGCCAAAATGGACAATCACCGAAGAGAACTTCAGTTCGAGGTAGGAGACGAAGTAATGGTGTACCTAAGCAAAGAAAGACTCGCCAATGCCCCAAGTAGCAAGCTTCGACCCAGGAAATACGGCCCATATAAAGTCACCAAGAACAATGCCAATGCCTATCACATAGCTTTGCCAAATTGGTTAGGCAAGATGTCACCTGCTTTTAACATTCCTGATCTCAGTCCATGGAAACCAGATGGTCTCTTGGAACTTAACAAAGGCAAGTTGGAGTCCAGCTCTTTTGAAGAAGGAGAGAATGATGCGGACATCCAGTCCGGCGGATCTCACTTTACCCTGAATTCTGGCGGATCATTTTCAGATGTGAGCAAGACGAACAACACGTGCACTTGATGACATATGCTAGATGAATATTGAGGCGAATCCTAGAGATTACTTCCTTTCCAAGGAGTGAGCTTTCCTTCCTTGTGAAGGAAGGATAGCCGCAAGCTTTCTTTCCTTCACAAGGAATGATATATATTCTGCCTATTTTACAAGTTTTCTTTCCTTCACAAGGAAGGATATACAAGCTGCCTAATTTACAAGTTTTCTTTCCTTCACAAGGAAGGATATACATTCTGCCTATTTAAACCTTTATTTTCTTTCTTTATTTGTAACCTTAGTAAGGGTAATTATGTTTTTTAGTTTTCTTTAGGGGAAGTATTTAAACCCTATCTTTGTAAGGAAGAAGAATTTTTTGATCAATCTAAACTTTCTTTTTGAGAATTCAAGGTTTATACCTTTATCTTGGGATTCACTCCTTCTAGTTTAGCTAGAGAAGAACATCTTTGTTGGTTTACGATTAAAACCTTCACCTTATCGCTTTCAATCTGTATCAGATGGCTTAATGCGGATGGTTGGTTTCGGTTATATAACCCATTTAAGTTCACTATTTTCCAGCTAGAAATTCCATGGAAGAAAATCCTGGATGCCCCTTTGGGAGGACCACGCAATGGGAAAACTTGGGAAGTTTCAGTGTGTCTGTCAATGTTCAGTTAACTGTATGAGTTTTAAGGGGAATTAATTAGTAGGTTATTTGGTTTGTTTTATGACTTTATTAGTTGTTTATTGCTTTTAGTATTCTGTTAGGGGATTAGTTAGACAGTTAGTTTTCCCCTATTTAGTCTCTTCTTCAGCTGTGTGTCGACATCATAAGAATTATTAATGAAAATTTGTTTTCTCCCTTCTTCTCTCTTCTAACTTTTCCCTAATTCCCTGTTCTCTCTTCTCTTCTCTTCTATTCTTCTCTTCTTCTAAGATCAGTTTCTGCCCTAATCTTCTACTGTCAGAATCTCAAATTCTGACAGATTGAGTCGTTTTTCACCTATTAGTGGTTACAATACTGGAAGAGACATGGCACTGATTTTGGATGTCGCACAAGTACCCTCCAAATTGGGTTCCTCTACAATTTTTTTGGGAAGCTATGAATAAAATTGATGAGGCAACTATGCAACACAGAGGATTCATGCTTATATCAAGACCTCACATTGAGCCGGGACGAGCTGCGGATATGAGAGTTGGGCTAGTGTTGCAAACTATTTAATGGACGATGATCCTCTTCTCTTGAAGTCCGAAGATGTGAAAGACATCCCCAAATTGTTCTATGTTGTTCTTACATCTCTCCCATCAGATTTTGGAGAATTTATTATGTGGGTTGCAGAAGTTCGAAGACAAGAAGATAGTGGTATTAGTGTAAGTTAAGAGGCAGGGGAAGGCTTGCTATCAAGGAACAAATGTTAAAACAGGTGCAAGAAGCTAGACTTTTTAAACATGTTGCTGAATTTCTGTTTTCAGTAAATTCATGTTGGGGTGACATGCGAATTCGGAGTCAAGAAGATGATCTTCCTCATATTGCTGCTAGTGTCTGTTGTCAAGGGGCAGAGATTTTGGCAGGGAAGCCTGTCTCTTCAAGTCACTGTTGTAGTAAAACGTGCATGAGATGCATGACGACCAATGGACACAAACGTGTTTCTTTGCTTGGGTTTCATACAACTTGTTTTGGGGCTCTTTCTCATCTCAGAGATCATTGTTTGGCTTTCCTATGGGAAGCAGATTTAATGGTTCAAATCATCATGGTTATTATGAAAATCGCCTTTGTTGGTGTGTCGAATCCTAGACGTCACTTGGAAGGACGGGTCAATAGAGACAACTCAATTTCTAGACTTTCTACATTCTTGGGGACAAGAATGCTCTTAAGGAGGGAGTAATTTAGGTATTATTTAGGTGGTTAATTATCTTGTTAATTAGTGTTTGATTGCTTAAATAGTTGTTATTTTAGGATGGCTTTATAGCTGTAACAGTTGTACTATTCCAGCCACATCAACAGTGGTTATTCCTATATAGAGTCATCCTTTTGTTATGTAACTTATTGTCAGAATATTGTCAATGACAAACTAAGTCTTAAATTACACCCAAATGACTTCAAGACCAAAAAGTTCAAGAACTAAAGTTGCTTAGAATGTCATTTCTATTAGCTTTACAATGGAAGGTTACCTGCTCTTGTAGTGGTCAAAGGTTAAAGGACTTTTTTATTAGTAAAGAGCAAATTTTAAGGATTTTTATGTCCGATTTTGAAGTTTAGGGGTGAAAGACCGGATATGGGGATAATATTTTGCTGTAAATATTATTAACAATTAGGTCACACATTTATACACATACATATCCTTAGGCAAGTCTACATAGACTTCTAGTTGCCTTAGGATTCAGAATACGAAATTAACCCTAACTAGGAGACAAGTCGCAAACTGACTTCTCCTCAGACAACACGTCTGGTGACTTGGTCATCATATTCAACTAGGATTCTATCATCCCCCTCAAGTGAAATAGGACATGCTTGAACTGTGAGCTTGGTGCGTAATTGCTGAAACCGTCCCCGATAAAGTGGCTTTGTAAAAACATCCGCAGTTTGATCTTCGGTCGAAATATATTTAACAACCAATGTTTTACCCCATACCTTGTCTCAAACAAAATAAAAATCAATTTCTAGATGCTTGCTATTATTGTGAAACACATGATTGGCAGAAAGGTAAACAACACTAAGATTATCACACCATAGAATAGGGGCTCGTACTACTAGAAAATCCAATTTCTTTGAGCAACATTTGTAACCAGCTAACCTCTGAAGTAGCAGAGGCAAGAGATCGATACTCAACCTCAGTGGATGACCGTGAAACTGTTCGTTGCTTCCGACAAGTCCATGAAACAAGACATCTCCCCAAATAAACCGCATACCCACCAATAGGTTTACGGGCATCCGAGAAATAGTGTAACTGTTGTAATGTCCCCAACGTTGTAAACGCAAACCAAAACTGAGAGTACCATTGACATATCGAAGGATTCGTTTAACTGCTTGCCAATGCGTGTCAGTCGGTGAATGCATGTATTGAGAAACTTTGTTAACGGCAAATGCAATGTCAGGACGTGTAAAAGTAAGGTTTTGTAAACTCCCAATGATACATCGATACATTGTGGGATCGGTCATAAGAGACCCCGAATCCAAACTGAGCTTTTTTGTTGGTGTCACCAGGCTTGACACAGGCTTACATAATGAGCATACAAGGATTTATAGAGTTTGCAAACGTGATTTGGTTTTGTCGGATCGGCAAACCCTAGAGGTTGAGTCATGTAAACAGTCCAATGGAGATCACCATGGAGAAAAGCATTCGAAACATTAAGTTGTATGACATTCCAACCAAATGAGATAGCCAAAGTAAGAATAAGCCGAATTGTAGTTGGCTTGACCACCGGGCTAAACGTTTATGTGAAATCAAGGCTAGGACGTTGGTGAAATCCCTTAGCCACAAGACGTGCCTTATAACGATCAATACTCCCATTTGCTTTTGTTTTAGCTTGAAAATCCAACGACAATCTATGATATTTGCACGTTTTGGTGGTGTAACTAATTCCCAAGAACCATTCGTTGCAATTGCATTATATTCTGCTGCCATAGCAGCCCGCCACTCGGGACTTTTACAAGCTTGTAAGTATGTATGTGGTTCAACTAGAAGGGTAGTAAAAATGGTTTCGGCTTGAAGGTTCCGACTTGAGACCGTGTAACCATTCGGTGAGATCGTGGAGGTGGTTCGTGCAAGGACCGAACCAAGGAAGACTATGGGGTATCAGCAACTGTACTTCTATCAACAACCAAAGGAGCAACTGGAGAATCAGCAAGATCAGAAACAGAAGTCGCAATGAACGTCACAGCTGGTGTGACAGGCGAGGCTGGAACTTCGTCTGCCATGGAGGACGCTTGAGGAGACGAGGGCGTCGATGGTATGATAGGAATGATGCTTGTAGCAGGTGCCAGATTAGTAATCTGCCGAGGACCTGATGTCCGTTTCTGCATTCCTGAGAGTAAAGGTAGCGTGACTAGTTGGTGTAGGTAAAACTGTCGGCCTGGGATCATGAACACGCGAAGCTTGTTTAGTAAGGACTTCGTACGGAAAATCATGTTCTTCAAACAAAACATGTCAAGAGTAATAAATTTTCCGAGAGGCAGGATCAAAACATTTATAGCCTTTACGTAGGCGACTATAACCCAGAAACAAGCACTTTGTAGAACGAGGTGCTAATTTATGTGGACTATAAGGGCGGGCCATGGATAACACAAACAACCAAATATATGAAACAAAGAATAATCAGGTTTTCTTCCAAATAAAACACGATATGGATTATCATAAGCAAGCGTAACAGTCGGAAGACGATTAATCATGTAAAGAGCAGTATCAAAGGCATATGTCCAAAATGTTGCGGGAAGATGAGCATGGTTAAGCATAGCTAAACCGGTTTCAACTATACGATGATGCTTACGTTCAGCACAACTGTTTTGTTGAGGAGTGTATGTACAAGAAAATCTATGAACAATACCATGGGTGGCAAAATACTAGTGAGGGATCTAAATTCCCCTCCCCAGTCTGATTGAAAAGTCTTGATGGGTACCCCAAATTTTTTTTCAACAACCCTATGAAATTGTACAAAAATATGATATACTTCAGACTTCTTCCGCATAAAATAAATCCATGAATATTTAGAGTAATGATAAAAAAAAGAGCACATAATGCGAGAAGCCATCATGTGACGGTATTTTAGCAGGACTCCAAACATCCGAGCAAATCAATTCTAACGGTTGTGTAGCAACATAATCAGACTTAATAAAAGGCAATTTATGAATTTTACTGGGAGAACAAGGTTCACAAAGAGAATTAATCTTATTAGTATTAGCTAATATAACATTGGATGAAACTAATTTCCAAACAATCGGAAGAGCTACATCCCCAAGTCCTTCACCAAAAAACAATGAGCAAATTTTTTATTAATGGCGGTCAGTGAGCGAACAGAAATTAAATTTTGAGATGTAGAGGGAACAAATAAAACATCTCGAAATTTAAGATTTCTACCATTAAGGAAACAATCAAAAGAACCGATCGAGTGAATAGAGAGTTTAGACCCATTACCAATAGTGACTTCCTCAAGACCTTGATATTCAGATTGAAGAGCAAGATTTTCCATATCTTAAGTTAGGTGATGAGAAGCCCCGGTGTCCATGATCCAGTTTTGTGGTTTACTAGTAGAAGCAAGATTACAAGTTGGTGGGATATTGTGCTGAATAGCCCCATAATTCGGAGAAGAGCATGTTCGAGAGTAAAGACCACGTCCATGACAACCTGTAGATTGCTCACTGAACCAATAGGCACAGAATGACCGGTAAATCGACCAGCCAAATTGGACCGTCCTCCACCACAAGACTGCCGTCCATGTCTCTGTTCCCTACCACGAGGAGAAAAAGCACCACGGCTCATGTGGTTGGCTGGAGGAGTAGATGTCAACTCAGTAGGAACATCTTTTGTCAATTGAATTTCCTTATTAATCAATAAACCAAGCAAGGTTTTAGACGAGATAGGTTCTTGTTGAGCCTCCAAAGACCTACATAATGGTCGATAGCTTGGACCAAGACCTGCTGCCATAACAGCATCAACAAAATCTTCCATCTCCATTGGATGTTGTAGTGCTGCTAACTAAAAAAAGGGCGGCCCGGTCGCACTACGCGTCCCCGCTGAGCGAGGGTCCGGGGAGGGGTCCCACCACAAGGGTGTACTGGAAGCCTTTCCCTGCCAATTTATTTGGCAAGAGGCCACTCCTAAGACTCGAACCCGTGACCTCTTGGTCACACGAAATAAATCTTTGGCTCGTTGCATATAAATCGTAATCGAGTTAGAATTCTTCTGTAAGGTGAGAAGTTGATTATGGATCAGTTGGGGCAGCAAATTTTTGGAGACAGAACCAAACAGAAGCGCCATGACATGAGAATCCGTAGAATCCCAATCATTTTTATCAACTCCTTCAAAAGGAGAACTAGAAGTTACATGAGAGAAGAGCCGAGACCTTTTGAGAGTATTGGTCATCTGCGTCTTCCAAAGAACGAAGTTTGCAGAAGTTAATTTAACCGACAAGCTATGTGAAATATTTGCCGTCATCGGAGAGTGCAAAATCGAGTTCGAGTTGGAGGAGTTCGAACCGCCAATGGTAGAGCCGGAGTTCGGTGAAGAAGAGTTAGTTGAAGCAAATTGTTTAGTCGACATAATTCGGTATTGAAACCCTTACAGCTCTGATACCATGAAAGACGGATATGGGGATAATATTCTGCTGTAAATATTATCCACAATTAGGTCACACATTTATACACATACAGATCCTTAGGCAAGTCTACATACACTTTTAGTTGCCTTAGGATTCAGAATACAAACTAACCTAACTAGGAGACAAGTCGCAAACTGACTTCTCCTCAGAACATATATTGAATTTTTTGGATGATCAAGGTCTTAAGTTTTGACGTGGTTTCAACATTTATAGCATTGCCTTTTTAGCAGTTTTAGTTGCATTAGGTGTGTCTAGAATCCTTATAGACATATGTTCATGTAATCCAAAGAGGATTTCTTTTGGCAGAAATCTTGTTTCTTGAACACACACGCACTCTCTCTCTCTTCTTTCTTTACTTGTTTGTTTGGTTTTGAAACTTCAATTGGAGAATATCCATTAACTTCTCATGGAACTAGATGGCTTTTTTGGCTTCTATGCAGGCCTTTGGTTCTGAAGCTTTTAGGCTTTTCTTTTTTCCCGAGAACTTCTTGCATAAACCTAAATCCAACTTGTATATGATGTAATCAACATAAATTGTGCCACATGACCTTTACACTAGTATAAATAACAGAAATTATGGCACAATTTTAGTTAATTTTTCTAATCCCAAATGCTTTTGATTTTTTTTTTTTTTTTTTTTTTTAACAATTCAGTCTGCATGATGTTATAGAAATATTAGTCCATAATCCTGGCTGCGGACCGAGTTCGACGAAAATTTTCTTGTTTCTTAAGTGATGTCCAATATGATTGGATCTTTAATCTCTGTGAAATTTCTTTCCTGATAGTGAATACCAAAAACTAAAAAGATTTAAGTATTACTTTGATATCAGCAAACACAAAGAAGTAACTCTCATAAGTTTCAACCAGATAGATTGACTCGGTTTAAGTGAATTTTTAAATTACATGCCCTGCTAAAATGCTCATTATTCTCATGGATACTGATTACATTTTGTGGCTAAAGGAATTTATTAAAAACAGTAGCATTATTTCAGGTGGCACGATCAAGTTCTATGCCTCCAAGTACTAGGGATTCATTATACCAGAACTTGCCACCCAGTATAAAATCAGCTCTGCGCTCCAAATTACAATCTTTTCATGTTAAGGAGGAGGTATAAATGATTTGATGATAGTTCTTTTTAATTTTGAAAGCAAATTAACTATCATTGCAAGTATAATAGCTCAGCTAATATATCCTGTTAGTTTACTTCAGATGTGATTTCTACGTGCAGCTTACCATAACAGAAATTAAAGATGAGATGGAAAAGACTTTACGATGGCTCGTTCCAATGTCCACAAACACAGCTAAGTAAGAAACATGGATTTTCTATGCATATATTTATTTTGTTGCTTTTATCTCATCTTAATTGTAGTTTTGGTTGTAATTGTATGAAACAGAGCACATCATGGTTTCGGTTGGGTTGGAGAATGGGCAAATACCGGGTGAGCCACATTCATATTATCTTTGAAATTTTTATTTTCTCATGTGAGAAATATCTATGTGATAGCAAGGTCTGAGAAAAATGCGGTTGTAAAAGACACATGGATTTGATTCATGCAGATCTGAGTTAAATCGGAGACCTACTTCTGCTACAGCTGATATAATTCAGATTGATACACTTCATCATGCCTGCATAGAAAGAACAGAAGCCTACATACTTGAACTAGTACTTTGGCTTCACCATCTGGCAAACAAATCCAAGAATGTTGGCAAGAAATTGCCCACTAGCGAAAAGTTGAATCAGGCTCGAAAAGATGAGTTACCTGAGAAGTTGAATCAGGCTCCAAATGGTGAGTTAGCTAATCCACCGGCATTAACTATTCAGGACCAGGTATTGTTGAAGGAAACAATTCCACAAAAACAGATACCTGGAAATTGTAAGAGTTAAGCCGTAGAGTAGACACTGGTTGTCTTTTGATTTGAAATGGAATTGGATATGCATATACGCTGTATGTATGTATGTATGTATGGGTTGAATTTTGACTTGCACGTATATCAAATCCAAATCCTTTCGGTACATGTATTTAAATTGGTTCACATTGCATAGAGCAGAGTTGTTGCTGTGAGT
The DNA here is from genome assembly GCF_963576675.1 of Euphorbia lathyris. Taxonomy (NCBI): domain Eukaryota; kingdom Viridiplantae; phylum Streptophyta; class Magnoliopsida; order Malpighiales; family Euphorbiaceae; genus Euphorbia; species Euphorbia lathyris. Next base: position 47,351,707 of record NC_088914.1, read on the forward strand.
GTTTGCATCACGATGATACAATGGTCTACACGGTGAATACTATTTTTGTTTACTGTTTTGTTTGGAATTTTGCATAGAGTGCTCTGTTAATATTTAAACAGAGAACATTCTACTTGTAAGTTTTAAAGTCTTGGGCTTCTGGTTTTATGTGCTTTATTTTTTTTTCTTTTGGCAACAAAGAACAGCAACCAGGTTACTAGGTGTAACCAACACTTATGGGGAGTTGAACTCCAATATAATCTTCAACAAGAGAAGATAATCCTGTCTCCAATATCATGTTCCTATCCCTATTTCTAGGGTAAAACCTTTGCTCCATTTCAACCTTTGGTGTACAATCTTCAATTTGTCTCACTAATATGTACGAATTTATAGGTGACCTCCCATTATGGTGTACAGCAGGTAAAAATGACCGGTCAACTCGAAGTCAACGCGCCACATAAGCATTTTTCATCAAATTAATTAGTAAAAGTGGGATCCACAAATTATAAAAAAAATTAATTTTATCATTCTCTCTTTTACCCTCATCCCTTTCATCTCTTTAAATTATTTATAATCACAGAAAAAGGAAAAAGAGGGATAATGTAAAGGAAAGATAATTAGTGATATAAATAAAACTAAGCTAAAACACATTGAAACAATCCTTTGTAACATGAAAACAGCTCAACACCTTTCACTCTCCAATAAAATGACCTCTCTTTCTTCTTATATAATCACCATTTTTAGGCGAAACAGAGAGACATCATCTGTTTCAGCTACAAAAATGGTGGTCTCTAATCTGGGTTCTGCCTTTTTCTTATTTTTCTCTTTATTTACTGTTTTGGTTTCTGGGTCTTCAACTACTTTACCGATTATATCATTCGATGAAGGATACACCTAACTTTTTGGGGATGATAATCTAATCCTACATAAAGATGGAAAAACAGTTCGTATATCACTTGATGAAAGAACAGGTTGTTGGTCCCTTATAACGTGACAAGTTAGTTCCAAGGGGGGATAGGAACTATTTAAAATTTTGTCCGTTAAGGCTGACTTCTTTTCTTATGAAAAGGTTTACACAGCGTGACTAAGCAGTTCGAAGACACAAGCTTAGTCAACTTGTGACTAAGTCTGTTTCTTTCCTTGAGTCAGGAAATAGCACTTAGAGTCTATTCCTGAACTCAGCTTCTTAGTATACTTAACTCAGCGTGAGCTCGTTACTTAGTCAGTTTTATAGCAAGCAATATGTAAAGGAGTTTAAGGGTTAGAAAGATATTACTCAGCAGACTTATCCTGGTTCGGCCTCTCCGCCTACGTCAAGTCCCCGGAACTCGTTCCGAGCTTTTCGAATTCTCTACTGAGCTCTTTAAAGGTAGAGCACGAAACTTTTTACAATAGAAGCTGAGTATACAAGAGTACCTTCCTCTCTACCTCTACTCACTCCTATATCTACCGCTGAGTACTATAACCGAGTACTCAGCCTCTCCTTTCTATTCTTCTAGAAATGATAAAGTGTTTGTCCTAAACAACAATTGCTAAGACGCTTTAGATGATTGAAAATCACTCTAGACTTTTACACAATAATATGGAAATTGGTGTAAGGTTTTTGCTTTGCTTTTCTCACAGAACTTCGTGTATGAATTTGGACAGCGTTTCAGCTAATTGAAGATCTGCATAGAATGAAGCAAATGAGAGGCCTATTTATAGTGACACTTGAGGCACCTGGTCATTTCGAATTTCGAAATAACCGTTGGAGGGAAACGGCTTCCTGTCGTTGTCATTCAGTACGCGCTCAGTGTCGTTGGCCAATGAGATTCATGCATCTTCTATCCACGGCAGTGCTCGGCAGCTTTTCGTGTAGCAAACAGAATGTTTCGATATTTTTGGCAAAGTCTTCCAGACAGCTTCATGCGCCTTCTGAACTTTACCCAAAGTAGAAATACTTTGTCTAGAAGTTGATTCTTGTCTGCCGCTGTCCTGATTGCTTGTCGCTTGACTCAGCAGCTTCCTCTTGAAGCTTTTGTTAGAAGGCTTCTCGATCCTTTTTCACGCTGAGTCGTCGTTTTGCTTGAAACGGCTACGTTTCATCTTCTTGGGCCGTGAGGTCTTGATTATGTTGACTTGGGCTTGACTTCCACTCATGGGCTTTTAGACTTTTAAATCTTAATGTCTTATAGATAAATAAACTCAACATTGAACAAACACATTAGTATAAATAAATCAAAGCATTTAAATTTAATATGTTAGAATATTTTTTATCAATTACTTAAATAATTTTGTCAAATCAAAATCATGTGGAAAGGTGTTTCAACAAACTCCTCCATTTTGATGTTGGCAAAAATATTCAGTCAAGAACTCAGTGTTGAGCTCCCCCATGATTGTTGACCTTATCTTACTCAGTATACTCCCCCGTAAGGGTTGAGCGACTGACTTAGATTTACTTTAAACATTTCAAGGTTTAATCAAGTAAGTATAAGGTCAGTTTTCAGAGTTAGGTCAGCTCATGGAACATATTCTATTTAACTCAGTTTATGCGGAAGATTTAGATATCAGAGAGCGCTGAGTATTTCTTTGTTCAATGTGTTTAAGAAGACATGTAAAAGCGGTCAACATATTGATCAACACAGCATGCAATCATAAAGCAATGTAGACAAGTAGCACAGTTGATTTAGTGAAGATGCGTTTAACTATTCAATACAAAACATAAGTAAGCATCACATAAGATTGGTTAATTTAAAAGGATAGATGCATCAAAGTTTTGTATTCAAGGTCAGCACAGCAAAAGTACACAAGGGAAAGACTACAAGTTTTAACAAAGTCTAATCTAGTCAATCCTAGTAAAGCTAAAGCTATTTCTTTTTGTAGTTGAGTTGGGCTTCATGCTCTTTAGCTTTACCCTTTCCCTTTTGTCTTTGCTGACTACCTGAAGCTTCTTCTTCTGAATGTTGGGTTCTTTGAGCTTGAACTTTCTCCCTCGTTTTGCCACCATCAGCTGGAGGAGGAATGAAAGTGTCTTCAATGGCAGCTTGAGTTAGGCGTTTTGAGAATGCCTTTAACTTTCGTGTGCTGGTATTTATGCCGTCAAAAATGGGAACACCATCATCCAGAATATCTTGTGGAATCCTGACATCAGCAGCACTCAGCATACTCAGAACATATGCTTGATACTTTCCAACCCAGTGTATGCTGTCAGTGAGCATTGCAAAAGCTTGATGAAACATCTTTAGCAAAGACGAATCAAAATACTGACGCTGAGCGTTGGTGTGTCGCACGTGGTTGAAAGTAACTCGAGAGTACTTCAGGATCTCGTTTGTTTTGAGCTGATCAGTTTCCATCTCTTCCTTGCTTAAGTTTAGCAGACGCACAGCCTCACTAATTTGCTCAATGGAGCATTGGGAGGAGGAAGAGAGTTGGTGATTGGTTTTCTCTTGCTCAGTATGAAGCTGGTTGAATAGATGATGAACTTCGGCAGAAGTTGCATACATTGAGTTCGCAGCTGACAATTGATGAATTTCACCCTGTAGAGAGTTTATGTGGTTTACCATAGTCAGCTGGAGTTCGGCCAGCTTCGTTATAGAGTCATGTCTGGGCTATTGAGATTGTAATGAAGTCATGACACTTAGAAGATCCTTCAGACCTTTGATCTCAGTAAGAAGCTGAGTGACAGACGAAAGCTGAGTAGGCTCAACATTAGTAGACCCAGCGGCATTGGTGTTTGATTGATGAAGGTCCTGGATAAGAGCTTTAGCTGAGTCAACGATTCTTCGACCAGACTCAGATGCATTTAGATAGCTAAAGGATCCATCATTTGTTGGCCTAGATGCTGGAGGAGGAGTAGAACCGAATGAAGGCGGTGTTTGGTTCTACTCAACATTTGAAGTGCCAGCATTATCAGCGGCTGGTCTTGAATTAGGATTTCCAGTAGAAACTGACTGGATTGGATTCTGCACTTGGAGTTGTGGAAGAGGAGGATCGGTAGAATGTGTGACTTGCTCAGGGTCAGGCTGAAGCTGACTAGGTGTTGGAAGTTGATGAAGTTCAGTGTTCACCTGAGCAGGTAATTCCTTAGCTTGCTCAACGTGTTGAGGAGCGGAATCTTCGAGTACTTGCTCGGCATCATTTTGGCTGGGGGAAGCAGTTAAGTCGGCATGTTCCTTTGGCTGAGAAACAGAGGCTTGATTTTCTTGTTGCTCTGGTTCAGACTCAGGAGGGTTTGAGAAGAACCTAAGGTGTACATCTGTAAGGTCAGAGATCTCATCCCTCAGCGGTGAGTCACCCATGAGGTCAATGATGGGTGCTCGATATGCCTTCTTCTTTCTCAGTCTCTTTAGCTTTGGAGGAGTAGGGTCAGCAGGAATGGACTCAATGGAGTCAGTGGGTGAAGCTTCCCTTTGAAAAGCAGGATGATTTGCCGTTGGCTCATTGTCTTCTTCGTCAACCAGCTCAGTGTTGATCGGTTCATATTGCTCATCATCAGCTATTTCCTCAGTGTCTTCCTGACCACCCAGTTCTTCTTCTACTTCAAACTGACCACCCAATTGGTCTTCGTCTTCCTCTTCTTCAGACTGACCACCCAATTGGTCTTGTTCTTCCTCTTCTTCTGACTATTGTTCAATGTCAATGTCTTGACTTTGTACATAATGTGAGTTAGGAGGAACGACGACGTCAGTTGGAAGGGCATCGATGGGTCTTAACTCAAAAGAGAGTTTCTTTTTCTTCCTTAGTGGTTGCTCATCAGCGTCCACTCTCTCCTCAGGCTCAGCTTGCCTTGGTCTTTTCTCAGCTGACCTAGATCCACTCTGACCTTGTTGAATTTGAGGCTTAGTTCCTCCGCATACAAATTTTAGCTTCTTTGGTGTAGAGGCAGCTCCTTTAGAGGTGCTTTGCACAGCTTTCCTCTTTCTTTGCGTTCTTCCCTTTCGAGTCACCATCGGCTCAGCTTCCTGGTCAGCGGCTGCTTTCCCTTTCTTGGGCACTATTGGTTGATCGTAGAATAGACCAAACAGTGCCGCAGCTGTGATCTCTGTCCCTATTGTGTGGATTTCTTCAACTAAGCTCACCCTGTGATCCTTAAGGATTTTGGTGATGATAGAGCCTAGCCTTAGAGTTCCAGTACTCATTTGAAATTCACCGATTATGAATACAGGCATGTTTATCGGTGTATAGGTCAGCATATGCCATATGAAACACTGCTCGAAGTTTGTCGCTGAGTTGGTGTAGTTGATTTTGGGGAAGAGGAAATTGGTCAGTGTGTAGTGGGCCATGTTCTGATTTCGACCCATGGAGGTACTTGGAATTTCCCCTACATGACCAGGAGGTTTGCAGAACTCTTCCCCTACATGACCAGGAGGTTTGCAGAACTCAACTTTGTATTTGGTTTTGTCTTGGTCACCAGATTTACGAAGAATCGCTCCTTCATTTTTCAGTTGGAGTAGTGAGGGTTGATGAAGATGTCATTCCCTTTAACCTAGGTAGCCATATAGTCCCGATCATCATCTGCGACCTTTAGGTTAGCATAAAATTCCTTAACTAACTCTGGGTAGGTATCTTCGCGAACTGAGAACAGCTCGGTCCAGCCGTTGTACTTTATCCATTCACAAAAGGGTTGCTCAGCTTCCACAAAGCCCTTTGAGAACCATCTGGAATGGTCTACCTTATACCCCCTCACACTCTCATAGACTTGAGTGTAGGTGCATTCTACAGGCTTCTTTGCCTTATCCTTCTGCTGTTTTCCCTTTGAGGAGCCAGCTTGGTCAACTTTGGTTTGCTTGCTCGGCGTAGTGACCTTAGAGTGGTCACGCTGGGCAGTAGATGAAGGATTTTCATCGGACCGATTAACGACACCGGAGACATTCTGAGAATCTTTCATCATGATTCTTAGAGAAGTTTGAGAAGTTTGGGAGATTTTAGAGAGAATATGAGAATACCAGAAATTTCTAAGCGTAAAGAGATAAAAGTGGGAAATCATCCACTATTTATAGAGGTGTCGAATTGATCCTACGCGTTGAGGTGGCCGTTTGACCTCGAGATACTCAATCGACAAATATTCTGGCATTTATGACACATTCGGTGCATGTGTTTTCTAATCATCGTGCCTACGTCATCCTAGGTGGCTATTTATTTCGCGTGTTATGCATTAAAGTTTGCAACGGATCTTTACTCAGTGTTAAGGATCTCAAACGTTTAAGATTCTGAGTAGTCAATTGTTACGCACAGGAATAATTCTTATGCTTAGTTGCTCAGCTTAAGATAAACACTCAGCATGTAAATCTACTCAGCATGTGATAGTAATTGATTTAGCATAGATCATTCAACATGGTAATTCACTCAGCATGCATACTATACTTGGAATTTATTGAAGAGGATTAAACATACCAATGGCTTCTCTAAGTATGTTGAATTGCTCATGAGCCAGTGGCTTTGTGAAGATATCAGCAAGCTGCTCATCCGTTGGGACATATGTCAGCTTGATCTCTCCCTTAAGTACATGATCTCTGATGAAGTGATGTCTTATGCTGACATGCTTCATCCTGCTGTGCTGGATTGGGTTCTTTGATAAGTCAATGGCACTCTTGTTGTCACATTTGACTTCAATTGTTTTAGTCCGAACGCCAAAATCTTCAAGCTGTTGCTTAATCCATAGGACTTGAGCAACACAGCTTCCAGCAGCAACGTACTCAGCTTCAGTGGTTGACAGGGCTACTGATGCCTGCTTCTTGCTGAACCAGGACACAAGACAGCTCCCAAGGAAGTGGCATCCACCTGATGTGCTTTTTCGTTCAAGCTTGTCTCGTTCGTAGTCAGCATCAGTGTATCCAATGAGTGTGAAATCATGAGTATTGGGATACCACAAACCTGCATTCACTGAGCCTTGCAAATATCTAAGGATTCTTTTTACAGCTATGTAATGAGATTCCTTAGGGTTAGATTGATATCTAGCACAATAACATACTGAGAACTGAATGTCCGGCCTACTAGCAGTTAAGTAAAGTAGATAATCAATCATACATCGGTACAATCTGCTGTCTACTGACTTACCATTCTCATCAGCGCATAGGACAGTGTCAGTGCCCATTAGGGTAGATATTGACTTACAATTCTCAAGTTCATACTTCTTCAATATCTCCTTAGCGTACTTAGTTTGACTGATGAAGATGCCATTTTTCCCTTGTTTGATTTGAAGTCCAAGGAAGAAATTGAGTTCTCCCATCATTGACATTTCAAACTCAGTCTGCATCTGCTTACTAAATTCCTTGCACATTGACTCGTTAGTGGCACCAAAAATAATGTCATCAACATATATTTTAGCCAGCAGGGTATCTTTACCCTTCCTCTTAATGAATAAGGTTGTATCAGCTTTACCTCTGACATAATTTCTAGTCAGTAGGAAACTGGTCAGCCTCTCATACCAAGCATGTTGTGCTTGCTTGAGACCATACAGAGCCTTTTTGAGCTTATAAACGTGATTTGGGAATTTAGGATCCTCAAACCCTGGAGGCTGGTTAACATAAACTTCCTCGTTTATAACTCCATTAAGGAATGCACTCTTAACATCCATTTGAAACAATTTAAAGTTCATATAGCTTACATATGCACATAAAATTCTAATAGCCTCTAGCCTTGCCACTGGGGCAAAGGTCTCACCGTAGTCAATACCTTCTTGCTGACTGTAGCCCTGAGCTACAAGTCTTGCTTTGTTTCTGACCACGTTCCCTTGTTCATCCAGCTTGTTGCGGAAGACCCATCTTGTTCCTATGGTCTTCTGGCTTCTTGGTTTTGGCACTAAGTCCCATACTTCATTTCTTCTAAACTGATCAAGTTCTTCTTGCATTGCATTCATCCAGAATTCATCATACTTAGCTTCAGCGAAATTCTTTGGTTCCTGGATTGAGACGAATGCTACGTTGCTGAGGTATCTCTTGAGTTGATTCCTCATCATCAGGGTGTTCTCAGCGGCATCAAGAATGGCACTCTCTGAGTGACCTCTTGGTATTCTGATCTCTTTTGGTAGATTGATGTCTTGTGCTGGTTGTGTTTCAACAATCTCTGCAGGTGTAGATTGGTCAGTGAAAACAATTTGAGTTTCACTTTTACCTTTGGTCAGCCCTTGAGGCAATGACTCAGCGGTTGTTTCTTGGTCAGCAGAAGCTGAGTGTGGATCATCCTCAGTCAGCCACATGTCTCTTCCTGCAGGGTTAGTTTCATCGAACTCAACATGTACTGACTCTTCTAAGACCTGAGTTCGTTTATTGAAAACTCTGTATGCTTTGTTGTTTGTTGAGTAGCCTAAAAAGATAGCTTCATCAACTTTTGAGTCAAACTTAGCTAGGATGTCTTTGGTATTCAAGATAAAACATTTACAACCAAAGGCACGAAAGTATCCAATGTTGTGCTTTCGTCCTTTCCAAAGTTCGTAGGGGGTCTTCTTTAATATAGGTCTAACTAGAGCCCTATTAAGAATGTAGCACGCTGTGTTAACAGCTTCTCCCCAAAAGTACTTTGGAAGCCTATGCTCACTCAGCATTGTCCTGGCTATTTCAACCAAGGTTCTGTTCTTCCTTTCAACAACCCCATTTTGTTGAGGCGTTCTAGGAGCAGAAAAATTATGGTCAATGCCGTTGGCTTCACAGAATTCAACAAACTGTTGGTTCTTGAATTCTCCACCATTATCACTACGAATGTGAGCTAACTTAAGGTCTTTATCATTTTCAAGTTTTCTTACTAAATTTGAAAACGTCTCAAAGGTTTCATCCTTGCTATTCAGCAAGATGATCCAAGTGTACCGAGAAAAGTCATCTACAATGACCAAGGAAAATCTTCTTCCACCCAAGCTCAGCGGCTGGACTGGACCGAAGAGATCTAAGTGTAGTAACTCTAATGGACGCTTAGTTGAGACAATGTTTTTACTATGAAAAGATTGTTTGGTTTGTTTTCCAGCTTGACAAGCGTGGCATAATTGATTTTTTTCAAACTTAAGTTCTGGCAGTCCCTCAACCAATTGCTTTCTTGCTAATTTGGCCAGGAGGTCCATGCTTACATGACCAAGTCTCATGTGCCATAGCCAGGAATTTTCTTCCTTTGACACTAAGCATACAGTTTTTGAAAACTTCTTTTCTAAGTTCAGCATAAAGATATTATCAATACGAGGGGCAGTTAAAATTAACTCATTTGTTTTACCCTCGAATATTTTACATCCAGTGTCATCAAATATAACTTTTCTCCCATTGTCACATAGCTGAGCTACGCTGAGTAAGTTATGTTGAAACACCTTTCCACATGATTTTGATTTGACAAAAGTATTTAAGTAATGATAAAAAATATTCTAACACATTAAATTTATAATGCTTTGATTTATTTACACTAATGTGTTTGTTCAATGTTGAGTTTAATTGTGTATAAGACATTAAGATTAAAAAGCCCAAAGGCCCATAAAGTGGAAGTCAAGCCCAAGTCAACACATCAACACCATTCGGCTTAGAAGTTCAAAACGAAGCCGTATCAACCAAAACGACGACTCAGCAAGAGAAGGATCTGGAAGCCTTCGTGGCAAAAGCTTCAAGGAGAAGCTGCTGAGTTGGACGACAAAGCAGTCTGGACAGCGGTAGGCAATGTTCAACTTCTAGACAAAGTATTTCTACTTTGGGAAAGATTCAGAAAGCGCAGAAAGCTGTCTCGTGGACTTTTCCATAAATGGCGAAACATTCTGCCGAAGACTGACGAAGACAGAAGATGCAAGAATTCTATTGGCCAACGACGCTGAGCACGCCCAGAGTGACAACGACAAGAAGCCGTTTTCCCTCCAACGGTTATTTCGAAATTCGAAATGACCAGGTGCCTCAAGTGTCACTATATAAAGGCCATCCATATGCTTCAATCAATACAGAACTTCAAGTTGTAAAAACGCTGACCAATTTCATACTCGAAGATTCTGTGAGAAAAGCAAAGCAAATACCTTACACCAATTTCCATATTTTGTGTAAAAGTCTAGAGTGATTTCCAATCATCTAAAGTGTCTTAGCAATTGTTGTTTAGGACAATCTTATTATCATTTCTGGAAGTATAGAAAGGAGAGGCTGAGTACTCGGTTATAGTACTCAGCGGTAGAATAGGAGTGAGTAGAGGTATAGAGGAAGGTACTCTTGTTATACTCAGCTTCTAGTTGTAAAAGGTTTGGTGCTCTACCTTTAAAGAGCTCAGTAGAGAATTCGAAAGCTCGAAACGTGTTTCGGGGACAGGACGTAGGCATAGAGGCCGAACCTGGATAAATCTGCTGAGTAATATCTTTCTAACCCTTAAACTCCTTTGATATATTTTGCTTGCTCGAAAACTGACTAAGTAAAGAGGTCACGCTGAGTTGTGTGCATTGAGTATCTAAGTTCAGGAATAGACTCAAGTGCTATCTCCTGACTCAAGGAAAGAAGCTGACTTAGGCACAAGTTGACTAAGCTAGTGTCTTAAATTCACTCAGCGCGCTGTGTAATCTTTTTCATTGTAAAAGAAGTCAGCCTTAACGTACCAAAATTTTAAATAGTTCATATCCCCCCCCCCCTTTGGAACTATCTTGTTACGTTATAAGGGACCAACAAGTTATATTTGAGTCCGCTGACTAGGGAGACTGACTCAATAGTAGGATTACCACCAATGGTTCCTGACCCTACTATCTTACCCTTTTTGTTGTCTCCAAAACTTACACTTCCTCCTCATTTATGCACAAATGTGATGAACTGAGTTTCATCACCAGTCATATGCCTCGAGCATGCACTGTCAATGTACCACATCTTTGACTTCTCAGCACACCCCAGGCTTACCTGCAATATAGCTAGTTGCTTTTAGGTACCCAATTATTTTTAGGTCCTTGTTTGTTAGGTTCAACAGGTAAAGCATCATATTTCATTTTATGACGACATACTTGGACAGTATGTCCATTCTTTCCACAGAAGTCACAGCTGACCTTCCGTTTAGGATATCTCACTAACTGGTCAGCACCCCAGTGCTGAGCGTGCCAGCACACCTTTGTGGTGTGTCCTTTCTTCCCATAGAAGTCACACTGGACATTCCGCTGAGGATTCCATCTCTATTGACTAGTACTTCGGTACTCAGTGTTCAGAGGAATATTTCTTTTATTCGGAACCTTAAGTTGGTTCTGAATAGATGTGACATCCTTTCTCAGTTTCTTAGAATCTGATTAGACCTCAGAGACAAACTTTTGCATAATTTCTACATTACTATGCAAAGTTGAGTTGTCCTGGAGAAGATATCGAAGGTCACTCAGTTTGACCTCCTCAACCTCGTCACATCGCCTGCTGAGTGCTCTAACCTTTTTATTACACTTTTTGACAAGTGTGTAGAGGTCACTCAGGGCATTAACCATTTTATTTCTGAGCAAGGGTAGTGATATTACCTCAGTTGAGTGTTCCTCATCGTCAGATGCAATAGAGGGGTCAGCATGCTCAGAAACACATGGCTCAGCAAGTTCGTCAGCCATGAAAGAAATCTTTGCTGACTTAGTGGCATCAGCTTCTGATGATGAAGACTCATCACTGTCGCTCCAAGTTGCCACCATTGCCTTCTTGTTGTTCTTTCTTTCTTTCCTCAGCGTGGGACAGCTTGACTTGATATGGCCAGTTTGATGACATTCAAAGCATGTAATGGGCTTTGAGCTGTCCTTCTTGTACTTGCTGTCACTGGACTCAGCTTTGTACTTATCAAACTTCTTGTAAGGCTTCTTAGAATAGTTGTCATTCTTTCTGAACAGCCTTTTCATATTTCTAGTGAACATAGCCATTTCTTCATCGTTTGTTGAGCTCCCATCAGTGGAGTCAGCTTTCATGACAAGAGACTTTTGCTTCTTATCTTCAGACTTCTCCTTCACCTCGAAGTTCTTCATTGATATCTCGTGGGTCAGCAGCGAGCCAATGAGTTCATTATACTTGTAGGTGGTTAAGTCTTGAGCTTCCTCAACAACAGTTTTCTTTGCTTGCCAGCTTTTAGGAAGACTCCTAAGAATCTTCTTGACTTGCTCTTCCTCAGTGAAGATCTTTCCAAGTCTCTTGAGCTCGTTGATTATGTTTGTGAACCTTGCGTTCATGTCAGAGATTCCTTCATCATCATTCATTTCAAACAGCTTGTACAACCTCATGTGCTGGTTGACCTTGGATTCCTTCACCTTGTTGGTTCCTTCATAGGTGACCTCCAGCTTCTTCCAGATCTCCTACGCTGACTCACAACCTGAAATCTTGTTGTATTCTGCAGCATCTAACGCACAGTGAAGCATGTTTATAGCCGAAGCATGATTTTGGAGCTTTTTAAGATCATCTTCTGTCCATCTAGTCTCAGCTTTAACAACCGTTTGGCCGTCAACAGTTTCAACAGGAACAAATAGGCCTTTGACTATAGATAGCCATGCACTCATATTTGTTGCCTGAATGAAATTTTTCATTCTATTCTTCCAAAAGGTATAGTTAGACCCGAAGAATAGAGGCGGCCGAGTAATGGACAGCCCCTCAGGTAAAATCTGAGTTGTCTGATTTCCTGGGAGGAACCGAGTGCTGTTCTCAGCCATAGTGGGGATCAGCTCAAGATAGTTATATCTTGCACAGTGAGCTATAGAGCTCTGATACCACTTGTTGGTCCCTTATAACGTGACAAGTTAGTTCCAGGGGGGGGATAGGAACTATTTAAAATTTTGTCCGTTAAGGCCGACTTCTTTTCTTATGAAAAGGTTTACACAGCGTGACTAAGCAGTTTGAAGACACAAGCTTAGTCAACTTGTGACTAAGTCTGTTTCTTTCCTTGAGTCAGGAAATAGCACTTAGAGTCTATTCCTGAACTCGGCTTCTTAGTATACTTAACTCAGCGTGAGCTCGTTACTTAGTCAGTTTTATAGCAAGCAATATGTAAAGGAGTTTAAGGGTTAGAAAGATATTACTCAGCAGACTTATCCTGGTTCGGCCTCTCCGCCTACGTCTAGTCCCCGGAACTCGTTCCGAGCTTTTCGAATTCTCTACTAAGCTCTTTAAAGGTAGAGCACGAAACCTTTTACAATAGAAGCTGAGTATACAAGAGTACCTTCCTCTCTACCTCTACTCACTCCTATATCTACCGCTGAGTACTATAACCGACTACTCAGCCTCTCCTTTCTATTCTTCTAGAAATGATAAAGTGTTTGTCCTAAACAACAATTGCTAAGACACTTTAGATGATTGAAAATCACTCTAGACTTTTACACAATAATATGGAAATTGGTGTAAGGTTTTTGCTTTGCTTTTCTCACAGAACTTCGTGTATGAATTTGGACAGCGTTTCAGCTAATTGAAGATCTGCATAGAATGAAGCAAATGAGAGGCCTATTTATAGTGACACTTGAGGCACCTGGTCATTTCGAATTTCAAAATAACCATTGGAGGGAAACGGCTTCCTATCGTTGTCACTCAGTACGCGCTCAGTGTCGTTGGCCAATGAGATTCATGCATCTTTTGTCCACGGCAGTGCTCGGCAGCTTTTCATTTGGCAAACAGAATGTTTCGACATTTTTGACAAAGTCTTCCAGACAGCTTCCTGCGCCTTCTGAACTTTACCCAAAGTAGAAATACTTTGTCTAGAAGTTGATTCTTGTCTGTCGCTGTCCTGACTGCTTGTCGCTTGACTCAGCAGCTTCCTCTTGAAGCTTTTGCTAGAAGGCTTCTCGATCCTTCTTCACGCTGAGTCGTCGTTTTGCTTGAAACGGCTACGTTTCATCTTCTTGGGCCGTGAGGTCTTGATTATGTTGACTTGGGCTTGACTTCCACTCATGGGCTTTTAGAATTTTAAATCTTAATGTCTTATAGATAAATAAACTCAACATTTAACAAACACATTAGTATAAATAAATCAAAGCATTTAAATTTAATGTGTTAGAATATTTTTTATCAATTACTTAAATAAGTTTGTCAAATCAAAATCATGTGGAAAGGTGTTTCAACACAGGTGCCCTATTTTTTAATTGATAACTATTGATTTTGAGGTTATTGATTCTAAGTGTCTTTTGGATTATGAACAGGGTCTGGATTCGTTTCTCATGATTTATACTTACATGGCTACTTCAGTGCTTCTATCAAGTTGCCTTCTGATTATACTGCTGGAGTTGTGGTTGCTTTCTATGCGAATAATCCGATTCATTTTATTTATTAGGATTCCATAGAACCAAGTAATTAAATTAAGTTGCAATTTTCGTATTATTACCAGATGTCAAACGGTGACATATTCGAGAAAAATCACGATGAAATAGATTTTGAGTTCTTGGGTAATATAAGAGGCAAAGATTGGAGGATTCAGACTAATATTTATGGTAATGGAAGCACCAGCATTGGCAGAGAAGAAAGATACAGTCTCTGGTTCGATCATTGTGATGATTATCATCAGTACAACATTCTCTGGACTGATTCTCAGATCATGTATGTGTTTTTATAAAAAAAAACCCCAATTTTTTTTGTAATAATGCTAGAAATAGAGAAGGTTAGAGAGAGAAAGAAATTTGAAGAGAGATAGAGGTTAGAGAGAGAAAATTAAAGAGCGAGAAAGAAATAGAGGGAAGAAGATGAAGAGATGATGGTAAAAGAGAGAAAATGATAAAATTAATTTTTTTTTATAATTTGTGGGTCCCACTTTTACTAATTAATTTGATAAAAATGCTTATGTGACACGTTGACTTCGGGTTGACTGGTCATTTTTACCTGTTGTACACCATAATGGGAGGTCACCTATAAGTTCGTACATATTAGTGAGACAAATTGAAGGTTGTACATCAAAGTGTGAAATTGAGCAAAAGTTGTATACCATTGATGAAATTTACCCCATATTTCTATCACACACACACAAAAATATATATTTATTTATTTAAAATAATATATTATGCACGTTAAGAGGACTTACTTAGAAAATTGAGGATTTTTTATGGGTAAATAATTATAAAGTCACTGTGTTTTTACCTAATACAGTACTTAGTCCCTGCGTTTTTAGAAATAGTTATATAGTCCTCCAGTTTTTATTTTTGATAACTCCTTAGTCCTTATGCTTGGGTCAATGGTCGAACTATACTAAATAAACTTTAAAATACCAAAATTACCCTTTATTTTATATTTTAATAATAAAACATCTATTTTTCCTATTTTATATTTTTTCCTATATAATCACAATCTCTCCAATATAAAGTAATTGATTTATTAATTTTTATATAATTATAGAATTTTAATTTAATAACGTAATATTTATTGACTAAAAAATATTTCAAAAATTATTAAAATAGGAGTAAGACTATCATTGTAAAAAAATTTTACAATTCTAGTTAATTTTACGAATGAAAAAAAATAATATGATTTTTAAAAAATTATAAAAAAATTATAATAATATTTAATGTTAGTTTAAAAATATTATATTAAAAAAAAATAAATAAATAATTACAATTGAAGAAAATTAATAATACATTTTCAAGTATATTAATTTCGGTGTATATGTAGGTCAAAACTTTCATTAAAATTAATTAGATTAAATTTGAAACTAAAAGGTAAAAAAAATTATGTATATAATATAATTAGAGGTAATTTTGGACTTTCATTTACAAAAACAAATGGAATGATTTAAGAGATTACTTTATTTTTTATCAGTAAAAAACAGCTAAGAAAATTTATAATTTAATAATTAAAAGCATATTCTATCCATATATGAAAAGGCTTCGGGTCAAACGGTTAACTTCTCGAAATCCAGAATTAAGTGTAGCAATAATTTGAACCCTCTTCTAGCTTATGCTATGTCACAAATCATTGGGGTTGATAATTCAATAAATTCGGGCAAATACCTTGGGCTCCCTTCCCTTGTGGGTAGGAAAAAATCCGCTATTTTTGCTCACTTTAGAGATAGGCTTTGGAATAAACTTCAGAGTTGGAGGGGTCGTAATCTGTCCAAAGCTGGCATGGCGACTCTCATTCGGGTAGCTGGATAAGCCATTCCTATCTACTTCATGAGTGTATTTCTATTGTCGGTCTCTACCGCTACTGAACTTCAGAGAATGCTTAACTCCTTCTGGTGGGGTAATAAGCAAGATGGGTCTCGAGGTCTTAATTGGATGTCTTGGGTGCGACTCTATATTCCCAAGTGTCAAGGAGGGTTAAGTTTTCGTGATTTCACGGCCTTCAATGTGGCGATGTTGGGTAAGCAAGGGTGGTCTATGCTATCCTCTCCAGATTCTTTAACCAGTCGTATCTTCAAAGCTAAATATTACCGTCAAACAGATTTTTTGAGAGCAGGACTTGGTCACTCTCCTAGTTTTATATGGAAAAGTATCTAGGGATCTCAAATTATCATTCGTGAAGGTATAAGGTGGAAAATTGGAGACGGTAATTCTGTTAATGTTTGGTCGGATCCGTGGCTGAGAAAAGTTAATGGAAAAATGATTGAAACCCCGACGATTGCAGGATTGGAGAATTTAAAGGTCTGTGATCTTTTTATCCCGGGAACTCGCGAATGGGATGTGGAAATGTTGAACGAAATATTTATCCCCAGGGATGTGCAAGCAATCCAGAACATTCCCATGAACAGACCTGGTACTGTCAACAAAATTATATGGAATGAAAAGCGAAATGGTCTCTACTCGGTTAAGAGTGCATATCGACTGGGAACGGAAGTAGTGGCTCAAAATGACCAGTGGAGGGCAGCGGGTAATTGGAGGAAAATGTGGAGTATGGAGATTCCAGCAAAAGTTTGTTACTTCTGTTGGAGAATTTCCCGAAACTGTTTACCGGTACATGCTAATCTACTGTCACGAGGTTTGTCAATTCCCTCTACTTGTGTGCACTGTAATACTGGATATGAGGACCTTTGGCATCTATTTGTTGCATGTCCATATATAAGGGAGATATGGGCTGACAGTAATCTCCTTAATCTAATTGATTCTTTGTCTTTGGATGCTGATGGTTTTAACTCTTTATTCTTCGAAATCATCAATACTCAATCTAAAGATATATGCTGCAAATTCTTAGTGATTTTATGGAGTTGGTGGAAAGCTCATAATGATAAGCTATGGAAATGCAAAATAACTAGGAGCCGTCAGGTTATTATGAGGGGTTTGGACTGCTAATCCAATTGGGTGGCTGCCCGTAATCTTAGGAATATTGCTATTCAGCAGGATCGGCATGTGGTCTGCTCGAAGTGGCATCACCCTCCTCAGGGTCTGGTTTGCTGCAGCAAGAAAAATTGGTTCTGTTGCTGTTCTTCGATCAGATGAGGGGCGCTTTTTGTCTGCTCGGGTTAATTCTGCAGATGGTCTTCAGCTGGTGCACGAAGGGGAAGCTACGGCTATGTTGAATGCACTTAATTAGATTAAATCGACTGGTTTTGAGCATGTGCTTCTGGAATCAGATTCGTTAACTGTTGTTCAAGCAGTTAATTCGTCTCTACCCGACAAAAGCGAGTTTGGTGATATCATTGCTCAGTGCAAATCTTTACTCAGTCTCAACAACAGTTTTTCGGTCCATTTTGTCAAACGTTTAGCTAACGGTTTAGCTGATGCTTTTGCTCGACTTTCCTGTTTACATGTTATTCCTTTTATTTATGATGTTATTCCGGATGCAATCTCTTCTAGTTTGTTGAACTTTTGCCCGATTGTGGCTCATTAATCTATTCCGTTTTCAAAAAAAAAATAATGATATAAAAGTGTTATTTGAAGTAAATTTTATTATTTTTTATATATTTATAGTTACTTTAAATTATCCTTTCATAGATAAATATAATAGTATAATTAAGATTAATATATTATATTATATTTTTTATCAGTAAAAAATGAGGAAGTGACACCTCAGCTCTATTGTTACTGTTTTATATTAGGGTTGATTGCAAGTAGATGTCATGTGGTTACACAGATTTGCAGATGGATACATGTGGTATTTTTCTTTACAAACGCAATCACATGGTTTGCAAAATTTTGTATTTTTAAGAATTAATTATAAATGATTACCCTGTGGTTTGATCGATTTGCAGACCGATACCTAAGGTATTTTTTTTGCAAACGGAGTTCTGTGGTTTGCAAAATTTTGCATTCGAGTTCACTTTGTGAGAATTTGGCTGATAACGACCTCGAAATAAAAATTTGCAAGAATTAAATTATATTTTAAGCAACTTTAATTTTTCAACTTTTTAGGTTTGAGGTCATTTAGGTGTTGTTTTTTTATGAGAGAGAAATATAATGTTTAGAGAGAGAAAACTCCAAAAATAGTGATTTTGAAAAATAAAAAATATGGTTTCATAGTAAATATGATACTATACAACTTTAATTCTTGAAAATTTTCATTTTGAGGTCGTTATCAGTCAAATTTGGTAAAATAAAAAAACATGTAAATTTTGTAACCATATAGTTGTGTTTGTAAAAAAAAAAACCATAGGTACCGGTCTGCAAATCGGTCAAACCATGGAGTAGTTATTTGTAATTAACCTTTTTTTTACTTTGACAAATTTGACCGATAACAACCTTAAAATGAGAGAATTTTATGGAAGAATTTAGGAATTAATCTAAATTCTGTAGAACTTTTAGATTTAATACGAATAAAATAATCTTTTTATAGATAAATAATAATATAATTAAAATTAATATATTATATTATATTTTTTTATCAGTAAAAAAGAAGAAAGTGACATCTCGGTTTCATTGTTGCTGTTTTATATTATATATAGATACGGATAAATAATTTTTTTATAAGTAAATATAATATAATTAAAATTAATTTATTATATATTATATTATGTTTTGTATCAATGAAAAAGAAGAAAGTAACACCTCAACCTCATCGTTACTATTTTATATAGATATACAGAGAATTAGAGAGATTCTAGAATAAAGTTTATGCATTAATCTAAATTCTATAGAATTCTTCGATATAATATAAATAAAATAATATTATAGATAAGTATAATAATATAATTAAAATTAATTTTTTATATTATATTTTTTATCAGTAAAAAATTAGAAATTGGCATATTATTTTTTATTGTTATTGTTTTATATTATATATAGTTATTAAGAGAATTAGAGAAATTTTAGAAGAGAATTTATGAATTAATTTAAATTATATAGAACTGTTAGATAAAATATGAATAAAATAATATTTTTATAGGTAAATATACTAATATAATTAAAAATAAAAAAATAATATATTACATTATTTTTTATCAATAAAAAAAGATAGGTTCTGTTCTTTTTTACTGAAATTAAATTAAATTAACTGAATTGAACTGAATGCTAAACTTAACAATAATAATAATATTAAACTTTAAAAGATAATAATAAAAAATAATAATATTAGATGAATAATATATATAATTATAATTATAATAAATTATACATATATATAACAATATGTAAATAATTATAATAATAAATTATATATAAATAATTATAATAAATAATGATAGATTATATATAAATTATAATAATAATATATATAAATTATAATAAATAATAATAAATTATATATTGATAATATAATTATAATAAATAATTATAAATTATATTTATAATAATAAATGATATATTATATATAAATAATTATAATGGTTTTGGGGGAACTTTTTATCGTTCCTTTTGGGATATTGTAGGGAATGATGTTTGCAGTATGGTTCAGGCTTTCTTTGATCATGGTTGCATCCTGCCTGGTTTAAACTCTAGTATTATGGCTCTAATTCCTAAAGTTGCTGAAGCTGACAGAATTGAGAATTTCCGTCCAATTGTGATGAGTAACTTTGGTTTCAAAATCATCTCAAAAATTCTTGCAGATCGACTTGCAGTTATTGCAGCAAGGATTGTCTCTCCCAACCAGTATGGTTTCCTTAAAGGCCGAAGCATACATCAGTGCATTGCCTTAGCTTCTGAGGGAGTTAATATGCTTGACAGAAAACTTTTTGGTGGTCACATGGCCTTAAAAATTGATATTCGTAAGGCTTTTGATACTTTAGATTGGAACTTTCTCTTGGCTGTGTTGGACTCTTTTGGTTTTTCTCTCACTTTCAGAGATTGGATCCTAAACATTCTGGCATATGCTCGTATTTCTGTGATGATTAACGGTTCTCCAAAGGGTTACTTTTCTTGTTCTAGAGGGGTTAGACAAGGGGACCCCCTCTCTCCTCTTTTGTTTGATATTGCTGAGGATTTTTTCTCTCGTTGGCTTGATAAGATGGTGAGGGAGGGTTCCTATTCTTCTATGTACTATTCTGGAGGAATTTCTTTTCCATCTCATCTTCTTTTTGCTGATGACATGCTCATTTTTGGAGTGGCATCCTTAAGCAATTTGCATGCTCTCAAGAATTTCTTCCTGTTATATGGAAAGATCTCTGGTCAGCAGGTTAGTTGGGACAAATCTGCTATCTTTTTTGGTTCTCGGGTGAGTACTCCGAGGAGGGTTCGTCTTGCTCACTGTCTTGGCATCCGTCTGGAGTCTCTCCCCTTCAGTTACTTAGGAGTCCCTCTATTTAAAGGAGCTCCAAGAGCTCGTCATCTCAGCAGTCTTGCTGACAAATTTCTCTCTCAATTTAGCAAGTGGAAAGGTAGCTCTCTCTCCTTTGCAGGGCGTTTAACCCTAATTAAATATGCTTTTACTGGTTCTCTGGTTCATTCATTCTTGATTTATAAGTGACCAGTGGGATTGTTGAATAAGCTCAATAGAAGTGTTAGAAATTTCCTTTGGACGGGTTGTGTGGATCAGAGGAAGTTAATAATAGTTCCCTGGCAAACTTGTTGCAAAAGTTTGGAGGGTGGAGGTTTGGGCATTAAGGACTTCAGGATCTTTAACCAGGCTCTCTTGGGTAAGATGTGTTGGGAATTAATTCAAGGTACCAGCCTAGCTATTTCTCTGTTGAAGTCTAGATTTCTGGCTGTCTCTGGTTTGCCTAAAGCTACCATTGCTCCGTCCTCGATTTGGTCTTCTTGTAAGTTTGCTTATTCTTCCATTTGGGACCAGACCTTTTGGTGGATTGGCCAGTCTACAAAGCTCAATTTTTGGACTGATAGGTGGATCATTCCAACGGTGGCGGATAGATTGGGTCTTAATCATCAGGATAAGCGTTCACGCTTTAATTCTGTTGATGATTTTTTGGTAAATTCGGAGTGGCTTGACTTAAGTACTCTTCCTTTGGTTGTTCAAGACAACATTCGATCTATTCACAAGGGTTTGGATGATTTTGATTTCTGTGCTTGGCAGCCCTCTACGAAGGGTATTTTCTCTGCCAAAGAGTACTATTCGACTATCAGTCCTAGTTCCTCCTCGGTGGATTGGTATAAATTTGTTTGGAATGCTCACACTCCCCCCTCTCGTTCCTTCACTTTCTGGAGAGTTTTGCATGGCCGGGTTCCAACTCACGACCTCCTTCAGCGTCTTGGATTCTCCTTTGCCTCTCGTTGTGCTCTTTGTGGTAGGGATGCTGAATCCATTAACCACTTATTCATTAGCTGTTCTTTTGCAGATTCTCTTTGGAGGGCACTTGAGATTCATTTTGAATGCTCTTTGCCCCGGTATTCCCAATTCATCCACTTCCTCAGCGCTCTTCGTAGCATTCATTTTGGCTCTCAGGTGTCGATGATCTGGCGTGTTGCCACTGTCACTTGCATATGGTTAATCTGGCATTGTAGGAATGAAGCAATCTTTAAGGAAGTTTCTCCTTCTATTCAACACTCGAAGGTCACCCTTTTTCGAATGATTCGAGAGTCCTTTGCCGTTTCTAAAGGTTTTTGTTCTTCACGGAGAGATGATGTTATTTTATCCCGTCTTCTAGCTTCTCCTAGGCCGCCCCCTGCTCCCAACATTATTCCGATCCATTGGCTTAAACCTCCTCCGGGCTGGGTTAAAGTCAATGTGGATGGCTCTGCTTTTGGCACTCCAGGCGAGGCAGGAGCGGGAGGTATTTTTCGCAACTATCGAGGTTTTTCCAAAGGCTGTTTTGCTTTTTCTACCTCCCCTTCTTTTGCTTATATGGCTGAATTGAGAGCCGCTATTTTCGCAATTGATCTTGCTTGGGAGAAAAATTGGCATCAGCTTTGGATTGAGTCAGACTCATTGTACGTTGTTAATATGCTTAGACATCGTTCCATGGATGTTCCTTGGAGTATTCGTCAGGAGTGGTTGCATTGTCTCAGCATTTGCTCTAGGATGAACATTATTTTTTCTCACATCTTTAGGGAAGGAAATAGAGTTGCTGATGCGCTGGCTAAGTTTGGAGTCTCTTCCTCAGTGATCAATTGGTGGCCTTTAGCTCCTGCTTTTTGCCACAAGTTTATCAATGATGACATTTGTAGTATTTCTCACCTGCGTTTTTCTTGACTTTCCTATATTTTTCTCCTTCCCCCTTCTTTTTGTTTGTTCTCCTTCTTCTTCTCTTGTTCAAACACTCAATTTTTTATATATATATTTATTTCGAGTTTGTCAGTTCTTGGGCCATGGGTGCTCACCCCGCCCAAGTTCTATCTCGTCCCAATTTCTATCAAAAAAATATTATTTATAATAAATAATAATAATTACTAAAATTAAATTACTGAAGTGAATTGAATATTACTAAACTGAATTAAATTTACTTCTGCTGAAATTAAGTTAAACGGAACGGGGCATATTAGTAATTCATAAGAAACAAAGAAAAGGAAATACATATGCTTTTAATTAAGGGTTAATATACATATTTACCCTTGTATTTGTCTGTTTTAGCACATATACCCCTATATCAAATAAACACATAAATATATCCCTATATTTTTCAAATAACACCAAAAATACCCTAATCTAACAGTCTAATATATGACACTAACAGTCAACAGGTAAGACATCAACTAAAGCTTCAACACCTTCTTCATCATCACCAAACGATGTCGTTTTCCTAACCTCACCATTTCAGTCCTTCTCCATTCTATCTCTTCCTTCACCCCCTCATCCACGTCTACCTCCACTTCCATAGCCCTTCTGTTTGTGTTTCCGTTCGACTCCCAGCAGCGTGGTATTGAAATCCCATACGGGAAATTTTGAGAAAATGAATTAATTAAAGATCCCAGCACCGTTTTCTCTATCAGTCCAGCTCACAATTTTCACCTCTTTACCTTTTTCTATCTATCTTTGGCCTTCCTTCCCTTATTAATTCACCCGTGTCTCTTCTGTATTCTTTTTTTCATCTTCTTCCCTCCATTATTTTTCTTTATTATTTCGCTCTCTCTCTCTCTCTCTCTCTCTCTCTCTCTCTCTCTCTCTCTCTCTCTCTCTCTCTCTCTCTCTCTCTCTCTCTCTCTCTCTATATATATATATATATATATATATATATATATATATATATATATACATGAGTTTACTCTGTTTCTCCATTTTTATTTACCATGATGACTTTCTGTAAGAAGAGCGTTCACTCTAAGCTCGGTCTCTCTATTCCGATGAATCTGGATTTTCGATTTTAAAATTAAACCTTAGGTAAATCCTTACCTTCGTCTTCCACCGCCGGAACGGGTGGAATAAGTTTGATTACTGCTACTGGTGATTCTTATAAAACTCCTAATGTTCTAGAATCTGCTTCTGTATTGATCGTACTTTTCATCTCCGGCGCCACTTGAAGACTGCACACTGTTTCCAGAATCAATTTTATTTAAAACAGATATATGGAGAGAGAAAGAGGGGGTTTGAAGGTCCTATGATCTGCAGAGAAGACAACCTCTGGGTTTGTCTTTGGACAAAAGATATGTGTAAAGAAGAAACAGTCCACTTTGTTACGCCGTTAGTTAGTCTGTTAGATTAGGGTATTTTTGGTGTTATTTGAAAAATATAGGGATATATTTATGTGTTTATTTGATATAGGGGTATATGTGCTAAAACGGACAAATACAAGGGCAAATATGTATATTAACCCTTTAATTAATTATTAAAAAGACAGCAGCAAAGACAGTGGAGTTGAACGAGAAGAGGAATGGCAGGTGGGAAATTACCTTCTCACATAACGACCTTCTGAAAAAAAAATAAAATAAAATCATACACTTGTACAGTAGTCGTCGTCTAGGGTTCTTCAGATCAACATTCCCTTCCTTAATCAACATCCAATCTCATTTCTACGATTCCCTAATTATTCTGTATAGTATTCATTTCTCAAATTCAATCTAATGTTTAGATGTACTCGAGCAATTTGAAAGGGTTTATACTGGCTGTCCTCTCCAGTGCCTTTATTGGCTCTAGCTTCATCATCAAGAAGAAGGGTCTCAGGAAGGCTGGCGCTAATGGCGCTCGTGCTAGTAATTTCACTTTCTTTTCCTTTTACTTTTTCAGATAACCACTTTCTCTTTTTCATTCTCGATTTTCTTTTCTGCAACTTCATAGGCGTTGGAGGATACGGTTATTTGTTGGAGCCACTCTGGTGGGTGGGGATGATTACCAGTAAGCTAAGCCAACTCTTCTGCTTCTTCTTCGGAGCTACTAAGATCACAATCACATTGAATTCTTTTTCCTGTTGTTGATGACATCACAATCACATTGAATTCTTTTTCCTGTTGTTGATGACATAACCTGGTTTAAGCCAATTGAAGTGAACTATGTTTCCTAGATTCTATCTAGTTATAAATTGTATCTGCTACATTTGACTTTATTTATTTATTTTTTTGAACTGGCAGTGATCGTGGGGGAGATTGCCAATTTTGTAGCTTACATTTATGCTCCTGCTGTTCTTGTGACACCACTTGGTGCTTTGAGTATCATTGTTAGGTAACTTTACATTTATCTATCTGCTTCCTTACTAGTTCAAAGCATTATATCTGATACTTTGTCACACTCAAATGTCCTGTTGATCCCTCCATGAGCATCTTGACCATCAATTTGTCTAATGCTATCAACTTCAGTTTAGGTGGTTTATGTTTATGTTATGCGCTAGTTGAATGCTTTCAAAGTAAACCTGTGTTTGGAAGTTGGTTGTCTTTGGTAAGGTTCTTGTGTTTTCTTGTGTGCACTATAGCTAGTAATTTCAGACAAGGTAATGTAGCTTACTTCAAGGGAAGCCCTGAGAAACCTCGCAAGAAGATTTTCCTAACAACACGTATTTCTGTTGAATTATCAAAGCATATTTCTAAGTCAACACCCAAGTAAAATGTGATAAAACCTCATGAAATAATAAAAATATATACACGCCATTGTAAACTACTACAACAACAACAACAACAACAACAAAGCCTTAGTCCCGAAATGATTCGGGGTCGGCTAACATGAACCATCATATAAAACCGTGAAAATCAAGTCGTGTCAGCGACACAGATTCGCTCCCTCCACTCCGTCCTATCCACTACCATATTTTCCTCAATTCCCAGTAAACTCATATCACTCTCGATCACCCTCCTCCAAGTTTGCTTAGGTCTTCCCCTACCCCTCACCACTACATCCCTTTGCCACTCTTCGGTTCTCCTAACCGGCGCATCAAGCGCTCTACGTCTCACATGGCCAAACCACCTTAGTCGGTTTTCTCTCATTTTATTCTCAATAGATGTGACCCCTACTTTTGTCCTAATTATTTCATTACGCACCCGGTCCTTTCTCGTATGACCACACATCCATCTCAACATACGCATCTCCGCCACCGACATCTTATGGATGTGGCAGTGTTTCACTGCCCAACACTCCGTACCATATAACAATGCTGGTCTAATTGCCGTCCGATAGGATTTTCCCTTCAATCTATTAGGCATGCCGGGATCACAAAGGAAACCCGTAGCACTCTTCCACTTCGACCAACCAGCTTTAATCCTATGAGCAACATCTCCATCTACTTCTCCATCCGTTTGGATAATAGATCCTAAATACCGGAAGCAATCCGAGGCCTGAACAACTCTCCCATCTAGGGTGATTGTCCCTGCCTCCCTACTCCTACGACCGCTAAACTTACACTCCAAATATTCTGTCTTACTTCGACTCAACTTAAAGCCTCTAGATTCTAGAGTTTGTCTCCATAGTTCCAACTTCCTCTCCACTCCTTCTTTCGTCTCATCAACCAACACAATATCATCTGCAAACAGCATGCACCATGGTATACCATCTTGAAGTGAACTTGTTAGTTCATCCATAACGATGGCAAAAAGAAATGGGCTTAGTGCGGAACCTTGATGCACTCCAATCGTAATAGGAAACTCTTCAGTCTTCCCAACACTAGTACGTACACTCGTGCATACTCCCTCATACATGTCTTTTATGATGTCAATATATTTCCGCGAAATGCCTTTCCTTATCAAGGCCCACCAAAGTACTTCCCTTGGTACCTTATCATATGCTTTCTCCAAGTCAATGAAAACCATATGCAAGTCTTTCTTCTTATTTCGATAGTGCTCCATTAATTGTCTCATTAGATGGATGGCTTCCATAGTTGATCTTCCCGGCATAAAGCCAACTGGTTTTCCGAGATCTTCACCGTCCTCCTTAGCCTTTGTTCGATCACTCGCTCCCAAAGTTTCATAGTGTGACTCATTAATTTGATTCCCCGATAGTTGGCACAATCTTGGACATCGCCTTTGTTCTTATACAAAGGGATTAAGGTACTTTTCCTCCATTCTGATGACATCTTATTGTTTCTCCAAATTTTGTTGAAGAACGTCGTCAACCATTCGATTCCTCTTTCTCCCAAACATCTCCAAATCTCAATAGGGAACTGCTTTCTTCAACTTCATCTTACTTAATGTCATTTTGACTTCACCCTTTTGAATTCTCCGCAGGCATTCATGATTTATCATATCGTGATGGATACTTATATCTCCAACATCTTGTTGGCGATCTCCATTAAATAAGTCATCAAAATAGGACCTCCATCGTTCCTTGATATCTTTATCTCCAACTAGGACTTTCTGGTCCACATCCTTCACACATTTAACTTTTCCGAGATCTCGCGTCTTCCTATCTCTCATCCGAGCAATTCTATATATGTCTCTTTCCCCTTCTTTCATATCCAATCTTGTATACAGATCCCGATTCACCTTTGCTCTAGCATCTCGTATGACCTTCTTTACTTCACTTTTAGCCTCTTTGTATTTTTCGTAGTTCTCGTCACTCCTACATTTCCCCAATAGTTTATAGGATTCTCTCTTACTCTTTACTGCTTGTCGTACTTCTTCTGTCCACCAAGATGTGTCCTTACCCGGTGGCATGCTACCTTTAGATTCCCTAGAACTTCCTTCGCTACTTCCCTTATACTATGCTCCATCTTATTTCATATCGAATCTATATCTGAATCCATATTGCAAGTCCAAATATCTTTTTTGGTCATCTCATCCACAAGTTTTTGTTGATTCTCCCCTTGCAATTTCCACCACTTAATCTTAGTCTCTACTTGAGGTGTTTGTTTTCTTATACATTTCCTACTTCGAAAATCTAGCACCACTACTCTATGTTGGGTTGTCGTACTATCACCAGGGATCACCTTACAATCAAGATAACTCTTTCTCCAAGCACTCCTTACTAAGAAGAAGTCAATTTGGCTCGCATTACCGCCACTCCGATAAGTCACTAAGTGGGATGTTCTCTTCATAAACCATGTGTTCATGATACTCAAGTCATTGGCTGATGCGAATTCCAAAATATCATTTCCTGCTTCATTCTTATCTCCAAAACCATACCCTCCATGAACACTCTCAAACCCATCTCGCCTAGAACCCACGTGTCCATTGAGATCACCCCCTAGTACCATTTTTTCATCCCTAGGAACCTGTTGCACCACTTCCTCTAAGTCATCCCAAAAAGCTTGTCTTATAGACACATCTAATCTTATTTGTGGCGCATATTCACTAATGACATTCACAACCTCATCCCCTATCACTAGCTTAACACTCATAATTCTATCGCTCTTCCTAGACACCGCTACTACATCATCAATATACTCCCTATCAATAAGAATATCTACTCCATTTCTACCCTTATCCTTTCCTGAGTACCAAAGCTTATAACCCCAAGGAGCTATCTCTCTAGCCTTGGCTCCAACCCACTTGGTTTCTTGTAGGCATAATATATTTATTCTCCCCCTTACCCCTATCATTACCGTGGACTAGCTTATTTACCCGCAACCCTTGCATATTTGACACCACCCCCGGGTCCTGGGGTAGCGCGCCGCTTCGGGGCGACGACCTAGCAACCCTTGCACATTTATCACTACACCCGGGTCTAGGAAGTGCAGCGCGTCGCTGAGTAGGGAACGCCCCAACGATATTTATATTATGGTTCATGTCATAAGATGTGGCTAAGTTTTACGCTGGCCGCCACAAACCTACCGCAACCCTCCTCCTTTGTCCGGGCTTGGGACCGGCTGTAAAGGCCACCAAGTGACCCTCACAGGCGGAGTTGCCATTGTAAACTACTAGGTGATAGAAATCGATTTTTATCCTATCATCTACTCATAAACTAAATGATAAACAAATAAAAGGAAGAATGAGGAGAAGACGTTTTCTCCGTAATTTCTCACATGCTTGTTCGCAAAGGATTAGTTCTCCTCCAGCATTAGTGAGATTCTATTCAGAATTCCCTTGCTTCCCAAAACCATAAAAAACACAGAATTCAGCTAAAAATATTTGAGAAGGAAAACTAAACAGTAAACAGAACCTTGAATTTGGCTTTAAGCTAAGTTTTTGCTATGGTGGGCATATTTAAGTTGGATTTTTGTAGTGAGATTTTATTTTTTGACATAAAATAAATGAGAGAGATCACGCACATGCAGACACATATCTTTCACAACTTTTTGGGAGGCTTTATGTAATCACTGTAATGGTTGCTACAGTGCTTTCTGATATGGCCATTACATACTCATTCTTTGTTTCCTTTTTAAAGTTGGAAGGGGGAAATGAAAAGGTGGTTGAATTCTGTTGAGTAATGACTGCTACTTTATATTATAAATGTTATTTAATTCCAAGACCCTCATATATATCATAAGAAAATCGAGGAAAAAAGAAAATAACATGTCATATGCTTTGATGAATGCTTTATGCGCATGCTAGATAAGAAATGTCTAGAACATCAGACTTGCCTTAAAAGCATAGGTTGTATGTATCATGGAGACAATATAGTGATACAGACCATATTACATATCGTAATTACTTATTTTAGAAATCATGTATAGCATCAATGCATCTTCTTTCTAAGACATCCAAGTCTTGGTATAGCATGAAAGATGGTCAGGATATTTTTATGACATATCTGCATTTCTCATGATTTTTTGACAAAAAATGTTCAAATTTAGATTAAAAGTGAAGAGCTGAAGGATGAGCTCTTTATAGTGGGTATCAATCGATACTTATTTCAATGATTTTGACATTGTCAGATGCTGCTGCACAAGATGTTGATGTTCTATATCATAGGGTCTTTTGGAGTTCTCTATTAATTTTATTTATTTTATTGTGTTATAGTTGTAATCAGTGAAAGTTAATTGCTGTAATGTTTCTTATGAACTATGCATGCGGAAATGGGTAGTGCTGTACTGGCGCATTTCATGTTGAAGGAGAAATTGCAAAAAATGGGAATGTTGGGTTGTCTTCTATGTGTTGTGGGCTCCACAATTATTGTGCTGCATGCACCTGCAGAGAAGTCCATTGATTCCGTTGAAGAAATTTGGGAATTAGCCATCCAACCAGGTATTATCACCGAAGTTAACAGAAGTTTGAGGAGAGTAGATAGTTGTATCCTGTTTCTTTCTTGTGTCTACTAATCAGTTTACTGCTCTTTTTTGTGCAGCATTTCTTTTGTATACAGCCTCTGTTATAGCTGTAGCATTGGTACTGATTTTGTATTGTGCTCCCCGCTATGGCCAGACAAACATCATCATCTATATAGGAATATGTTCTATAATTGGATCTTTAACGGTTAGTATATGTTTTTATGTTGTGTCCGCATGGTAAGATAATTGAATCTGTTTTCTACATTTTCTTCATATGTGCTACAGAACTTTTGACAGTTCAATAGTGATGCCAGATTTTCATTCTCCCATAACGAAGATTAAATTCACTTGTTTGGCAGGTTATGAGCATAAAAGCTATTGGAATTGCAATAGAACTAACTTTGGAGGGAATAAATCAGGCGAAATATTTCCAGACATGGATTTTTGCAATGGTTGCAATTACCTGTATAATCACACAATTAAATTATCTAAACATGGTCAGTATATTTATATGCATTGCTGTTCTCCTTGACCTTTTGTCTCTTGCTAATGTCTGACCTCAATCACTAGGACAATCTTAAGAATGATTTTCTTATGCCTTTCTGTATAATATATTTTAATTCTTGA
This sequence comes from Euphorbia lathyris, assembly GCF_963576675.1. Lineage (NCBI taxonomy): Eukaryota > Viridiplantae > Streptophyta > Magnoliopsida > Malpighiales > Euphorbiaceae > Euphorbia > Euphorbia lathyris. The sequence goes on from NC_088914.1 coordinate 47,381,953, forward strand.
ATTATTTGAATCAATATTTGATCTTTTAACTAGATATATTATACTTATGAAACAGTCAAGTTTTTCTATAATGACAAGGATAATAATCTGTTTGGAATTGTCAAGAGACCAATTAACCTAAAAGCTTAAGCTGATAGACAAGACTCAAAAATACTTTTTATATATTATCTTTGATCGAAAAGAATGACTTGCATGAAAATTATTTGCAATCCAATTTGTTGCATGGAGTGGAAAGTATTTGGAACTCAATTCCATGGAATTACAAAAACTTAAACCAAATTGCACCAAAATAGATGGAATTTGTAAATGAATTCAAATTTTCATAAAAGGTTAATTAATTACTAAGACAAAAAACGAATGGAACTTCAATTGACATTTCATTCCAAGCCTGAATTTGTTATGCCTTGTCAAGAATGTAAATTCATTTATAAATGAATTTCCACATTTCTGATTCATTCATCCCAAAAGGTGCCTAAATACGTAGAAAATATGAAGAAATGGGCATAAGGCTTTACCCATAAGCTTATGTACTTTGATGTAGAACACAAACAAATGAATCAAACAAAAAGCATAATGCTAGCATGAAAGCAATAAGCTTTCAAATCATCAATTGAAATCTGAGTGATTCAAATATCAATTCTTCACTCTAGAGAATAAAAGAAATACATATAATTTTCTTGAGCTCCATTTCACACCACACTTTTCCCCTTTCAACCGTATCAACATTACTCGTACTTCCTGTATCTGATCATAGGTGAGGGATTCCATCTTTTGCTTTGTTGGACTATTTGATCATCCCAGAACTTTCAATTGTTGTTAGAATTTTCCTTATTTTTTTTACATGAGATATCCTTGCTTCATAGTGCAATGTTCTCCTTTCGTCCATGAAGGTGCATTGTTGAGCTTCTTTTAAGAGAGAAAAAATGAACCCCCCTGTATTTCATCTCTAATGGTTTTGCTTAAGCTAGGAAGAAGGCTAAAAGTCAACTACTCCTTTGTCTTGTTTAAACCAACTGGAATGGACAAATTAGTGAACTCTGAATTGTATGACATTTTTTTGTACTTCAAGGAACAGAATTCTCATATAAACTCCATAGCATAATCAGCTGGCAAATAATTATTTCATTGGTCCTTCATATGGTACCAAGTGCTGATTTTTGGCTGGCCTTATCCTCCATGTTCAACTTGACAGTCAACATGATCCTATTTTCTGCCATCAGTTCCACTCAAAATTAGTATCCAAGCTAGATTCCTAGCCTAGGTAGTTTCTGCATGCTCTTTCCATAAGATCAGCACTGACACCTTGATCCCTCCACCATTCAATTTTTGGCATTTAACTGTTCTTCCAATCCACTGCCTACTGCATGATTTATAATCCAGCATCATAAACAAAAAAAAAATTCATTGTTTACTATGTCAAAATCATCGGGTTATGTGATGATGCTTGTGTTTCCTAAACTACAGGAGCCTCGACGAAAATTCCTAATGAAATCAACCTTGACAAAAGTAACGACCCTAACCTATTTAAAATATATATATTAAATAATATATTTTTATTTTGTTTATTTCTTTTTAAAAACAACCTGGGTTAGGGTCATTACAACAAACTTGTTCTTTATACTATACATTTATAAAATAGTTGAAAGAAGCTGCCTGAATAGCTTCTGAACAGAGTTTTTGTTCCCTTGAATTTTGTGTTGTCCTGTTTTCTTATTGTATTCTTCTTTCCATGTGTGCCATCCCTTTTGTCCACCTTTTTGATGATAAGTTGATAGTATGCTAGAAACTGAAAGTTTATTTGGAAGAAGTGGTGAAGCACTTGCAAAATCTGAAAATAGAATTGTCCTATTTGAGATGGTTCTATCATTTTTCTCAGACGCATGGTTCAGACACTGTTTAGACAGTGAAAACTGAACCAAAACCAAAAATATTTTATGCTGAAAAATGCACCAAACCAATAAAAACCAATGTGAATCACATTTTCAGTTTCAGTTGATTCATTGCACACCCATAGTTGAGCGTGGTAATGTCAGATTTGTCTTGCGCCTATATCATGCAGTCCCTAATACGCATATTTAAGATGTTGCACTGAATGTCCACAATTAAGGAACTTCCAACTAAAGCTGTTATCTAATAACATTGACATGGTTGCAGGCACTGGATACTTTCAACACCACGGTTGTTTCTCCTATCTACTATGCCATGTTCACATCTTTCACAATATTAGCTAGTGCAATAATGTTTAAGGTATGCACAATGCTGTAAGGGGAAAGAGAGAAGAGGGTGGGGCGGGGGGTTGTTTGTGGGGGAAGAGACAGATAGAAAGCATGTAATTGTTCACATTTTTTTGTCAGGATTATTCTGGCCAAAGCGCAAGCAGTATTGCATCTGAACTTTGTGGGTTCATTACTGTGTTATCAGGGACTGCTGTGTTACATAGTACAAGAGACCCTGATCCACCTTACATAACAGGTATTTCTCATGTAGGTTGGGGACATAATTTCTTTTCATATATGTTTCTTGAAATACTACAGCTATCCCTTTTGAGTGATGTTTAATCTATGATGCATATGCTATTCATTTTACTTATAAGCTCTGTTGCTAGAATCTTACGATTCACAATTCGAGTCATACGATTCGAATCTATAGGTGAATCTAAATTGTAACAGAATCTTACTATTCACGATTCGAATCATATGATTCGATTCGATTCAGCTCTATTTCGAACTTCATCAATGTTCACCAAAAACTTCAACAACACTAACTACTAAATCCACTATCCTCTATTCCGATTGTTATTTAGCAAGTTATCAACTCAAACTCGTCTCATTCCATCATTATCAAGTTGACAACAAGTCAAAAAAAGAGCAAGAAACTCAAACTTTCCATCTCCACTAAGTTATTAAACAGAGTCCGATTTGTGAATTAGTTTTATTAGGATTGCATTTGCATTAGATTTGAATTATAAGTACTTGGTTTATATGATTTCTTTTTTGACATTAAAATTGCATTTCATAGACTGATATTTGATAATATTTTGAGTTCTAACATGGTAAATATATTTTTTTATAATATTATGAATTTGAACTGAATCTTACGATTCACAAAATGTGGATTTTGATTCACGAGTCGAATCTCGTTTTGACAACTATGCTTATAAGTGTAGTATTTTATTTATGATACAATCATAAAAACTGTTTAAAGTTTTCAAATATCGACGATCTTTATAAAGAGATAAAAATGTTAGGGAATTGATGGTATTAACTTTTGATCTATTAAAAAATACAATGATATTTCCAGGCATGAACCTGTCCTACTTTAATGAAATCAAATGATCAAATCTATATGCGGAGTTTGCCTTTCTTATGTAGTTTTTGTTAGGCTACATGGGAATGAATTTCCCATATGTTTTTGTTTATTCATTTTAAAGCGTATATGCATGTTGTGGCTTAGATATATAAAAATAAAACACGACTCTTAACATTTAAACAGATGAAGTAATTTCTTATGAGGATAGCTTGAAAATCATATGCAACTAGAAAATTTAGAAATCTATAAAAATATATAGTTAATTTTAAGCTTCACTAACTGATCTCTTCAATTACTTTGGTGGTTTATTTATTTTGAATGGATCAAGGGGTTCAAATTTTCAAGCTGATAAATCCTACTGAATCAATACAATTAGGCAAATGAAATTCCTTAGTTTTTCAATGCTGAATTATAGATCTATGTCTGGACAGTTGAGATTATTTCCCCTGAAAGAATGTTTTATGATATTGTTAGACATGCTATTGATCTTGACTTGACATGATGTTCTATATTGGATTCATCAGCTTTGTCATGATATTATCACAAGAATATATTGATAATCTTAGTAGGAGCTTCTATAATAGAATCAAAGGTTAATTCCCCCCGCCCCAAAATATATCTGGGGAAAAAAATAACATTGGTCCCAAATAATTTGGCAGCCAATTTAGCCAATCTACTTTTTAGTTTTATGGCTAATTTGTGCTTATGTTTGGTTGGGGTGAACTGTTACTAGGGGATCCCACTCCTGGGACTCGGAACTTACTCTTATTCAAGAACGAACGGGGAATTCTGCCCCAGGTGGGGGAGGGGTTACATGAATAAGTGATCCTTGTGTTGTAACAAAAGTCAAGGATTTGAGTATCGGGAACTGTTGCAATTTGTGTATGGTCATGATGTTGCGATATTGGGATGATATTACCAAAACTATCTGAAACTTTTAAAAACGCAGGAAAAATAACTTTTAGTGTGCAGCTATATTTGAAAAACATTCAACATGATAAATATCTAAAATAATTCTCTATTTAGGAAGAGATTATAAGATGGACAGTCACTATAACACTTAGACTGGACAGTGGTAGCAAGAGAACCTTTTTGGAAGATATGGATGAATCGATGCTATGGGTATCCAATGAGAATAATATTTTTGTTGGAGGGGCTAAACAAGCATGCGGCAAGTAATATTAAAGATATAGAGAGGTTGTGGTTTTGGGAAAGGCTGCAAGAAGGTAACTGTTTTCATCAGATATTAATATGAATTGGGCCACTTTCAGCTTATGCTTTTAGATCAATTGGTTTCATGATATAGTATCAGATCATCTTAGACCAAGTGAAGGGTTGTTTTCTTGCAACCCATTTGTTGATTTAATTTCAACACATAGATGAGTCTGCATTGTTCAGGCTTCAAGCCAATTGGCATTCATGTGCGGGGATGTGTCGGATATTAATATGAATTGGGCCTTTAACTATCAACTTAAGCTTTTAGTTCAATTGTTTTCATGACACTTATAGTAAGCAAATGATCTGGACTCACAGTAGCGAAGCATTTGATCTTTTATTTGTCTTGAACCAGAAGCCTTAATATTTTTACGAATAGGAAAATTATGATCATGATATACATCATGTACTTACACTATGTCATATAGGCATACCATTTTATCTGGATTATTCCCGTTATAGTCTGGGGGCCAGTTTCTATAAAGAGCCTATTCCTCCTTTTATTGGAAGTATTTAATGAGGGCACTTATGCCTGTTGTTTGATGTGAAAGTGAGCTCTTCAAGCATGAAACTTGAATTAAGAAGCGAAAATCATGTGTGGATATGGCATGTGTGGTTAGGAGGATACCCAAGCCTTATCAGAAGGCAATGAATCACTTCCAAAAGAGGTTTGCTGATGAAATCAGCAATGATACAGTAATATACAAAAAGCTTGATGCTCAAGCATGGGAGAACATCCGATAAAAAATTAAGCTGGGGTCGCAAACATTGTAAATCTATTTTACTTCCTATTGAAGTTTCAAAGAGTCTTGAGAGGCAAGACTAGTGTGGTTGACTAATTTGTTTAATAAGGTTATGATATTCAACCAATTACTAGAAGGGTGGTCTAAGCAACACCCTTCTTCCGTTGCTTAAGATGAAGGAGGTATTCAATTTCGCTCAAACAATGTAGGTAATTGAACTCATGAATCATGCAGTGAAACGGCTAACGAGTATGGATTAAAGAATTGATAAATGGATAGGGATGCTGATGGGTCAGTTACTTAGACAGTGAGCAAGTTTCTTTAAGAGAATAAAAAAAGTTCATTTGGATAAAATTTACTGAAACTCAACTGTAGTTTATGATTTAGTGGTCAACCAAATCCATTGGATGGTTAACCAATTTTCAGCTTTTAACCATTGGAATTCTTTTTATATAATATTTCTGCTAGTTTTATTTCATTGAATCCATAAAGAATTGAAGAAAATTTTATGACTCAAATTTGTAGTCTGCTACAGCATTCACGTTAGTTAATCTATATAATTTCAAAAGATAAATTAAATCAATCTAAAATTCAAGTTAGTTTGATTAGTTGAAAAAAGCACTTCAGTTTTTCTAACCAACCCGAACAAGATGGGTTGATGGAGAAGGGTCTAGAGGAAACTGACGGAAACACAAGAAACAAGAACGAATACTACTATGTCTATTAGTTTGGGAGGAAACTACTCCATTTTATGTATTGAAAGATGAAGAGTTCATACACAAGAATAAGTATAGGGAGCGGACACATATACTAATCCCTGTAATTCCTCCTTCAATTCCTCCTTTGGTTGCTCCTAAAATTCTTCTATTACACCTAGCTACGCTCACATTTGTTCATACTATAACAACTAGTGTGGCATTTGTTGACCTAGAAAGGCTAATGAATAAATCTCAAGGGGATTTTATGGTAAACCATTGTACATGACTTCCTATCAGGTACCTGAAGTTGTTGAAGGATGTATATAAATCAATAGCTTCTAATCATGTCGTGAAGGGTGATATGAAACTTTACTGTTGAAAACTATATACCAGTAGCGAGTGTTGGGTGGTGAGTAGAATAAGGTGGATGCATTGCAATGCAAGAATTGACTTAATAATAATATTTGTTCATAAGAAAATGAAAGTTTACTTGTTGGAGAAAATGTTGAAATGGGAATGAGTAGCTTTGAACTTGTCCCTGTAAACCAACAAATGCAGTGTACACAAGGAGGAGAACTGCGAAGGTGCAGGAGAGTTTAAAGGATGAAAAGGAACATTTAGTTGATTCCCACTATTTTGGATTAAAGCATAGTTTACTTGGAATACATATCTAGATTCCTGAATCTTTTTACAATCTGTTTGGAATTAATTATTTGAAAACAGAGTGATAAGCAATAAGTTTCCATCCATGAAGAGAAACAGAGAAAATATTTTTAAGTTTTTCGGTTAAATTGTTCTAGGAGGAGCATCATTTAGCAGTGTTGTTAGAATTCTTCAAATAAAATGCCACGAAAAAACTTGTTATTTTGTGGTTGAAGCAGCAAAAAAGGATCACATATTTGGCTTACTTTGGTTGTGGAGCATAAATTCAGAAATGCCGCAGGTTTTGAGTATATCTGATGTTGTAAAAATGCAGATCTTTATACGCCATTGTCGCCAAAAGTATCATGGTACATCCAAGGCAATGGGGATCTCTGGAAACAGAAAGATGAAGATGGTCAACCCCCCAGTTTTCTCACAGTTCTTAGGCAAGACTACTTCAAGTAAATAAGATAAGAGTTTCAGAATCCATCCCATGGTTGTGCAGGTAAAATGCATCTGGTAATACTTGGTTAGGAAATTCATTCTTTTTGCTCATTAAGAAGGATGCCAAAGCAAATTTAACTTGTCATAAATTGTGTTTGTTTTGGGTTTTTCCTATTTTTGTTTCCATCAACTTACTGTATATCAAAATTTATTGTAGAAATGAAGTCTGCTCTCCTGTTTTGTGTGTAGGCTAGGCTTCAACATGATTTAACCCCTGTAGCTGGTCAATGTAATCTAATTCTTTGATATTACATGGAAAAGTAGTATTTTCAGTTAATTGTGCTGAAATGGGCTTCCCCTTCAGATTGGTTTTGCTTCTGAATTTGCGAGTAATCTCAGGGACTCCTTAACTTATAAAAGTGATACACACTTCAGTTTGTTTAGATCTCCTACTCTGCCACCACGATAATCATGTCACTTTAAGCAAGTTTAAGGTCCATGAGACATTCTTAAAGCTTAGGGGCCAATCTTTTTTTTTTTTTGGCCGATAATGAATGATATTGACCAACTTTGATTTGTACAAGCTTAATACATCAGGTTGATTCACCTATTGATATTAGCTTCATAAACTTGTTTAAAATGATTGGTCACCTGATCTACTGTTTTTCTCAACTTGTTTAAAATGATCACTGTCCTCTTTAACTTTCTTAAAATGATATATATTTAATTTTTAGAAAATCGATCTTGTACTGCTACATGGACATGGATTTAGAAAGTTAATTATGTTATTCTAAACAAATTTGGAGATGACTTTTTGAAACACCAATAATCAAGGGAAAGGGAAACAGGTTTCTTTTTTGAAGGGAAAAAAGAAAGATCTTGCTCAGTCTGTTAGGTCGGATAATAAAACCAAGTGAATTGAGAAGTAAAAAGATAAGACAAAAAATTACAAAATGCATTCTTTTAGAATGGTTTAGATGTAAACATATGTAATAATTTCTAAATTGGAGTCTGTTTTGTTAAAATTTGTTTCAACTGAAAACATAGATGTTAGATTGCAGTTATAAAAACAACAAATTAAACACTTGTTACTTTATAAGTTTGTTTTAGATGGTGAGACTTGGGAACATTTTCCGTTGATATGATATGTATATCAATGTTAACAGTGCATTTATAATCTGCAATACATAGATTTTATTCTATTGTAAAAAAGGGCACATGAAATTATGCATGCATGCTTCAACTTCCTCCAACAGTTAATTTAATCACCAACCAAACCAGACCCAAAGATTAACAATAAAACATGCAGTTCAAAGAATCATAATTTCTTAGTCTTTTTTTAGCTTTTCATTAGCTCATCTTACTTCAACTTTAACACAACCTATTGGCAATGGCAAAGAGAATTTTGAAAGAAAAATAAATCATTTATTTTCAGCTTCAGGAACCAAATCCTAGATATGGTACAAGGAAGAAGAGAGCCTATTTTAACATATGAAAAGAAATCTAAATTTGCGAGACTGAGTTTGTGGACTTTTATGAATTTGCAACACAAGTTTCTGAGTATAAAGAGATGTTGTCCCATCACATATTTCCTTTTTAATTAAATTGATGAAGTCTACATTCAAATGGGACAGTGAAACAAATTATGGCATTACGAAACTTCACATTTTCCTCAAATTCCAAACGAAAGAAAGCCAATACTCTAATTTAGGAAGCTCATATCACACCTCAAAAGGAAACAATAAGAATCACCAAAAAATAATTAATGACCAATACCACCGCATCAAAATCACCTCTAACTACCGTAACAAAGAACAACTCACGCTTCTATTCATGTAAAACTGCAGGTCGTGATGATTTCAAACTAAACAAAACGACAGAGACAAACAAAGGTTAGAGGTGTTTCTGCCTATGTTCCTTAGAGCATCTCTAGTGGTGTTTGTGATTTTGGAGTGCCACTTAGACATAAATAACACCCAAAAGTTACAACCCATTAGAGCGTTTGTTATTTCAATATATTAATAGCGTAAAAAGAAATTATTAATTAAAAATTTTGGATTGAAAATGAAATTATCCATTCACTTTATTGGTGATATACGGATCAAATGAGGTTAGTGGACCATGGAGAAAAGTAAAATAAATTGTTTTATAAAACTTACACTTCATACTCTCTCTATCATTGGTCACAATTAATTGTACGTGCCACACTTTCCTTCTTGCAATTTTTATTGATAAAAAGTGATGTTTGTTACCAAAGTTGGTAACAAACTAATTTTAGTTACAACCATCCTAATGCTTGGTTGTACACTATGCCATTTTCCCTTTCACATGACACAAATTACATGATAGAAATTTGTTTTCGTGTCGTGTGAATATTTTTCGTGACAGTATTTTAACTGTATGTCATCTGAAAGCGAAATAAAAAATGCGCTCGATTCTCAGATGACATTACGATTACATAATCCCGTCATCCAAAGAAAATGCGTGTTTTCGTTAAATTTCACTTACTCAAAGATGACACTTCTAATAAATGAGTGTCATTGTTTGGCGAAAATAAAAAAGCGGCAAATGCAATTTCACTTACGCGGCCAATCCCCAAATTTTAGGCGCTCTTGTTTGACTGGAATTTCAGCTGATATATAAACCCTCTCTCTAATCCCAAACCCCAGTTTAGGTTACGCAAGAGCTTCATCCCTCTCATCCCTCTCTATCTCCATGGCTGATTTGAACATACAATCACTGGCTGAGCTATAAACACGGTACTGGTAAGTATCTATTGATTTTTATTGTTCCTTACTCTCTCTTTTCCTCATCCGATTTACTTTTGTGTATGTCGATTTCAGCAGCTGGAATAAAGATCTATTGATTTTCAGAGCTATGATTTAAAGGGTTAAATCTCTCGCTTAGATACTGATTTTATTGTATTCATTGTTAGATTCACCGCTGAAATTCTTGGGTCATTATCTTTTTTAACCTAGGGCAATACAGTGCCGGTTGCTGAAGATGTTCTGATTTCTTTTTATTTGAACATAATATTTGCAGGGATAGTAAGAATACTACATGCGAAGGCTGACTGGAGAGATTGTCATTCAGTTCTTGCGTTTAGCATATGGGAAGATTTCTTTAACTTATTGAGTATATATTGTTGTTATGTTGGTTTGAATTGATTGGTTGCATGTATGATGTTGTTGTGGGTGGTGCTGCTGAGATATGTTTGCAATATATCTTCCACTTGGATTGTTATCTGAATGAGTATATGTATGTATATGAACATAGAACTCATTGACTTAGGAAACTAGCCTGATTTTGAGTATACGTATATATATTGTTATGTGGGTTTGAACTGAACGATTACATATATGTATGATGTTGTGGGTGATGATGAAATGATTGGTATGAACTGATTGGTTAGATATAACTGATTAGGCATACTCTAAAGCTTTGAATGTTCATTGTGATTGGCAATACTCTTACACCTATGAGTTATACTGATAGAAGTTATTGAGTATGTGTATGAAACATGTTTATGTTTGATGTTCTGTTGATGTTTATGTTTGAGGTTCTATATGAGTATGTGTACGATTGTTCATTTGGGCATGTAGCTTATTAATCATGCATCAAGTATTAGAGGAAGCATGTATTAAAGGGTAAATTTAGGTTAATTGCATGTACTGATATGGCTTGCAAATGATAAGATATATATCACCATTCTCTTTTTTATTTGAACATGACCTATGATGATAAGCAAGGAATAAGTTTTATGCTTGTTATAGCATGTTCACTTGAATATACATGTCTGATTGAATAAGTTGTCTACTTGTTATAGCATGTTAGGCATACTCCTAAATCTCCATTACTATGTATCATGTCACTTGGCTTGTTATGCTTATGGAAAAGTGTCTAACATGGTGATGAAGTTGTATGATTCTAACAACACAAGTTTATGACTAAGCTTGTGGTGACAGTATCATACACTTCATCACCATGCTAACTTCATCATGAACTGTACAATCCAAGTGGCCGGTACATAGTGGTGGCTTTATGATGCTATGAGAACAAGTTTTAGACATGCACGAATAAGTTGTCTATTTGTTATAACATGTTAGGCATACTCTTAAAGCTGAAAATGTTATGAAACCATTCAGGATGGTGATGAGATAAGTTTACAATATACCTTCCACTTGGCTTGTTATCTGATTGAAACCATTCAGGATGTTGATGGGTTTTCGATGCTATCAGCATATGAACTTGATATTATGTTTAGGAAGGTAGCTGATCATGCATACTCTTAAAGCTGAAAATGATGAACTTGCCTGATTCTTTTCTATTTTAACATGAGTTATGCTGATGAGACATATGTTTCATGTCAATTTAGCATGTTATGTGTTATGTGTCTATGTATGAAGCATGTTGGCTTGTTTCATGTTCTGTTTATGAAGTAACTGATTCAGGAATAGACATATGTTTCATATCAATTTAGCATGTTATGTGTTAGGAAGTAGAACTGATTCAATTTAATAGACATAAACGAATAAGTTGACTACTTTGTTATAGCATGTTATGATCCACTTGAATATACATATATATGTCTACTTGAATAAGTTGTCTACTTTGTATTGCCTATCAAAAAAGGATAGCGTGCAAGGGGGGAATTATGATGTGACGTGCGAATAGCGTACAAGGGGGGCGTGATGCGCGAATAGAAAAGAGATTTTGATGCTAAAGAAACACTGGAGCTGGATGGATGGAGTGGAGTACTGGAGGGGCATAGAGCCAACATTGAAGATCGGATTGATTACCAAGTACATTTGTAATCAGTAATCATTCTGTTCTTCAAGAATGGCTCTATGCCCATCCAGTAGTCCACACCATCCAGCTCAGTGTTTCTTTGGCATCCAAATCTCCTTTCTTCAAGAATGTGCAGATGGTAAACAAGGATATCGGGATGATGGGGAACCATTAGAGTCAAATGGCGTCGAATACTGGAGGGGCATGGAGCCAACATTGAAGATCAGATTGATTACCAAGTACATTTGTAATCAATAATCATTCTGTTCTTCAAGATTGGCTCTATGCCCATCAAGTAGTCCACACCATCTAACTCAATGGTTGCCCAGCATCCAAATTTCCTTGCTATTCGCACATCATGCCCCCCCTTGTACGCTATTCGTACGTCACATCATAATGCCCCCCTTGCTTGTTATTTGCATATCATATATCCACTGCATGCTCTTCAGTCCATCTCCTGGCAGTTGCTACATAACCTGCCCTGTTGCTGATGTATCATTCAGCAATTCGCTCTTGGCCAGGAAATGGCCCCTCAATGAAGGGCTCTACCAGCAGTCCATAAATATTCCACAGCAGCTATAAAATGCATAGATAAATTAAATTAGACCCCAAACATGAGTAGATAAACTAGACCCAAACATGAATAGATAAATTTACGGGTAAAAAATACATAGATTTACATCTTACCGTGGCAATACTATGGGCAGGGCGATCAAGTAGCTAGGGCATAGAAACATGCCCCAAGGGACCGATATTAGGATGGTAAATTTTGGTCCTGAATATGACCTGCGAACAATATTAATATCATAAGTGTATTTACAAAGATATGAACTGATTTATGTGTGTTAACAAGTTTATGCATGTTCTTACAACTGGAGGTGTGGAGGGGAAATCGACAGGTAAGTCCATTTGGACTATGAATACACCTCCTTCATAAGGGGTGTTTGGAGGGCCATTCATCACGGCAGTCCATTGCCACCGGTCAGGACCATGTATATTGACAAGCCACCTAGGAGCCTCATATCGGAGTTGGTCAATCTGAAACTCAACATTACGATAGAGGTTCCTTACAAGTCTATCCATGCTCGAAATAACAAACTGTAAGTATAGTGTTAGGTTGCCCTGGGTGACTATTGAGAATTGGTAAACGCTTCCTATTTATAATGTGGGTGGGTAAGTGAAGGGTCTCAGAATGGAGAAAGGGTAAAAGGAGATTAATTAGGTCTATCTGTATACGGTATGTAATTAATGAGCATCATCAATTGGTTTTGCAGATATCAAGACTTTGGGGATTCTAGGAGATGATGACTTAGATATGCTTCAGTTCAAGTTGGATTTGGCTTTCCAATCAACACCACCACGCCTCTGACTATATATATAGATTTGGAGATGTACATTAATTGCTTTTTTTTTACCCTACATTCATTCAGTTATTTGTGTAGTTCAAATGTAAACAGATTATGAGCATTAGTCTCCAGTAAAATTAAAATCATTGATATACAGAAATTCTTGTTCATTTGATAATTATTGTTCATTTCCAGAATCATTCGAAGAAGAAGGCAAGGAGTGACATTTACGTTTAAAAAAATATCATCTAAACAACAATAAAAAAGACATTAAATTAAAAGAATCTGTCATCTAAAATAAATATCTTGACATGATTGATTAAGACCTATGCCATCTGATACAAGTTACTACGACATAAATTATTATAAAAACTGTCACCGCGAATACCAATATGCCAATTTCCCATATAGCGACTTGACACTTTTAATTATTAGTATGTCATGTGATGACATTAAAAGTGACGTTAATAAATAAAAAGATGGATCGTAACAATGTTCATATGACAGTACGAAACTAGGCTGATGTCATGTATAGTATCTTCAAATGACAGAATTTAACCATCGTCTGAAGGTGCAATAGACGGCAGCGAGCCCTGTGGCAGATTTATATCTCGCGGGACGATGGTTTTTAACCGTCGTCTGAAGGGGGTTTTAGCGTAGTGGTAACTTTTACAAAGAAATGACATCCATTAGGGATGCTCTTAGATCTTTCTTCCTTTTTCAATGGTGTTAAGTGTTACAAATTAAAGTGTGACGCCTCGTTTATCAATGATGGATCAAATTGTGGCATGGGTTTAGTTTTCCGAGATACATATATCCACCATGGAAAGGCTGAAAAAGGAAAGAAGAATACTACTTTTACATAGAAGAAAAAGGAAGAAGATAGAGGGAGATATATTAGGAAAGAGAGTGTGTGTCAAATGAGAGAATATTGAAATTCAGTTAATTTTAGCTCTACGGGTTGGGGTCATTTTCTAGAATCCAGTCTGTCAGGGCTGGGTAAATTTTTCTGGTCTCCAATATGATAAAACTGTTTCGTTTTAACATGTTGATTAAAAAATTAAAAGTATCTAACGTGATATCCTGATTGAAAAGTTAAAAAAAATCTAAAAATCATAAGGATAAAAATGTCTCTTTATGTGAAATGGGTCCATGTTTTGAGGTTTAGGATAGTCAAATTGATGATGGGGTGTATTGACAGGCCACCAACCGGTCATGTATATTTTAGGCTTAATACATCTTCCACCCCCCGTACTTGGCTCAATTTGCCAGTTGACCCCATGTACTCGCGCTAAGCTATATAACCAAAACCCAAATCTCCATAATTTTGCATTGAATGAACGTGGTTGTAAAGCACACTCCGCCACGTGTCGAACACCTCAGATAATCAAATCCACATCAGCTAATTAAATCCAACTCAGCTAATTAAAGTTTATACCGTTTGATAATCAAAGAGACATAAAACCTCCAAATTCCCAAATGTCTCTTTATTCCTCCCAAATTAGGTTCAACGTTTCTCCATAATTTAGGTTCTCCAATCTTAGGGTTCTTCAATCTCTATTCAACGTTTATTCATCTAACTTTTTCACTCCACAAACTATGCAATTTTAAGGAATTGGAAGCCTACGAGGAAAACCCTAACTACGAAACATTGCTGAGATTTGGAATCTTCTGACAAAAGGTATGTACTAAGGCTTATAAATGTGGGTGTTGCTTACTTTAATGAGTTGAGTGTTGGGTGTTTACTGTTATTTAATTGTGTTGGTAAAATCGTTATATATTGTGAAAAGAAAGGGCAAATTGATCATGGATGTTTACTGTTCATTTTTTTACCTTTTGCTTTATGTTGATGGATCTGCTAGTGGGTAGAGAATCTTATGTCTTGCTTTTGATTCTTTTTTGTATTTGATTTATACTTGTAATGGACTGTGATTGATTGAATTTTAATTTTATATGACAGAATAAGTATGGGTGATAAAGTAAATGTGAGAATTTTTCATGGTGGTAAATGAAGAAAAATAGACAAACGTTTGGCAGCGGAAATATAAAATTTTTAATCTATTTCCTTTAACCAAGATCCATTAATCGTTATTTTATATAAAGGGGATAGAAGGAAATACCTTTTGATGAACTATCTACTGTTACAAGCGAAGTGCCCTCAACTCTTAATCCGAGTTCACGAGCACAAAACAAAACACAAATCAAACGAAGTTAGAACTCAACCGTATAACAACAATCAAGATAGATTGCCTCTAATTAATCAACACAAGATCAAGGAGTAAAAGGAAAGAGATGAAATCAATTGATTCAGAAGCAAGCGATGAAAGACGATCTACTACAGTAGGGGTCGGAATTCTCTCTCTCCGGGATAAGCAGGGGTGGCCGAAATTTACCACTAAGGGGGGTTAATATAGCCTCTTCCATCTAAACCCTAGTCAGATAGAATTAGGTTACTGAATAAGAGTTTAATTCGGAATATACTCTTATTGTTATTATCTATAATTATATCTAAATATAAAGATAATAATAACTTATTAATAGGATAATAATTAGAAGCAATTTAATCTCAATAAACCTCCTAACTTATTTATCCTATAATTAATTTAATCCATAATCATAATCTAATTATAATTGTTAAAAATTAAATTAATTCCTTATGTGTCAACATAGAAATCGCCCCGAATGGAGATTGGGTTTATGAGGATGAGGATATTCGTCACTTGGCCCTTAATTTCTATAAAGAGTTATTCAAAAAGGACCTTGTGGAGTTGGATAAAGCTCTGTCTAGGACTACGTTTCCCATTTTGGGAGATGATAAAGTTCTAGAAGCTTTCCATCCTATTGACCAGAAAGAGATTGATCAGGCTTTCTTTAGTATTGGGGCTACTAAAGCTCCTGGAGTTGATGGTCTGCCTGCTGGTTTTTATCATAAACACTGGGAGACTGTTAAAGAAGACATTTATAGTTTTATTAAAGGAGTTTTTATTGGTTCCGAGGATATTCGGCTTGTGAACAAAACTCTTCTGGTTCTGATTCCTAAAGTAGAGAAGTCGTCTTCTTTCTTACAAATGAGGCCTATTAGTCTTTGTAATGTGCTTTATAAGGCTATTACTAAAATTGTTGCCAATAGACTCTGGCGTGTTCTTCCTGATATTATCAGCCAGAATCAATGTAGTTTTGTTCCTGGGAGACAGATGATGGATAACGTGGTTATAGCCCAGGAGATGGTCCACTCTATGAAAATCAAAAAGGGAAAGACAGGTGTTGTGGCTCTGAAGTTGGATCTGGAAAAAGCTTATGATCATCTTGACTGGAGTTTTCTTCTTGATAGTCTGAAAAGAGCTGGGATTCCGGATAATTGGAGGAGTCTAATTGAGGTCTGCATTTCTTCACCTGTTTTTCAAGTTTTAATTAATGAGGATATGTCTGAGGAGTTTACTCCTTCCCGGGGTATCCGTCAAGGGGATCCTATGAGTCCCTTCTTATTTGTTATTGCGATGGAGAGATTGACTCACCTTATCCAAGAAGCTGTTGGTAATGGGAATTTCCATCCGGTGTCCATCAATAAATTCTGTCCCCAGATTACTCATTTGTTCTTTGCTGATGATGTTATGATCTTTGTGGAAGGCAATGAGGAGCAAATTGGTGTGATTATGGATATCCTTAACTATTTCTGCTCTGCTTCTGGTCAAAAGCTGAATATCCAAAAATCCCGGATGTTGTGTTCTAAAAACATGAGTAAGAGAGTTTGCAACAGGTTGAATGAAATTTCTGGTATACCTCTGACTAACTCTTTGGGTAAATACCTGGGGATTCCCCTCCATAGTGATAGAGTCTCTAAAGCTTCCTTTAAGGAGACTTTTGATAAAACTAATAGTAAATGCGCTAATTAGAAAGCTAAAACTCTTTCACTTGCGAGCCGCCTTACTTTAATTCAGTCAGTCAATTGTGCGGTTCCTAATCATATTATGCAAGCTTGTCATCTGCCTGAGCTTGTGCTTAATGATCTTGATAAAATCAATCGTCGGTTCCTGTGGGGGGACTCTGAGGAGGGAAAAAGAATTCACCTCGTTCCTTGGAATGAGGTCTGTCAACCTAAAAGTATGGGAGGACTGGGGATTAGAAAAGCCAGAGATAATAATAAAGTGTTATTGATGAAACTTCTGTGGAGGATGTGGCAACTTCCGTCTTCTCTTTGGGTTTAGTTATTGTGCTGGAAGTATAGAAAGGATAAGATCTTTGGGGGGGGCCTAAGGAGAGAGTTATTAATTATTCCTTTCTTTGGAAAGGCCTTAGTGCTGTTTTCTTAGAGTTTTGCTTTGGGATTGGTTGGGATGTGGGTAATGGTAAATCTATCAGCTTTTGGAATGATATCTGGATTTGTAAGAAACCGTTATTAGAGGTTTGTGAGTCCATGCCGCCTTTAGATATTCGGAATTGGAAGATTGCTGATGTGGTGGATTCTGAGGGTGATTGGATTTGGCCAAAGTTCGACTCTCACCTCAATCTGGAAATGCTCCTAAAAATTAGAGGAGTCAAAATTAGTAGCAAGGAGGAAGACAGGGATAGTCGATGTTGGTCTTTGACAAACAACGGGGCTTATTCTTGTAAATCAGCTTTTGAGGCCTTCAATCAAGTTTTAAAGACTCAGCACCCAGAGTTGTGGAAGAGTATTTGGGCCTTGAAAGTTCCTTACCGTTTTAGGAGCTTCATATGGCTTGGTGTTAAAAATAGGTTGCTCACTAATACTGATAGGAAAAGGCGTCATTTGATGGAGTCTGGAGCTTGTAGTAGATGCAGAGGGCATGAAGAAACCATCTGCCATGCTCTTAGAGATTGTGCTAAGAGTAAGGAGGTGTGGAGGAAAGTTCTCCCTAACCAGTTGTTGTCTGCTTTCTTGTCCCATTCTGATCTTGATTGGTTTGTAGATGGTGTTAGTGGGAAGCTACTGGCTGATCTGGAGCATGGTGTTACCATATTTGTGGTTGTCTGTCACCAGATTTGGAAATGGAGGAATGAGGAGATTTTTGGAGGATAAACTATTGTTATTCCTAATTTATTTGATTTCTTCTCTAAAAAGATTTGGACTATTATTGATAGCTTCAAAGAGGATTCTTTAGCTAGTTCTATTCAGAGGAAGGATGGCCATCTCTTTGGCTGGAGTAGGCCTAGCGAAGGGGTGGTGAAGTTAAACACTGATTGCTCTTGTTTAAAGGACGGTAAAATTGCTGCTGGAGGGGTTCTGAGAGATGCTGGTGGTGGTTGGGTGTCAGGGTTTTCTCAGAATTTAGGTATGGGGTCTTCCTTTTCTGTGGAGCTTTGGGGGATTTTTTCTGGCCTCAGGCTGGCTTTAAATCTGGGGTTGAAAAAGCTGCTTGTGGAATCGGATAATCTAGAAGCTGTCAGAATGATCTCTGATGACAATGCTATTTGTTTAAATAGCCGAAATTTAATCAAAGGGATTAGAAGGGTTTGTTCTTCCTTTGATTCCATTAGCTTCTGCCATATTTTCAGGGAGTAGAATAGGGCGGCGGACCGTCTGGCGACTAAGGGCCATGTGAGGATGTTGGGAGTCTCTACCTTATCTTCTCCTCCTAGTTTCCTATCTTCTCTTCTTTTGGATGATTTGGTGGGGGTCAGTTTCCCTAGACTGATCCCGAGTTGAGCTGTTTTGTTTTGTGTTTTGTTTTTTTTTCCTTTCCCACCAAAAAAAGAAGCAATTTAATCTCAATAAACCATTTATCTTGTAATTAATTTAATCCATAATCATAATCTAATTATAATTGTTAAAATTAAATTAATTCCTTATGTGTCACAACACATAGAAATCGCCCCCTCTGTTACTGGGCCTTAGTGGACTCAGTTGGGCTTCCGTCAATTAATTAACATCTGTTTCTCTTTTGGGTTCCAAGTCTTATGTGTGACCCATTAGGTTCTTATTGCTTCAAGCCGTATACAACTATTAAATTAATTTCTCAAAATTACATTCAATCTTTGTATAACGGAATGAGTACATGAACTGTGATTGGAAGATCCAAAACATTCCCCCAGAGCTATAAGAAGACAGGTTGATTCCGTCGTTGACCTTTCCGTATTAGTTACAGTATAATTCGATCCTTCATCAACTACATCCTTGAACAAAATCTTATGACTATGGATAATTTCAAGTCACATATAGCGAGACGTTCGTTTTACTTGTACATGCCGAGTTAACTCCAATTAGATAGGTTAAGTGAAATCTGCATTTCAAGTCTTAAGCTATCACCTTGCAAGGATTTAGAGTCAAGTCTTCCACAAGTGATCCTTGGACGTATCTCCCATTTATCAGGAGTGACAAATGCTCAATCCAATGTTAACTACCCTACAAATACTTCCTGTGATACCCAATGTCTTCCGTACACACCCTAGAGTCATCCCTGTTATGGATCGTGTTACAACAAGATCAAAGCATCACATTCCATAATCCAGAATCACTAATTAACATTCCTTTGAGTCTTAGGATTACTTATACCTATTAATACCAATAAGATGAACAGGTGACGAGGATAAATCTACCCATCCTGTTATCTCAAGTCGGGCCCCCAATCCTAATGAACCTTTTCATTGGATCCATGTAACTGTCCAGATATCTACATATCTGAAGCTTGTGAGATCAGATCTCTGTCTTGACAGAAAACATTGTTACATGCAAGCCTTAACAGTGTTATGTCAATCCCTATTCAAAACATATCACTTGACTTAGGGTGGTTTTAAGTTTATTAGTTTATTATAATGTTTCGTCTCACTTCATGCTTGTATGAACACTTTATAATCACTTTAAATAAACTTAGGGATTTCCTTTTATTAGACTTATTTAGTTCTTTAAAAGAGGTTGCCTTTATACAGTTATGAAACAATATCTTATTAAAACAAATGACATAAAGAACAATTCATTTACACTAGGTTTATATCCTGGAACAATTGTCTATAGGACACTAAACCCCAACAGTAAATTAGTTGAAAATGGAGGACAATTTGAGTACATTGGGGGGGGGGAGATGCATATTAAGGAAGGCTTGGACCCGGATAAATTGGGTAGGTTAGAAATGTTGGAGTTTAGTGTCTTAAAGACAATTGTTTTAGGATATTAATATTAATGAATAAATTGTTTATTTAATCATTTGTTTAATCAGATATTGATAACATTGAGATATTATCCTGAGGACCAAAAGGGATATTCACCTAAAGAACGCAGTGTATTGATCCTCCAAAGAGATCCGACTGGCGGATCACCAAGGTCCCATCAAAAGAGACCCACCAGCGAACCTATGAGGCGAATCTCCTTGAACACTCATTCGCCATTAGAACGGCTGGGCCGACCCGGCCATAAAGACCATTGATGAGCTATCAATTAGCTAACCGCCGGCTTAAAGGTAACTTGTAACCGCCATTAATGGAGCATTAATGGAGACTTTCTAGTTACTGAAAGTTACAACTTTCTAGCTATATATAGCCTACGTCTCAGGCTATCAAGGTACACATTCATTTTTACCCTTTGTCAATTCAGTTTGCCCTCTTGTTCTTCCTTACTGACTTTGGCATCGGAGCTTCCTCCTGTCGAACCCAACGACGCCCCCACAGGGACGGAAGTTATTCAGAATTTCTCCGCGTGTCATCAATTGGTGCGGTGATCGTGGAATCCTTAATCAAATAAAGGGTTTCCATTCACGTTAGAAAGAATATGACAAATGGAGAGCAGAACCCCTCCTCAGGGGTTGAAACACCATTAATAACACCATCGAGTCAACCAGTAACTAGTGCTGGACGCGCTGATTCAAATGCTCCCACAACGCAAGCTGAAAGTAGTATGCCCCCAGATGCTTTCATCAACATGTGTGCAGAAGCAATAGGAGAGAAGTTTGGCTCTGAGACAGGTAATCACCTACGGTCATTCATGACCATTACTCCCTTTTGGAGCATGGCGCCCACATCTACGATATCTTCTTAGCCCGAGATGACTCTAGGACCAAACGCCCACAATTCTTCATTTCTCCAGGCTCACAATACAGAATCCATGGTAACTACCACGGCGGCGTTTGGAGAACGACCGATCAATCGGGAATTATTCCCTGCTGGCGCAGGAGGAAGTCAAAGGAGCGATCAAACTCTTCCTGGCGGATCTGCAAGCCATGGGATCAATCTAGGCGAATCAGATATCCCAAGGCGACCACGGTCGAATCTCTCCTTGGGCGGATCAGAAGGGCGAAAACACAAAAAGCGTAGAAAAAAGAAAAGTAGGCGGTCCGAATCACCTTCGCCCCGAAGACTGAGATCCTCCCGCAAAGGCAGATCACCTCCATCTACTGGACGTAGACAGAGCAAAAGGCCAGTAGAGACACCACATTCAAGTGGGCCACCACCACCACCACACTAAGGGAATGAGGGGCATATTCCTTTAGGAGGCTCTAGAAGGGGTAGCGGTCAAGCTCCCCCGGGCCGTCAGGGTGGAGGAGGTGGAGGTGGAGGAGGAGGCGGACGTGGAAACGGAGGCGGACGTAGAAACGGAGGTGGACGATCACCCTCGGATCCGTCTTCGGGATCCAGCTCTTCATCTTCTCCAAGCAGATCTCCACGGAGGGGCCGCCCAAGGACGGGTCCGGAGAATTTTGACGACAGAGTTCGAGCTGCGGTGCTCCGCATGAATGAGGAGAATTCCAGGCATAACCCATTCGCCAATAGAGATTCGCCCTTCACGGCTTCGATCGAGGCAGAGGAAACGGATAGGCATTTTAAAATACCTAATCTCCCTATATACACAGGTGTTGACAACCCAGAGGCCCACGTCAGGAAATACCGAATACTGCTTCGCCTCAACCGTGCAACTGAACCAGTGCTATGCAAAATGTTTATCACCACGTTAGGAGGTCCCGCTTATGGCTGGTTCCAATCCCTACCTCCTGGTTCGATAGACAGTTGGGACCAACTAAGCAGAGAATTTTGTGCTAAATTCACCGGCTGTATCCCTCCAGTGGTCAAGTCAAGGAAGCTTTTTAAATTAAAGCAGAAGGCGAACGAATCCCTTCGAGAGTATGTAAACTCTTTCAACAAATTGTGTATACAAATTGTTGATGTGGATATCTCCATGGCAGTGGAATCTCTGGTAAAAAACACCACTTGTAAGAGTTTACAGGAGGATCTAATTCGAAAGAAGCCCAGCAGCATGGCAGAATTGATGGAGCGCTGCAAAGACTTTATGGAGGTAGATGACATTTGCCGTGAATCATCATCTCCGCCTAGAAGAGACAAAAGCGAATCTCGCCATCGGGATAGAGAAAAGGACAAGGTAACATTGGATTCCTCCTCTAGAGGCCGGCGAAGGGGTTCTAAGAACAAATCGGCATTTGTCACCTCCTTCACACCTCTCAATGCTTCTAAAAGTGAAGTGCTTATGTGGATCGAGAACAGTCAACACAAACGGAGCATTTCATACCCCGAACCAAAAGGGGGGGAGTACACCAATACTGGTAAAAATCCTAAAAATTATTGTAAATATCATAGGAAAAATGGTCACGACACAGATGCATGCTGGGAGTTAGCTCGGGAAATAGAGCGTCTCATTGAGAGGGGCAAATTGGATCGGTTCATCCAAAATGATGGCAAGAAGGGAGACGGTGATAGATCCAGAGATGACCCAAAGAAGAAAGGAAAGGGGACCATCAATGTCATAGCAGGCGGACCTGGGTACCAACCAGTACTGAAAAAGGCAAAGACCACTGCTCTTAACAGGGCATCGTTGAATCGCCCCTTTGCAGACGTAGGTCCAGAGATCTCTCCTCATGCAGATGCCTTGGTCATTACAATGATGGTGGAAGGCTGGGAGATGAAAAGAGTGATGATCGATACTGGAAGCTCGTGCAATGTTATCACAAGAGGGGCTTTCGCCAAACTCATGGTTGATCCAATCCAAGTAGAACCAACCGTAGTGGATATCCTGGGAGTGACAGGACATACCATCCAGACAAAAGTCTAGGTAACATTGCATTGTGAGTTAGCAGATGAGGATCAGGTCTGGAAAGGCGATCTGGAATTTTCTATCTTGGATGGTCAGTTGGCCTACAATATTATCCTCGGACGGCCCTTTATCTCCGAAGCAGCAGCCCTTATCTCCATACGCCACTTAACTCTTTACATCCCCACGGCCAAGGGAGGTGTAATGATCCGAGGGAGCCAAAAGGTGGCTCAGGAGACGTATTCGGCATCACTAATGATTCGCCCCCAATCTAAAGATGAAGAGGAAATCGTCACAATGGCCTTGGGCGAGACAGAAATGTACCTCATGGCGGATGAAAAGCAGGTGCGAATGGCTAAGGGGCTCAAAGGTGAAGTTAAAGAAGCAATCACCAAGGTTCTCCATGAAGCGGAAGACGTCTTTGCATGGAAAGATGAGATCCTCCCAGGGATCAGTCCAGACGTGATCACTCACAAACTTAACATCGACAAAGATGCAGTTCTCGTAGCTCAGAAATGGAGAAACCATGGCCTTGAAAGGCAGAAGGTGATAGAGGAAGAGATCACCAAGCTCCAACGGGCGGACGCCATTGAAGATGTACTTTATACACAATGGTTGGCGAACGTCGTTTTGGTGAAGAAAGCAGGCGGATCCTACCGCATGTGTATTGACTTTACAGATCTCAACAAGGCTTGTCCCAAAGACAACTATCATTTGCCATGTATTGACATACTCGTAGATGGAACCGCGGGACATGCTATGTACTCCTTTACAGACGTAAAGTCAAGTTATCATCAAATCCCTATGGAGCCTTCAGATAGAATCAATACCTCGTTCGTGACTCACCAAGCCACTTATTGCTTCAAAGTCATGCCCTTTGGGCTTAAGAACGCAGGTGCCACCTATCAGCGGATGATGAACAAAATATTCGTGGAAAGAAAAGGTGATAACTATTCTGTCTATGTGGATGACATGATCATCAAAAGTACCACTGTGGAAAAACATGCAGATGATGTAAGGGAGGTACTAGACGTACTCCGACGTCACAATATTAAGCTGAACCCGGAAAAATGTACCTTTGGTGCGACATATGGAAAGTTCTTGGGATTCATGATTAGTGAGAAAGGAGTGAGCCCAAATCCTGACAAGGTTAAGGCCGTTCTGGAAATGCAAGCACCGCGGAACATCAGGGAAGTGCAACGCCTTAACGGGCGGATCGTGGCCTTAGGCAGGTTTATCTCATGTTCAGCTCGTAGGTGTCAGCCCTTTTATGAGGTCATCAAGAAGCAAAAGGCATTCGAGTGGAATGAGGATTGTGAAAAGGCTTTCGAGGGAATCAAACGGTTTCTCACAGAACCGCCCATGATGAGCCGACCCCTAAAAGGTGAGAATCTCTACATGTATGTCTCGGTTACAGATAAAGCTGTGTGCACAGTCATGATAAGAGAAGAGGATGGCCAGCAGTATCCAATCTATTACGTGAGCAAAGTATTAAAGGATGCTGAAACCAGGTATTCTAAACTTGATAAAATGGCTCTGGCCGTTGTCACCACGGCAATCCACCTTAGGCCATACTTCCAGGCCCACACTGTCATAGTTCGCACGAATATACCCATGAGAAAAGTATTGCAAAAGCCGGACACTTCAGGGAGATTGATGGAATGGGCAATTCGCCTTAGAGAGTTTGATGTGCGATATGAGAGCAGGTCCGCCTTGAAGAGTCAGGTCTTGGCAGACTTTGTGAATGAATTCACCGAAGAAGGGGTGAATCTCCCTAAGTCTCTAGTAGAGGAGTGGACGATGTACACGGATGGAGCTTCCTCAGCAGATGGAGCTGGTATAGGTATCGTGATCAAGGGCCCCCAATACATAAAACTACGGTACGCAACAAAGTTGGATTTCCATGCAACCAACAATGCCGCAGAATATGAGGCTCTAATATTGGGGTTGCGCCTGCTAAAAGAAATCACTCCCGAGCGGATCGTGATCTATAGTGACTCCAAGTTGATGGTCAATCAAGTGATCAAAAATTACGAGGTAAAGGATGATGTTTTGGCCAAATACGTGGCCGAGGTCAAAAAATTGCTGGATCACCTCGAAGCTAAAGAAACTAAATGGGAATTGATCCATGTGCCCCGAGGATCAAACACCGAAGCAGATCACCTAGCAAAAATGGCTTCCAGCGAAGAGAACTGGACAGATCTGCAATGTCCATTCGAGGTTAAAGCTGCTCCGGCCTTCGCCACCGAAGAAGTATCCCTACTCACAACAGTAGAGGATGATTGGCGGACAGCCATTCGCCAGTATTTGTCAGATGGAGCTCTATCCATCGATAAAGAGGAGGCTCGGCGGATCGTCAGAAAAGCGGCCTATTTCTCCATGATCAACGATTGCCTCTACAGAAAGTCTTTTAACCATCCTTGGTTAAAATGTATTCTGCCAGAAGAGGGACAACAAGTCCTCAAGGAGCTGCACGAGGGATCATGTGGGGCCCATGAGGCATCCGCCTCCATCTTGAAGAAATCCAGGTTAGCAGGATTTTATTGGCCCACTGTCGAGCTTGATGCACAAAAATTGGTGGAATCTTGCCATAGTTGTCAGATTCATGCAAATGAATCACACACTGCCAAACATCTCTAGAGGCCTATCATTGAAGGGCGACCCTTTGCCATCTGG
Organism: Euphorbia lathyris; assembly: GCF_963576675.1. Lineage (NCBI taxonomy): Eukaryota > Viridiplantae > Streptophyta > Magnoliopsida > Malpighiales > Euphorbiaceae > Euphorbia > Euphorbia lathyris. The sequence goes on from NC_088914.1 coordinate 47,407,802, forward strand.
GGAATTGACATCGTTGGACCATTTCCTCCTACTCGTAGACAAAGGAAGTACATGGTAGTGGCAGTAGATCACTTCACCAAGTGGGTAGAAGCCGAAGCTGTCTCCTCCATCACAGCTGAACGAATGGTGGAATTTGTTAAAGACAATATCGTGGGAAGATATGGCGTACCCCACACAATCATCACTGATAATGGAACGCAGTTCAACTGCGGCGAGTTTAAAACTTTCTATGAGAAATTGGGCATCTTGAACAGATTCGCCTCCGTTTATTATCCTCAATCCAACGGTATGACTGAAGTTACGAATCGGACGATCGTAAAGGGAATAAAGAAAAGATTGGGGGAGCATGATAAGAAGTGGGCGGATCAGTTGACGAGCGTCTTATGGGCGTATCGCACCACTCCTAGAACGGCCACAAGAGAAACACTATTCGCCCTCTCTCATGGTGTAGAAGCTGTAATCCCAGTTGAAATACTGGTCCCAAGTGATAGAGTTGCATTCTATTGCGAGGAGGACAACAGCCACAGATTAAAAGAAAGTCTTGATCAAGTGGAAGATCGAAGAGACAAGGCTTATGTACGTATGGCGGCATACAAGCAGCGGATCGCCGCTTACCATAACAAAAATGCCAAACTCGTAGACCTGAATGTGGGAGACCTCGTGCTCCGCAAAGCCGACAAAATCCAGTCTCGAGAAGGGAAGGGCAAGCTAGGGCTCACCTGGACGGGTCCATATCAAATAGTGGACAAGATTGGGTTCGCCACATTTAAGATTCAAGACATGAAGGGGAACACATTGCCACGCACGTGGAACCTCCAAAATCTCCGCAAATATTTTTTCAGAAAATAAAGTGTACATACGGTCTTGAGTACTCTTTTTCCTTTAGTAAGCTTTTTTCCCATGTGGTTTTTCTTATTAAAGGTTTTAACGAGGCTCACATGTAAGACCTGCTTGCTGTAATGAAGCATTTCTCCTATCAATAAACATCAATTGTTCTATTATCTATGTTCTTTTTAAAGTTTTTATTGCAGCAATATCAATATTCCAGTCTTAAAAAGAAGGGGGGCATCCAACGCTCTCCACATTAAAAAAGTACTGCTATCTCATAGCTACTTTTTCTCCTCAAAGATAGGAGAACAAATCTCATGGGCGGATCCATCTCTGGAGGATCCCCATTCGAGATAGAGTTAAAACAGTCCTTGGACGCAAGGTCTTTACACTCTCCTTGCACCCTTCCCAAAGAAGGATTCACAAGTCCTAAAGGCGGATCACTTCACCTCAAAGATAGGTAGCAAGTGGATCCCTAAGGCAGCTTTACTTCCTCTAAAGGAACAGAACAGCTTCTAACCTTCACAAAGGTTCATGCAATAGGAGTATAGCTGGCCACCTACTCCAAAATAAATCCTAGACGCTCCAGATTCGCCCGCCAAGGAAACCTCCTTTTCCACGGAAGGTGTTCGCCCAGGAGAAAGGGTGCCCTCGGTTATCAGCTCCTCACCAACCTTCGGAGGCACTTCCTCAAGGTCCACTAGCATGACGTTGGTGGCAGGTTTGCTTTCTTCAACGGGTCCCTTCATCCATTTCCGAACATAGTCTCAGAGGTAGTCCTTGATGTCTGGGATTTTGTTAAATTTAAGAACATCTTCTGGCTCTGGAACGGCGAACTGCGGATATGTGAAATCGATCTCAGGATGCGCCAGCGAGACATACGCCATGATCAGTTCGCCGTAAAAGAAAGCTTGCTCACCAGCCATGTACTCAGCTTCTCATACAGCATTCTCATGCTCCTTGGCATCAGCCTCGAGCTTCTCCTTCAGCTTCTTTATCTCGGCATCCTTAGAGCTTTTCATAAACCGTCAAAGCGAAAGTCGGAGTCGTTTCTTACTTTTGAAAAATTTGGAGTGTATTCGCCGTTCAGTGGCAAAATGTCCAATGTCCACTGTTGGGACGAGAAATTATTCTCGTGAAGATAAACGAGGGCGAATCACTGGGTTTTCCAACGTTCTGGAATCCCAAACCTTTGCATATGGCGGGCGATATGCGAATATTGACGGCGAGCGATGAGGTAGTGGCGGAGCTCATGAAGAGTGTCAAGGCGGATGCCTGGACATATGCGGATGCTTTGGCCTTTATGATGAGCGATATTCCCCTGATTCGCAAGGATGGGGACAAGTTCATTTACTCGAAGATTACTCAATTTGACCAAGGTAACTTTGTTTTCTTCTTGAACCTTGATTACTTTATTGTTTTCTTTGGCAGGGGTTTATCTAAGGCCAATCACGCTCTTGCAGAGAAGCGTAGGAAGTTGTTGGAGGATGAGGCTCGCAAGAAAGCTCAGGTGGCGAATCCTCAGAAGGACACTGGGAAACGTCTGGCGGATACAGTGTTCGATCCGCCTCTGAAAAGGAGGAAGCCTGCAGCCTCTGGTGGTCCCAAGTTTATGGCGGATGCCATGAGATCCGCCATGCCCGTGGTGGAGATGGAACAAGTAGGTTGCCTTTACCTTTTGTCTGTTCGCTATGTTTGAAATCTAAGTGTTGATCCTTACTTCTTTGTGCAGACGGCGAAGCCTGACCTAGGCAAATACTAGTCCATCAAGTATGGGGCCGAAGGATCCTTAGAGAATGAGTCTGTTATCAACGACTTGGATGAGGCTCTGGGCCAGTTGGGTGAGGTGCAGAGGAATCAGAATCAGATTCCCGGATCAATCCATGCTCAAAGGGGGAAGACTGATCTTCTCACGGTAGGTCCCCTTGCTAGAAATGATCTTTTATAGAAAAAGCTATACCTTTGTTCTTTCATTTTTGACAAAAAGGTTTGCCTTTGACAGATGTATACTCGCATACGTGCTATGGAGGCGGAGCTCCTTCAAGGTGTGGCGGACAAGGCTACCATAGATAGGTTGGAGAAAGAAATAGCTCACGCCAGGGCGAATATAGCATCCGCCACGACTGCCATGGCCCTTAAGGATGCCGAGATAAAGAAGCTGAAGGAGAAGCTCGAGGCTGATGCCAAGGAGCATGAGAATGTTGTATGAGAAGCTGAGTACATGGCTGGTGAGCAAGCTTTCTTTTACGGCGAACTGATCATGGCGTATGTCTCGCTGGCGCATCCTGAGATCGATTTCACATATCCGCAAGTCGTGGCGGATATGTGAAATCGATCTCAGGATGCGCCAGCGAGACATACGCCATGATCAGTTCGCCGTAAAAGAAAGCTTGCTCACCAGCCATGTACTCAGCTTCTCATACAGCATTCTCATGCTCCTTGGCATCAGCCTCGAGCTTCTCCTTCAGCTTCTTTATCTCGGCATCCTTAAGGGCCATGGCAGTCGTGGCGGAAGCTCAAAGCCCTAAAGGACTTTAAGGGAACTTTGGGGGGGCTTCTGATAACATTGAGATATTATCCCGAGAACCAAAAAGGATATTCACCTAAAGAACGCCGCGTATTGATCCTCCAAAGAGATCCGACTGGCGGATCACCAAGGTCCCATCAAAAGAGACCCGCCAGCGAATCTCCTTGAACACTCATTCGCCATTAGAACGGCTGGGCCGACCCGGCCATAAAGACCATTGATGAGCTATCAATTAGCTAACCGCCGGCTTAAAGGTAACTTGTAACCGCCATTAATGGAGCATTAATGGAGACTTTCTAGTTACTAAAAGTTACAACTTTCTAGCTATATATAGCCTACGTCTCAGGCTATCAAGGTACACATTCATTTTTACCCTTTGTCAATTCAGTTTGCCCTCTTGTTCTTCCTTACTGACTTTGGCATCGGAGCTTCCCCCCGTCGAACCCAACGACGCCCCCACAAGGACGGAAGTTATTCAGAATTTCTCCGCGTGTCATCAGATATATAGCATTAAAATGTAACTATATATATAAAGGCACAAATCTTTCATAAAGGAAATAATCCTAAGTTTGTTTAAATAATTATAAATTGTTCATACAAGCATGAAGTGAGACTGTACTTTATAATAAGATCAATAAACTTAAAATCAACCCAAGTCAAGTAATATGTGATAGGGGTTGGCATATCACTGTTGAGACTTGCATATAACAGTGTTTTCTATCGAGACAGAAAGCTGATCTCACAAGCTTTAGATATTTAGATATCTAGACAGTTACATGGATCCGGTGAAGGAGTTCATTAGGATTGGGACCCGACTTGAGATAACAGTGTGGATTAATTTATCTAAATATGTCAACTGTTCATCTCATTTGTATTAGTAGGTATAACTAATCCTCAGACTCAAACATTCGTTAATTAGTGATTCTGGTACTTTGATTCTGTGCGAGCACGATCCAACAGGTGAGAGCCTGGGGTGTGTGAGAGCAGGGTTGGGTATAACATAAAGTGATTGCAGAATAGTTAATGTCAGATTGAGCATTTGTCACTCTTGATAAATGGAAGATATATCCAAATGGTCGTTTATGGTGAATTAACTGAAATCCTTGCAAGGTGATAGAGTTAAGAGTAGAAATAGAAATTTCACTTAACTTATCTTTTAGAGTGAATTCAACCTGTACAAGTAAAACGGACTCTTCTCTATATGTAACCTTGACACGTTCCATGGTTATAAGGAATTCACCAACATGATATAGTTGATGAAGGATCGTATTATACTGCACCTAATGCGGAAAGGTTAACATCAGTTATCAACTTGACTTCTTAATTGCTCTGGGGGAATATCATAGGTTCTGCTAGTAACAACTCGCGACGGTATTCCGTTATATACATGTTGGAATTAATCAGGATGAATTAATTTCAAAGGATATATACAGATAGTGGCAATAAAGAACCTAATGGGTCGCATATGGGACTTGGAACCAGAGGACGAAACTGTAATTAACGGGACACACTACATGGGCCAAAATTTAGAGTATTAATTAGGGATATTTAATTTGGTTAATAATTATAATTAGATTATAGTTATAAATTAAATTAAAGGATTATCTAACAATATTAATTAGAGGTTTTAATGTGATTGAAACTCTAATTAATTATTCCTAACGATAATTAAATTATTAATTTGATTAATAATATTATCTAGATATAATTAGTTATTGTTTAGATAATAAAAGGTGTTTATTTAATTATCTAATTAGTAATCCTATTCCGAATAAGATTCTAATTAATTAATTACCTAACACAACTGTGATTAGGGTTTTGAAAAGTCTATAAATAGACTCCCTAACCCCAATATTTCGACACACTCAAATCAAGGGCAAGAGGGATCGTTCCGTCTCCGTTTCGGCTAATTTACATTATTTCTTACTCTCTCTTTGATCTCGTATCGATTTCTGTTAGAGGCAATCATTGTGATTGCTATTATTAATGTTGATTACTGATTAGTTATTGTTTTCTGGGTTGAACAAAAACGTTCGTTGCTCACGGATTGAATATAAGAAGTTGTGGGCACTTCGTTTGCAACTGTAGATAGTTCTTCACAAAATGTATTACATTCTATCCCTCTTTATATGAAATAACAATTAACAGATCTTGGAAAAGGGAAATAGATAAAATTTTATAATTCTGCTGCGCCTAGGCTTGTCTATTTTCCTACATTGGTATCAGTGTCTATGTTAATCTGTTATTTCATATATGAAAATAAAAGTATTTCAATCAAAATAAATGAATGTTTATTGTTAGGTTAATTAATTAATTGGTTAGTTTAATTAATCTAAAGATAAATAAGTTTTGATTACTTGATAATTAAAACTGATTATGCATAGTTTCTGATTATTTCGGTTGATAATCGTTTAAACAAAAGATTAAATGTTTTATAGTTAGATAATTAAAATTTTCAGTTTTGTTAAATCTAAAAGATAAAACTGATTTCAGATATTCTGAAAATTGTTTTGAAATTGTTTTAAAACAATTATATGTATATATGTATTTAGTAAAAAATAATAATAAAAAAAACGAGTAGCGTTTCGAGGTCACTGCCGCGAGGAAGCAACCCCGACCCGCTACTGCGTCTGGTTGCTGCCATACGGCAGCAACCAGCTGCAGTGTGATGCTGCTGCCGCTGAGGCAACGGTGCCCCGCAGCTGTTACGATAGGGACGCGCCGATTAATATCCATTGGATCAAGATCTAATGGTCCATAATTTAAGTTGACATTTAATATTAAAAAGGTTTTACCTGCTGACATGTAGGTTGTAATTTAAAACCTTGTGCATATTAAAAACCGAATTCTCTCTCATCAATTAATATCATATTCTCTTTCTCTTTCCAAATTAATGCATAACGTTGAATTGTGCAAACAAAGGAATACGATTTCTCTCTCATGGCAGCCATTGACGATGCTAAATCAACCTCAGGAAGACTTTTTTCGATCGGAATCAATCTCAGGCAATGTCAAAGTGATCGGAATTAATCTCAAGCAGTCTCAAAGTGATCGGAATTAATCTCAGGCAGCCTATATTCGTCCAGAATTAATCTTAGTATTAGATTAATCGTTTACCACTCTATTTTAATCCTCATTGATAAATAAATGGATAGAAAATGCAATGTAAAAACTGTTGTTTCGATATCATATTAGAGAATATACATAAGAGGTTGTCTTATTATCAATCAAATATGAAGCATAGCCAATTGGATTACTGTAAACAATGTAAAACAAGAAAAATGATGTATTATAATTTGGTGTTAACTTTTACCGTATAGAATATATTATCAAAAAAAGACGTCTTCTTATGTGTTAATTACTACATACGCAAAGAATATGTCTTCTATGGAATAATACATATATACAAGCTGTTATAAATTTGTGTTTAACACAGCCTGTCGAAATTGAAACAACGAAATGATAATTAAACAAATATAAATTTGTAACACAGATTGATCGCCGAAACAATTGTTTTCACACAATATGTCAAAAATATCTATTTACTGTTTGTCAAAATATACTTTTACATTTGACAGTAATTTTTCCCATCTTCCATATGCCATAGCATAATCTATAGTTTGTTGCAGTTTAGCCATTCGTCCATCATCCGCTCGAATGGGATCTTGACCGATTCGTTCCCTCTGGATGAATTCTGCAACGTTTTGTGCGATTGATAGTCTTTCCAAATAGGTTACAAAACCTCCATTTGGCTCTGCAAATTGCATTATTTTAGTTAGATGAACATTTTGGTAAATAAAGTACATAGATATTGATAGGAAGCTTTACCTAGATAATTGTCCAATCTGTTCTTTGAATCAAATGTTGTGGGGTAGATGAAATTGTTTGGCTACAGAATCCAACAAATGAAGTTATAATGCATCATAATACAGGGTAATTATAATAAAGATGGTACACTTACAGAATTCAGTAGTGACTTGTATGGTGAATCATCTATCAACACAGTATTTGAAGCATTGAATTGTGGATAGCGATCCCAAACATGCTTCAAATCTTTAAACATTATACATTTTTTATCACAGGGGCCAAATGTGACATTTGTTACAACACAATGCTCTTGACCCTGAAAATCAAACAGTGTAGTAAACTATTATATAGGAAAACTGAATATTTCAATAATTGATGTTGGAACGGAAAAGAATCCTAAAAGTTGGAAACAATTGTCTAACCCAAACAAACAACATTTGAATTTGATCAGCCAATGACATTCTTATTTTTGGAAGAATCTTGCCAATGTTTTTCCTGGACAACACATAAGAAGACACTATAATTATAAAGTATTCAATGAACTTAAGAAGAATGTAAAAAGAGGATCAAATGTTAAGAATTCAATGAACCTTATAAGAATGTGAAAAATACCTCATCTTTGATGACCAAATTGCAACCGTAAAATGATCAAAACAGAATTTCATGAATGTAGTGATATGTGGGCGATGGCGACCGGTTCGCGAGCATATAAGTACCACATTCAAGTCTAAAATCAGAAGCTTCTTCATTGGACAAGAGGGTGTCGGTAGTTCAGCTTCAACGTAAGTTAACAACGCCAGAACATTGCTGTCATCATCAACTTTTTCCTCCATTGTTTTCTCCTTTTCTGGCTGCTCCACCGTCCGGAATACAATCTCATTCTCATCCTCCTCTTCTTCGTCAGACTCTTCGGGTCTTGGCTCATCAGCCTCTAACGTATCCTCTGAACCCTCCATCTCCACACCACCCATCCCAACATCTTCATCTTCAAAATCAAAACAATCCATCCCAACATCTAGACTTTCTATGTCATCATCCACAGGCCCATCACCTTCCAGCTCAACCTCAACATCCTCTCCGTCATTCCCCACGTTCCTTAAATATATTTTTTTATCAAACACAATTTCATCTTCAGCTCTGACAAATTTGGAAAGGATCCAGCCTCTATTACTCGTCATAGTTGCCATATTTAACAAGTATAGAGCATCCATGAGATTTGTATTGATTGACCGGTTATCCCTCACAGTCATAGGAACATTGTAATGTTCAAAGACTACCGTCAAAAGATTACCATAAGGTAGATGGATTTTCCTTTGACGGTCTTTCTTAACCGCTCTGAACCTGTTCAGTATGTGATAGATAATCTGTTGAGCAAAATTCATCTGTTTCCCCTTTAACAGATGCCACAAAATAATCCTCTCGGCTAATGAGCATTTTTCCCTGCTACCATACTTAGGTAGCAGTGTCTTTATACCCACTTGATGTAAAATCGGGCATGAGCCGTCATGTTTGTCGTGGCAAAGGGTAAACCAGATTCGTGTAAGACTTCGTTTATGAAATGGGTATCATTATACCCCTCCCATTCTATTTTTTTATCAGTTGGGTTTTTAATGCAAAACCCATCCTCAACCAAAGGCATATCAAAAAGTTCATTTAACAAAGCAGTGTCTATTTTGATCTTAACATTTTTGACACTTGAAGTTATCTCTGTGCCCTTATTATTCCTATGAAGGTTTCTATAGAATTCCTTAACTAATTCATCATATGTGTTGACTTTAAGAGTCAACAGTTTCCTCAATTTTAAATCCTCAATGTAAGGAGAAACATCAAAATCGATTTTTTTGAGGGATTCAATATCAACCGGCATACCTTTGAGCACAGGCATACTATCCAGCTTCGCCACTCTATCCCTGGTAGTAGATGTTCCGGCATTGCAAGTTCTATGCCTTTTTACAGCCTTCTTCTTCCTCTTAGGTTGCAATGTCTGCTTCCCCTTGCTTCTTGAACCAGCTGTACTCTGTCTTTTCTTAGCCATTTGAGCTTGAAGTTGGAGCTTGAAATTTGCAGCTTCAGAAAGTAAGGATGAAAAGAAAATCTGTGTAGTGGAAAGGAAAAATCGATGCCGCCGGTGATGAAGTTAGGTTACAGTCTTGGGAATTTCTCGATGATTTTGATCGGAAAGAATGGCGTTCCTATTTCTCCAGGATTAAACCAACCCCATATAACACGTGTTTGATTTTAATTCGAGAGAAGTATCACTAAGACGGTCTACTGTAGCGGTAAGTTTGGTGATCTAAACAAGCCAACCCGTGTTCGACCCCAACGTCGCGCTCCTTTTTGTATTTTTTCGCAGATTATTATATAAACACGTTAAAACATATTAATTATCAATCACATCAGTAAATGTTCGTAGATCAATTGGTTAGCAACTACCGTAAAAATCATTTGGTCATGTGTTCGAAACCGGCCAGTGGTATTTTTTTTAATTAGTTTTAAAAATTATTTTAAATGCATTTTTAAAAAAGAAATAACAATCAGAAGACGTCTTCTTATTTGTACTTATTTATAATGCATCCAAATTAGCTACTATTTGAAAATTATCATTTTTAATCGTTCGAATTGGGTATTTATATTCAAATTATTTTGTTAATTAATTAAACGTCTTGTTTATATACAGTTTATTTCAATGCATTAATTTATAATTCATTCAACTCAGGTATTACTTGCAAATTATAGTTTGATATTAAGGTAAAGTCTATTGTTACTTTATTTTTAACAAGGTAACTCTTGCTTTGTGTGTTTTCACCATTGGATTAATTTTCTAATCCATCATCCAATGGTGAAAACACACCAAGTAATGGTACTTTGTCAAAAACAAAGTAACCATAGAAGGCACCTTGATATTAAATGTATTTTTTTTATGAATTAATATTTGGTATTATATGAATGGTTAATTTTTTGTAAAAATTAGCAATTGTTATCATTATAATACAAATTGAAATATATGTAACCTAGGTATTACTTGAAAACTAAGTTATCATCCAATAATGAAACTAAGAAATAAAATATTGAAAATCAATGTTTCATATATATTATTGAATTTTAATGTCTTACAATAAGTCAAGACGCACATAATTAAGAATATGAAACTTATTAAAGCATTTTTCACAATCAAATGCTTTTGTGGATCTACATCTTCTTGTCTTTCCCTTTATCCAGCTTCTCATCATTAGTTTCCATCTCCTGATAATCCGACTCCAAACAAAGACGCATTGAATCATGCAAAATATCTAAGGATAAGGCGATGGACTTGATGCATGTTAAGAATTCAGCTGTATGTTGACGCATATGTTTCTTGACACACTTTTGAACAACATCTTCAATTTGATTTATCGGAAATGGAGTAGCACCCAACGGATTAACACCGTCATCAGTCTTCCCAATAATAAGCTTCCTGGATGTATTCCCTTCCTTCACATCCAACTTTTGCTGACCCTTTTTCTTCTTTTGCGACGAAGGCCCCACTGATTCTTTTTTAGACTTTTCTACTTTTATTTTTTTGAGTGGAGAAATTCCTTCATTAGGATCATCTTCAAATAGGCATGGATGGAAATTGTCTTCATTTTTGGAAAGCTCTTTGGAAGGCTCTGCTGAATCGTCCAGTATTACCAAGTCCATATTTTAAGAGCGAGTATAACATTTCGAGAGCCTTACATACTCCTATTTATATAGAAAATTTCGGAATTAATGTACTTAATTTGTAAAGTCTATTCATAATCACACTTAAATACAGAGACGTCTTTTCATTAGATGTATCCGTTTTGTATTCAATGTATTAATACTTTTTTAAATGCCATTATGTTGGTATGGTAAATGTAACTGAATACAAATCGTATTGGATTCAATGTATTCTTTAAACAAAAGCAGTTTTCAGTTACATGTAGTGTGTATTTGAAAAGGTGTGTTCATCTATATAAATAATCTCTTACCATGCATACCATTTCACATAGCACTATCAAAGTGTTGTAATCACTGATAAATATGTCAGGAGAGAATCTTGGGAACGTGGCAGGTGAGTCCTCAGGGAAAAAGAGAAAGACGTGCGAAGATAGTGAGGGTAGTGATGATACTCAATTGGGAGTTTATTATGAAAGTGTTCTAAATGGAGTACAAGTTGCACTCAAGTGTGGAGACAAGGATGAAATCCTAAAATTCATGAAAGTTGTTTCATCTGCATTAGTGTTTCTCTCTGATTCAATGGCTGGATTTTTTGAGTCAAAAATGGAGGAGAAGGAGGATTTGGCGAAGAAGCTGAAAGATATGAAGGCCAAAATTAAAAATGCATATGATGCCAATGTGGATTTAAGCATAGATAAACTGTGATGTGTTTGTCTTTTACTTTATTTTGTTGTTTTTATTTTTTGATGGAACTTTATTTTGTTGTTTTACTTATGTTTACACAGTTCTTTTTCATTTTCAATAATAGTATTATGGTTTTCTCTATCATCACAATCTCACTAATATTGAAATGTTATGTTTTTTATATTTATTAACGGTAAATTATTGATGTCAAAATTAAGGATTATATTATGTTAAATCAATTAGATATAATTAAACTTTTCATGTTAAACCGACTATATCACGAAATTAGAATGTACTTCAAAATTACAAGTTTTTAGATGTAATATGAAGTAACAGATGTTTTAGGTATTTCCAAATTATATTTGAGTAGAGTAATATTTTGACAACCCAAAAAAAAATTGAGCTACGGAAAAAAATTAGTCCTTAAAATTACACATACGATATCCTTTACTTCAAAATTACAAGTTTTTAGATGTAATATGAAGTAACAGATGTTTTAGGTATTTTCAAATTATACTTGTTTCACTACACAATTAATTTAACAATTTAAGCACCAACACATTTTCATTATCCTTATGCAAATCGTACTTTAAAATTACAAGTTTTTAGATGTAATATGAAAAAACGGATATTTTAGGTATTTACAAATTTTATTGCCTCACTACACATAAAATATACTCAAATAAAATATACTCTTAAATGCAATTATTAATATAAACTTCAGTAGATAAGAAATTATTTTGCATTAAAATAAAAACTGTGTTTACGGTATCTCACAAAACAACAATATTAAACAAAGCAAACATAACATGTCTAGTTGACTATTCCAACCTATCCAATAATTTGTTCTTCTTGTTAAAAGCCTTCAACATCTCCTTCGCCTCCTCAACCTCATCCTTCAACTCCTCAATCTCTTCCAATTCGGATTTCATATATTTAGCCGCTGACTCATACATCAATTTTGTGGCAGATGCAATCACCTGCATGAAGTCTATTATTGAATCTGCATCTCCTTCCACGAATGAATCATTAAAACTTGTAATCATGTTTGAAAAATCAGCCAATGCTTTTGTGGCATCGGTATCAGTAACATCATCCTTCTCTCTCATAATGTTTCCAATCTGCTTTTCAGACTTATCCATAGAATATGAATTATATTTGAAGATGAAATGATAAATGATTGATAAACTTTGATAGCTAATGATATATGATAGGGGTATTTTACCCTTATCTTTTAGCGTGATTTACGGGTTGATTTTGGATAAAATAAATAAGTTTAATTATAAAAATAAAGTGTTTTGATAAAATAAAGAAATAAAAATAAATCTCGTACTTTCAGTTAATTTTCCATGCTTTTGATTAGTTTAGGAAATAAAAACGTCAAGCTAACTCGGCTCTCAAGATTTGTATTTCAGGTACGAGCAATGAGCGAAAATCTACTCAAATATGCGGGGCGTATAATCCTTTATGTGGGGCGTAAAACATGGTGTCAGGAATAATTGCCTTATCCGCAGACACCACGTAGAACTGACTCAGCATACGCGGGGCGTATGACACCTTACGCGAGGCGTATGACATATGTCGGAAATGATTGGCCTAATCCTAAAAGTCAGACTGCATTGTCTCCTTGAGTCAACTCTTTTACGCGGGGCGTACTTCAACTACGCACGGCGTAAAAGCTCCAATTCAAGCAATAAAACTTCAGAGACTCAAACACGCGGGGCGTACTTTAGCTACGCGGGCCGTGTTTGAGACAACAAGACACGGAATTGGTCCACATGTAGGAGATTTCTGACGGAATGGGCATATACGCGGGGCGTATCATGGGATTTCTGCACCAAATAATGTTGCTCCATACTTGTACCTTGTGAAGTTACAATTCTACCCCTAGCTTGATGTATAAATAAGAGTGACTAGCACTCATTTAGACACCTTACCAAACCTTACCTTGAACATAGCTACATTTTGCTTCTTCTAGATAGTTGTTGTATAGTTTTGGTTTTAGATTCAGTTTATGTAATAAAACTCTCCCACCTCGAGAGCTTGTTCGGTTATTCCGGCGTTCCATCAACGTTCTGCTCCATCATTCATCACCAAGCTCGAGAGTTCCACCTCCAAGTCCTAAGAGACGGCCTTGAGTCCGGTTGGCTAGTTTCGAGGGCCGATTCTTCCCTCTTTGCTTGCTAATTAGCTTGCACTCTTCCTATGTACTAGGCTTGTTTGTATTCCTCATTTATGCTTTCCACATTTATAATATATGATTTGCAATTTCCGTTTCTATATACGTGTTGATGTTTATTACTTGTTTTGATACTCGTAATTGACTATTGTGTAGGGGAAGGCGATTTCCGACGCCATTCGGGCTATCTTTAGGGATTTATATAGGTGTTGCCCTACCGGAAGTGACGCTCCGGAAACCGTAGGAATTGACACACCACGGAACTTACGGGCCCTAGTTTCTGATCCCCATCATTAGACACGCCTTGACTAGGAACCACGTAGTCTAAGTACTTCACGGGTCGGTCGAACTACACGTAGTCGTCTTTGCAAGAGTAAATTGTCAATCGAATATATTCGGAGTCATTGCCTTTTATATTTATAACTTATCGTCGCCCATATCATTCCGTGGAGTTTTTCGTTAAATAAACATGTGTCGCCAATAGTTTAGGAGTAGTTTGTAGTTGTGTCACACACCAATCCCAAAGTATACGCCGCTTAAATAACATACGAAACCGAGTCGTCTAATACTTGCAGTTATAAATCCCGTGGATTCGATACCCGGTCTTAACCGGATTATTACTTGATACGACGGGGTACACTTGCCCCTAAGTAGTCGTAGCGTCTAAGTAGAGTCAAGAGCAATTTATAAAGATCACATTCATAGACATAGAGTCCGCACTCATAATATATACATTTCGTCGTAGAAACTCTACCACTAGGCGCCGCACTATCAAGTTTTTGGCGCCGTTGCCGGGGATTTATAATATCTTGCAATATTAGACAAAAACGTTTTATTGTTAGTTTAAGAATTTGTAAATATTATTTTCTCTTTTTGTGAATAATTTATTTCGTTCTATGTTATTACTAATGATTTGTTTCAGGGTATGATGCTTCATAGTCGTCATCGGTGGGACGACCGCATGGATGACGAATGCCCACACTCAACCTCGCAATTCGATGTGGTAAATGTTGGTCCCTTCTAAGGTTGCAAGTATAGTTCTAAGGGGGGGGGGGGTTAGGAACTATTTAAACTTTTTCGCAATTAGGGCAGACTTCTTTTTCTAAGGAAAAAGGTTTTAACAGCGGCGCTAAGTAAACAGCAAGATACTGGCTTAGTCAACTGGTGACTAGGTCAGTTTCTTAGCTTGAGTCAGGAGATAGCACTTAGAGTCTATTCCTGAGCTCAGACGTTTAACGCGCACAACTCAACTTGACCTCTTTACTTGGTCAGTTTTTGGTTATTTTAAGCAAACAATATAAATAAGGAGTTAAAGGTAAGAATTACTTTACTCAGCAGATTTATCCAGGTTCGGCTTCTTCTAAGCCTACGTCCTGTCCCCGGAACACGTTCCGAGATTTCGAATCCTCTACTGAGCTCTTTAAAGGTAGAGCCTCAAACCTTTTACAATCTTAGCAACTGAGTATAACAAGAGTACCTTCCTCTATACCTCTACTCAATCCTAATCTCTCGCTGAGTACTATAACCGAGTACTCAGCCTCTCCTTTCTATCTTCTAGAAATGATAAGTGTTTTGTCCTATACAATGATTTGCTAAGACACTTTAGACGATTGAAATAATCACTCTAGACTTTTACACAGATATAAGAATTGTAGTGTAAGATTTGCTTTGCTTCTTTGCTTGCAGAACTTGTGTAGAAATTTGGTCAGCGTAATGGCTTGATCAAGTTCTGTGTTGAATGAAGCTTCTGATGGCACTATTTATAGAGACGTCTGGGCATCGGTCATTTTGAATTTCGAAATAACCGTTGGAGGGAAATGGCTACCTGTCGTTGTCATCCTGACTTGCTCAGAGCTCTCGGCCAATCAGAATTGTGTATCTTCTGTCCTCGGTCAGCTCAGCAGACTGTCTCTCCTTTTATGGTAAAGTCAACTGGACAGCATACTGTGTCGTCTTAACTTTACCCAAAGTAGAAATACTTTGTCTGGAGGTTTTCATTAGCCAGCTGCTTTCTTGTACGCTTTGTCGAGACTACTCAGCAGCTTCATTTTGAAGTTGTTCCCGAAGGTCTTCTAGATCCTTCTCTTGCTGAGTTGCGTTTTGTCCAAAGCGACAACGTTTTAACAAACGCGGGCCGAGTTGTACTGAGTTGTTTGACTTGGGCCTTGACTTCCGTATTGGGCTTGGGCCTTTTAATTCTTGTGTCTTATAAACAATTTAACTCAACATTGAACAAACACATTAGTAGAATAAATCAAGGCATTTAAACTTAGTGTGTTTAGAATATGTATTTCAATTATACTTAAACAATTTTGTCAAATCAAAATTATGTGGAAAGGTGTTTCAACAAACTCCCCCATTTTGATGTTGGCAAAACTATTCAGCGAGGAACTCAGTATTGAGCTCCCCCATGATAGTTGACCTATTATACTTAGCAAACTCCCCCGTAAGGGTTGAGCTACTGACTTAGTTTTACTCTAAACATTTAAAGGTTTAATTGAGTAAGTCTAAGGTCAGTTTTTAGATATAGGTCAGCTTATTAAACATATTCTATTTACTCAGTATAAAGCGGGAGGTTTAATCATATAGAGTGCGCTGAGTAATTTGTTGTTT
Source organism: Euphorbia lathyris (assembly GCF_963576675.1). Lineage (NCBI taxonomy): Eukaryota > Viridiplantae > Streptophyta > Magnoliopsida > Malpighiales > Euphorbiaceae > Euphorbia > Euphorbia lathyris. The sequence goes on from NC_088914.1 coordinate 47,424,118, forward strand.
AATGGATTCTTAACAAACAATGTTTTATAAGCACATAGGACAATGTCAAACATGTTATCAGCATTTGATTCAGTCAATAAGATCTATAAGTATAAAACATAGCTGATTTAATTAAAGATACGTAATGACTTAGTACACAGTAACATATATTAATATATATCATAACTCAGGAATAATAATAAAAGATGCAGATATGATATATTGATAGTAGTCAGTGTTTACACAACAAAACTTATAGATAAGGCATATAGATTTCATCTGACTTAGTCTATACTGAGCTAGCCTATCTATTTCTTTTTCTTGTGTTGCGACTGACTTCGCTCATGCTGAGCTCTAGCTGCTTGTTCTTTCTCCCCCGTTTTGTCAGCATCAGGAGGAGGAAGTCTGAAGGCATCAGTTAAGACAGCTCGAGTCAGTTCTTTAGACAGCTCCTTAAGTTTCTCAGCACTTTCGTTGACGCCGTCAAAAATTGCAACTCCATCAGTGGATACCTCTTCGGGTATGTTGAGTTCAGCAGCACTGAGCATATTGACGCTAAACGCTTGAGCTTTGCCTTACCAGATGAGAGCTTCAGTAAGACCAGCAAAGATTTGGTGAAAGGTCTTTAAGAGGGCTGTGTCGTAATACTGACGTTGAATATTATTATGATGAATGTGGTTGAAGGTTTGTTGTATGATAGACTGCATCTCATTCTGTTTCATTGCGTCAGTATCCATCTCTTGTTTATTCAGATTAAGCAAGCGAATAGCCTCACCAATTTGCTCTACTGAGCACTGATTGTAAGAAACCATTTGCTCGTTGGTCTTGAGTTGCTCAGTGTGAAGCTGATCAAAGAGCATATTGACTTCAGATGAAGTGGCATGGTCGGGGTTCACAGCTGACAAGTTCTGGATTTGTTGTTGTAAGGAGGTCAAGTACTGCACGGTTGTCAGCTGGATCTCAGCCAGCTTGGCGATTGAATCCTGATTGGCTTGCTGTGCTTGAAAAGAAATGATGAGATTCAGCAAGTCCTTGAGTCCCTTAACTTCGTTGAGAAGCTGAGTGACCTGGGAGAGCTGAGTAGTCTCAATAGATGAAGACCCAGCAGCAGGAGGGGTGGACTGTTGAAGGTCTCTGATCAACGCTTGTACTGAGTCAATGATCTTTTTGCCGGACTCAATGGCATTCAAATAGCTTTGAGAGCCTTCAGGGACATCAGTGTGACCGGAAGGAAGAGGAGTGAAAGGAGTGACCTGGTTAGTGACTGGAATAGCATTTTCAATCTGCACTTGAGTTTTAGGTATAGTTGATTGATCGGCAGAGAGTTGAGTTGGAGAAGTGGTAATCCGAATACTGTCTGTGCTGACGGCAGAAGTGTGTGTAGTCAGCACCATGCTTGAAGAAATAGCATTCACAGTAATCGGCTCAACCTGACTGGTTGAGGTGGCGGAAGCATTTTGGTCAGCATGTTCCTGTTGAGAAGAAACAGAGGCTTGCTTTTCTAAGGACGCTGAAGCAGTAGAGGGTTGTTGGCGTTTGAAAAATGTCATCTTGACTGTAGAGGGGTCCTTAGTTGTCTTTGAGATGACAAAGTCAGGAAGAGTTGGTGGTGGCACAAAATCTTCACTGACAGGCTTCTCACTGGCCTTAACCAACTTTCTTCTTCTACGAGGTGGAGTGACAGTTTGACTAGGATCTCCTGAGTGAGAAGGAGAAGATTCGTGTTGCTCATCATGAGGCTGGTCAGCTTGTTCTTGGACTGGATCAACATTGTGTTGATCAAGTACTTGCTCATCTCCAGCAGCAAACCCAGCATTGGCCTGCTCAGTCTCATGTTCACTGGCTGTCTCTTCAGAGTCCTCAGCGTCATCCTGATCGCTGGCCTCTTCTTCTTCTTCTTCTGTACTGTCACCATCAAGTTCTTCCTCAACTTGTGAGATGAAGTGATCATCCAGTTGTACCTCATGTTCTTCAGACTCAGCTACACTACCTTGACATTGGGTGAAGTGAGAGTCACCCGGTACTACAAAGTCTGTAGGTATGGCGTTGAGGGGAGTCAGTGTAGAAGGTTTCTGCTTCTTCTGAGGTTGCTTAGCAGTTTCCTCAGTTCCAGGCTCACCTTGCCTGCTTCGTTTCTCAGCTGACTTACCAGCTGACTTCTGTCTTTTTGCTGGAGACTCAACATTTTTGGAAGGAGTCTCAGCAGTTTTTCTTTTGCGGGAAGCTGGGGCCTTAGTCCTTCGCCCTTTCTTTGGCTCAGCAGTTCCCACAGCTTGTCCAGCAGCAGCATCAGCTTTACCTTTCTTCAAAGGCTGTCCAAATTTTAATGCTCTCAGCGAGGCAGCTGTTATCTCAGATCCTCGAGTCTTCTCCTCACCTTCGAGATCAACTTTATGGTCAATGAGGATTCTGGTGATGATTGATCCTAGCCTCAGCGTACCAGAGCTGCGTAGGAAGCCAGCGATAAGAAAGACTGGCATATTGATCGGTGTGTATGTCAGCATATGCCATATAAAGCATTGCTCGAAGTTTGTTACTGATGTAGTGCAGTTGATCTTCGGGTAGGTGAAGTAGGTCAGCAAGTAATGAGCCATCTTCTGGTGCTGACCCATGGATGAAGTTGAGACTTCTCCTGAGTGGCCCTCAGGTTTGCAGAAGTTGTGTGCATACCCAGTGCCATCCTGATCTCCAGATCTTCTCAGCCTTGCTCCCTCAGTTTTTAATTTGAGAAGATTTCCTAAGTAGAGAGGGTTGATGAAGATAGTTTTCTCTTTAACCACAGTACACAGATAGTCAGTGTTGTCATTTGCAACGCGGAGGTTGTGGTAAAACTCCCTTACCAGGTCAGGGTAGGTGTCATCCCTAACCGAAAACAGCTCCGTCCATCCATTTTGTGAAATCCACTCGCAGAAGGGTTGTTCGTTTTGTACGAAGTTTTCTGATACCCATCTTGAGGGCTCAACTTTCCATTCGCGGACGTTCTCAAAGACCTTGGAGTAGGTCCTGACTTTTACAGGCTTTCCCTGACCAGAGGTTTGGCCAGCTTGTCCTTTGCTCGGCAAGGTTACTTTGGTAGGTTCCGGCACAGAGGTTTGCCTGGAAGTGTCATCGGAGCTGGGCTTAGAGTGGCCAGCACCGGAGATGTTGTCGGAAACCTTAGTCATTATTGAGGATGGGAAAGCTTAGATGGATTTTTAGAGAGAAGGAATTTCTTTGCTTGAGAGTTCGATAAGCGTAAAGAATAAAAATGGGGAAATACCCATTATTTATAGAGGTGATGTGTGGTGTGGATTTAATCGAATCCATGTGTCAGTTTTGCCTTGGGATTTTGAACCGACAAAGATCCTGGCATTTATGACACATACAGCGTATACGTCATCCTAGGGCTATACGCGTGCTTTTGCAATGATTCTAACGGATATAACACTCAGCGTTTAGAATACTAATCGTTTGATATTCTGAGTGGTCAGTATTGCATAATGGGATGATTTCTAAGTTTAAGTTTAAACTTATTTACTCAGTGTGCAAGTTTACTCAGTATTTGCTGTTTAATTAGTTTCAATGAGTACACAGCAAAAACAATCATTCAGCATAGTAATTCACTCAGCATTCATATTCATTTAGCACAGGAATTTTACTGAAGAGGATTAAACATACCAATTGCTTCTCTCAGTATGCTGAACTGCTCACGGTCTAGTGGCTTCATGAAGATATCCGCAAGTTGTTCGTCCGTTGGGACAAAGGTCAGCTTGATCTCACCTTTGAGTACATGGTCTCTAATGAAGTGATGTCTGATGCTGACATGCTTCATTCTGCTGTGTTGAATTGGGTTCTTTGAAAGATCAATTGCACTTTTTTTGTCACATTTGACTTCAATTGTCTTTGTTTGAACACCATAGTCTTCAAGTTGTTGCTTAATCCATAGGACTTGAGCAACACAATGACCAGCAGTAATGTACTCAGCTTCAGTGGTAGACAAGGCTACTGACGCCTGCTTTTTGCTGAACCAGGATACAAGACAGCTTCCTAAGAAGTGACATCCTCTAGAGGTGCTTTTACTTTCTAGCTTATCCCGTCCATAATCAGCGTCAGTGTATCCAATAAGTGTGAAATCGTGAGTATTGGGATACCATAAACCTGCGTTCACATTCTCGTCAGCGCAGAGGACAGTGTCAGTGCCCATAGGAGTGGATATTGGCTTGTAATTCTCCAAGTCATATTTCTTTAATATCTCCTTGGCATATTTGGCTTGACTGATGAAGATGCCATTCTTTCCTTGTTTAATTTGAAGACCGAGGAAGAAGTTGAGTTCTCCCATCATGGACATTTCAAACTCAGTCTGCATTTGTTTGCTAAACTCCTTGCACATTGATTCGTTAGTTGCACCAAATATTATATCATCAACATAAATTTGGGCCAGCAGGGTATCTTTACCCTTTCTCTTAATGAATAAAGTTGTATCAGCTTTGCCCTTGACGTAATTTCTAGTCAGCAGGAAACTGGTCAGCCTCTCATACCAAGCACGTGGTGCTTGCTTGAGGCCGTACAGAGCCTTTTTGAGTTTATAAACGTGGTTAGGGAATTTAGGGTCCTCAAAACCTGGAGGTTGATTAACATAAACCTCCTCGTTTATAACTCCATTAAGAAATGCACTTTTGACATCCATTTGGAATAATTTAAAATTCATGTAAGATGCATATGCACATAGAATTCTAATTGCCTCTAGCCTTGCCACTGGGGCAAAGGTCTCACCGTAGTCAATACCTTCTTGCTGACTGTAGCCCTGAGCTACAAGCCTTGCTTTGTTCCTAACTACATTTCCTTGTTCATCCATCTTGTTCCTGAAGACCCATCTTGTTCCAATGGTCTTTTGACTCTTTGGATGAGGCACTAGCTCCCATACATCGTTTCTTCTGAATTGATCGAGCTCCTCTTGCATTGCGTTCATCCAGAATTCATCGTACTCAGCTTCAGCGAAATTCTTCGGTTCTTAAACTGAGACGAAAGCAACATTGTTGAGGTACTTCCTGAGTTGATTCCTCGTCATCAGGGTATTCCCAGCAGAATCAAGGATTGCACTTTCTGAGTGCCCTCTTGGGATCCTTATCTCTTTAGGTAGATTCATGTCTTGTGTTGTCTGTGTTTCAACAATCTCTGCATAAGTAGATGGGTCAGTAAAAGTAATCTTAGGTTCACTCTTACTCTTGGTCAGCCTTTTCGTGAATGACTCAGTAGCTAGTTCTTGGTCAGCGGTGGTTACTGAGTGTGGATCATCTTCGGTCAGCGGCTGGTATCTACCTGCAGGGTTAGTTTCGTCGAACTCTACATGTACTGACTCTTCTAAAACTTGAGTTCGCTTATTAAAAACTCTGTATGCTTTGCTGTTTGTTGAGTAGCCCAAAAAGATAGCCTCATCAGCTTTTGAATCAAACTTTGCTAAGCTATCTTTGGTATTTAAAATAAAACATCTACAGCCAAAGGCACGAAAGTATCCAATATTGGGCTTTCGTCCTTTCCAAAGTTCATAGGGGGTTTTCTTGAGTATAGGTCTAACTAGAGCCCTATTAAGAATATAGCACGCTGTGTTAACAGCCTCTCCCCAAAAATACTTTGGAAGCCTATGCTCATCCAGCATTGTCCTGGCTATTTCAACCAGAGTTCTGTTCTTCCTTTCTACAACCCCATTTTGTTGAGGTGTTCTAGGAGCAGAAAAATTATGTCAATGCCGCTGGCTTCACAGAATTCAACAAACTTTTGGTTTTTGAATTCTCCACCATTATCGCTACGGATGTGAGCTAATTTTAGGTCTTTTTCATTTTCAATTTTTCTAACCAAATTTGAAAATGTCTCAAATGTTTCATCTTTGCTGGTCAGCAAGATGACCCACGTATACCGAGAGAAGTCATCTACAATGACCAAGGAAAATCTTCTTCCACCCAAACTCAGCGGCTGGACTGGACCGAAGAGATCCAAGTGTAGTAACTCTAACGGACGCTTAGTTGAGACAATATTTTTGCTATGAAAAGATTGTTTGGTTTGTTTTCCAGCTTGACAAGCGTGGCATAATTCTCAACCAATTGCTTTCTTGCTAGTTTGGCCAGGAGGTCCATGCTTACATGACCAAGTCTCATGTGCCATAGCCAGGAATTCTCTTCTTTTGATACTAAGCACACAGTTTTTGAAAACTTTTTCTCTAAGTCTAGCATAAAGACATTATCTATTCGAGGGGCAGTTAATATTAACTCATTTGTTTTACCCTCGTATATTTTACATCCAGTAGCATCAAATATAACTTTTCTCCCATTGTCACATAGCTGAGCTACGCTGAGTAAGTTATATTTGAGTCCGCTGACTAGGGAGACAGATTCAATAGTAGGATTACCTCCGATGGTTCCTGACCCTACTATCTTTCCCTTCTTGTTGTCTCCAAAACTTACACTTCCTCCTCGTTTACGTTCAAACGTGATGAACTGAGTTTCATCACCCGTCATATGCCTTGAGCATGCGCTGTCAATATACCACATCTTTGACTTCTCGACACATCTCAGGCTTACCTGCATTGTAACTAGTTACTTTTAGGTACCCAATTCTTTTTGGGTCCTTGCTTGTTAGGTGCAACAGGTAAAACATCATATTTCATTTTATGGCGACATACATGGACAGTATGGCCATTCTTTCCACAGAAGTCACAGCTGACCTTCTGTTTAGGATGTTTCACTGACTTGTCAGCACCCCAGTGCTGAGCGTGCCAGCACACCTTAGTGGTGTGTCCTAACTTCCCACAAAAGTCACACTGGACTTTTCGCTGGGGATTCCATCTCTGCTGAGTACCTTGGTACTGAGTTCTCAGAGGACTGTTTCTTTTATTTGGAACCTTTAGTTGGTTCTGGATAGTTGTGACGTCCTTTCTCAGTTTCTTTGAAACTGATTGGACTTCAGAGACAGACTCATGTATGATCTTCATGTTATCATGCAGAGTTGAATTGTCCTGAAGAAGGAATCTGAGGTCACTCAGTTTGACCTCTTCCACTTCGTCAAAGCGCCTGCTGAGTGCTCTAACTTTCTTATTACACTTCTTGACAAGTGTGTAGAGATCACTCAGGGCATTAACCATATCGTTTCTGAGCTGGGGAAGAGAAATTGCCTCATTTGATTGCTCCTCGTCATCTGATGCGACGGATAGGTCAGCATGCTCAGAGACGCATGGCTCAGCAAGTTCATCAGCCATGAAGCATATCTTCGCTGACTCGGTGGCCTCAGTTTCTGTAGGTGAAGACTCATCACTGTCGCTCCAAGTAGCCATCATTGCCTTCTTCCCGCTCTTCTTGTCTTTCCTCAGTGTGGGGCAGCTTGACTTAATATGGCCAGTTTGATGGCACTCAAAGCATGTAATGGGCTTTGAGCTGTCCTTTTTGTATTTGCTGTCGCTTGAGTCAGCTTTATACTTATCAAACTTTCTGTAAGGCTTCTTAGAGTATTTGTCATTTTTCTTGAATAGCCTTTTCATCTTCCTTGTGAACATAGCCATCTCCTCATCATCAGTTGAGCTCCCGTCAGTAGAGTCAGCTTTCATGACAAGGGATTTCTGCTTCTTGTCTTCAGATTTTTCCTTCACCTCAAAGTTTTTCATGGATATCTCATGGGTCAGCAACGAGCCGATGAGTTCCTCATATTTGTAGGTGGTTAAATCATGAGCTTCCTCAACCGCTGTCTTCTTTGCTTGCCAGTCTTTAGGAAGACTCCTGAGTATCTTTTTGACTTGTTCTTCCTCAGTGAAGATTTTCCCAAGTCTTTTGAGCTCATTAATGATGTTGGTGAACCTTGCATTCATATCTGAAATGCCCTCATCATTGTTCATCTCGAACAGCTCGTACAGTCTTATCTGCTGATTCACCTTGGACTCCTTTACTTTATTTATTCCCTCGTAGGTGACTTCCAGCTTTTTCCAGATCTCTTGTGCCGACTCACAACCTGAGATTTTATTATATTCTGCAGCATCGAGCGACAGTGAAGCATTTTGATAGCCGAAGCATGGTTTTGGAGCTTCTTAAGATCATCCTCTCTCCATTTGGCCTCAGCTTTTACAACTGTTTGGCCAGCCACAACTTCGACAGGTACAAATGGGCCTTGGACTATAGATAGCCAGGCACTCATGTTTGTAGCCTGGATGAAATTTTTCATCCTATTCTTCCAGAAGGTATAGTTTGACCCGAAGAATAGGGGAGGCCTAGTAATGGACAGCCCCTCAGGTAATATCTGAGTTGTTTGGTTTCCAGAGAGAAACCGAGTGCTGTTTTCGCCCATGGTAGGGATCAGCTCAAGGTTGTTAGACCTTTTATAGTGAGCTTTTAAGCTCTGATACCACTTGTTGGTCCCTTGTAAGGTTGCAAGTATAGTTCCAAGGGGGGGTTAGGAACTATTTAAACTTTTTCGCAATTAGGGCAGACTTCTTTTTCTAAGGAAAAAGGTTTTAACAGCGGCGCTGAGTAAACAGCAAGATACTGGCTTAGTCAACTGGTGACTAGGTCAGTTTCTTAGCTTGAGTCAGGAGATAGCACTTAGAGTCTATTCCTAAGCTCAAACGTTTAACGCGCACAACTCAACTTGACCTCTTTACTTGGTCAGTTTTTGGTTATTTTAAGCAAGCAATATAAATAAGGAGTTAAAGGTAAGAAATACTTTACTCAGCAGATTTATCCAGGTTCGGATTCTTCTAAGCCTACGTCCTGTCCCCGGAACACGTTCCGAGATTTTGAATCCTCTACTGAGCTCTTTAAAGGTAGAGCCTCAAACCTTTTACAATCTTAGCAACTAAGTATAACAAGAGTACCTTCCTCTATACCTCTACTCAATCCTAATCTCTCGCTGAGTACTATAACCGAGTACTCAGCCTCTTCTTTCTATCTTCTAGAAATGATAAGTGTTTTGTCCTATACAATGATTTGCTAAGACACTTTAGACGATTGAAATAATCACTCTAGACTTTTACACAGATATAAGAATTGTAGTGTAAGATTTGCTTTGCTTCTTTGCTTGCAGAACTTGTGTAGAAATTTGGTCAGCGTAATGGCTTGATCAAGTTCTGTGTTGAATGAAGCTTCTGATGGCACTATTTATAGAGACGTCTGGGCATCGGTCATTTCGAATTTCGAAATAACCGTTGGAGGGAAACGGCTACCTATCGTTGTCATCCTGACTTGCTCAGAGCTCTCGGTCAATCAGAATTGTGTATCTTCTGTCCTCGGTCAACTCAGCAGACTGTCTCTCCTTTTATGGTAAAGTCAACTGGATAGCATACTGTGTCGTCTGAACTTTACCCAAAGTAGAAATACTTTGTCTGGAGGTTTTCATTAGCCAGCTGCTGTCTTGTACGCTTTGTCGAGACTACTCAGCAGCTTCATCTTGAAGTTGTTCCCGAAGGTCTTCTAGATCATTCTCTTGTTGAGTTGCGTTTTGTCCAAAGCGACAACGTTTTAACAAACGCGGGCCGAGTTGTACTGAGTTGTTTGACTTGGGCCTTGACTTCCGTATTGGGCTTGGGCCTTTTAATTCTTGTGTCTTATAAACAATTTAACTCAACATTGGACAAACACATTAGTAGAATAAATCAAGGCATTTAAACTTAGTGTGTTTAGAATATGTATTTCAATTATACTTAAACAATTTTGTCAAATCAAAATTATGTAGAAAGGTGTTTCAACAGTAAACTCTTTGCTTAAAGATATTCATGAAGGATTATCTAAAACTGAGACATATTTCAGGGAAATAGGAAATCTATGGGCCAGATTGAAGTCTCCTCGTGATTCCACCGTGGACGAATCAAGTCGAGAGTCCAATTCGGTTTGTCAAAATGGGAAGCTCGAGTTAATCGGGTTTTCTCGAAAGGATTCCCCAAAGAATAAAAGTCCTCTCAGTTGTGAGGAAACGGACATCGATGAGCCGGTTGTGTGCGGACCCATGGAAATAAATCTAAAGCTAGAAGAGTCGGAGGTTCCTTCTACCTCGGAACATTTCGCTCCCTTTGAACTACCAAAGGAGTCAAATAGGGAGCAAACTAAACTCTTCGATAATTTCTGTACATATAGTTTTTGGTTTTTGTCAAATTCTTTTGAAGCGAACAATCCGTTTTGCAGGTACGGGTTGTTTATTCAAGAATTTGAATTCCTAACGCGAATGGAAGCATACACCAAGGAGGAAGTTCAAAGTCGAGCTACTTCGACTCAAAACGTAGCACCAGTTTGAGTTTCTCGAACCACTTGTTTATATATATTATAAACGTTTTTCAACTTATTTTTATTTTTGTTTGTCTCTACTTCTAGTATTTTTACGTATGCCATTGTTAGTTTCCGCCATCTCGTCGTCTTCCCTTTCAGCTATCATTTTATTTTTACCCTCATTTTATTTTCTTTTGTATCCTCTTGCATAAATAAAAATAAGAAAAACAAATCCCATATTAATCCAAAACATTTTTTGAGCTACGCGGGACGTACAACCCCATGCGCCCCGCGTAGTTGTGTGTCTGCCCATTTTACTCAATAAAAGACACACTACGCGGGGCGTATCCTCTGTCACGCCCCGCGTACCCATCGTGAGTAAAACCTTTTCGAATAAGCGCCACGTGGGAGGACACGCGGGACGCGCCCCAGGGCACGCCTCGCGTATCCTCGGGGAGTTGTGAATTACAACTCCCCATGGCAACTCCCTTTCCCTCAAACTTCCCATCACTTATCTTCCCCATACACCTTTTCCACTTCCACACTCCACCTTCATTTCCATCCAATCAACTTCCACCTTTTCAAATTCAAACTCCCTCCACAATAAATTTTAACTACCTCCTTAATTACAATTTAAATAATAAATAAAAATATTAAGCAATTAATAATTAAACATAAAAATCATAAAAACTCATAAAACTTAAAATTAAAAATCAGAAAACTGATCAAAAACCGAAAAAATCCTTCCACCTCCCCCTCTTATGCGGGGCGTATCTCCATATACGCCCCGCGTCCTAGCCCGTTTTTCCACCAAAAAGGGGCAGGAGGTGCGATACGCGAGGCGTGCCCTCTTTCACGTCCCGCGTACCGCACCAATTCTTGCGAAAAATAAGCTTAGGGGGAGGGATACGCGGGGCGTGGCCCCTTCACGCCTCGCGTACCCCTCTGGGAATCCGAGCTTTGCTTGGATTTCCCACTTTTCTCCTATTTAAACCCCTCTTCTCCCTCTCTTTCTCACTCACACAACCTACCTACACTCTCTACCCCTCATCCACTCCTCTCCTATCTTTCACCACCATGGTTAGGCGAAAACATACCGCCGACATGCGTCCCCCACGGTCCACTAGGGCCCGTTCTTCCCGTTCCGCACAAAATCAACAACCATTACCCGAACGGGAGGGGACACCACCACTTACCCACCTACACCGGGCTCCTTTTCATCTCCTAACCGAGGGGGAGGCCGAGCACTACCAAACACTTTCCGCCGCCCACTTTATGGAACTCCCATACATTGAGTGGAACACTCTTGACCGTTTCGGCCTTGGCGGGGCTTTCGTGGAGCGCCTCCGTGCCCTCTCTTGGTACGATCACTTCTTGCACGGCACCACGTTTACCCCTCCTTAGTTTTGGAGTTCTACACCACCCTCACCTCTAACAACGTCCCCGGTGCCGCCCTCTTCAATTTCCGCCTTCACAACCACCCCTTCACCATTGATACCCAATGGCCCCGCAATCACTTCACCAAACAAGCGGAAGATGGTATCTCCCATTGGCCCGAGGATGTTTCCGCTCGTGATTTTTGGACCTCCATCACCGGGTCCGAGGATTATGATGTCTCCAACCTCCGCCCCTCTCTCATTCGTGATCCAATCCTCCAACCTCTCCACCGCTTCATCTCCGTCTACTTTTCGGGGAAGTCGGAATCCACCAAGGTCAACAAGGACGAACTTTTGGCACTCTATTGTTGTGTCAACAACCGTGCCTATGACCTCTCCTATCTTGTGGCCGTCCAACTCCACCACATCTCCACCCGAAAGCGGGGCAAGATCGGGTTGGGCCATCTAGTCACTCTTTTCACCACTTCCGCTCTTGGCGAGGCTACCCTTGCTCGCCTCTCAAGCCTTTTGCCTCAGCCCGTGGAGAAAAATGCCTTCAAATCCCTTAAACGCTCCACCTCGGGCCCGGGTGAAACCTCGGGGGCGGCTCGCTCTCACGAGGAGGAAGGTTCGTATTCGGATATGGGCCTCAATTTCAGTCCTCCGCCTAACCATGACTTCAATTCCATCTATGCTCGGTTGGACGCCTTGAAGGGCCACCAACGTGCCGATCGAGCCCACTACGACCACCACTTCGCCACCCTCAACACCCGCTTTGACACCCTTGAGGCTAATCGCCTCATGGACCACTCCACCTTCATCACCCGCTTCAACTCCATTGAGGCGCAACAACGTGAGGATCGGGCCCTGATAGGGGTCAAAAACCCCTATCTTTGGGTACGGTTTTAGGACGGGTTTTAGCGTTATTTAGTTAATAAGCGAGCAATTCTCGCATTTAAATGCTTTTGTGTGAGTTAGTTAGAAATTGGAAATGTTTTATTTACTTTTCGTTGTTTAGGCTCATTTTATGATAAATTTAGGCAAATACGGCCAAAATGGCATGCATATTATAATTCCGTTATCTTTTGAAGCTAATTGATCCGTCAAAATTCGCACCAAACGAAGCGTTTGCTCAAAATAAGTGATTGGCGGGTCAATTTAGCCTTTGGACTAATGTTATCTGGAGTTTTTGTGCATGCGCAGTGATAAGTTCGGGCAAAAAACACATTGTTGGCATTCGGCAACCGCGCGGGGGCGTATCGGGCAAGACTGCTCGACGAACTGGCCTATTTTAGGCCAGCTCACCGAGCAGGCCCTCTAGAGGCCTGCTCGCCAAGCAGGCCCTCAGAGGCCTGCTCGGGCGAGCAGGGAGCCTGCTCGCCGAGCAGCTCGCCCTGCTCGGCGAGCAGACCTGCGGGAATTGGTCAAAAAGACCAATTCCGCCCCCACGACTTCACGATCGGCCCCACGACTTCCTACCTGCATAAGGACACGAAATAGGTCATCAAAAGGGCCCGAGCCACGCCTATAAATAGGATTTTTTCAATGTAAATTAGTATCTTTCATTATTTGTAAATTACTTTAGCTTTCCCCTTGAATTTCCTCTCCATCTCCTCCATCTTCTTCGACCTCCATTGAAGCTCCTTCAAAGCTGTTCTTGAGGAATATTCAAGGTCCGTCCTTAAGACCTAGGAAGCCGATTGCAGAGTAGACAGGTTCCTTGAAAGGAATTTTCGTATCTCCTTTTACCTTTCCTTGTTTGTACTCTTTGATACAGTCTATGAATCCTAGGCTAATTGTATCCTGTGACATTATCCTTCATCTTTAATAATATTTTAGCTCTTATTTTGTTCTATGCTTAATTGTTTAATCTTTGTCTTACGCTTTATTCATATGGTTTAACTCATTCAAAAGCCCCAAAATCGAGTAGGCACATATTGTGAGCTGAATCTGACCTAGTCAGAGCCTAGGAGATTGACGACCTCTTAGTTGATTAAGCCCAAATTGCTGAGCCTTAGACCTAGTTTCGGCCTTACAAGGGAATCACGCACTAGGAACTTCAGGAGGGTAAGTAGGGTTAATCGCCTTGAATACAAGTGACTTAGATTAGGTTTTTAATCAATAGACCTAATAACCTAACTTCATTATTATCGTTCATACCATGTTCCTTCGGGTAATTGCATTAGTGAAAGATCAATTAGGAGTAGTATAACTTAATTAGGAGTAGTTTAACTTAATTAGGCGTAGAATAACTTAGCTAGAATTAGATAACTTAGCTAGGAGTAGTATAATTCAACCTAGGAGTAGATTAACTTAAACAAACAAACTCAAAACCCACAAAGCCTAGATAACACCTGAGACCAAGTAATTCAATACTTGTGGTAAATAAGTCCTGTGGATTCGATACCTGGACTTTCCAGATTTATTACTTGATAACGACGGGGTACACTTATCCCTTAGTGAGTCTTCTTCACGGAAGGCGCATCAAGTTTTTGGCGCCGTTGCCGGGGATTTATTTCTTCTGCAATATCGAACCAAAGGTCGATTTGTTAGTTTAGGCATTCATTGTAAATATCCTTTGTTTATATCATTTATACTTGTTTATATAACTGTTTATATTTATACTTACGTATACAAATACTTGTTTGTTCGTTTATATCTAAAAGTACATATGACCTTTCTATACTTGTTTATATCTACCGTGTTCTCTCATAACATGAGTAGTTGTTCATACCTATTCTTATTTATACTTGTTTATACAAACGTGTATCTATACTTGTTAAATTCATCTATACTATTTTGTCTGTGCTTGTTTATACCTTTTATACTTGTTCATTCTTATATTTGTTCATATTCTGAGTCATACTTGTACATACTTGTTTATCTCTACTAGTTTGTACCATGTACATCAATCTATATCTGTCAATAATAAGAATACTTGTATAAAATAGTGCTAAACCTTGTACACAAGTTTGTGGCTCACAACTTGTTAGGCAAAAATGAGAGCAATAAGATCTCAAAGACAGAATTGCTCATACTGTGGTGTGTGGCCAACCATAAACCCGTTAATAGTATCAAAGCCATCTTTGGTTACCAACTTCCTTGATAGCCAATTCAAAGATTTGGACAGTCAGGAAGATGGTTTCCACCCCACCTTGCTTAACTCCACATTTCTGGGAAAATCTACTTTCCATTCAGTTTTGAACAGGAACTCATCTGGAGGAGCAAGCTCAAGTGGGAGGGCAAGAAAACGGGCAAGAAATCTACCACGACTAAGAGAGGGAGAGCACGACAAACCTGAGGAAGAAGAAGCTGCAGCAGCAGATGACCAAACGGAACACCAAGGGCCGGGGACGGAGGCCCAATTCCACGCCATCAACACCATGATGGCAGAAATGAGAGACCTTAACCTTCGGACCTTCAATAATGTTCAACAAATGGACCAACGGTTCACTACCTTCGAACAGAAAATGGACCGAAGGCTCACGGGCCTTGAATATGTAGCGGCAGATTACTGTGAGCGCTACAACATGCAGTGGCCACCTCCCCCGGCCGATCAGTAAGTTGTCTTCTCCACCCTAACTTTTTACACTTGTTCTTTATGGTTTGTGATGCAATGTTGGAACTTATTGCATATTTTTAGTGTGAGGAGGAGGGGTAGACAAACTTACAAAAATTGTATAATTTTTAAATTTTTGTTGCGTCGTGTCTAGTTTAGTTTTGCGTTTTTCGGGTTTTATTTATGTTTCGCATGTTTAGGACCTAAAACCGTGAACCTCCTTTGAATCTAAACTTCGTTATTTTTCCTTGAGGGCTGAGAACCGAATCTAAGATTGCATGACAACTAGTTTAGGTGTAGGACACAATCCTTGTATCTGTAAAAGCATGAGCTAAAGTTTGCATTTAGACCCTACTTTTGAAGAAATGCCAAAATCATTACTTAGGTAGATAACTTAAGAATTGAAGGCATGTGATGTTAAACTTGAGTTTGGGGAGAACTAGTAAACACAAGATTGAAACCCAAAGAATTGTGAGTTGAATTTGAGCCTAAGAGCGAACATCAAAAAGCTCTTTTTCTTGACATTTTTGTGTGAATGCTTTGACTTGTGGAAAGATTATAGATTTTGCACCTAATACTGTGTTGAACCTACATGCAATGATTTGAGATGATAAACGATGAATCAGCCTCATTAGAATTAACCCTTTTCTTTACCTTATTTTCTCTTTTTCATCCACTCTAGGAAGCCCCTTTGAGCCTATACTTTTGTAGTTTATAGATTTTTCTTTCGTTCTAACCCATTTTTTTTGCAAACCATCACTGGGTTTGCTACTTAACCCTAAGTTTTTGCAAAGCTCACATCGAGCCTTTGTCGTTTCTAGCGTTTTATCTTTGTTTATGGCATCATAGTAGCAAGCCAAAAGGCTAAGAAGTGAATGAACACCACTATCGCAAAAAAAAAGAGAAATGGAAAAAGAAAAGAAAAGAGACGAACAAAACGGGGAGAACTTCATTCCCCAGTTCTTAAAATCAAAACGTCTCAAGAAAAAAATAATAATGAATAAAAAGCTTAGTCACTTCATACTCGCTAAAGCCATCTTAACTTTGTTTTTCTAGCGCTAGAACTATTAACCCTTGTTGTATCTTTAACCCTCTAACCACATTACAACCCCAATTCGAGGCTGTTTTTGATATCATCGGAGTCATATAGCATAGTAGAGGAACTCGGATGAACGTGCAAAATCAACGTAATCCTAAGCAAGAACATAAGCCGAGAGTAAACACTTTAGCCACCAAAATTGTGTGAAATGAGTGAACTACCTATGGTGAGGTGTTTTACTTAGCAATCCCCTCAAGCTCGTTTAATTGAACATGTGTCCTTTTTCTTAAAACATATGACCTATGATAATTGAAATGCGGCTTTTGGATATCGTGTCTCTACTTTGTATTTCCGAATGCATGTAATTACAGATGCTCGAAATTGTGTCAAGCACCTAGTCAAACCGGGAGGTTTTCTAGCTTGCTTGTGATTGCGGGTTTAGTTTTTTAGTTTACTTGGAGACAGGTAAAGTTTTAAGTGCGAGGAGGTTTGATAGGGGTCAAAAACCCCTATCTTTGGGTACGGTTTTAGGATGGGTTTTAGCGTTATTTAGTTAATAAGCGAGCAATTCTCGCATTTAAATGCTTTTGTGTGAGTTAGTTAGAAATTGGAAATGTTTTATTTACTTTTCGTTGTTTAGGCTCATTTTATGATCAATTTAGGCAAATACGGCCAAAATGGCATGCATATTATAATTCCGTTATCTTTTGAAGCTAATTGATCCGTCAAAAGTCGCACCAAACGAAGCGTTTGCTCAAAATAAGCGATTGGCGGGTTAATTTAGCCTTTGGACTAATGTTATCTGGAGTTTTTGTGCATGCGCAGGGATAAGTTCGGGCGAAAAACACATTGTTGGCATTCGGCAACCGCGCGGGGGCGTAACGGGCAAGACTGCTCGACGAACTGGCCTATTTTAGGCCAGCTCGCGGCGAGCTAGCCTTCGTAGGCCAGCTCGCCGAGCAGGCCCTCAGAGGCCTGCTCGGGCGAGCAGGGAGCCTGCTCAGCGAGCAGACCTGCGGGAATTGGTCAAAAAGACCAATTCCGCCCCCACGACTTCACGATCGGCCCCACGACTTCCTACCTGCATAAGGACATGAAATAGGTCATCAAAAGGGCCCGAGCCACGCCTATAAATAGGATTTTTTCAATGTAAATTAGTATCTTTCATTATTTGTAAATTACTTTAGCTTTCCCCTTGAATTTCCTCTCCATCTCCTCCATCTTCTTCGACCTCCATTGAAGCTCCTTCAAAGCTGTTCTCGAGGAATATTCAAGGTCCGTCCTTAAGACCTAGGAAGCCGATTGCAGAGTAGACAGGTTCCTTGAAAGGAATTTTCGTATCTCCTTTTACCTTTCCTTGTTTGTACTCTTTGATACAGTCTATGAATCCTAGGCTAATTGTATCCTGTGACATTATCCTTCATCTTTAATAATACTTTAGCTCTTATTTTGTTCTATGCTTAATTACTTAATCTTTGTCTTACGCTTTATTCAATTGGTTTAACTCATTCAAAAGCCTCAAAATCGAGTAGGCACATATTGTGAGCTAAATCTGACCTAGTCAGAGCCTAGGAGATTGACGACCTCTTAGTTGATTAAGCCCAAATTGCTGAGCCTTAGACCTAGTTTCGGCCTTACAAGGGAATCACGCACTAGGAACTTCAGGAGGGTAAGTAGGGTTAATCGCCTTGAATACAAGTGACTTAGATTAGGTTTTTAATCAATAGACCTAATAACCTAACTTCATTATTATCGTTCATACCATGTTCCTTCGGGTAATTGCATCAGTGAAAGATCAATTAGGAGTAGTATAACTTAATTAGGAGTAGTTTAACTTAATTAGGCGTAGAATAACTTAGCTAGAATTAGATAACTTAGCTAGGAGTAGTATAAGTCAACCTAGGAGTAGATTAACTTAAACAAACAAACTCAAAACCCACAAAGCCTAGATAACACCTGAGACCAAGTAATTCGATACTTGTGGTAAATAAGTCATGTGGATTCGATACATGGACTTTCCAGATTTATTACTTGATAACGACGGGGTACACTTATCCCTTAGTGAGCCTTGCGGTACCGAACGCCGTGAGGCGCATCAGGCCCATCTCGATGCTCGCTTTGATGCCCTCACCAACTCTTTCGCCTCATACTTCAACCTCCACGGAAATCCGCCTCCACCACAACCATAGTTTCCGTTTTTCTTTCTCTTTTCTGTTTTCTTTATGCTATTTCCTATGTTGTTCTTATGTTTTTAATGTACGATGTTGTTTCTATTTAAATTTGTTAAGTTTCATTTGTGTTTTGTGCTTTCGTTATTTCCGTTTTTATTATTTCGAATAACACCACACAGGGCGTACCCCATGGTACGCCCCGCGTACCCACCTTTTTGATGCTTAACAAAGCTCAGAAACTCAAACACGCGGGGCGCCCTGTTCCTGCACCTCGTGTA
This sequence comes from Euphorbia lathyris, assembly GCF_963576675.1. NCBI lineage: Eukaryota > Viridiplantae > Streptophyta > Magnoliopsida > Malpighiales > Euphorbiaceae > Euphorbia > Euphorbia lathyris. The sequence continues at coordinate 47,442,734 of NC_088914.1, forward strand.
TTTGAGTCTCTGACTCAAAACGCACTAAAAATGCTACCCTACGCGGGGCGCCCCCCTGGGCACGCCTCGCGTAGGGCCCCTGACCACTAAGGGTCCTCTTTTCCTTCCTTACTTTATTTTTGTTTTTGTTTTAACTTCTTTTTGCGATGCCCTTGGAATAGGCGTCATTTTAAATAACGCGGAGGGCCGTGCAACCCCGCACTTTTAGTTTGGTTTGCACTACCAAAAACAAAAATAAAAATTTAATAACAACAAAATAATTAAACTCACTTATTACTCTTTAAAATTTTCCCGACATGCTATCCCTCCTTCGGAAATTAATTAAAGTTCCGTTATTTGTCATCAAAAAATAAAAGCGTCGGAACATAAAGGAATGATTCAATTAAGAGATTTTAGTCTTGATCTTAAAGTTAGGGAATTTGTGCAAAACTTAGGATTAGTACTAAACTAAGACATTGAGTCTTAACCCAAATGTTATCTCCATAATAAATTTTTAAAAGGCAATAAAAACGGGATAGTTGAGAATTTAGCGAAAACGTGATAGTACACAATTTAAACCCGAATCTTTGTGAGGTATTCTTGAGCCTAAAAGAGTTCATACGAGAACTCTAATTCTTTCACAATTTTTCGAGAACTTTGACTTCACTCGACTCATAGAATTTGCATCCAATACCGGGTTAAGTACACTTATTTGTGGTAAAAAGGCAATAGATGATAAACCGAACCCACTTAGGCTAATTTTTCTTAATTTATTTTTCTCGTTTTCATTGAACATTAGGAAACACCTTCGAGCCTATTAACCAACTTTTTTGTTAATACCCTCTTAACATTTAACCCTTTTTCCTCTTGTTCAATTACCGACATAATCAAGTTGCACCCGAATTACCCGGAATAAGTCATGGCCTTAGCAAATGAGCACCATAAGTCTTCAAAATATTGTTTTTGTGCCTCTATCAAAACAAAGGATACGATAAAAATAAAAAGGCATTTTCAAGCTCCACCCGAGCAATTTTGAAGTATATTTTGTAAAATTCGCCAAGGCCGAAATAAGCAATGGTACGGTGCAATCACAAAACGGTATTTTTGAACTCGAGTTTCTTTAAACTAACCACTAAAGAAGCCACCCACATTACAACCCCCCTCCGGGTTCATTTTTAATATTGTCTAACCATATTTTAGGAGGAAAAACCCGGATGGAAATGCAAATTCAACATGATCTCGAGTAAGTGCAAAGAAGAGTGCTAAAACACCGACCCACCTAAAATTGAGCATAAGAGCGAAATCCCTTGGTGAGGTACTATCGGGTTCTCAAAAGATAATCAGCCCCCGTTAATATTGCCTATTAAATCTTGATCATGGAGGTTTCAAACAAGTTCCGTACTCAATTGTTTGCGTAGGTACTTACCGAAACCTTTGCACAAAACCATAACTTTGAAATCACGCACTTGGCAAAACCAACCTTCGGTTTGTTTCTTAATTTTCTCAATCCCTTGTCTTTCGATTTCTTTTACTTGAGGACAAGTAAAACTTTAAAGTCCGAGGAGATTTGATAGGGGTATTTTACCCCTATCTTTTAGCGTGATTTACGGGTTGATTTTGGATAAAATAAATAAGTTTAATTATAAAAATAAAGTGTTTTGATAAAATAAAGAAATAAAAATAAATCTTGTACTTTCAGTTAATTTTTCATGCTTTTGATTAGTTTAGGAAATAAAAACGTCAAGCTAACTCGGCTCTCAAGATTTGTATTTCAGGTACGAGCAAGGAGCGAAAATCTACTCAAATACGCGGGGCGTATAATCCTTTACGCGGGGCGTAAAACAGGGTGTCAGGAATAATTGCCTTATCCACAGACACCACGTAGAACTGACTCAGCATACGCGGGGCGTATGACACCTTACGCGAGGCGTATGACATATGTCGGAAATGATTGGCCTAATCCTGAAAGTCAGACTGCACTGTCTCCTTGAGTCAACTCTTTTACGCGGGGCGTACTTCAACTACGCACGGCGTAAAAGCTCCAATTCAAGCAATAAAACTTCAGAGACTCAAACACGCGGGGCGTGTTTGAGACAACAAGACACGGAATTGGTCCACATGCAGGAGATTTCTGACGGAATGGGCATATACGCGGGGCGTATCATGGGATTTCTGCACCAAATAATGTTGCTCCATACTTGTACCTTGTGAAGTTACAATTCTACCCCTAGCTTGATGTATAAATAAGAGTGACTAACACTCATTTAGACACCTTACCAAACCTTACCTTGAACATAGCTACATTTTGCTTCTTCTAGATAGTTGTTGTATAGTTTTGGTTTTAGATTCAGTTTATGTAATAAAACTCTCCCACCTCGAGAGCTTGTTCGGTTATTCCGGCGTTCCATCAACGTTCCGCTCCATCATTCATCACCAAGCTCGAGAGTTCCACCTCCAAGTCCTAAGAGACGGCCTTGAGTCCGGTTGGCTAGTTTCGAGGGCCGATTCTTCCCTCTTTGCTTGCTAATTAGCTTGCACTCTTCCTATGTACTAGGCTTGGTTGTATTCCTCATTTATGCTTTCCACATTTATAATATATGATTTGCAATTTCCGTTTCTATATACGTGTTGATGTTTATTACTTGTTTTGATACTCGTAATTGACTATTATGTAGGGAAACGCGATTTCCGACGCCATTCGGGCTATCTTTAGGGATTTATATAGGTGTTGCCCTACCGGAAGTGACGCTCCGGAAACCGTAGGAATTGACACACCACGGAACTTACGGGCCCTAATTTCTGATCCCCAGCATTAGACACGCCTTGACTAGGAACCACGTAGTCTAAGTACTTCACGGGTCGGTCGAACTACACGTAGTCGTCTTTGCAAGAGTAAATTGTGAATCGAATATATTCGGAGTCATTGCCTTTTATATTTATAACTTATCGTCACCCATATCATTCCGTGGAGTTTTCCGTTAAATAAACATGTGTCGCCAATAGTTTAGGAGTAGTTTGTAGTTGTGTCACACACCAATCCCAAAGTATACGCCGCTTAAATAATATACGAAACCGAGTCGTCTAATACTTGCAGTTATAAATCCCGTGGATTTGATACCCGGTCTTAACCGGATTATTACTTGATACGACGGGGTACACTTGCCCCTAAGTAGTCGTAGCGTCTAAGTAGAGTCAAGAGCAATTTATAAAGATCACATTCATAGACATAGAGTCCGCACTCATAATATATACATTTCGTCGTAGAAACTCTACCACTAGGCGCCGCGCTATCAATATACTTTAAATGATTCCATCGATTCAAGCTTATTTATACTACTACTAAAAATTCTTTTCAAATTTCGTTCATACAATAATAAATGCAAGGTCAATTTTATGCCATTAATGTGGCAGTATAATAAATGCATGATAAGTTAAAATTTTGAAACGAAAGAATACTGGAAGACGTCTTTTAATTATTTTCTGTCTTTATATGATGCATCTGTCTGAATTATTGAATATAGATTCATTATGGATATCGTGTAATTATATCTTCTAGTTAAATTATTATTACTATATTACTTGTTTAAGTTATTAGTAATTTCAATAATGGAGAATGGGAGATGACTGATGTAACTGGTCATCCTCAATTATTCTACCACTTTTATACGTAAAGAGTTGCAGCCTTTTTCTGATATTTCTTTCATTGATGATGGGAAACTGAAGAGTCTCCAACTGCATTGACATTTACATATAAATAACTGAAATGGAACTCTCTTCTGTGTTATGTATTCTAAAAAAACTATTAAAATACTTGAGGAGAATCCACAAATTAGGCGAGACCTATATACCTTCAAGAGAAGAAAAAATGTTTGAAGAACTAATGTCTAAACTTCCTGGGTTGCAATAGTTACTCATTTGTATAATTGTACCCCGGGAATTTTTGACATCAGTTGAGCAAACATTTATATATCAAGTTGATTTCATCTTATGCAGACGTATTTTGGATGTCTTCTGCCACTTTGATTCCATGTTAGCATTTAAACATGTTTTCTTTTAATTTGCTTATGTTATTTTTTGGGTTATTGATTATTTATTCATTTGGGTTTTGTTTCGGGTTATTGATTATTTATTCATTTGGGTTTTGTTTATCTGGTCGAAATGGGTGCCGACGTATTCTGGATGTCTTCTACCACTTTGATTCCATGTTAGCAGTTGAACATGCTCCTTCAATTCCCCTCATAACCAAGGTTCTCATTTTAGGTATTTTTATGTACAACACAATAATCTCAAATAATTTGGTGTTAATCTTAGAGGTAATATCCCCTTGTCCAGTTGGTAAAACAAATTCCCCTTGAAATAAATGATCATGTGTTCGAGTCCCCTTCTTTTTTGGTAAATATTATTTTAATTCGAACAAGTATGTATTTTTTATTATTATTATTATTGAAACCTTAATTATAGTTGAATCAATATATGAGAAGACGTCTTCCTATGTCCGTAAATATGCACGTTTAATATGAATGAGTTCCGAATTGCATTTAATGTATTTGTGAAATCAATGCATTCGAAAATAGAGCTATTAATTACTATTACTATTAAAACTAATTGATTAACAAACCAATAATATAACAAAACCTAATTAATTTACAACTATTATTATTAGTTTAGGCTAAGGTTACGTGAGGTAAAAGAAAAAAAATTGATAAAATAAATTATTGATTAAATATGACAGTAATTAAATCGTCTTAGTGAATTCGGGGTTAAAAATTAACAGAAATAGCTCCTTGTCATGTTGGTAAAATGAGCCACTTTGAATCTTATGGTCATGTGTTCGATTCCCCTTTTAAGATACTGTGAAATAATAATATTAGTAATAATAATAAAAAAAGGAACCTTAATTGTAATTGAATTAATGTAATATATTTGTAATTGTATGTATGAGGATATTATCACTTTTTATAAACATTACGATGTGTTAAATGACATTAATTGTTCATGGATCAGTTGGTAAAACACATCCTATTAAATCATTGGGTCACTGTTTTGAATCCCCAAGTAGGCAAATTTTTTTTTCCTGAGTTTCCCTCCTTCTTCCTCTTTACAAGAAGACCTCAAGTATGTATGTCATTATTTGAAAAATGAACACTATAGTCAATAAAATATAGCATTAATGTGGCGTTAAAATAAATGAATTGCTAATTTAATATGGTAAGCGTTCGCCAATTAGAAGACGCCTTCATATGTAAATGCGACCCATGTTGCATTAAATGTATTTCTGAAATCCAAGCAGTATATTTTTATATATAATGTGAATTCGAAATTGAGATAACGGAGCAATTATTCACACCAATTAATTTATATTTATAAGTTAAGAAAAAAACCCTTATGATTTATAAATTGTTATTATAATTATTATGTTAAATTGTTATTATAATTATTATGTTAAATTTCTACCAAAAAAATTATTATGTTAAATAAAATATTATTAAACAAAAGATCCGAAAAAATAATTACAGAACATAATCATTCAAATAACGAGCTGAGAAGCCATAAAGACTTATATATCGAGATCATGATTATTAATTAATTACGTCAGACGGTTTTAGGTTATGATAAGGTTTCATGACCTCAAAATTAAAAAAAAAATATTATTAGATAAATATATAACACAATCGTTCAATTAATGAGCTGAGAAACCCTAAGGAGTTTTGTATGGAGCTAGATTATTACGACAAGGTTTCATGACTTCAAATAAAAGTTAAAAAAATATATTATTATATGAATATAGAACACAGTCGTTCGAATAATGAGCTGAGAAACCCTATGGACTTTTATATGTAGATCATGATTATTACTTAATTATTCACACAAAGATACGTTAAGTACGACGGTGTTAGGTTACGATAAGGTTTCATGACCTCAAAATAAAAATAAAAATATTATTAGATGAATATAGAACACAATCATTCGAAGAGTCAGCTGATAAACCCTAGGGACTTTTGCATGGAGCTAGTGATTACTACTTAATTATTACTTGATTATTACGACAAAGTTTCATGACTTCAAATCAAAGTTTAAAAAAATATATTATTATATGAATATAGAACACAGTCGTTCGAATAATGAGCTGAGAAACCCTAGGGACTTTTGTATGTAGATCGTGATTATTACTTAATTATTCACACAAAGATATGTTAAGTACGACGGTGTTAGGCTACGATAAGGTTTCATGACCTCAAAATTAAAATAAAAATATTATTAGATGAATATAGAACACAATCGTTCGAAGAGTCAGCTGATAAACCCTAGGGACTTTTGCATGGAGTTAGTGATTATTACTTAATTATTACTTGATTATTACGACAAGGTTTCATGACTTCAAATCAAAGTTTAAAAAAATATATTGAAACCTTAATTGTAGTTGAATCAATGGTTCAAATAGTTATATTTGTATGCATCAAGCTTTCCCTCTATATAAAGTTGGTTGTATAATATGACAGTAATTAAATGCGTCTTAGTGATTTCGGGGTTAAAAATCAACAGAAATAGTTCCTTGTCCTGTTGGTAGAACGAATACCCTTAAATTTAATGGTCATGTGTTCAATTCCCCTTTTCAGCAAATTTCTTTGTTTATTGATTTTTATTAAATTTGGACAACCATATTGTCAAAGATGTATGCAACTTTTTTTAATATAAGATACTGTGAAATAATACCTTAATTGTACTTGAATTAATGTAATTTATTTGTAATTGTTCATGGATTGTTTTCCCTTTTTATAAACATTACGATGTGTTACATAATAGTAATTGTTCATGGATCAGTTGGTAAAACACCTCCTATTCAATCCTTGGGTCATTGTTTCGAATCCCCAAGTAGGCAAATATTTTTGCAGAGTTTCCCTCCATCTTCCTCTTTACGAAAAGACCTCTAAGTCATTTATGAATGTCATTAATGTGGCGTTAAAATAAATGAATTGCTAATTTAATATGGTAAGCGATCGCCAATTAGAAGACGCCTTCAAATGTGTTTTAGTTTTCCAGCTATACATGTAAATGCGATCCATGTTGCATTAAATGTATTTCTGAAATCCAATCAGTATATATTTATATATAATGTGAATTCAAAATTGAGATAAGTGAGCAATTATTCACACCAATTAATTTATATTTATAAGTTAAAAAAAACCTTATGATTTATAAATTGATATTATAATTATTATATTAAAGAAAATACTATTAAACAAAAGGATTGAGAAAATAATTACAGAACAATAATTACAGAACATAATCGTTCAAATAACGACTTGAGAAACCCTAGGGACTTATATATCCAAGATACATTAAGTATGACGGTGTTAGGTTACGATAAAGTTTCATGACCTCAAAATTAAAAAAAAAATATTATTAGATAAATGATCGATAAAATAAATATAGAACACAATCGTTCGAATAACGAGCTGATAAACCCTAGTGACTTTTGTATGGAGATCGTGATTATTACTTAATTAGTCACACCAATATATGTTACGTCCGGTGGCATTAGGTTACGATAAGCTTTTATGACCTCAAATTTTTTTTTAAAAATATTATTAGATAAATGATTGATCACAATCGTTCGGATAACGAGCTGATAAACCCTAGGGACTTTTGCATGGAGATCGTGATTATTACTTAATTAGTCACACCAATATACGTTACGTCCGATGGCATTAGGTTACGATAAGGGTTCATGATATCAAAATAAATAAATAAAATATTATTAGATAAATGATTAATCACAATCGTTCGGATAACGAGCTGATAAGCCCTAGGGACTTTTGCATGGAGATCGTGATTATTACTTAATTAGTCAAACCAAGATATGTTAAGTCCGATGGTGCTAGGTTACGATAAGGTTTCATGATATCAAAATAAATAAATAAAATATTATTAGATAAATGATTGATCACAATCGTTCGGATAACGAGCTGATAAGCCCTAGGGACTTTTGCATGGAGATCGTGATTATTACTTAATTAGTCAAACCAAGATATGTTAAGTCCGATGGTGCTAGGTTACGATAAGGTTTCATGATATCAAAATAAATAAATAAAATATTATTAGATAAATGATTGATCACAATCGTTCGGACAACGAGCTGAGAAACCCTAGGAACTTTTTGCATGGAGATCGTGATTATTACTTAATTAGTTACACCAATATACGTTACGTCCGATGACATTAGGTTACGATAAGGTTTCATGACCTCAAAATTTTTTAAAAAATATATTATTATATAAATGATTGATAAAATAAATGTAGAACACAATCGTTCGAATAACGAGCTGATAAACCCTAAAGACTTTTGTATGGAGATCGTGATTATTACTTAATTATTCACTCCAAGATACATTAAGTACGACAGTGTTAGGTTACGATAAGGTTTCATGACCTCAAAATAAAAAAAACAATATTATTAGGTGAATATAGAATACAATTGTTCGCATAATGAGCTGATAAACCCTAGGGACTTTTGCATGGACCTAGTGATTATTACTTAATTATTCACATTATGATACGTTATTTAAACCTATGCAAGGAAATAAAACCTTTTTTATATAGAAGGCAATAAGACATTAATTGCACATGATTATTACTTAATTAATACTTTGAATTCCACACCCTAACTATATTATCTTAAACTTAATTCAATTATTTTGTTTTAATTCTGTTTTAGATGTACTCGTGTATCTTATATTATACTTCTTAAATGCAACCTAGACAATAATTGTTCCGAGTTCAGCTGTTAATACATACTAATTCTAAGCGTCAGATCACATGTTTGAGTCGCTTGTTTATCAAATCTTTTTTTTCCTAATATTATCTTTTAATTTGACTGAACATACTTTTATGAGTGCTTTTTTTTATGTGGTGCCATAAATATAAATTCGAAGACGCCTTCTTATTGGTAAATGTGAAAATTTATAAAGCTGTACTCCATTTATAATAATTGTGAAATTAACCACCAACTTTCAAATACTATTCGATTTTTTGCCTAAATGTAACCAAGAAAAACGAAGAGTCACATTAAAAAAGGCTATAAATAACTCATATATAGGAAGTTGTGCATTTTTTTATTCAATCAATACTTTAGCAATTAAAACTTTCTTATTTTTAAAATAACAAGGAATCAAACCATATACAATACCAAAGCATATAGATACATACCTATTCATCCACATAATCCATACATACCTATTTGTAAGAATTCGAAAATGGCTAATGACAAGAAATGGCAAAGTTTAGTTGAAAGGAGGGTGTCACCTTTGAGTAGGCGAATCAAAGCAACAGTTAACCGTAAAAGATGTGATTCTCAAATAGATGGAGTTACTAATGAAGCTGTAAACAACAAACTTCAGACAGAAGTTCCTAGAGTTGTGACATTTTCAGATTTTAATTTAAAACACAAAACATCTCCTAAAGAAATACCTTTAATGGAATACATCTTTTCAAATGCAAGTTCCAGGTATAATTTTAAAACTTTTTTTGCAATTTGTTTTTATATTAATCATTGGAGTTGTTATGGTTTTCTAAAAAAGGTTTAATTTCATCTAATACAGCGAAATTATAGCTCAAACCGATATTTGTTCACTAAGTCGGTTTGATTTTCGTTTTCTCGGACCAAATGAAGAATTGGAAGTTGAGGTATTATTTGTAAATAAATATCTAAAATATTGCATACAAGATATGATGCTGGTCTTTTTACATATTAACAGGTTGTTACAATGGTGTCATCAATATTGACAAAACATGCAAGGTCAACCTCAAAAAATGGTGGTAAAATAAACTGATATCTACCAGCAAGAATTACAGTAGGCTTTTTTTATTATTATTTTTGTTGTGATACACTTACATGTCATTGTTGGTACCAACCTTTTATATTTCTCCAAACACAGAAAGAGCACTTGCCTCAACATAATCTACCATTGTCCAAATCTTGGGAACGTATGAGATATTTCGAGCGCTACATAGGTCTACTTGACGAGTGCAATGAAGTAAGCAACTACATAGATATAAGTTCAAATTTTGTATATAATTCTTATATAAATTCTAATGTAGAAGACGTCTATCAGATTTATATCCCTATTTTACATAAAAATCACTTCATTCTATCCCGGATTATGATTGACAATGGAGTAGTAGAAGTTTGGGACTCGATGGCTCGTCCCGACACACCAATATATCATAAGACATTGATTGTTGGAATTGTAAGTTTTATTTGATTTTTAATACTACTTCAGTTCAAAAAACAATTATTATCTTCTTATGCAATAATGTATATTAATAAATGTAGTTACGCGCGTTAGACATGGGCTTCAAGGAACAACTAAAAAGCAAACCTGCAAATTACAACTTCGCTAGCTTTGCAATTGTCCGTGGAAGAAATGTTCCTAGACAACCAAATAATTTCGACTGTGGAGTTTTTGTGATTTTATTTATGATCAAGCATTGTCAGGTTGATTCAAGTACTTTTCAGGTAATATTTATAATAGTCATTGAGAATTCATTTTTTTTAAAATACACTACACTTTATTAATTCTATTTTTCTTCCGTTTGTTTTGTAGTTCAACTCCAATGAAGAAAGATGTCGAATAGCTTGGTGGATTGCAAAGTCGGACTATAATAAGAGGAAAACCGAACTATTAGAAAAAGCACAATCGTTTATTTAAATTACAATTGTTATTGTGTTTTTTTTGTAAGCTATTGTGCATGAATTACAACGTACGAATTAATTGGTAGTATGTATAATTGGAATCGTTTTGATATATGTTTTTTTTTTACTATTTATTCTTAATGCATCACAAATTGCCAAGTCTTATTTCCCCACTACTTAAATAATTCAATTATGTTAAAATAAATACACTTACTTGAAAATAAAAAATATTTAACATAAACATTGTAACGACTCGCTCCGTTCTTTTTAATATGCTAATGAAATATTAGTGAGACTAATAACATTAATAATTTGCCCACATCAATTTGTATGTCTTAATTTAGTTTATTTGCATAAATAGGAGGCAAATTAGAGAAACCGTTTTAAAAAGTCGTCTTTATATAAAAGCACAATTTAATATTTCATATTCTTTTTAAAAATATACGTTCAAATAAATATAAATGACTCAAAAAATAAAATGAGATTCAGGGGGTTTGAAACCCCAACCTCTCTCTTGTAATTGAAACAACTCAAACCAACCCATCCAATTCAAATTATTGAAATCATTTTACATATACTAATATTAGAGGTGTTTTGGGGGGGTTACAATATGTAATTAATGTCGACACAACTGTCCATTAATAACGTTGGGGCTCGCGAAAATTTGAATTTAAAATAAACACAAACGGTAAATTGGATTACTGTAAACATTTTATCAACAAATTTCATTTCAAATATAATTGTTGAAAGGATATGGAGAGCTCAAAACAGCATGCTGATTGTGAAGACCGCAATGTCCAAAATAGTAATGATGGAAGACATGAGGAAGAGACGACCGATGTCAACGGAGATGAGTTGGTTGTAGAAACAGGGGCGGACGGAAAATGGATCGAACCAGATATTGAAGAGTGGAATAGCCTACTCAAATTTCTGGAAATCAACAAAGATCCAATGGATATACAGTTATCGAACTTCGATAACAAGAGACTTGTAAGTGTTGAACAAGCTGAGTCTTTTTATATGTTATATGCAAAGCTGGTGGGGTTTAGTGTTAGGAAAAAGTTAAAAAGGAAAGACAAAAACAATGATATAGTTGTTAGAAGTTGGGTTTGCTCATGCGAAGGTAAACGAGAACCAAAATATTGTAATACAGAAAATAGGATTCAGGAAGTACGTCCTGTAACAAGACTGATGTGTGCAGCGGAATTCAGAATTAATATCAATAAGGTAAATAAAAATTGGATAGTTAAATGCTTCAATACCAGCCATACACACAAACTAGCAGTATCGAGCGAAAAAATATTTCTGAGGTCTCACAGAAAAATAGATGATCCTACTAAGGAGCAAGCATTTTCAATGAAGAGAGCTGGAACTAATACATTTCAATGTTACAATTACTTTGTAGAAGTAAATGGTAATTGGAAAGATTTAGGATTCCTGAAAAAAGACCTGTACAGGGCAATTGCAAAAGATAATTCAAATTTGGATGATACCGACACAAATAGAGCGATGTGTTTACTTGAATCGAAAAAAGGAGCAGATGATAAGTTTCTCTACAAGTATGAGGTAGATGAGGATAGACGACTAAGAAATTTATTCTGGTCTTACGGGAGTTGCCAAATTGATTACAAATTGTTTGGCGATTGTTTGTCTTTTGATGCTACTTACAAGACTAACAGGTATGTTTTCATAAACCCCTTCTTAGTTACAATAAAATCTAATAAGTTTTTACTATTGGATCTCTTCTTTGTATTTGATTCATAATACTCCTTACAGGTACGGAAAACCATTGGTTATTCTACTTGGATCAAACAATCATGACAAGACATGTGTGTTTGGATCTGCACTCCTCCAAGATGAGACAGCAGAAAATTATGTTTGGCTATTGGAAACATTTTTAGGGTGTATGGATGGCAAGATGCCGAAAACAGTACTAACGGACGGTTGCAGATCAATGAGTAAAGCACTAGAAGCTATAATGCCGGGAATTCCACGTCGTATTTGCTCGTGGCACATATTGAAAAATGCAGTTGCACATATTAAAGCCTCAGGTTTCAATACAGATTTTAGAAAGTTTATTTTCAGGTAAAAAAACTATATTTATGGTTTTAAGTTTACGATCCCTTTGATACTAATTTCATTACTGGTTTCAATACTGATAACGCGGTTTATATTTTTTTGTAACACACTAGATACTACGAAGAGGCCGAATGGGAGATTAAATGGAATGGGATGGTAAAAGAATACAATTTGGAAGCCAATGCATGGATAGAGGCACATTATGCAACTAGAAAGCAGTGGGCAGACACTTTTCTTCGTGGTCATTATTTTGGCGGTGCAAAAGCTACGGGCCGATGCGAGTCAATGAATTCTTTGTTGAAAAAAGACTTGGATAACAAAATATCATTGTGGAAGTTTTTCAAACACTTTGAGTTTTCTCTGTCAATGTTACACTTCAACGAGATGGAAGAGCACTATAGAACCAATATGACCGAAACATTGCCCAACCAAACTTCGATGCCAAGTGTGGAGGATGATGTTTCTTCAATTTTCACCAGGGAAATTTATAAAAGGATAAAGCGGGAGATGCAACGCTCGGAAAAATATGTTACCATCATAAACCGTGAGGAGAATCAAGCTGTTTGTAATGTAAAACCATTCGGGGGTAAAGTGGCAAAGCACACGGTTACGATTTCCGATGATCGAGCAACAATTCAATGCGATTGCTATTCATTTGAGACGAAAGGAATTCCATGCAGACATATTTTTGCATCTATGAAGAGTTTGGAGATACTAAATTTCCCTGATTGTTTGGTCAATCGTCGTTGGCTGAAAGATGCTAAACATTTTTATTATTTAACCAACCATGAGGAAAGAAAGTACCCTCATCCAGAATCAGCTAGAAATTTGAGGTACGGATCACTTTCAAAGAATTGTGGTATAACTTCATACCTTGCTTCAAAATCAGAAAAATCTTTTCAAAGGGCTATGCAAGTTGTATCTGCATTGAATGTGGAATTGTCCAAATACCCCGCAGAGGACGAGACCCAACATGGTCAAAATGCTGAAGGAACGTTTCATGATCCTGTTTTGGACTCCACTGTTAGCAAACAAAGGGGTCGACCTACCGTGGCTAGTACGCTGAAATCAAAACAGGTTGCTTCTTCATCAAAACCCCAAAACAAAGGCCAGACCAAAAGAAAAAGAAATACTCCTAACCATTGTAAAACGTGTGGTCGGACTGGTCATGATTCAAGGAATTGTCATAAATTTAAGGATGACGATTTGGAAGAGAACTCTGATAGCAATATTGATTAGTTCATCGAATGTCAATCTTTACTTGTTGTACCTTTTCATTGCTCATTTAATATTAGCTACAACATAATTTAGCAATGTTATATCTTATGGTTGTTATTTTTTTTAGTAACTTAAAAAACAATACAAAAAAAGGATATCTTTCATTTAATTAAACAATTTGCAACTCATACTCAAATCAGAAAGAATTGTGAACAATTGAGTGAGACATATTACATAAAGAGATTACATCGTTAAAATAGTATAGATTTTATTGATAGTTATACGATTCTGATATATATGGCATAAGAAGACATCTTCTTCATACTTATGTTTCAAATTTCTGCAAAATATGTATACGTCTTCTTGATCATATTCCTCGTTACAAATTGTTGCAGTTTTCATAATTGAAGCATCAACACCTTTATATACCCATAGTTTTATCACTTCCATGTAGACATCTTCTTGATCATACTCCAATCCCAAATTTCCAATTCTAATTGTATATCCCAAATCAGAAATTAACCGAATACATAATTATATAAATCAACTTAAATCCATAAGCTTATCTTCAACTTCATGAACTTTAATGAAGTTACTAATAAAAATGGTGGTCGTAATCAGAAACCAAAATCGATTTATGAATCAAAGGAAATCGAAATACCGTCCATGTATTATATTTCGAATCAGAGGTGTTAACGATATATATTTCGAATCAGCCAGAAAAAAATTAACAAGAATGATATGTATTTATTATAACGATATGGATCTCGAATCAATCAAAAAAATTAACATAAAAAGACCGTAAAGAAAGATATGGATTTAGTATCCATGAGTAAGATTAATACAAAAATTATTATAGAACCAGACACCAGAGGTATAGCGATGGTGAAGAAGAAGAATTTAATGTGGTGAGAGAAACCTTTTTAAAAAAAACGTAATAGCCTTTATTAAAAAACGTAATGGTATTTATCATGGAGAGAGAAATATGTATTTAGGTAACTTGGTAACCTGCTATAGCAGATCACCTATTGACTCACCATGGGTGGAGACTCACCATTGAAAACTCCTCTATATATATATATATATATATATATATATATATATATATATATATATGTTTCAGAATATAATGATTTTGTTTTGATTATCAAAATTAATTTATTTAAAAGTTTGTTTTACCTAAATATTTGATATAATTAATTCAAAGCGTTAAATGAATTATACGAATTAATTAGGATATTGATAGCTCCCATTTGTATAGGGTTTTTAGGATCATTTTAGTTCGTTTTTGCTTTATTTCCTTTTAATTTCAGTATAGTTTTATTATCTTTTAGTTAAAATTAGCAATTTCCGGTATTTTTTGCATTTTCTGTGTTTTCAGGTGTTTTTAGGCCTATTTGAGCATTTTCGAACCAGACCCATGCCTATTTGAGCATCGATATAACTGCTTCGATATCTCGTAGCGTTCGCACCGAGTTTGATTCCCAAACAACTCTTTCAGGTGCGCGACCATGGAATAGGCATCCATCTCCTCATGTTGCCTTTTCAATTCTGGTGTCATCGATGCAAGTATGATGCATCCCGCGTGATCATCATCAGCCTTATGCTTCCAGTAAGCATTGATCTCTTCGATGGGTGCATCACAAGCCGGGGTAGGGGGTATTGATGTATCAAGTACATACCCTATCTTATCGAACTTCAAAACGATTTTGAGGTTGCGATACCAGTCGGTGAAGTTTGAACCGTTCAACTTGTTATCGGTAAGTATATTTTGCAGATTGGTTTTAGTCATGATTTTAGGAGTGTTTTAATTTAACCTGAGAGTGAGAAAGAGTAAACGTATATTATTCATTTGTTTTAACGTGTATCAATCTAAAATTATAGGTCTTTAATTTATTTTAAATTGCTCCCACTATTTTGCCAAATTAATAGCCCTCCATATTAATTCGAAGAATAGGATCCTAACTCCTGAAATTTCACCTTGAGTTTACTCAACAAGCTAGTCTCATTTGTTAGGTAGATTCATACAATCAATCACATCAACAATGTGATTCCTAGGTTATTGGGTTACTAAGCACATTAGTAACTAATATGTTATTCATATTAATCCCAACCATATTGCCCATTAGTTTATGACAACATGAGTTTACCCATCCAATTATCATAATCTAATTTAAGTATTACCCCATATTCATGAAAAAGCGATTTTCGATAATTCAGGTGTTACCATAAGACCCCGAGCTTGAGTTTACTCAACAACCCAAAGGCCCCCAGTACTGCCGGCTGAATTATAATATTATTAGGGAGGGACAACCGATTTTAATAACTTGCTTATTTACTTAACTTTTAATTAGTGAGAGATTTTTATTTTAAGTCTCATAATCTAACCTAGTCTTGATTTGCTTTAGCATACATCAGACACATACATTGGCGTTATGGACATATTATCTAAATTATTTCGCTGAGCCAGAAACGGAATAAAAGGCCAAACCTAGGGAAATACTAACTATTACATATTTCTCTTTAGGTCCTCCGTCTTCTCCATGGCGCCTTGAAATTACATCAATATTAATTTCTATACTACTAAAGAAAACTTCAATTGACTTGAAGGGAATTAGATGAGAGGAGAAATTACAATAGATAGTAGATAGGCAGGACACGCATGCCCTATTTCAAAAATACCAAAAGACTAAATAGAGGGTCCAAATATGTCCATAACTCCAAACATGCATAGACTCAATTAAATAAATTTAATTGGTTGATTACATAAAATATTTATGTAATATTTAGGTTAATCACATTAACTTGTCAAATTAACTTTCATCCAATTTTAATTCTATCAGTTCTGTATCTTATATATTTAATTAAAATGTAACAATTACATGTTAGATTAATACAACTATACAAAACTTTTATTACACATATCCCGGTTATTTTGTTTTAATTCATTTAACACTTTTGATTTACAAATAGGTAAAACAAACTTTTAAATAAATTCTTTTATTCGATAATCAAAACAGAAAACTATTAATTTCTGAAACATATATATATATATATATATATATATATATATATATATATATATATATATATCAGAAAAGAAGAAAATCTTTATCTGTTTTATCTTTAGAATCAATAAAACTAACTTTTATCAATCTAACTATAAAACTAATAGATTTTGTTATAATGATTATCAATCAAAATAATTAGGAATATATGCATAATCAATTTTAATTAACTATTAATTAAAACTTATTTATCTTTAGAATTAATTAATCAAAACAGTTTTGTTAATTAACCTAACAATAATTATTTATTCAATCTGATTGAAAAACCTTTTAATTTTCATATATGAAATAACGGATTTAACGCAGGCTCTGATACCACTGAAGGAAAATAGGCAAACGTTTGGCAGCGGAAATATAAAATTTTTAACATATTTCCTTAAACCAAGATCCGTTAATCGTTATTTCATATAAAGAGGGATAGAAGGAAATACCTTTTGATGAACTATCTACCGTTGCAATCAAAGTGCCCTCAACTCTAGATCCGAGTTCACGAGCACAAAACAAAACACAAATCAAACGATATTAGAATTCAACCAAGTAATAACAATCAAGATAGATTGCCTCTAATTAATCAACACAAGATCAAGGATAAAGAGAAAGAGATGAAATCAATAGAATGGAAGCGAGCGGAGCAATTTCTTCCTCTATAATAGACTGGTCAAAATTCTCTCTCTATTAGGGATTAACCAAGTACACCTATAAAGGGGGATATATATAGTCTCTTGTATCTAAACTTTAGTTAGATAGAATTAGGTTACTTCTTTTTGAGTTTTATTCTAAAATAAAACTTCATAAATATTATCTATGGTTTTTAGATAACTTCTTTAGAGTTTTATTCCAAAAATAAAAACTTCATAAATATTATCTAAAGTTATATCTAAATATAAAGATAATATTAGGTTGTTTGGTAGAATAATATTTAGAAGCAATTTAATCACTTTAAATCTTCTAACTTAATTATTCCATAATTAATTTATCCACAATTATAATCTAATCATAATTGACTAAAATAAATTAATTCTCACATGTATATATATAATACATGTATTTCCCATTTCATTATTTGGGCCTTTATATTGGGCTTCCATCTATTAATTAACATTCATTCCTCTTTTGGTTCCAAGTCTTATGTGTGACCCATTAGGTTCTTATTGCTTCTAGCCGTATACAACTATTAAATTAATTTTCTCAGAATTATATTTAATCTTTGTATAACGGAATGAGTGCGCGAACTGTGATTGGCTGATCTGAAACATTCCCCTAGATCTATAAGAAGACAGGTTGATTCCGTCGTTGACCTTTCCGTATTAGTTACAGTATAATTCGATCCTTTGTCAACTACATCCTTGAACTGAATCTTATGACTATGGGCAATGTCAAGTCACATATAGCGAGACGTTCGTTTTACTTGTACAGGCCGAGTTAACTCCAATTAGATAGGTTAAGTGAAATCTGCATTTCAAGTCTTAAGCTATCACTTTGCAATGATTTAGAGTTAAGACTTCCACAAGCGATCCTTGGACGTATCTCCCATTTATCAGGAGTGAAAAATGCTCAATCCAATGTTAACTACCCTACAATTACTTCCTGTGATACCCAACGTCTGCCGTACACACCCCAGAGTCATCCCTGTTATGGATCGTGTTACAACAGGATCAAAGTATCACATTCCATAATCCAGAATCACTAATTAACATTCATTTGAGTCTTAGGATTACTTATATCTATTAATACCAATGAGATGAACAAGTGACAAGGATAAATCTACCCATCCTGTTATCTCAAGCCGGGTCCCCAATCCTAATGAACTCCATTCATTGGATCCATATAACTGTCTAGATATCTGCATATCTGAAGCTTGTGAGATCAGCTCTCTGTCTCGACAGAAAACATTGTTACATGCAAGTCTCAACAGTGTTATGTCAATCCCTATTCAAAACATATCACTTGACTTGGGGTGGATTTAAGTTTATTAGTTTATTATAATGTTTCATCTCACTTCATGCTTGTATGAACACTTTATAATCACTTTAAATAAACTCAGGGATTTCCTTTTATTAGACTTATTTAATTCTTTAAAGGAGGTTGCCTTTATACAGTTATGAAATCATATCTTATTAAAACAAATGATATAAAGAACAATTCATTTACATTAGGTTTATATCCTGGAACAATTGTCTATAGGACACTAAACCCCAACAGGGCTACGGCTTTAGCCTTAGTTACCAAAGAACCTAATGCTTTGCATGACCTAGGGTATATGCCTAATCAAGCCGTCACCCGAATGCATGTGAATAGGTTAGATGGATCTTGATCACATTTGTATTTCTTATTAGGACAATTACCGTCAATCACTGGTAAAACGTAAAGCTGAACTCCCTAGACCCATACATAGGATTTAATCAAAGGATTCCTCAGCCTAGATTGTGCCATCCATTGATTCACTTTCTACCCTGTCAATTGTTCACTTTATTTTGTTATGTTATTGCTTTCAATTCATTTAGTTAATTATTAAAAATCCAAACCTTTATTCAATCCTCTAAACAATTAGATCACTCTAGGTAGATTTACTAATGATAACAAATAGTCTTTGTGGTTCGATCTCGTGCTTAGCACAATATTACTTGTTGCGATAGGATACACTTGTCCTATTAAATGCTATATACTTTACGAGCATCAAGATATGCATAATACTGATTTTGTACATGTTATATTAATCTAATACGTACTTGCTACAATTTGATTAGATTAAATATAAAGGATACAAAATTAACAAGATTAAAATTGGATGTAAATTAATTTAAGTTGTTAATTTGATTAACTCAAATATTACATAAATAGTTTGTGTAATCAACCAATTAAATTTAATTTAATTGAGTCTTTGCATGTTTGGCGTTATGGACATATTAGACCCTCTATAATAGTTATTCAGTCTTTTGGTATTTTAAATAGGACATGCATGTCCTGCCTTCTCTTACTCTCTATTGTATTTCTCTTCTCATCCAATCCCTTCAAGTAAATTGAATATTGTTGTAATTCAAGGCGCCAAGGAGAAGACGGAGGACCCAAGAGAAATATGTAATAGTTAGTATTTCCCTAGGGTTGACCCTTTATTTCGTTTCTGGCTCAACGGAATGAACTTAGAAATACGTCTATAATTGTCAATGTTGAATGTATGAGTGTCTGATGAATGCTAAAGCAAATCAAGACTATGTTAGATTATGAGACTTTAATTAAAAAACCCTCACTAATCAAAAGTCAAGTCAATAAATGAGTTATTGTAAAAATTGGTTGCCCCTCCCTAATATTATAATTCAGCCGGCAGTACTGGGGGCCTTAGGGTTGTTGAGTAAACTCAAGCTCGGGGTCTTATGGTAACACCTGAATTATCGAAAATCGTTTTCACGAATACATGGTAATGACTTGGATTAGGTTAGAATAATTGGATGAGTAAACTCATGTTGTTCTAACCTAATGGGAAATATGGTTGGGATTGATAAACGAAACATATCAGTTACTAATGTGGTTAGTGACCCAATAACCTAGAAGTCACATGGTTGATGTGATTGATTGCATGAATCTACCTAATGAATAAAACTTAGCTTGTTGAGTAAACTCAATGTGAAATTTTAGGAGTTAGGATTCTAGCTCACTAAAGGGTTTATGAATATCCTTCGAATTAATATGGAGGGTTATTAATTTGGTAAAATAGTGGGAGCAATTTAAAAACATAAAAGTCCAATGTATTTAAATTGTAAATGAATTAAGCAAATGAATAACATCCGTCACTTTTTCTCACTCTCAGGTTTAAACAAATCGTACTCTAAAAACAATCATGTCGAAAACCGATCTAAGAAATATCCTTTACCGATAACAAACTGAATGGTTCAAACTTCGCCAACTGGTTTCGTAACCTCAAAATCGTTTTGAAGTTCGAAAAGATAGGGTATGTATTGGATACGTCGATACCCGATGCTCCGGCCGATGATGCACCCATTGAAGAGATTGATGCCTATCAGAAGCATCGATCTGATGATGAACATACAGGGTGCATCATACTTGCATCGATAACCCAGAACTACAAAGGCAACATGAGGAGATGGATGTGTTGTGAGTCAGCACAGGAGATTTAGAAGAAGCTGGAAGTCACCTATGAATGAACCAGCAAGGTTAATGAATCCAAGGTGAATCAGCACATGAGGCTGTACGAGCTGTTCGAGATGAATGATGGTAAAGGAATTTCTGAAATGAACTCAAGGTTCACCAACATAATCAACGAGCTCAAGAGACTCGGCAAGAACTTCACTGAGGAAGAACAAGTGAAGAAGATACTGAGGAGTCTTCCCCAAAGCTGGCAAGCGAAGAAGACTGTCGTTGAGGAAGCTCAGGACTTAACCACCTACAAGTACAATGAGCTTATTGGATCTATGTTGACCCATGAGATCTCAATGAAGAAATTCGAGGTGAAGGAAAAGGTTGAGGACAAGAAGCAAAAGTCTCTTGTCATGAAAGCTGACTCTACTGATGGTGACTCATCGGACGATGAAGAAATGGCCATGTTCACCAGAAAAATAAAGAAGTTGTTTCGCAAGAATGACAAGTACAGCAGGAAGCCATTCAAGAGAAATGACAAGTACAAAGTTGAGTCAAGCGACAGCAAATATAAGAAGGAAAGCGCAAAGCCCATCATATGCTTTGAATGTCATCAAACTGGCCATATCAAGTTAAGTTGTCCTACTCTGAAGAAGGACAAGAAGAGTAGTAGGAAGGCAATGGTGGCCACTTGGAGCGACAACGATGAATCATCCTCATCAGATGAATCTGTTTCATGGCTGATGAGTTTGCTGACCCCTGCCCTTCTGAGCAAGCTGACCCCTTATGTGCATCTGACAATGAGGAACACTCAACCGAGGTAATATCTTTACCTTTGCTCAGAAATGAAATGATTAATGCCATGAGTGATCTCTACACACTTGATGCGTGTCGTCTAGTGGTCGTATTTCTTACGACGACAAAATGTGTATTATGATGAGTGCGTTACGACTATGGATGTGATCTTTATAAATGCTTTAACTCTACTAGACGCCACTACTTAGGGGCAAGTGTACCCCGTCGTATCAAGTAATAATCCGGTTAAGACCGGGTATCGAATCCACGGGATTTATAATTGCAACTATTAAACGACTCAGTTTTATACGTTATTTAAGTGGTGAATACTTTAGGGTTGATATGGGGACCAACTACAAACTACTCCTAACTACGTGTGAGGCGAATTTATATAACAAAACTCTATGAAGTGATATGGATGCGATAAGTTATAACTATGACAAATAACGACTTCTAATGTTTATACGGTTGATGGTTTGCTCTTGCAAAGACGACTACGTGTAGTGTAACCGACCCGTGAAGTACTTAGACTACGTGGTTCCTAGTCAAGGCGTGTCTAATGCTTGGGACCAGAAATTAGGGCCCGTAAGTTCCGTGGCTTGTCAATTCCTACGGTTTCCGGTTTGTCACTTCCGGTAAGGCAACACCTATATGAATCCCTAAAGATAGCCCGAATGGCGTCGGAAATCACGTTCTCCTACACAATAATCAATTATGAATATCAAAACAAGTAACAAATATCAACACATATATAGAAAAGAAGATTATGAATCATAAATTATAAATATGGAGAATGTAAATATGAATTACAACCAAGCCTAGTACATAGGATGAGTTCAAGCTAATTAGCAAGTAAAAGGGAAGAATCCACCCTCGGAACTAGCTAACCGGACTCAAGGCCGTCTCTTAGGACTTGGAGGTGGAGCTTTCGAGCTTGGTGAACGGAGAAGGAACGGAACTTTGACGGAATGCCAGAATCAACGAACAAGCCCGAAAGGGGATAGAGTTTTGCTAAAATAAAATGAAATCTCAAACTATATTACAAGAGCTTAATTTACAAAAAGTTGTATATCAAAAGGGGTGTATCAATTGAGTGCTAGTCACTCTTATTTATACACATCAAGCTAGGGGAAAAATCATAATTCCACAAGATACAAGCATGGAGCAACATGATTTTGTGCATATTTCCCATTCCTACAAGCATGGAGCAAAGCATGGAGCAACATGATCATAATGACCCATTCCTCCAATAATTTCCTGCATGTGGACTTAATCCGGGTCTTGTTGTCTCGACCACGCCCCGCGTATAGTGATATACACCGCGCGTGTTTGAGCTCCTGGCGTTTTATTTCTTGAAATACACCATTTACGCCTTGCGTATCCTAAAATACGCCTCGCGTACCGATGGTTGACTTAGGAGACAATGCAGTCTGACGTTTATGATTGGGCTCATCATTGCATTTACGCCCCGCATAGATTGGGGTACGCCCCGCGTATCAATGGTTGGATCCCACGTGGAGTCTGATGATAAGGCAATTATTTCTGACTAAGTGCTCCACGCCCCGCGTATTTTGGTAGATTTCCACTCCTTGCTCGTACCTGAAATACAATTCTCGAGAGTCGAGTTAGCTTGACGTTTTATTTTCTAATATTAATCAAACATAAGGAAAATTAACCGAAAGTACGGAATTTATTTTTATTTTGTTATTTTATTAAAACACTCTATTTTTGTAATTAAACTTATTTATTTCATCCAAAATTAACTCGTAAATCACGCTAAAAGATAGGGGTAAAATACCCCTATCAGTGCATCATACTTGCATCGATAACCCATAACTACAAAGGCAACATGAGGAGATGGATGTGTTGCGAGTCAGCACAGGAGATTTAGAAGAAGCTGAAAGTCACCTATGAATGAACCAGCAAGGTTAATGAATCCAAGGTGAATCAGCACATGAGGCTGTACGAGCTGTTCGAGATGAATGATGGTGAAGGAATTTCTGAAATGAACTCAAGGTTCACCAACATAATCAACGAGCTCAAGAGACTCGGCAAGAACTTCACTGAGGAAGAACAAGTGAAGAAGATACTGAGGAGTCTTCCCCAAAGCTGGCAAGCGAAGAAGACTGCCGTTGAGGAAGCTCAGGACTTAACCACCTACAAGTACAATGAGCTTATTGGATCTATGTTGACCCATGAGATCTCAATGAAGAAATTCGAGGTGAAGGAAAAGGTTGAGGACAAGAAGCAAAAGTCTTTTGTCATGAAAGCTGACTCTACTGATGGTGACTCATCAGACGATGAAGAAATGGCCATGTTCACCAGAAAAATAAAGAAGTTGTTTCGCAAGAATGACAAGTACAGCAGGAAGCCATTCAAGAGAAATGACAAGTACAAAGTTGAGTCAAGCGACAGCAAATATAAGAAGGAAAGCTCAAAGCCCATCATATGCTTTGAATGTCATCAAACTGGCCATATCAAGTCAAGTTGTCCTACTCTGAAGAAGGACAAGAAGAGTAGTAGGAAGGCAATGGTGGCCACTTGGAGCGACAACGATGAATCATCCTCATCAGAAGCTGATGCCACTGAGTCAGCAAACATCTGTTTCATGGCTGATGAGTTTGCTGACCCCTGCCCTTCTGAGCAAGCTGGCCCCTTATGTGCATCTGACAATGAGGAACACTCAACCGAGGTAATATCTTTACCTTTGCTCAGAAATGAAATGATTAATGCCATGAGTGATCTCTACACACTTGTCAAAAAGTGTAACAAGAAAGTACGAGCACTCAGCAGGCGATGTGATGACATTGAGGAGGTCAAGCTCAGTGACCTTCGTCATCTTCTCCAGGATAATACCAGGCAAGATGAAAATTTAAAAATCTTGCATAGGTTTGTCACTGAGGTCCAATCAGATTCTAAGAAACTGAGTAAGGACATCACATCTATTCAGAACCAGCTCAAGGTTCCGAATAAGAAAAATTTCCATTAGTACGCTGAGTACTCAGGTACTGGTCAGCGGAAATGGACTCCCCAGCAGAACGTTCAATGTGACTTCTGTGGGAAGAAAGGACACACGACAAAAGTGTGTTGGCATGCTCAGCATCCAGGTGCTGACCCACCAGTAAAGTATCCCCAAAGGAAGGTCTATTGTGACTTCTGTGGGAAGAATGGACACACTACCAAAGTGTGCCGTCATAAGATTAAGTATGATGTATCACCTGCTCAGTCTAACAAACGAGGACCCAAAAAGACTTGGGTACCTAAAGATAACTAGTTATATTGCAGGTAGGCCTGAGGTGTGCTGAGAAGTCAAAGTTGTGGTACGTTGACAGCGCATGCTCGAGGCATATGACTGGTGATGAAACTCAGTTCATCACACTTGTGCGTAAATGAGGAGGAAGCGTAAGTTTTGGTGACAACAAAAAGGGTAAGATAGTAGGTTCAAGAACCATTGGTGGTAATCCTACTATTGAGTCAGTCTCCCTAGTCAGAGGACTTGAATATAACCTACTAAGCATAGCTCAGCTGTGTGACAGCGATAGGAAGGTTATATTCGATGCCACTGGATGTAAAATACTCGAGGGCAAAACAAATGAGTTAATTTTAACTGCCCCTCGTGTTGACAATGTCTTTATGCTGAATTTGGAAAAGAAGTTTTCAAAAAATATATGCTTAGTTTCAAAGGAAGAAAATTCCTGGCTATGGCACATGAGACTTGGTCATGTGAGCATGGACCTCCTTGCCAAATTAGTAAGAAAGTAATTAGTTGAGGGACTGCCCAAACTTAAGTTTGAAAAGGATCAATTATGCAATGCTTGTCAGTATGGAAAACAAACTAAGAAATCTTTTCAAAGTAAAAATATAGTCTCAACCAAGCGTCCATTAGAGTTACTACACTTGGATCTCTTCGGACTAGTCCAGCCGCTGAGCTTGGGTGGTAGGAGATTTTCCTTGGTCATTGTAGATGACTTTTCTAGGTACACTTGGGTCATCATACTGAGTAGTAAAGATGAAACTTTTGAGATGTTTTCAACACTGGTTAGAAAACTTGAAAATGATAAAGACCTAAAGTTAGCTCACATTCGAAGTGACCATGGTGGAGAATTCAAAAATCAGCTGTTTGATGAATTCTGTGAAGCCAGCGGCATTGACCATAACTTTTCTGCTCCTAGAACTCCTCAACAGAATGGGGTAGTTGAAAGAAAGAACAGAACTTTGGTTGAAATAGCCAGGACAATCCTGAGTGAGAATAGGCTTCCAAAGTACTTTTGGGGAGAAGCTGTTAACACAACTTGCTACATTCTCAATAGGGCTCTAGTCAGACCTATACTGAAGAAAACCCCCTATGAACTTTGGAAAGGACGAAAACCTAACATAGGATATTTTCGTGCCTTCGGTTGCAAATGTTTTATTCTAAATACTAAGGACAACCTTGCTAAGTTTGATTCAAAAGCTGATGAAGCTATCTTTTTAGGCTACTCAACAAACAACAAAGCATATAGAGTTTTCAATAAACGAACTTAGGTCTTAGAAGAGTCTATACACATTGAGTTCGATGAAACTGACCCTGTAGAGAAGGTAAATCAAACAACTGAGGATGATCCGAACTCAACACCCGCTGACCAAAGTACAGCTGCTGAGTCACTACCTCAAGGACTGACCAAAGGTAAAAACGAAACTCCAATTGTTTTCACTGACCAATCTGAACCTACAGAAATTGTTGAAACACAACCTGCTGAAGACATTACACTACCGAAAGAAATCAGAGTCCTAAGAGGACACTCTGAAAGCCACATTCTCGATGCTGCTGAGAATACCCTGATGATAAGAAATCAACTCAGGAGATACCTCAGCAATGTAGCATTCGTCTCAGTTCTGGAACCAAAGAATTTTTCAAAAGCTGAGGACGATGAGTTCTGGATGGGTGCAATACAAGAGGAGCTTGACCAGTTCAGAAGGAATGAGGTATGAGACTTAGTGCCAAATCCAAGAAGCCAAAAGACCATAGGAACAAGATGGGTCTTTCGTAACAAGCTGGATGAACAAGGGAACGTAGTCAGGAGCAAGGCAAGACTCGTAGCTCAAGGTTACAGTCAGCAGGAAGGTATTGACTACGGTGAGACCTTCGCCCCAGTGGCAAGGCAAGAAGCTATTGGAATACTATGTGCATATGCTAGCTTTATGAACTTTAAATTGTTTCAAATGGATGTCAAGAGTGCATTTTTTAATGGAGTTATAAATGAGGAGGTTTATGTTAATCAGCCTCCAGGGTTTGAGGATCCTAAGTTCCCAAACCATGTCTATAAACTCAAAAAGGCTCTGTATGGTCTGAAGCAAGCACCATATGCTTGGTATGAAAGGCTGACCAGTTTCCTGCTGACTAGAAATTATGTCAAAAGAAAAGCTGATGCAACCTTATTCACTAAGAGAAAGGGCAAGGATACCCTGATAGCTCAAATATATGTTGATGACATCATTTTTGGTGATACTAATGAGTCTATGTGTAAGGAATTTAGTAAGCAGATGCAGACTGAGTTTGAAATGTCAATGATGGGAGAACTCAACTTCTTCCTTGGACTTCAAATTAAGCAAGGCAAGAATGGAATCTTCACCAGTCAAACTAAGTATGCCAAGGAGATATTGAAGAAATACGAAATGGAAAATTGTAAGTCAATATCTACCCCAATGGGCACTGACACTGTCCTCTGTGCTGACGAAAATTGTAAGTCAGTAGACAGCAAATTGTACCGAGGTATGATTGGCTCTCTACTCTATCTAATGGCAAGTAGGCCAGATATTCAGTTCTCAGTATGTTACTGTGCAAGATATCAATCTAACCCTAAGGAATCTCATAACATAGCTGTAAAAAGAATCCTTAGATATTTGCAAGGCTCAGTGAATGCAGGTTTATGGTATCCCAACACTCATGATTTCACACTCCTTGGATACATTGACGCTGACTATGGACGAGACAAGCTTGAGCGGAAAAGCACTTCAGGAGGATGTCATTTCCTTAGAAGCTGTCTTGTGTCTTGGTTCAGTAAGAAGCAGTCGTCAGTAGCCCTATCAACCACTGAAGCTGAGTACATTGCTGCTGGAAGCTGTGTTGCCTAAGTTCTATGGATCAAGCAATAGCTAGATTACTATGGTGTTCAGACTAAAATGATTGAAGTCAAATGTGACAACAAAAGTGCCATTGACCTGTAAAAGAACCCAATCCAGCATAACAGGATGAAACATGTCAGTATAAGGCATCACTTCATCAGAGATCATGTACTCAAAGGTGAGATCAAGCTGACCTACGTCCCAACGGATGAGCAGCTTGCTGATATCTTCATGAAGCCGCTGGCTCGTGAGCAGTTCAGCATACTGAGAGAAGCTATCGGTATGTTTAATCCTCTTCAATAAAATTCCAAGTACAATACATGCTGAGTGATTATTAACATGCTGAGTTGATATGCATGCTGAGTGATTTTACTATGCAAATGTATAGATCTGTTTTATATACTCAGCACTTGAACTGCTGAGTACCTACCTTGCTGAGTAAAGCAACTTGCACAACTAGGTTTTGCACGCGTATTTAAGTAGCCACTAGGATGACGTAAGCATCATCATTAGTAAAACCATGCATCGTATTTTGTCATTAATATCAGTAATAACTGATGATAGATGGTTCAAATTCCCACTGTTACCCTAACCTATCGAATCAACCCTTACCGGCTATAAATAGTGAAAGATTTCTCACTATTCACTTTCTACGCTTGATATTCGAACTCGATCTCTCTCTCTCTCTCTCAAATCCCAAATCCCTCTGCATTTCTCAAGAACATTCAAGAACACCATATCTGGTGATTCTCAAAACCTTTCCGATGACCAATACGAAGACAACCATTCAGACATCAACCCTTCCTCTCCACCTAAAAAGGAGTACCAGGACACCTCCTCAGAAGAAACTCAACATGCCCATGGTCAGCATGACCAACCAATGGCCGAGGTCAGCATCCTTGGTTAGAACCCCCACACTGAACACTCAACTCCTTCCAAGAAGAAGAATCCAAATAAGGACAATGCCCCTAAGGAACGAAAGTTTTCACCTGCCTTCACAAACCTTGAGAACCTCAATGTCATCCCCTCAAGATGGTTCTCAAAGAGCTTTGTCGAAGCTGAGAAACCATACCGCGAGTGGATTTCTAAAAACTACTAGACTAAACTCTTCTCCCTATATGGATTGACCTATCCTAGGCTAGTAACCCAGTTTTACGAAAACCTAGTAGTTGATGATAACGTTGTTGACTATATGGTGACCCACGTTAATGGGACCAAGATAGTGATCAACTCGTCATACCTAGCCGTACTACTAGATCTAAATGAGGAAGGAATAGAACTGAGGAGAACAAATGATTACAAACACGTAAAGTTTGACAGTGAGTTTTGCAAGCCAAAGAGCCACGTAGGAGAAGTCTCAACCACGTCTCTTGGTCAGCCCCAAAGGCAAGCTCACTACATACTGACCAACTACCTTTTCCCGAAGGTCAAATCCACCTCCTCAGCGTCCAACTTTGAGCAGTGTTTCATTTGGCACATGCTGAAGTGTAAACCCTTAAATATGCCCGTATTCCTGATTGGGGCATTTCAACGAAGCACTGGGGTTCTTCGAATGGGTTCCCTCATCACCAAGATTCTCAAAGACCATAAAATCGGCTTTAAGGGTGAGGACATCAAGTTGGGCACAGAGATCACCTCTGAAATCCTGAGTGGATTAGCACACAGCCTCCCTTTCAAGTCTAAATCCAAGAAAGGAAAGGAAACCCTAGTAGAGGAAGAGCAAGCTGAGCTGCCCAAAAAGGAGAAAAAGAGGAAAGCTGACACCTCCTCTGAACCAAAAGCTAAATCTACCATTCAGGCTGTCAAGAAGGTTAGACTGGTGCTGACTAAACCTTCCCATACTGAGTCACCAAAGAAGAAAATTGCACCTACTGAGTCAGCACAGAAAAGACCTACTCCTGAAACTGAATTTGAGGACGAACCTGAGCAACCCCTAAAGAGGAAGAAATCTTCTGGAGTTCAACCTTTGGATGCAGCTCCCCTAGACTTTGCCATTCCAAAGGACTCATTCTTCCTGCGATCTCAGGGAGTCAATATTGAGGAAACTCCTACTGTTCAGAAGGAGAAGCCTATCTTTGCTGAGAAGCAGAATGTTGATGCGAAGACAAAGAATGCTAAACCGAGTAACTCAGCTGCTAAAGTGCAGGCTGATAAGCAAGGAGCTGAGTCTCCTGAGAAAGACATGGTTGTTGAAGAGCCTACTGAGGATGTTTCCCCTGAGTCAACTGAACCTATCTCCGCTGACCCTTCTCCAAAATAAAAAAATCCCAAGGGAAGCAGTGAAAAGCAGTTCAAGCGGAAGTCACACAAACCAAGAGTTTTTGACGTTCTGGATGACTCACCGCTTCGAGAGCCCATTGTTGACCTGACCGCCTTGGAGTTCAACTTTTTCGCCAATCCAACCGAACCCACTCAACAGGTCAAAGAAAAGCAAGCCTCTGTTTCTGGCTCCCAGGAACATGCCGAAGCTCAAGCCAAAACGGGCCCAACCTCTGCCGACACCGCTGCTCCATCTTCTACTAAGCAAGTATCGAAGCATCTGCTGTTCAAATCAATGAACAAGCACCTGAAAAAACTCCTGCTCAGGACAATTGTTGAGCGATTTCCGCAAGTGCACGTTATACGCTTGTAGTAATAAAAGATATCGATCCCACATGGAACGTTTTTTTAAACAAAACTTATTTATAATCGGTTAAATTTACTTTTAGGTTTATAATATGGAAAATCGTTTAATCGGTTTTGGTTTTGAAATTGCTAGAATGAGAATTAGGTTAGAGTATGAAAACGTTAGAAAATATTCTGATTTAAGAATGAATTTGCAAGATAGGAACGTTTAGTACTTTTTAGAAAAGTAAACGAATGTATTTGTTTGCATTAAGCAAAGAAAACAACTTTAAACTTTGTACGAATTATAAAGATGAAATAAATGACGGAACCTCTAATTAATTGGCTTTGAACATGATAAAACCCTTTCGGGATAGTTGCCCTTAATCAAATTAAAACTCTTTCGAGATAATAATTTGCCTAAGTGTTCAACAAAGTTTCCTTATAAAGATTTTGGATTAAATACGTTTTAATGAAAACACCAGCAGTCACTTTAGTGGATTGGTTACCATAAATGCTGCATAAAAATCTATCGAATAGAACAGACTTTATTAGATGAAATATAAATTGATACAAGTTTACAGAGAACATGGAGCATGGAAACATTCGACGGCTTGCAAGTGAACGGGTTGATCAATCCTTTCCTTGGGTTTCGTTAGAGTTTGTCAGGCTCAGGGGCGGATCCTCTACTCAATCTTCTCGTTGAATCTTCGTAATAGAGACTGGGTCGGTCTACTACCAAAATGAAAACTAAACTGGAACAATGTCTAAACGCTACTAAACGTGTTATTATTTAATAAACAATGTGTGTACATCATATTGCTTTTTACAGAATCGAAATCTAACTTCTGAATCACTTGATTCGGAATTTCTGCATAAATTCTATACTAATCTCTTTTTCTACATATCTTCAACTCTCCACCAACTCTTTATTTATAGATGTTGAAGAGTCTTGATTGAAGTGTCGTGTCCGTTGTGAAGGATTGTGTCCGTTGCGAAAGGACGTCTTTATCCACCCGAACGATTGCGTTTCGTCGAAAACGAAAGTGTGTAACTAGGCTTCTAAAATCTCCTGCTCGTACCGAGAATATTAAATTCTCTACCGAGAATGGGGGAGCATCAATTGGTCTTCAAACGAAGGGAAGGAGAAGCTGAAGAACGCGTGTCGCGACCGAGAATTTGGGGGCCGCGGTCGCGGCACGGAACGTTTTTCACTTCTTCAGCTTTCGTTCTCGTCCTCGATTTGGCGTTATTAATTTCTGTCGTCTTCGACTCCTTTTGTAGGGTTTTTCTTCTGTTTTCGAGCTCTTTTCATTCCTATTTGGATTTTACCAAATATTTATGTACCTTACAAGAAAGAAACATATTCGAGAGTAAAAGCTTCCTAAACAGTTATAAATAGCATAAATTCGTAGCAATATTGATGTAATTATTGATGATATTTTAGGTATATGTTGGGCTTAACAACAATCTCGAGCTGACTCCTCCACAAGTCACAACTCAGCTCCATACTGATACTGAGTAGGTAGATACTACTACTGATCAAACACCTCCTTCATCTGAGCAGTTAGTAAACCAGTCAGCTCCCGCTACTGGAATCACCTCTGAGAATTCCGCTCCTATTGCTCAACCTTCCACACTTGATCAAGCTGGCACCTCCAATCTGGTCAGTAAACAAATATCCAAATACATGCTGCTGCCAACAACACGGCCCCTGAGACTCCACAGACCCATGATGAAGATGATCCTTTCATATTCTTAGATGCCTCTGAATCGGGTCGAAGAATCATCTACTCAGCCCATGCGCTTATACAAGAAATCAACCAGTCTCAAGCCAATACTGCTGGATCCGCTTCTGTTGAGCCAACTCAACTCTCAACCATCACGCAACTTCTGATCGAACTAAAAGATCTTAAGGAGCTGATGAATGTTATAACCTCCATGGTCTCTTAGCAGCCTAAGCAGGAATTCCTTGTCAAGTTGGCGACCCTTCACGTGCTGATGATCCATCATATGGATTCCATCGAGGGCAAGATCAATGCTATATCTGCCGTGAACTCAACGGTCGCCAAATCTGCTGAAGTGACTCACTATTTTACGCAGCTAAACTCTGAGCTGACTGCCACTCGAGACTTAGTTTCCTCCACCTCTCAGTGCATAATAGAACAAGTAGCTGAGGCTGTGCGCCTACTGAGCTTAACCCGCGAAGAGATGGAAACTGACCAGGCTAAGACTAATGAAATCTTTCGCTATGCCAAGTCCACATATGAGCACGTCAGACATCAGTCCTCTTAGCATCATATCTATGATGCCTCTATACTGAGAATGTATCATCAGTCCTATGCCAAAATGACTGACTCTATTACTTGGATGGGTAAGTCACTTGAGTTCATACTCAGTGTCATCAGTTCCCACATGCAAATCCTAGCATCCAACATGGCAGGAGGTCTGAAGGTTTTTGAAGGTCTGAAAGAGAGTACGAGTCAACTCCAATAGTACTCAACTTTACTGACTCGTGCTGTCAAAACGGGGCAATTTTATGCTTCTGCCCCTCAGCCCGGTGATGCTGGCAAAACGGGGGAGAAAAATAAGCAATCGACAGAAGGAACTCAACAGACAAAAAATCCAGGATCAACCCAAATCCAAAATCCAATCAAATCCAAGTCAACATCAAGAAATAGAATTTTCTTCTTTAACTTGTGTTTTTTTTATATTTGTTATTGGCATGTTTCTTGTGCTGAATGAATATATATATATATAAATGTATCTTTTACAACACTGAGTTATTCACTCACTGTCTTATGCTATTTGTTTATCTGCTCTATTGATCTAATGCATGACCTTTCTCAAATGTCTACTCACTTAGAAATCATTGAACAAAATAAACTAAAACTTGTGAACATAAATATCATACAAGTACTTGGCCACTGAGTAAAACTACTCAGCACCAATTAACTTACTCAACTTACTCCTACTTTGATAACTGAACTTAATCTTCCACTTAACTAAGTATCAAAACTGAGTAAAGACAAGATGTTCCAAGTACTGACCTTCATCTGAAGCTGACCTTAGACTTACTTGATTAAACCTTAAAATGTTTAAAGTAAAACTAAGTCAGTGGTTCAACCCTTACGGGGGAGAACTTTCAGAAGTTAAGAAAAGGTCAACTATTATGGGGGAGCTCAACACAGAGTTCCTTATTGAATATTTTTGCCAACATCAAAATGGGGGAGTTTGTTGAAACACCTTTCCATATGATTTTGATTTGATAAAATTATTTAAGTAAAATTAAATCTCCATGATAAAAATATTCTAACACATTAAATTTAAATGCTTTGATTTATTGTACTAATGCGTTTGTTCAATGTTGAGTAAATTGATTTATAAGATTAAAGATATTAAGAGTGTAAGGCCCAAAAGCCCATAAAAGAAAGTCAAGCACAAGTCAATGGTTGAAAGCCACATGGCCCAAGCAGACCAAAACGCAGCTCAAGCTGAATGAAACGCAAGCCCAGCAAAGAGAAGGATCGAGAAGCCTTTGTCTAAAAGCTTCAAGACGAAGCTGCTGAGTTGTGCGACAAGGAAGTCAGGTCAGCGGCTGACCTGAACAAACTTGGAGACAAAGTATTTCTACTTTGTGTAAAGTTCAGAAGACGCAGGAAGCTGTCTGGAAGACTTTGCCACAAATGTAGAGACACTCTGACCAGCCTGACGAAAAGCATCTGAGCACTGCCGAAGACAGAAGATACAAGAATCTCATTGGCCGAAGACACTGAGTACTGACTGAGTGAAAGCGACAAGAAGCCATTTCCCTCCAACGGTTATTTCAAAATTCGAAATGACCGGTGCCTCAAGTGTCACTATAAATAGTCCTCTCAAACGCTTCATTCGATGCAGATCTTCATCAAGTCGAAACACTGACCAAATTGTTATTCGAAGTTCTGTGTTAGAAAAGCAAAGCAAATCTTACACCAATTTATATTCTTGTGTAAAAGTCTAGAGTGATTCATTTTGTCTAAAGTGTTCTTAGAACAAAACACTTATCATTTCTAGAAGTATAGAAATGAGAAGCTGAGTACTCGGTTATAGTACTCAGCGGTAGAAATATGATTGAGTAGAGGAATAGAGGAAGGTACTCTTGTATACTCAGTTGTTATTGTAAAAGGTTTGTGCTCTACCTTTAAAGAGCTAAGTAGAGGATTCTGAAAAGCTCGGAAGGAATTCCGGGGATTGGACGTAGGCGGAGAGGCCAAACCAGGATACGTCTGCTGAGTAATATCTTTCTAACCCTTTAACTCCTTTATATATTGCTTGCTAAAATACTGCCTAGTAAAACACTAAAAAGAACATACGCTGAGTTGAGTAAACTGAAAAGCTGAGTTCAAGCATAGACTTAAGTGTTATTTCCTGACTCAAGATCAAAAGCAGTATTAGTCACCCGTTGACTAAGAGTGTATCTAAAACTTACTCAGCATCATTGTGCTAAAAGACTAAGTTAAAGTCTTTAACGTAAAAACAAGTCAGTCTTAGTGACAAAAATTTTAAATAGTTCCTAACCCCCCTGGAACTAATATTGTCACATTACACGGGACCAACAAGATGCCTATTCTA
The DNA here is from genome assembly GCF_963576675.1 of Euphorbia lathyris. Lineage (NCBI taxonomy): Eukaryota > Viridiplantae > Streptophyta > Magnoliopsida > Malpighiales > Euphorbiaceae > Euphorbia > Euphorbia lathyris. Next base: position 47,477,978 of record NC_088914.1, read on the forward strand.
TTGTCATGCACTTGAAAGAGTTGTTCGGGAAACAAACTCGTTGTGAACGTTTTGAGATATCAAAACTGTTATTTCGCTGCAGGATGCAAGAGGGCACATCTGTTATGACACATTGTGTCAAGATGATCGGCTATATCACCAAACTTTCTAGTATTGGCTTCGCGATGGATCATAAACTAAGTGTCGACTTACTTCTTACATCCCTTCCAGAAAGTTATTCCCAGTTCACCATGAACTACCAGATGAATGACTTACAGACCTCTCTTGAAGAGCTCGCCAATATGCTCAAGACTGTTGAGCCCAACATAAAGAAAGATAAGGTGGTACCCGCTCTTGTAATTGAGGGATCAAAGAAGAAGAAAGGGAATTTTCCCAATCCAAGATATCCCAAAAAGAACAAGGGAGGCAAGTCAGCCCAGGCCAAAGGGAAGCAAGTCAAGAAGTCCAAAGGGGAGTGCCACTTTTGTGGTAAAGATGGGCATTGGAGGAGAAATTGCACGGAGTACCTAGCTTCTCTCAAGAAGGGAAAGAACGGTGCTTCAACTTCTAGTATGTTCTATATTGAAATTAATTCAATTTCGCAGTCTGAATCTTGGGTATTGGATACCGGATGTGGATCTCATATTTGTACAAATATGCAGAAACTAAAGCAGACTAAGGACTTGAAGAAAGGAGACGTGAATCTGTGAGTTGGAAATGGTGCAAGGGTTGCCGCACTCGCGATTGGAGATTATGATCTACACCTACCATCAAGACTTGTAATAGAATTAAGGAACTATTTGTATGTTCCAGAGATGTCTCGAAACATTATTTCTGTTAGTTGTCTAGTTGATGATGGTTTTCATGTTTCAATTAAGAACAATAATTGCGAATTTTATAGAAACAACATTTTCTATTTTTCAGGAATATCATTAAATGGGATTTATATTTTGAATGATAAGATTTCTACTTTCACAATTGATACCAAAAGACTTAGACTAGATAATTCAACTTACTTGTGGCATTGTCGTTTAGGCCATATAAACCAGAGACGCATGCTTAAGCTACATCAAGATGGGCTTATAGACTCGATTGATTGTGAATCAATGGGAACATGTGAGTCATGTTTAAAAGGAAAAATGACAAAGACACCCTTTAGCAATAAAGGTGAGCGTGTATCAGACACTCTAGGATTAATACATTCGGATGTATGTGGTCCTATGTCAGTCCAAGCAAGAGGATGATTCAGATACTTCATTAGCTTCATAGATGATCATACTAGATATGGTTATATCTATTTGATGAAGCACAAGTCAGAAGCTTTTGAGAAATTCAAATGCTTTAAGAATGAAGTTGAAAATCAAACTAGAAAGACTATTAAAATACTTCGATCTGATCGAGGTGGGGAATATCTTTCAGAAGAATTTATGAATTATCTAAATGAATGTAGAATATGCTCACAATGGACGCCTCCTTATACACCACAACATAATGGTGTATCAGAGAGGAGAAATCGAACCTTATTAGATATGGTACGATCCATGATGAGTATCGCATCTCTTCCAAAATCATTCTGAGGCTATGCCTTAGAAACTGCCCTATTTACCTTGAACCGAGTTCCGACCAAATTCGCCAGTTTCACACCATTCGAACTGTTCGTTGGTAAAAAGCCCCTCTTCTCTTTTATGAGAATATGGGGATGTTCAGCATATGTTAAATGCATTGTGTCAAATAAATTAGATCACAAATCTGACAAGTGTTTCTTCATTGGATACCCAAAAGAAACCATGGGATATTACTTTTATCATCCAGATGATCAGAAAGTAATTGTATCCAAACACGCAGTGTTTCTGGAGAAAGAGTTTCTAGAGGAAACACAAAATAGAAGCGTAGTTGAACTTGAGGAAGTTCAAAAGGAATCACATGCTGAAACCGCGGAAGAGGAAGTTGAACCTGAACCTGTTTCACTAGATGAAACACAAGTGTCATATCCCACTCGTAGGTCTCAAAGAGTTCGTGAACTCCCAGTTAGATATGGTTTTCTAGTGGGAGATAAAGAACTGGTTCCCGTGTTAGATGACGAACCCGAAACCTATAAAGAAGCTCTTGCTAGTCCAGAATCTAAAGCATGGCTTGAAGCCATGAATTCTGAAATGGACCCTATGTATACCAACCAAGTTTGGACTTTGGTTGATCCACCCGAAGGGATAAAACCCATTGGGTGCAGATGGATCTTCAAGAAGAAGACGGACATGGATGGAAAGGTTAGTACCTACAAAGCTAGGTTGGTAGCGAAAGGATATCGTCAAAAGCAAGGAGTTGACTATGACGAGACTTTCTCTCTAGTAGCCATGTTCAAATCCATCAGAATATTGCTTGCAATTGCCGCTCATTTTGATTATGAGATTTTGCAAATGGATGTGAAAACAGCTTTCCTAAATGGAAACCTGCTTGAGGATGTATACATGATGCAACCTGAAGGTTTCACATCGAAGGATGCAACCAAGGTTTGCAAACTTCAAAGGTCCATTTATGGACTCAAGCAAGCGTCTAGAAGCTGGAACAAACGTTTTGATGAAACCATAAAACAATTTGGTTTCGAACAAAACTTCAAAGAGGCTTGTGTTTACAAGAAGATAAGTGGGAGCTCAGTCGTTTTTTTAGTACTATATGTTGACGATATACTACTTATGGGAAACGATGTTGCAATGTTGCAAACAGTAAAAGTTTGATTATCTGGTAATTTCTTCATGAAAGACTTGGGAGAAGCATCTTACATCTTAGGGATTAAGATCTATAAAGATAGATCGAAAAGATAGCTTGGACTATCCCAGTTTACATATATTGACAAAGTCCTAAAGCGTTTTGACATGCATGAATCGAAAAGGGGTAACTTACCAATGGTCCATGGTGTCAAGTTATCAAATGATCAATGTCCTAAAACGAACAATGATAAGAATTGAATGGCTATAATTCCTTACTCTAGTGCGGTTGGTTCGATCATGTATGCCATGCTTTGCACTAGACCTGATGTGGCGTTCGCATTGAGTATGACGAGTCGCTATCAAGGGAATCCAGGATTTGATCACTGGATTGCTGTCAAGAACATTCTTAAGCACCTTAGAAGGACCAAAGACATGTTCCTCATATATGGACTCAGAGAATTGAAAATTGAAGGAGATTCAGATGCTAGCCATCTGACTGATGAAAATGATTATAGATCCCAATCAGGATACCAGTTTATCCTGAATGGAGGTTCAGTTAGTTGGAAGAGTTCCAAGTAAAGAAGTGTTGCTTTCTCGTCGACTGAATCAGAGTACATCGCAGCTGCAGAAGCAGCAAAGGAGGCAGTTTGGATTAGGAAGTTCATAACGGAACTAGGAGTGGTACCTGACATTGTGAATCCTATTACTTTGTATTGTGATAACAATGGAGCCGTTGCACAAGCAAAGGAACCACAGTCTAATAATGCATCTAAAGATTATCTCAAGCGATGTCATCTCATTAAAAAGATTATAGCCAGGGGAGATGTGAGAATAGAAAAAGTGCCTACTGAGGACAACGTTGCAGATCCATTGACCAAGCCATTACCACAAAGAGCTCACGATAGACATCTTAGTTCTTCTGGTATTAGTTTCAGGAACAATTGGCTTTTAGTCCAAGTGGGAGAATGTTGGAGTTTAGTGTCCTAAAGACAATTGTTTTAGGGTATTAATATTAATGAATAAATTGTTTATTTAATCATTTGTTTAATCAGATATATAGTATTAAAATGTAACTATATATATAAAGGCACAAATCTTTCATAAAGGAAGTAATCCTAAGTTTGTTTAAATAATTATAAAGTGTTCATACAAGCATGAAGTGAGATTGTACTTTATAATAAGACAATAAACTTAAAATCAACCCAAGTCAAGTAATATGTTATAGGGGTTGGCATATCACTGTTGAGACTTGCATGTAAGAGTGTTTTCTGTCGAGACAGAAAGTTGATCTCACAAGCTTTAGATATCTAGATATCTATACAGTTACATGGATCCGGTGAAGGAGTTCATTAGGATTGGGACCCGATTTGAGATAACAGTATGGATTAATTTATCTAAATATGTCAACTGTTCATCTCATTTGTATTAGTAGGTATAACTAATCCTCAGACTCAAACATTCGTTAATTAGTGATTCTGGATTATGGACTCTGGTGCTTTGATTCTGTGCGAGCACGATCCAACAAGTGAGAGCATGGGGTGTGTGAGAGCAGGGTTGGGTATCACATAAAGTGATTGCAGAATAGTTAATGTCAGATTGAGCATTCGTCACTTTTGATAAATGGGAGATATATCCAAATGGCCGCTTGTGGTGAATTAACTGAAATCCTTGCAATGTGATAGAGTTAAGAGTAGAAATAGAAATTTCACTTAACTTATCTTTTAGAGTGAATTCAACCTGTACAAGTAAAACAAACTCTTCGCTATATGTAACATTGACACGTTCCATGGTTATAAGGAATTGACCAACAGGATATAGTTGATGAAGGATCGTATTTGATGACTTGTGGAGAATTTCCGATTAGCTTCCGTCCCTGTGGGGGGCGTCGTTGGGTTCGACGGGGGGAAGCTCCGATGCCAAAGTCAGTATAAGGTATGAAAGAGTAAACTGAATTGACAAAGTAGGGTTACTAGGATTGTATGAATGTGTACCTTGATAGCTTGAGATGCAAGCTATATATAGTCATGAAGTTGTAACCTTTAGGAACTAGAAAGTCTCCATTAATGCTTCATTAATGGCGGTTACTGGTTTCCTGTAAGTATGCCCGTTAGCTTATTAATAGCTCATTAATGGTCTTTATTGCGGGATCGGCTCAGCTGTTCCGCTGGCGGATTGGGAGGTTGTGGCGGATCGCCACATAGGTTTGATTGCGGATATCTTGTGGCGAAGTCTTGGTGATCCGCCTATCGGATCTCCTTTCTTGGTCCCTTATAACGTTGCAAGTATAGTTCCAAGGGGGGGTTAGGAACTATTTAAACTTTTTAAAACTAGGGAAGACTTCTTTTCTTAAGAGAAAAGGTTTTAAACAGCGGCACTGAGTAAACAGCAAGATACTGGCTTAGTCAACTGGTGACTAGGTCAGTTTCTTAACTTGAGTCAGGATATAGCACTTAGAGTCTATTCCTGAGCTCAGATGTTCGATGCACACAACTCAGCTTGACCTCTTTACTTGGTCAGTTTTTGGTTATTTAAGCAAGCAATATATATAAGGAGTTTAAGGTAAGAAATACGTTACTCAGCAGATTTATCCAGGTTCGGCTTCTAAGCCTACGTCATGTCCCCGGAACACGTTCCGAGATTTCGAATCCTCTACTGAGCTCTTTAAAGGTAGAGCCTCAAACCTTTTACAATCTTAGCAACTGAGTATAACAAGAGTACCTTCCTCTATACCTCTACTCAATCCTAATCTCTCGCTGAGTACTATAACCGAGTACTCAGCCTCTCCTTTCTAATCTCTAGAAATGATAAGTGTTTGTCCTAATCAATGATTGCTAAGACACCTTAGATGATTGAATAATCACTCTAGACTTTTACACAAAAGATATGAAATTTAGTGTAAGATTGCTTTGCTTATTGCTTGCAGAACTTGCGTAGAAATTTGGTCAGCGTAATGGCTTGATCAAGTTCTGTGTTGAATGAAGCTTCTGATGGCACTATTTATAGAGACGTCTTGAGGCATCGGTCATTTCGAATTTCGAAATAACCGTTGGAGGGAAACGGCTTCCTGTCGTTGTCATCCTGACTTGCTCAGAGCTCTCGGCCAATCAGATTTAAGTATCTTCTGTCCTCGGTCAGCTTTTGGTCTGCTCGGCAGAGTGTCTCTCCTTTTATGGTAAAGTCAACTGGACAGCATACTGTGTCGTCTGAACTTTACCCAAAGTAGAAATACTTTGTCTGGAAGTTTTCCTTAGCCAGCTGCTGTCTTGTACGCTTTGTCGAATCAACTCAGCAGCTTCGTTCCGAAGTTGTTCCCTGAAGGTCTTCTAGATCCTTCTTTCCCTGAGTTGCGTTTTGTCCACAACGACAACGTTTTGACATTCACGAACCGAGTTGTTTTGAATTGTTTGACTTGGGCTTTGACTCTTGTATTAGGCTTGGGCCTTTTACTCCTTATGTCTTATAAGCAATTTTAACTCGACATTGAACAAACACATTAGTAGAATAAATCAAAGCATTTAAACTTAGTGTGTTTAGAATATGTTTTTAATTATACTTAAACAATTTTGTCAAATCAAAATTATGTGGAAAGGTGTTTCAACACAATACACGGCGGTTCTAGGCGAATATCTCCTTTGATCCTTTGGATAATATCCCAATGTTATCAGAAGCCCCCCTAAAGTTCCTTTAAAGTCCTTTAGGGCTTTTGAGCTTCTTCGCGCGCCGTTATGATGACTTGCATTGATGGTCACTCTGTTCGATGCCAATCGACAAGTGACACGTGTTATGAGCGCGCCGCCCGAGGGAAGAGAAATCATCTTCTTCCTTCCTCTCTTTCTCTTTCTATTGCATTCGCATTTTTCTCCCATTTTTGTCGAGTTCCTTTGCCCAGAGTTCTTCCAGAGTTCGAAATCTTGCAAAGCTTTTAACTCTCATGTAAGTGAATTTTTGCTTTGATTGCTGAATGTTTAGGAGTTCTTCTTCATCTTCCGGGTCTACTTTTGAGCTTTTTAATTTGACCACTTCTTCCGAAACCGTAGTTAGCTGGACTTCTTCCTCTTTGGAGAATTCTAATTCTTCCGAAGGTACTGTTAGTTGCGATTTAGCTGAGTTGCGTAACTCGGCGTGTAATAGCGGTCGAACTCGTTCTGGTAGGATTCGTAACCTTCCCGTCGCCGTTGCTCGTCTTGCTCCGGCAATAGATTCTAGGTGGTTTTCGGGGATGGAGGCATCTTCTTCAGCCCCGTTTAGGAAAAAGGCGCCTCGTGCGGAATCCACTTCCTCTCGTATGAGCGCCGTGGATTTAGCGAATCTGGCAGATCGCTTCCCTTGGATAAAAGATTACGAGACAAAATTGGCAGAAGCTCATCAGAGACCCGCCTGTCCGCCAACGGGTTATTTATCTGTATACAGTTGTCATGTAGAAAGAGGGTTCCGGCTTCCTCTTCCTAAGATGATGGCGGACATCTTAGCTTACTTTGACATCACTGTCAGCCAGCTACATCCAAATGGCTGGTTAGATGTAGCTCTGGATTGTTATTTAGCTTCAAATTTAGGGATAGTTTGTAACCCTCGAGTCTTCCGAACTCTTCACAAACCGACGAAGCGAAAAGCCGAGTCCTTTTACACCTTTGCTAAATTTGGTACCTATTCGCCGTTTTCTGGCAAGATGTCCAATGTTCATCTTTGGGATGAGAAATTCTTCTATGTAAAGATAAGGGAGGGTGAGTCTCTAGGCTTTCCGTCGGTTTGGAGTGCCAGACCCTTGCATATGGCTGGAGACATGCATATATTGACAGGCAGTGACGAGGCAGTGGCGAATATCATGAAAAGTGTCAAGGCGGAGGCTTGGACATACACCGACGCCTTGGACTTCATGATGAATGATATCCCCTTGATCCGCCGGGAAGGGGGCGAGACCACTTATGTGAAGTTTACACAACTTGATGAAAAACCTCATGGGAAAAAAAACTCACTAAAGGAAAAAGAGTACTCAAGACCTTGATTACATTCTATTTTCTGGCGAAATATTTGCGGAGGTTTTGGAGATTCCATGTACGCGGCAGCGTATTTCCCTCCATGTCTTGAATTTTAAATGTGGCGAATCCAATCTTGTTGATTATTTTGTATGGACCTGTCCAAGTGAGTCCCAGCTTTCCTTTCCCTTCCTTAGATTGGACCTTGTCTGCTTTGCGGAGCACGAGGTCTCCCATATTCAAGTTTACAAGCTTGGCATTTTTATCATGATAAGTTGCGATCCGCTGCTTGTAAGCTGCCATACGTACATATACCTTTTCTCGCTTTTCTTCCACTTGATCAAGACTTGCCTTCAATCTTTGGCTGTTTTCATCCTCACAATAGAATGCAACTCTGTCACTTGGGACCTGTATTTCAACTGGGATTACAGCTTCCACACCATGAGAGAGGGCGAATGGCGTCTCGCCCGTGGCTGTTCGGGGAGTAGTGCGATAGGCCCATAGGACGCTCATTAACTGATCCGCCCACTTCTTGTCATGCTCCCCTAATCTTTTCTTTATTCCTTTAACGATCGTCCGATTTGTAACTTCGGTCATACCGTTGGACTGAGGATAATAAACTGAGGCGAATCTGTTCTGGATGCCCAATTTTTCACAGAAAGCTTTGAACTCTTCACAGTTGAATTGCGTTCCATTGTCAGTGATAATTGTGTGGGGAACTCCATACCTTCCTACGATGTTATCCTTGACGAACTCCACCATTTGTTCAGTAGTGATAGAGGAGACAGCCTCAGCCTCTACCCATTTGGTGAAATGATCCACAGCCACTACCACATACTTCCTCTGTCTTCGGGTAGGAGGAAATGGTCCAACGATGTCAATTCCCCAGACTGCAAAGGGTCGACCTTCGACGATGGGCCTTTGAAGGTGTTTAGCTGTGTGTGATTCATTGGCATGAATCTGACAATTATGGCAAGATTCTACTAACTTTTGAGCATCAAGTTCCGCTGTTGGCCAATAAAATCCTGCTAACCTGGATTTCTTCAAAATGGAGGCAGATGCCTCATGGGCTCCACAAGTGCCTTCGTGCAACTCCTTGAGGATCTGTTGTCCCTCTTCCGGCACGATGCATTTCAGACAGGGGTGGCTAAAAGACTTTCTATATAGGCAATCATTTATCACGGAGAAATAGGCCGCCTTTCTTACGATCCGCCGAGCTTCTTCCTTGTCCAAAGGCAATGTTCCATCTATTAGATACTGGCAGATTGGTGATCTCCAATCACTCTCTACAGACATGAATAAGGATACCATCTCCGAGGCGAAGGCCGGCGCTGTCTTGACTTCAAACGGGCATTGCAGATCCGCCCAATGCTCATTGCTTGAAGCCATTTTGGCTAGGTGATCGGCCTCTGTGTTGGATCCTCGAGGCATATGGATTAATTCCCACTTGGTGTCTTTGGCTTCGAGGTGATTTAGCAGTTTCTTAACCTCGTCGACATATTTGGCAAGAATGTCATCTTTTACCTTGAAATTTTTGATCACCTGGTTGACCATTAATTTGGAATCGCTGTAGATTACGATCCGCTCGGGAGTGATTTCCTTTAGCAGGCGTAGTCCCAATATTAAGGCCTCATACTCCGCTGCATTGTTGGTTACGGGGAAATCCAATTTTGCCGCGTAGTGTAGCTTTATATATTGGGGACCTTTGATCACGATGCCAATACCTACACCTTCCGCCGAAGAAGCCCCATCTGTGTACATCGTCCATTCCTCAACTTTAGATTTGGGGAGATTCATTCCCTCTTCAGTGAATTCATTCACAAAGTCTGCCAAGACTTGACTTTTCAGGGCCGATCGGCTTTCATAACGAACATCGAATTCCCATAGGCGGATTGCCCATTCCATCAATCTCCCCGAGGTTTCTGGCTTTTGTAACACTTTCCTCATGGGTATGCTTGTGCGAACTATGACTGTATGAGCCTGAAAGTAGGGCCTGAGGCGAATTGACGTGGCGACGACGGCCAGCGCCATCTTATCCAGCTTGGAATATCGGGTTTCAGCATCTTTTAATACTTTGCTCACGTAATAAATCGGATACTGCTGGCCATCTTCTTCCTTTATCATGACCGTGCAAACGGCTTTATCTGTAACCGAGACATACATGTAGAGATTCTCACCTTTCAAGGGTCGACTCATCAAGGGTGGCTCCGTGAGAAACCGTTTGATCCCTTGGAAGGCTTTTTCATAATCCTCGCTCCATTCGAACGCCATTTGCTCTTTGATCACTTCATAAAAGGGTTTGCATTGTCGAGCTGAACACGAGATAAACTTGCCTAAGGCCACGATACGCCCATTAAGACGCTGCACTTCCCTAATATTCTGCGGCGCTTTCATTTCCAAGACAGCTTTGATCTTGTCGGGGTTTGGGCTCACTCCCTTCTGGCTGATCATGAATCCTAAGAATTTTCCATACGTCGCTCCAAATGTGCATTTCTCCGGATTCAATTTAATGTTGTGATGTCGGAGTACGCCTAGTACCTCCTTTATATCATCCGCATGCTTCTCTACAGTGGTACTTTTGATGATCATATCATCCACATAGATAGAAAAGTTATCACCTTTGCTTTCCCCGAATATTTTGTTCATCATCCGTTGATAAGTTGCCCCTGAATTTTTAAGCCCAAAAGGCATGACTTTGAAGCAATAGGTGGCCTGGTGTGTCACGAATGAAGTTTTGATTCTATCCGAAGGCTCCATTGGAATCTGGTGATAACTCGACTTTACATCAGTGAAGGAGTACATGGCGTGTCCCGCGGTCCCATCTACTAGAATATCAAAACATGGTAGGGGGTAGTTGTCTTTAGGACAAGCTTTGTTGAGATCTGTGAAGTCAATACACATGCGGTATGATCCGCCTGCTTTTTTGACTAGAACCACATTCGCCAGCCGCTGTGTATAAAGTACCTCTTCGATGGCATCCGCCCGTTTGAGCTTGGTGATCTCCTCTTCTATCATCTTCTGCCTCTCAGGGCCATGGTTTCTCCATTTTTGTGCCACCGGTACCGCGTCTTTGTCGATGTTGAGTTTGTGAGTGATCACATCGGGGCTAATCCCTGGAAGAATCTCATCTTTCCACGCAAAGACATCTTCTGACTCATGGAGAACCTTGGTGATAACTTCCTTAATTTCTCCCTTTAGCCCTTTAGCCATCCGTACCTGTTTTTCATCCTCCATGAGGTACATCTCTGTTTCACCCAAGGCCATTGTGACAAGTTCTTCCTCGTCCTCATCTTTAGACTGCGGGCGAATCATCAAAGATGCCGAATACGTCTCCTGAGCCACTTTTTGGTTTCCTCAGATCATTACACCTCCCTTGGCCGTGGGGATGTAAATAGTTAAGTGGCGTATGGAGATGAGAGCTATGGCTTCGGAGATAAAGGGTCGCCCAAGGATGATATTGTAAGCTAACTGGCCATCCAGGATGGAGAATTCCAGATCTCCTTTCCAGATTTGATCTTCATCGGCTAACTCACAATCTAATGTTACCTGGCCCTTCGTTTGGATGGTGTGCCCTGTTACTCCCAGGATGTCCACTATAGTGGTTTCCACATGGATTGGGTCGACCACAAGCTTGGCGAATGATCCTCTTGTGATGACATTGCATGAACTTCCGGTGTCAATCATCACTCTTTTCATCTCCTAACCTTCCACCATCATAGTAATGACCAGGGCATCCGTATGAGGAGAGATCTCTGAGCCGACATCTGCAAAAGGGTGATTAAGTGATGCCCTATCCAGAGCAGTGGTTTTTGCCTTTTTCAACACAGGTTGGTATCCAGGTCCGCCTGCTATGACATTGATGGTCCCTTTTGCCTTCTTTTTCTGATCATCTCTGGATCTGTCACCATCTCCATTCTTGCTATCATTTTGGACGAACCTGTCCAAATTTCCCCTTTCGATAAGCCTTTCTATCTCTCTAGCTAACTCCCAGCATGCGTCTGTGTCATGGCCATTCTTCCTATGGTATTTGCAATAATTTTTGGGATTTTTTCCAGTGTTGGTGTACTCCCCCCTTTTGGTTCGGGGTATGAAATGTTCCGCTTGTGCTGGCTGTTCTCAATCCACATTAGCACTTCTCTTTTAGAGGCATTGAGCGGCGTAAATGACGACACGTATGCCGATTTGTTCTTAGAGCCCCTCCGCCGGCCCCTAGAGAACGAATCCAGGTGCTTGTCTTTCTCCTTATCCGGATGGCGAGATTCGCCTTTGTCCTTCTTGGGCGGAGACAATGACTCTCTACGGATATCATCCACCTCCATGAAGTCCTTGCATCTTTCAATTAATTCTGCCATATCTCAGGGCTTTTTCCGAATTAAATCTTCCTGCAAGCTTTTACACGTGGTGTTTTTCGCTAGAGCTTCCGCTGCCATGGAGACATCCACATCGACAATTCGTATACACAATTTGTTGAAATTGTCTACATATTCTCGAAGGGGTTCATTCGCCTTTTGCTTTAATTCAAAAAGCTTCCGTGACTTGACCACTGTAGGGATACATCCGGCGAATTTAACACAAAACTCCCTACTCAACTGATCCCAGCTGTCTATCAATCCAGGAGGTAAAGATTGGAACCAATCATAAGCGGGACCTCCTAATGTGGTGATAAACATCCGGCATAATACCGCCTCACTTGCACGGTTAAGGCTGAGCAACATTCGGTACTTTCTGACATGGGCCTCGGGGTTGTCTGCACCCATGTACACCGGGATATTAGGTATTTTGAAATGCCTGTCTGTTTCCTCAGCTTCGATCCATGCCGTAAAGGGCGAATCACGATTGGCGAATGGATTATGCCTGTCATTCTCTTTATTTATGTGGAGCACCGCAGCTCTAACGCGATCATCAAAATTTTCCGGACCCGCCCTCGGAGGTCTCCTATGGGGAGATCTACTTGGAGAAGATGATGAGCTAGAGCCGGACGACGGATCTGATGGCGAACGCCCACCTCCACATGCTTGTCCTCCAGAAGGAGCTTGTATATCCTCCTCTTGGTTCGGTGGTGGTTGTGGCCTATCCGGATGAGGTGTCTCTACTGGCCTCTTACTTGGTCTCCGACCTGAGGATGGGGGTGACCTACCCCGTCGGGATGACCTCTGCCTTGGAGGTGAAGGTGACTTTGATCGCCTGCTGCTTCCATTCTTCCTCTTTTTGTGTCTTCAGCCTCCTGATTCGCCTTCTGGGAGATTTGACCATGGGCGATTCGGGGCACCTGATCCGCCCAGACTCACCCTAGGGTTTCCTGGTCCCCCCGGGAGAGTTTGGTCACTCCTCCGACTCCCTTCTGCTCCATCAGAAAATAGTTGCCGATTGAGTGGCGGGTTACTAGCTGCGACGGTAGTAATCACCATGGAATCCGTAGGTTGAGTTTGGAAGAATGAAGAATTATGGGCGTTTGATCCTATAGCTGCCTGTGGCCATTGAGATGCTGTAGGATTTGGTGTCGTGCGCCGAAGCTCTGGAATTATCATGAACGACCTCAGGCGGCTCTCCATCTCAGGGCCAAACGCTCTTCCAATGGATCCCGCACATGTTTCGATGAATGTATCTAGCGACATACTCCTTCCATCATGCGTCACATGAGCATTTATATCAACGCGTCCATCGCTAGTTACAGGTTGTCTTGATGGCGTTACCAACGGTGTTTCAATCCCCGAAGAGGGATTCTGCTCTCCATTCGTCATGTCTTATTGTGAACGAAAAACCCTTTTATTTAGCTAAGGGTCCACGATCACCGCACCAATTAATGACTTGTGGAGAATTTCCGATTAGCTTCCGTCCCTGTGGGGGGCATCGTTGGGTTCGACAAGGGGAAGCTCCGATGCCAAAGTCAGTATAAGGTATGAAAGAGTAAACTGAATTGACAAAGTAGGGTTACTAGGATTATATGAATGTGTACCTTGATAGCTTGAGATGCAAGCTATATATAGTCATGAAGTTGTAACCTTTAGGAACTAGAAAGTCTCCATTAATGCTTCATTAATGGCGGTTACTGGTTTCCTTTAAGTATGCCCGTTAGCTTATTAATAGCTCATTAATGGTCTTTATTGCGGGATCGGCTCAGCTGTTTTGCTGGCGGATTGGGAGGTTGTGGCGGATCGCCACATAGGTTTGATTGCGGATATCTTGTGGCGAAGTCTTGGTGATCCGCCTATCGGATCTCCTTGCTTGATACGCCGTACCATTCCAGTATCAGGTGATCAATACGCAGCAGTTCCAGGCGAATATCTCCTTTGATCCTTTGGATAATATCCCAATGTTATCAGTATTATACTGCACCTAATGCGGAAAGGTTAACGTCAGTTATCAACTTGACTTCTTAATTGCTCTAGGGGAATATCATAGGTTCTGTTACTAACAGCTCGCGACGATATTCCGTTATATACATGTTGGAATTAATCAGGATGAATTAATTTCAAAGGATATATACGACTAGTGGCAATAAAGAACCTAATGGGTCGCATATGGGACTTGGAACTAGAGGACGAAACTGTAATTAGCGGGACACACTACATGGGCCGAAATTTAGAGTATTAATTAGGGATATTTAATTTGGTTAATAATTATAATTAGATTATAGTTATAAATTAAATTAAAGGATTATCTGATAATATTAATTAGAGGTTTTAATGTGATTGAAACTCTAATTAATTATCCCTAACAATAATTAAATTATTAATTTGATTTATAATATTATCTAGATATAATTAGTTATTATTTAGATAATAAAAGGTGTTTATTTAATTATCTAATTAGTAATCCTATTCCGAGTAAGATTCTAATTAATTAATTACCTAACACAACTGGGATTAGGGTTTTGAGAAGTCTATAAATAGACTCCCTAACCCCAATATTTTGACACACTCAAATCAAGGGCAAGAGGAATCGTTCCGTCTCCGTCTCGGCTAATTTACATTATTTCTTACTCTCTCTTTGATCTCGTATCGATTTCTGTTAGAGGCAATCATTGCGATTGATGTTATTAAGGTTGATTACTGATTAGTTATTGTTTTTTTGTGTTGAACAAAAACGTTCGTTGCTCACGGATTGAATATAAGAAGTTGTGGGCACTTCGTTTGCAACTGTAGATAGTTCTTCACAAAAGGTATTACATTTTATCCCTCTTTATATGAAATAACAATTAACAGATCTTGGAAAAGGGAAATAAATAAAATAGATAAAATTTTATAATTTCGCTGCGCCTATGCTTGTCTATTTTCCTACAAGAAATGCTTTGATATGTGAGAGATTTTGGCTATGAAAAGTGTGGTCCATTATATTATCAGCTTACTGGGACAAATCAATTTATTGAAATAGAAAGGGACACTTCTGTGATGAATATGCTGAGTAGGACTAGGGAGGACAAATGCTATGATGTATACGTGGATTCTGTACCTATTGGGTTTGTGACAAATCAACAACACATAGGGGATGTGGTAGAAAATAAGGCTAATGTGTGAAATGTTGCTAATATGGTTATAAAAGGAAATGAAAATAAGGCAGTTGATGCTACTAAAAGAGAACCAAATGCAGAGGCTGCTCAAACAATATTTATCGATCCTGGAGATTATGAACGATTAACAAAGGATGCAACTGAATTTGAAGATGATGAGCAAGATGATGCATATTATGAGGAGGAAAAAGACAAAGAATCTACTGATTATGATTCAAAATCGGAATGCACTGATAAGGAGATGCTTAATGCAGATATTGATGATGACAATGCCAATGATCAAGATCCAATGTTAGAAGTTGTAAGATAAAGTGTGAAAAGGTACAGAAAAGAAAGATCTAAGAGGCACAGAGCTCCTGATCTAAGAGTGGTTGAGTTGGGTGAGGTTGGGGTAGATAAAGGTTTGGAAGAATATTTGAGGGATGGAAATAAGTATGCGGGTTTGTTAGGAGGTGATGAGGAATACATTGGCAGTTTAGATATGGACAGTTTTGCATTTGAGGATGAAGATGATGACATACCCAAACATAGTAGAAGAGCAAACAAAAGAGTATTGTATGATGAAGATTGTGTTGAGCCTGTTTGGGAGTTGGGTATGGTTTTCAAGAATGTGTACCAATTTCGTGATGCAATTGTAAAATATGCAGTGAAGAAGGGGGTTGAGTTGGAATTCATTAAGAATGATTACTATAGAGTGAGTGTATGTTGCTGTTATGATGGATGTCCTTGGCACTTATACGGTAGTTTGGAGAAGAAGAGTAAAATTTCTTAGTTAAGACTTACTTTCCAGTCCACAAATGTATGCGGTTGGATAGGAACAAACATTGCACATCACACTTCATAGCAAAACATTTGAAAGAAAAGGATTGTTGATCAACCAAACATCCGGTTATGGAAGATACAAGAGCTAGTGAAAAACAAATTTGAAGTGTATGTTGGTAAATCAGTTTGCAGAAGGGCAAAAATCAGTATTTTGAAAGAAAACATGGATGACTACAAGCTGGAGTATGATAAATTGTATGATTACAGGGATGAATTGTTGAGGTCTAATCCTGGGACTACAACTGTTGTAAACACTGATAAAAAAAACTAGGATTTCAACATGAAATTTTTAGAGGATTTTACTGTTGCTTTTATGCATTAAAGGAAGGGTGGAAGAGGGGATGTAGGAAATGCATTGGACTTGATGGTTGTATTCTGAAAGGGGCATGCAAAGGGCAGATGTTAGTAGCTATTGGGAAGGATGGAAATCACCAAATGTACCCCATTGCTTGGGTTGTTATTGATCAAGAGACACGGTATACTTGGGGTTGGTTCATTGATCTTCTCAAAACAGACTTGGATTTGGAAGATGGCACAAACTTCACAATAGTGTCTGATATGCAAAAGGTAATATATATTGATTAGATTAGATTTCAATTTAACTTTTGTATGATTATAACATTTGTTGTTGTTTTCTGTCTATATAGGGTTTAGAGATTGTTGTGGAAAACATTTTACCGCAAGCTAAGCATAGAAGGTGTGCTAGACACGTATTAGCAAACTGGGCCAAAAAATGGAGAGGAGTGGAGAGGAGAAATGCATTTTGGAGGTGTCCTAAGGCTACTTTTGAGGCTGAATTTGCTGACAGGGTAAGAGATCTCAGTATGTTGGGTAATGGTATTGTGGAAGACTTGATAAGATACAATAAAGAGCGTTGGACAAGAGCCTATTTTCCTTTAGATAGTAAGGGTGATGTAGTGGATAATAACATGCCTGAGACATTTAATGGATGGATTTTGGGAGCAAGACATAAGTCAATCATCACTATGCTTGAGGAAATAAGGATACAAGTTATGGAAAGAAGAGCTCAAATGAATGAATTTGCTGAAAACAAATGGATAACAAATATATCGCCCATGTCTTACAAAGTGTTGCATGAGAACAACAAATGGGCAATGCAGTGTCAGATAAACTGGAATGGTGATTCTGGTTTTGAGGTGACAGAAGGATGTTACAGGCATGTAGTTGACTTGACACTACTTACTGGTTCATGTAGATCATGGGGACTAAAGGGGATTCCCTGTGCACATGCTGTTGCAAGCATCCATAAGTTGAAAAGGGAGCCTATTAATTATGTGTCCCATTGGTATCACAAGAACACATATTTGAAAGCCTACTCTACTTTCATTCAGTCAGTATTAAACATGAAGATGTGGCCTCCATCCAAATATCCACATATTGCTCCAGCACATATTAAGACCTTGCCAGGGAGACTAAAAAGGAATCGGAGGAAACCAAAGGATGTGCTAAAGAAATTTGGGAAATTGTCAATGAATGGCATACAAATGACTTGTTCTCACTGCAAGGAAGTAAACCACAATATCAAAGGCTGCCAGAAAAGAAAGGAAGACTTAAGACAAGTAAGATGTATTAGTTTAATCGAATTTACAATTTTTTCCATTAATTAAATGTTTACTAATAGAAGCAATATTTGCATACAGGGGAAAATTTCAAATGCAACAACACATGTGAGATCAAGAAAACGCAAATCCAGAACATCTGAAGCTAGTAAGACCCATGCAGAATGTAGTAAGATCCCTGCAGAATGTAGTAAAACCCCTGTCGAATGTAGTAAAACCCATGTACAAGTAAGTATGAGCTAACAAAGCCAGAGAACATCTGAATTTGTCAACACATTGAAGGTAATCTTCAAAATAAACTAACAATGAAGTTCGTTTGTTAAGTTTTGTTGTTAAGAAATGGGAAATTTTGCTACTATTTTACAGGCTCCCTATTATTACCAAAGGAAAAAAATTCCAGTAAAAAAACCTCATATGGCTGGATTTGGAGTGTATGTCAATGAGAAGACTGGTTATAGTCATCAACAGGTTAGTGTCATTGAAAAGATGTGGTTTATTGCTTTGGGTGATGCTTATTGTGAGATTGCAACTGTCAGTGAGAAGATTGGTCATATCTAGTTATATTGTTTATGTTTTATAGGTTGGAAATCTAGGTGGTATTGTGATATCAACAAGTGCTAAAGTTATCAAAGACTATGCACATGTGACTGGAGATATTGGATTCACCCCTACTACACTTAAATGGAAAGGAAAAGCTGCAATGACTCCACAACAATTGAAAAATCAGAAGTCTAGTTTCAGGCCTGTTAGGGCATGCACAGCAGCAATGAACACTCAGGTTTCATCAACTTCTGGCCCTGCTATGAATGCAAGTCAACAAGCTCCAAGTACACAGCCTAGATATGCTTCTTCAACAGCTTCTACAGATGCAAGAGCAGTGACAACCTCCAAATCTCAACCAAATGTAACCAAATGGTTCTAGTTTTTAATATTTGGAGTATCCATATTTTGTCTATTGTTTTTTTTTTTTGTTATGGCTTAACATTGCCATATTTTGGGTGTCTGTAAGGCTTTTAACATTGCCATATTTTGGATATTGTTTTTTTTGTTATAGCTTAATATTGCCATATTTTGGATGTCTGTAAGGCTATAACATTGCCAGGTTTGCTGTTTTATATATTGAGTTCATATTTTAGGCTTGTAAGGCTTCAAATTACCATGTTTTGGATGTTGGTAAGGCTTCAAATTACCAGTGATCAATACCCTATTTTAGAAATATATTGTATCATAATTTTACAAAACCCATAAATTTCTAAAGCAGAGTACACATTTAGAACAACTTCAATATAACAAAAACTCAACATTTTCATTCATTTTGCCAATAGCAGCTTACAAGTACAACAAATCCCTACAATTGTCAAATTCAACTTATCAATATCCCACAAAGTACACCCACAACAAAAACCAACAACACCATTAACAATTTTCCCCAAAACCAACTTCCATTTTCTTCAATTGCATCTCTGGCCCTCAATTGATTCAACAAACCATTTATAACTTACTGAGAGTGATTATCCACAGGTGGATCATACCACAAGAAATAGCCACAACCCGGTCCTTTCACCTGTAAGCAAATCAACACCTATCATCTCAAATCTTCTTAATCTTTAAACTAAATAATCAAAAATTTCTTCAAACCCTCTTACCCTATAGTTCCTGCAACTGAAGAATCTTCTTCCTGGGTTACCTGGATGCCATGAATCTTTGACTATAGTAGGTTCACCACACAAACACATCGGGCAATTACCTCCAAATCGAGACATCTCTTCTTGCACTTCTCTTGCTCAATTCTGCGATTTAGGGATTTAATTTCATATTTAGGGATTTCAATGGAGAAAGGGGCAATTTATAGCAAGATTTGGGGGAATTTCTTTATGATCGTTGTGATGAAGGCGAGTTAAGATTTACGGGTTTTTTTATTCTGAATTATGGTTTCAAAGAGCTTCACACGCTCTAGTGTTGTTGTGTTTCACGTGATATGCCATGTAGGTGCCATGTCACTTTTTTGGGTTTAGTTATATAGCTTAGCCCAAGTACAGGGGGTGCAGAGAACACTTTTAAAAGTCAGGGGGTCAACTGGCAAATTGAGCCAAGTACGGGGTGTAAGATGTATTAAGCCTATATTTTAATAAGAGGTCATCACTAAGTTAGGGTATATTTGTATAGAAAAATAAAAATTGTATGCCAAAATGTGAAATGAAGAAATACGTAACGAAGTAAAAGTGTATGTTGACTAGCATGCATCTCTTCACATGTCTTCCGATTATAGAGTTGCACATTTGACCTTGACAAATGTGAAGGATGGGTGATTGTAGGATTCTTTTGGAATTCTTTCCTTTGTGCAAATAGACAAAATCATGAGGTACATGCTTAAACCTTTAATTATATACAGTTTACATTAATATAATCGACCAACAGCACTAAATTGCCTAATTTTGGCACTACACCACAACTTTTATGTCAACTAGGCTAAGAATTATCATATCCATAAAAGGTTGATGTTTTTACCATAGACCACTTACACTTGTGATATAGCAACTCATCATATTCCATCATGCATGCGTTGGTCTAAAACTTCATATTTCTCATTCTTTTTTTCTATTTCTACAAACCTAAAAAAGCATGCATCAATGCCAAACATTGCAAAATGAGCATACACAGGGACGGAGACAGCCGGAGCCCGGAGAGCTCCAGCCCCCCGGTCTCCGGCACCACCCCTGAGGAATAGTGGTGTAGTGCCGAGTAGCCCCCAAAATAATTTAATTAGTACTTTATAAAGGAGGCTATAATAGTGTAACATTAAATGGGCTTGCTCTGGTGGTTGAAGTATTATTTGATCATATCTTTAATACCCTAGTGGCTTGAGTTCAAGCCCCATACTACTCACTTTTTGTCTAATTATATCCCTTTTTTTCTTTCCCTTACACCCCTTCATATCAAAATCTTCTCACTTTTTGACTAATTTTTTTTTTTTTTTTTTTTAAAAGTAATCGTACTTTTTCTCTTCTATAATTTAGCTATAAAGTGTGATTAAAAAATCACAATTAGCTACATAATTAAACTCTAGTAAGTGTCAAATTACACTTTTTTGTGGCAAAGATACATAAGCCATCAAAATCACTAAAAAAGGGGGTAAATTTGTACAGATTATCAGTAGTTGTCTGAAGAAAAACTATTCGAGAGAAGAACGTTATACTAAGGGTCCGTTTGTTTCGATTGTTCCTGTTTGCTGTTTTCTGCAGCTGTTTTGGAATTTTACCAAACACTTTATGCCTCCTGTTTACTATTGGAAGGCAAAAAGCAGTTCTGAAAAATGGAAACAAACGGACACTAACACTTCAAGATTAATGATCATAAATATGTCATCATTTGTACAATAGATTGTATGCCGGCAAATCATTAATCCGATGAACGTCTTCTAGAACCAACTCTCTCTCCAGTTGCGTTCTCGTTTCCTTCAGAACTTTTTGTCTAATTATATCCCCTTTTTTTTTTCTTTCCCTTACACCCCTTCAAATTAAAATATCAAAATTTTCTTTCCATTATAAATTTTTCACTAAAATCAAACTATGTTTTCATTCCATTTTAATTTTTTTCTTTTAAATTCCTTTTAAATCAAAATATGAATATCAAATCTTATTTGTTTTTTTTTGTTTTTTTGTGGTGAAGCTCTTAGCCTAGTGGTTGAGAGCTTACCTATGCATTGGGAGGTCATGGGTTCGAATCACATCCGGGTTTGGTGAAGATTTTTCTTTCTTCTTTAATGTAAGCGTATTGCGCAAATTTAAAAAAAAAAAAAAAAATCTTATTTGTTTTTCCTATTGTAAACTTTTTCCTTAAATCAAAATATATTTTTATCCAACCTTAAATCCCCTTTAAATCAAAATGTGAATATTAATTTTTATTATTATTTTCATTATTGTTTTTTTTATCTAACTATAATTTTTATCCTTAAATTAAAAGAGCAATATTATTACCTAATTTAATTATTTTTTCATCATTATTATTAATTAATTAAATTTTTTTCCTTTAATTAAAATATCAATATAAATATTCAATTTATAAAAAATAATATACTTATTTAGGAGTTTTAATTTAGGAAATTAGCGTTGAATTTATAGAAAATTAAATATGTCTATGTACTAAAACGAAACAGTTTTTATACTGGAGGGCAAAAAAAAATTACCCAGCCCTAACGGGCCGAACTTCTGAAAATTAGTCGTAGGACTAAAATTAGCCCCCTTAGATATGAAATCATGGCTCCGCCACTGAGCATACATCACACAAGAAAGTGGGGTTGATAATAGTTAGACCATTATTAGCACTGGTTTTTCCGAACTTGTGAAGAAAACAACAAACATCTTCTCAACTTCGGAGATCCAGAGATGCATTGAAAACCCAAATAGAAGACATACTTGTTCCAAATACCCCAAAATCCACTATCATTGTAGCTTCTATTGTTTAATATTTGACGCATACACTTATTAGTATCGATTAAATGTGCATAATAATGAATTATTAATAGAAAAAAAAAGAAATGTGTATAATAATGAATTATTAATAGAAAAAAATTCAAGAACATGCTCCGATTTCTTATTTATTTAATTCCTCTATATTTTTGTAATTTATGTTTTAAAATGTTAAGGACGATGTTCTAAATATTGTTACATATGTTCTAAACTTTATAATTTGTGTTCTAAAAATTAAGTATAATGTTTTAAAAAAATCAGTAAATATATGAACCATTTTTGCATTTGTTTTATAATATAATTTATAACTCATATTCTAAAAAACATAACGTATGTTCTAAAGTTTATAGTTTGTGTTCCAAAATTTAAGTATAATGTTCTAAAAAAATCAGTAGATATCTGGATCGTTTTTGCATTTGTTCTATAATATAATTTATAACTCATGTTCGAAAAAACATAACGTATGTTCTAGAAAACATAACGTATGTTCTAAAAAATATGTTGTACGTTTTAAACTTCATAGCTTGTGTTTTAAAAATTAAAATATATATTCTAACGTATGTTTTAAAAAAAATATTTTTTTATATAAAAAAAATATTAATATGAAATTTTATTAAAATGTATAATATATTTTTACTTAAAAAATATAGTATTATTTTTTTTTAGCATTAGAGGGCACCTAATACAGTAAAACCTCTATATATGAATACGTTTGGGACCGGACAATTTGTATAACAATTGGGAGGTTATTCTTATATAGAGTTTGGTACAAAAAAAAAAAAATCAACACTTAAAGTTTATAAATTTAACAACAATAAGAACTCTCTAATTTTTATTATTCAAAAAGTAATTATGGAACGTTGTTTGACACATTGATTTAGTTTTTATGTTCGCGATTACATCTTTAAGCTTGCGGGTACTTAATAACTCACTCGCATGAACACTTTCTTGTTGAATCCAAAACGCTTCTAATTTTTCAAGCATATTGAAAGCTTCTTGGGATGAAATTTTTTCTATTTCTACACTATCATCATCCATAGAATTATCTTCTTGCTCACTTTGCCTAATTGCGGCAACAATTTCTTCGTCGCTTAAAGTATAAGTGACCTGCTGCTCACTTGGATGGTCAAAAAATTCATTAATATCCATTACATTATAATAGTGAAGTTCTTTAATCTGTGCCCCCAAGTTTCCCATCACTCTTTTATTTTCCTCTTCAATTTCTTTGTCAACTTGTTCTTCATCAGCATCAAAAGTCTTAATTTTACAATGCTTAAAACAATTAGCAATTGTTTGTGGCTTCACATCAATTGACCATGCAGCAACTGCATTTACAATTCCATCAAGGATACTTATCTTTGCTGGTTCCAAAACACGATCTTCTATTCTTTTCAAAAGTTGGCGATTAAATCGTTGGCGGTAGTAACCTTTGAAATTTCTAATAATACCCGCATCACATGGTTGGATTTTGGAAGTACTATTTGGTGGCAAGAACATCACACTTGTATGACGAAGTAGAGGAAAATTCTCTTTTTTTCCATGTGCAGTACAATTATCCAAGATAAGTAAAACATTCCTATCCATACGATTGTCAAACCACTGAAGCCATTCATTAAAAATTAAAAATGTCATCCATGCATTTGAATTTGCTCGATACTTGCAGTTGAGACTATCACGATTAATATTCTTGAAGCATCTTGGATTTAAAAACTTACCGATGACCCAAAGCGGAAGTTTGTCAGACCCATCAGTATTGCAACAAATAGCAATTGTAATCCGCTCTTTATTCTGCTTTCGTCCCTCCAATTGTTTTGTTGCAAGAGAGTTATCGGCTTGCATCCGATAAAATAACCCAGTTTCGTCCATGTTGTAAATGTCTTTCAAAGGCCATTTGTCCAATTCTTCTTTTATTTTTGGCAAAAAAGCTTCAATTTTCTCCATGTCAACCGAACCACTCTCCCCAAAACGCCGAAAGGAACGAATTGCATGTCGTTGCTTGAACTTCTCTAGCCATCCATTTGAAAATACAAATGAGGTAGCAGTAGGATATAACTCTTTTAAAAAATAATTGCCTTTCTCTTTTAATAATTCCCCACTCATATTGACATGCTCTTGATGGGATACAAACCACTCATAAAGAGCAGATTCCATAGCTGGATACTTCACCAATCTTTGATGTTTTGCACTTGGGTTCAACACCACTTCTTCTTGGAGTATATCTTTAGAACGTTTGAGTGTCTTGGATACTGTTGCTTGTGATACTTTCAGACCATGAGTATTTTCCAACCATTCTACCAATTGCTTTTGATTCAAATTGGGATTTGATTCTTTCATTTTGCACAACTCACCACGAATACCTTCCGTGAGATGAACTCGATTTTTTTCTTTTGGAGGCATGGTTGATTATTAAAGGAATATGAAATAGGGTCGCTTGAAATTGGTTTATATACACAATGTACAATAGAATAGATTAATAAAACAAATTAATGTTTAACATATCAAGTCTACGAGTTTTATTTCCAACACCTAAAGAATTGGAAGAGTTTTGAGTTTAGTTTCCAATACATAAAGAAAAGAGTTTTATGGGAAAATGGTAAGAATTTATAGTTAAAGTTGAATTTGTGTGCCAACTCATATTTAATCTCAATAATTTTTAAATTTTTTAATAAATTTTGTTTAAATCCTTAATACATATATACATTATTTACATAATTATTCCTATATAGAGGTATAGTTTCTAAAGGTGGGACTTGGATTATGTATAACAATTAACATTTGGGAGGTTATTCTTATTTATAACTGGCCCAAGTTGGGACCGAAATTTTTTATAACAAATTGGAGGTTATTCTTATATAAAGTATTTCTATATAGAGGTTTTACTATAACATATAAACAAAAAAAATTGTATAATAAATAAACAAAACAAGTGTCCGAGTAGTAAGACATGCATGCGCTTGCTCCTATCCTCTATATCCCAGGTTTGAGTTTATTGCGAGTCTCTTGGAGATGCTCTTAAACATTTTTTTTTTGAATATTTTTATTAGATTTTGTTTAATTTACTAAAATAAAATTGAAATCCGTGATTAGTTACAAAAAAAAAAAAAAAAAAAGAATGGTGACGGAGAAGATATGAAGAGGTAAAATAGTGGTGGTCTTTCCCAGTTTGTGATAACTGATAAGTCGCTCCCTTCTTCTCCACACGGTCACTGCTCCCTCTTTTACCCAATGTGAACCTGCATTTTCTTTTCTTCTTCTTTCTCCCACTTTCATTTTTCATTGGTAAGGTTAGCTAATCTGTACTCTACTCTACTCTACTCTACTGATTTTGGGTTCGAAAAAGAAAAGCCGGAAAAAAGGTTGAAGAGAAGGCAATTTCAACATTCGAATTCAAAGTGAAAACAACTTCTACTTTCTGTTAATTACAAAATTCAGATGAATTTTGGAGCAATGAACGCTACTTCAGCTCCTTCCTCTGCTTCTCGCAACTCATGTATCTCCTCTTCCCCTTCCCCTTCTGCTTCTCCTTCTCGCAGTTCCAAGTTTCCCCTGTAAGTCTGATATATTCTAGTACACGGGGAATTCGAATTTCAATATGTGATGAAATAATTATTGGCTCTTGTTTTCTGTAATAGGTTATTGCCGCAGGCAATATGCACTTCTCAAAGGATGTGTTGTTTTTCTAGTCTTTCAAAGTGTAATAATAACAATCCTTCGGGATGGTCTAAGCAACAGCTGAACAAGTGTAGTATGCTGCCTTTCGAAGCTGTGGTGACTTCCAAATCTCGACTTGTGCCCACTTCTCCTATTATTGGTGATGAGAGGATAGGAGTTTTGCTGCTCAATCTTGGAGGTCCTGAGACTCTTGAGGACGTTCAGCCTTTCCTCTTTAACCTCTTCGCTGACCCGGTGAAGATTTTTCATGGTTATGAATTGAATTTCAGATATAGAATATTATAGTTCATGAGAGGCAGTGAAGACATTGGTTGTGTAATTTGGGTCTTTTCTTTTTCCCAGATGAACATAGTTATGTTTTCCTTGTATAAACATACTCCTCTGCATCAGATGTCATATTGTCTTGTTTATCTCAGGATATAATACGTCTTCCAAGATTGTTTCGCTTCCTTCAGAAGCCATTGGCACAGTTTATATCCGTTGTAAGGGCTCCCAAAAGCAAAGAAGGTTATGCTTCAATTGGTGGTGGTTCGCCTCTGCGTCAGATTACTGATGCACAGGTATCTTGAAGCTTCTTCTTATTTTACAGAAGCTTAATGCATTTGCTGATAGGAAGCTTTCAAATTCATGTGCAAATTTCACTCACATTAGTTTCTTTTTCTAGTATATACCTTATTCCTATCCATGAATATCTTCTTTGTCCAGGCTGAGGAGTTGAGGAAGTCCCTTTGTGAAAAGGATGTCCCAGCAAAGGTATATGTTGGTATGCGCTATTGGCATCCGTTCACTGAAGAAGCCATTGAACAGGTATTTTGTCTGCATCATTTCAGTTTTTTTTCCAATTCTTTTCATGGTAAAACTCTAAAGAATGGATACATTAAAATGGTGATGTTAATGTTTTATGATTCTGTTCCTGTTGGACCCGATATTTCAGAGATTCTCCTTCGTGAGGATACATACACTTACTATGCTCATCTTTCAAATACTTTTCTTGCAGCACTTATAGCATTGTGATTTGTGAATTTTATCTTTACTTATAGCTATTCCAGTGCTTGATATCTCTCCATGTAACTTCTCTTGATTGCTAGAATTGTTGAAGCAGTAAGTAATTCTGATATTCTTCAAGTTGTTGGCTAGAAATCCCAATGCAGTGGTACTACTATCACTATGCTTCACCTTAATTCATGTTGTGAAACCTATGTTGCTCGAAAATATGTAAATTTTGCTGTAAACCCACTTTTCTGTCATGGCCAAGTTTAATATTTTCCATATATTTTCCTTGTGTCTGGTGAATCATACTTGAGTACTATTTTCTTTCTAGCATTTGATGCATGTCAAAGAATAGGTTTGAGTGACACATAGAGCTGCAATAACATAGAATGGAAGTCTTAAGATAGCTTTCGAGCAATTGTTACTGCTTACTGAGATAAAGTTATCTCCCTGTCATGTTGAGCAATCAATTTTTATCGCTCTTGATTCCTAGTAAAACATTTTCAACAATTGAAAAGTCATGCCTTTATTTTTTTAATGGGAGCCTTGATGCTGCTTTATTTCTTGATTTTTCTTATACTAGCTTAAAGTTACTTTTTTTTTATATAATATTAGCGATCAAAGTTGTCACAATACTAGGTTGCTTTGGTGATTGAAGATTTTGATTTTTTTTTCATTTGTAATCTGTGTTAGAATGAAGGTTTTTGGACCTATTTACGGGATTGCCTATTTGATTTGTAGATAAAAAGAGATGGAATCACAAAGCTGGTTGTGCTTCCACTTTATCCACAGTTCTCTATATCAACCAGTGGTTCAAGCCTTCGTCTTTTGGAAAGTATATTTCGGTGAGTGTAAATGCTATGTGCATTTGACATTTTAAAACATACAGAAACAATCAAACTTTGGCCCTAATTAACTGAGGTTGATTATATGGATTCTTCTTATCCATTCATTTCTATTCATTGTAGCATCATCTCAAGGACTTTATTCTCTCAATTTTACATAAGGGAGTATCCATAAGCTGACATTGCACATGTCTCAACCACCTTAAACATCCTTCTTTTATTTTATCTTCAATGTGTGTTACTCCTAACTTTCTTGTTATAGACCATGGAAATAGAGAGAAATCTATGGGATAAGCCTACATGAATATATTTTATTTAAGAGCAATATATATATATATATATATATATATATACAAGGTTCTCCTTCAATCAAGGAGACAAAATGACCCTACCAGCAGCTCTAGCAGCCCTACAGCAGCCTTAGGCATGCTATGTGCATTTGACATTTTAAAACATACAGAAACAATCAAACTTTGGCCCTAATTAACTGAGGTTGATTATATGGATTCTTCTTATCCATTCATTTCTATTCATTGTAGCATCATCTCAAGGACTTTATTCTCTCAATTTTACATAAGGGAGTATCCATAAGCTGACATTGCACATGTCTCAACCACCTTAAACATCCTTCTTTTATTTTATCTTCAATGTGTGTTACTCCTAACTTTCTTGTTATAGACCATGGAAATAGAGAGAAATCTATGGGATAAGCCTACATGAATATATTTTATTTAAGAGCAATATATATATATATATACAAGGTTCTCCTTCAATCAAGGAGACAAAATGACCCTACCAGCAGCTCTAGCAGCCCTACAGCAGCCTTAGGCATGCTATTCATTGATTACATTGACTTATGCTCTAACACTCCCCTCAAGCTGAAGCATGGATTTTAATCATGCTCAACTTGCTATAGATACCTTATAATAATATAGTCTTAAAGACAATACAATACAACTCAAAACAAGAAACTCAAGATACTTTGGAATATAAAACATAATCTGGGAGACGCAACCTAGAAGAACAAATCGGACAGGAGAGACGACAGAGGAACATCAAGCTTAGTCGGAAACGGATAAGCAAAACTCAGTCGAAGCAACACGCAAGAAGCTGTCAGCAACGTCATTGCACAAAAGGAGATTCCATGGCAAACTAACCGGACAGACAGGTCGGAACCAGAAAGACGACGGCAGCAGAAGAGGGACAGCGACAATCAGTTGAGGTGAACTCAGACTCTGCTCACAAGCCAGATACTAATGCTGACAGAAACAATCCAAAAATACAAACCCAGAAACCCATAAATTCTGCTCACAAAGCAGAAAACAAATTCTGGAACCTCAGTCCAGAAACCCAAAACAGAAGCCAAAACAAGGCTCTGATACCATGTTATAGACCATGGAAATAGATACCATGTAGATTAAGAGCCTACATGAATATATATTTAAGAGCAATACATATATATATATATATATATATATATATATATATATATATACAAGGTTCTCCTTCAATCAAGGAGACAAACCGACCCTACCAGCAGCCCTACAGCAGCCTTAGGCATGCTATTCATTAATAACATTGACTTATGCTCTAACATTTCCCAAATACACTCGCTCATTCCTAATCTTATCTATGCGCAATCATCGACCTTACATCCTCATTTCTACTGCACCCATTTTGTCAATATTTTGCCTTTTTAATGCCAATACCGACTTCATAAAGTTTTTCTTTCAGTTTTGTATGCATATTTCTATCATATAACAACTTGTTGCACTTCCGTCTTTTATATATCCTATACTATGTAGATTCTACATATGGTAGCTTTTCAAATGAGGGTTAATTACATTTGGTATCCCTGAATTTTGCTCCAAGTCAGAATTGCCATAAATTTTTAATTGTTCTCGCAGAAGTCTTGGTCTTGAATTTGAGTTTCAGAATAACCAATTTGGTAAGAATATTGACAACTGTATTCCCAAAATACATAGGTAATGTTAGCAAAGTTTTGATTTTAAAAACTATATGATTTAAACATGTAATTTGCTTATATGATGTGGTGTTGGATTATAGGAATAAAGACTTAAATGACTAGCTAAGCTGATGTGGCATACTACCACATTGTATAGTATAAATACCTTATACGATATTCATTAATAATACATAATACACAGATTATTAAATTTTCTCTTTCTCTCTCTACTTAGTTTGTAGATGGTATTGAAGCTTGGTTTTCCATCTTGGTGAGAGAAAGTGAAAATCATTTGTGATTCTTCTTCTTCTACCATGCCTCGTTGTAGCAAGAGCTATGTTGAAGCTCTACAAACTACAGAGCATGAAGATATTGAAATTCATATCACCATACTTCATCTGATGATAAGAAATCCGTAAATCAAAATGTAGATCACAATGGAAATGCAGATCATAATTCAATTCCTAGATC
The DNA here is from genome assembly GCF_963576675.1 of Euphorbia lathyris. Classification (NCBI taxonomy): domain Eukaryota; kingdom Viridiplantae; phylum Streptophyta; class Magnoliopsida; order Malpighiales; family Euphorbiaceae; genus Euphorbia; species Euphorbia lathyris. Next base: position 47,507,960 of record NC_088914.1, read on the forward strand.
TAATCGTAATCGGATCACAAACCTTGAGAATGTCAATCGCAATTGCACACAAGGAATGCGTGATTCTAGAAACTGAGTTGATTTCTACTACCAAGACTGAGAATACAGGTCAAGTGCTTGTGAGTACTCTTCTTACTAAGCGCAATTACACCTCCTGGCATCATTCCATCCTTCGAGCTCTTCATACAAAGCGCATAACTAGTTGTATTCTTAAAGATGATCTTGAGCCTGTTGTCAATTCACCAGATTACGATCAGTGGAAGTGGATAGAGAGTCTCGTGTTTACCTGGATTATTAATCATTTCTAAGGAATTAGCTTATGATTTCGTGTTTGCTTCTTCTGCTCGAGCTTTATGGAAGGAAATTGAGCAGCACTATGGATATAGCGATAGTTTGTTAATATTTCACCTCAAATAGGAGCTGTATGGCCTGGAGCAAGGAAAACCGTCAGTGGTTAGCTATTTTTCCAAGCTTAAAAGCCTGTGGGATGAGTTAAATATCCTTAAACCTCTAAATAGTTGTTCTTGTGGAGAATTGTGCAAGCTTAGTCAATAAATGTTGCAGAAGAACTGATGCAATTCTTAGCTGGTTCGAATAAGGATTACGATCAGGTATGCTACCAAATATTGCTAATGGAGGTTGTACCAAATGTTAACAAGGTGTACTCTATGGTGCTCAAAATTGAGCAACAAAATGAAACAGTATCAACTAAGAGTGTGGCTCTAGATTTTGTCAACATAGCAATTGGTCCTAATGTTTCTTCAATATCTAAGCATAGTGGTACTGTTCAATAGCCTTACAAGAAGAAGGTTATTTCTAGAATTCGAGATGCTAAGTTCTGTGATCATTGCTCGAAGGCAAGGCATAAAAAAGAAGGTTGTTTCCTTTTGATTGGCTAGCCTGACTGGTTCAAAGGGAAATTGATTGGATCAAGATCTGGTTCTACATCTACCAATACAGTAGCTAGAGCTTATTGTTCTAAGGAACAAACTTCACCATTTGATGAAGACAAAAATAGTGATTCTAAAGAGGATGTTGCACATAGCAGGAAAATGAAGCAAGAGCTGCAATGAGTTATACAAAGTGAGATTCTCAAGTATTTCAAAGGGAAAAGTAGGAAGGATGACTCTATACGTTGGCTAACCGGAGCTGGTAAGATTTTTTCCAATTCTGCTTTCTAAAGTTTCATTGCTTAAATGGATACTTGACAGAGGAGCAACTACACATATGTGTAATGATCTAACAAGTATGCCAAATGTCTATACGTTGCCTAGATCCAAACCTGTCTATTTGCCAAATGGTGATGTGCAACTAATCAAGCACATAAGAACAATGTGTTGTGAATACCTGAATTTCACTACAATCTACTCTGAGTTAGCATGTTGTTGCTGGACTATAACTTCAGAATTGATTTTTTTTTGGCTAAAAAGTGTTTGCTGCAGGACCTGGATACTCAGAAGTTGGTATTGGTAGGTGTGGGAGGTTGAAGCATGGCTTATATCAAATAGATTCATCTTCTTTTTCAGTAAATAAATTGGGGATTGTTAATCAGTGTCACACTGCACAGCCTTCTACTACTATGTCTGATAGTAATGACTTTGTTTTACGCTTGTGACCTATGGAGCACTGATACTTCTAAGAGGTTGACGTATGCGTATGGGATACTCCGGGGATACAGATACACCAGGGATACGCGGGGATACGTACGGGATACGCGGGGATACGGCAAAACAAGTATCCTTGTGTGACCAAGAGGTCACGAGTTCGAGTCTTAGGAGCGGCCTCTTGCCAAATAAATTGGCAGGGGAAATGCACCGGGCCGCCCTTTTTTTAATGGGGATACACGGGGATATGCAGGGGATATGTTTCAGAGTTAATTAGGTAAAATTTAGGGGTTTTTTTTATATAACTTTACAAAAATAGGGGTTAATATAAAAAAATTAATATATTGAAAGAGGTTGAATTCTGAAATAATTCACTGCTATATTCCTTGACAGAGTTGTCCAAATATATACATACAGAAACCATTCCTAGACCAATACTAATTAGGAGAAACAGAAACCTAACTTAACTCTACCTAGGAGAACCGACAGCTATACCTAATTCTGAACTAGGTAAAAAACCACGTGTAATATAAACTAGGAATAACATCCTTATCATATATAAATCTCTAATGTAAATAATTAATCGTACCAGCCTGCTTCCACCCTTCTATTTGCAAAAAAATAAATAAATACCTAAAAGTTAATCATTATTAAATATTTGTAGATTAAGATCATGAAAATGTCTTAGAATAGTCTTTAGACTTGGTAGTTTAAATAATTTGAAGTATTAAATTTTCTTTTTTAATGAATTAATGACTTGTTAGTTATTATAAGTGTTACTTATGGTTTTATAATGACTTATGAATGTGATTTATGGTAATATATATATATATATACATATATATGGCGTATCCCCGCCGTACCCGAGTCTCATATTTTTAAAAAATGCCATTTGCCTTACCCTTACGCGTATCCGTACCCGTATCGGTGCTTCATAGCTTGTGACGTGCTAGACTAGGACATATGTCTAGTTCTAAGTTTGTTCATATCCTTGTGTTGAATTGTAAAGGAAAATTGTCTGTATGTGACATTTGTCATCAGTCATAACAGTGTAGAAAGACATTTCCAACTAGTAACATACAAAGTTTAGTTGCTTTTGACTTGTTGCACATAGATGTGTGGGGACCTTATAAGGAAGTGTCTTCAACTGGATGTGGATATATGTTGATCATAGTTGATGACTTTACAAGGGTCACTTGGGTTTTATTGTTTAAAAGCAAAAATCAAGTACATACTCTTCTGTACAATTTTTTCGACATGATAAATGTACAGTTTTAATGCCAAGATCAGACAGATCAGGACTGATAATGGCACTAAGTTTGTGGGATGGGAGAGTCAAGGGTCTTCCAGAAATTTGGTATTCTACATTAGAAAACCTGTGTATACGCTACACAGAAAATGAGCTGTAGAACATAAACACAGACATCTTATGGCAGTAGCTAAGTCTCTTCTGTTCCAAGCAGGTATGCCTACAAAGTTTTGGGCGAACCAATGTTGCATGAACTCCTATAACAGGGTTCCTGTTTATATGTACCTTAAAGTGTTTGGTTCTTTGGTTTATGCAACTAATACTAATCCCAGCAAAGGAAAGTTTGCTTCCTGTGCTCAAAAGCTGCTTATCTAGGCCGTTCTAATGGTAAAGGAGCCAAGCTTTTTGATCTTACAGCTCAAAAAATATTTGTTAGCAAGCAAAGACGTGATCTATCATGCAAGTGTTTTTCCTTTTCTGAGTTTCTCTCCAAACATCCAAAAATGTTTACCCGGTACTACCTTCACCACAAATTGATCCTTTCCTCAAAATATGGCTAGTGATGAAATCAATGCATCAACTCATGCTTATACCCATTCACATAATGATTTGACCAACTCTATTGCGAAGACTTCTTGCACTAAAAGTTCAAATTGTATGCTAAATGAACTAAGTCCTGTACATCAGGCTTCTCCTATCATTGTTTCTGTGCCTTCTTCTTCTTCTAGTCTTGTTCCTTTGACAGACAATCCTCTTGTTAGACATACAACAAGAATACCAAATAAACCAGCTTGGTTAAATGTCACTAACCAAGTATCTACAGGGGTGACAGATTACTTTACTCTTAGTTCTCATCAAGCTAGTTATATGCTGAACATGTGGCAAGCTCATGAGCCAGCTAATTATGATGAAGCAAAGAAACTCCATAATGGATTAAGGCAATGCAGGATGAGTAGAGTGCATTAGAAGCAAACAGACTTGGGAGTTGGTTCCATTACCAAAACAAAAAAAGGCTATTACTAGCAAATGGGTTTTTAGAGTTAAACATAAACCAGATGGCACAGTTGATAGGTCTAAAGAACGATTGGTTACCAGGGGTACAACCAAGAATTTGGGGTAGATTGCAAAGAGTGCTTCTCACCAATTACTAAAGTTGTAACAGTGCGAATTTTTTTAGCCATAGCAGCTGCTAGGCAGTGGCCTATACATCAGGTAGACATCTATGATGCCTATTTACATGGACATAATGATGAGGAATTATACATGGTTCCCCCACAAGGGTATTCGTAGGCTGAACAGGATCAGTCTGCAAATTGTCAAAGTCCTTATATGGACTTAAACAAGCTGGTAGACAGTGGAACAAGATGTTCACTTGGGTTTTAAGAAGTCTATTCATGATTGTTGTTTATTCACAAAGTAAACTGGTTTCAGATTTTATAGTGTTGATGATGTATTAATATCTGCTACATCAGAAGATCTAATTGTTGAGATTAAGAACCCTCGTCATAGTGCTTTCACTATTAAGGATATGGGACAGCCAAAGTTCTTTTCAGGGGTAGAATTGGCCAGGTCAGAACATGGGATGCTGTTAACACAGCATAAGTATGTTAAAGATCTTCTAAAGGATGCTGGAATGATAGATGCACAGCCTGTTTCTGAATGGGGTGAATTTTGATGATCCATCTGAACTCTGGGCACATCCAGATCAGTATAGGAGTTTTTTTTTTTTTTTTTTTAACTGAAACGATTTTTTTTTTTTTTTAACTGAAACGATAATCAGTATAGGAGATTGATAGGCTGTTTGTTTACTTGGCTTATTATTACTCAGCAGCTTAGCCAATATTTGAGTTCTCCTACTCAAATTCATATGACTGCAGCATTACAAGTCCTAAAGTATCTCAAGGGTACTATGTCTTATGGGTTATTTTTGGCAGCAGTCAGTTCTCTAGAACTTATTGGCTATTGTTATTCAGACTTGGGTCGCTGTCAAGAGAGCAGATCTGTCACAGGGTATTGTATTTTTTAGGGAACTCATTGGTTTCCTGGAAGGCTAAAAAGCAGAATACAGTTAGTAAGTTTTCTGCAGAATCATATCGTGCCATAGGGACAACATCATGTGAGCTCAAGTAGATGTCCTATATCCTAAGGGAATTTCATATTCCAGTTCGGCTACCTATCAAATTACATTGTGACAATCAAGCTGCTAATTTTTTTTTTTTTTTTTTTTTTTTTTTGATAAAAATACCATATCTCATTTCATTGATATAAACGGTACAACATACAGCACGAAAATAAACCCATACAGGCTATAGCCAGTATAAGATCCACAAAGGGAAGAGAAATGACTACAAAGAGCAATATAAGACTACAAAGAGCAATAATAACCATAAAAGGTAAAAATACAACAAACATAGAAATCATATTCTTCTCGTAAGTCAAGTCCCGTTGAAAAACCTCTGTAATCCATGCTTCATCATTTAGGCTCCTCCGGATGTTCGGATATGAGTCGTTTCTGTTTTTGCAACCACGCAGATCTATAGATCTACGGACAAGATGAAGCTTTTCCGCTCTTGCTAAGACCGAAAAAAGACTAAAAGAAAGAAGTATAGCAAACAGTTGTAGATCTGACGGAAATAGAAGTTCAAGAAGAAATAGATTTCAAACGAACAAGAAAAAGTAATTTAAAACGAAAACGAAGACTAAAACATAAATTGGAGGAGGAAGAAGGAAGACAAGCTTCCTTCTTCCTCCTCTAACTAGATCTGTTTAGAGAGCTACAATGGAGAAAGTGACGGTGGATAGCGGTAAGGACGGGATCTGAGAAGAAAAAAGAAACAATGAGAAGAAAGTTAGAGAGAAGGAGGAGAGTCTCTCTCTAACAAATTCTGGTAGAGTTTTTGACTTCTAATTGCAGCAAATCCTCTCTTCCATGAAACAACCAAACATTTGGATATTGATTGTCACTTTGTAAGGAAGTTGTTATTGAATGGTTTTCTTCAAACACCATACATTGAGACAGAACAACAACTCGCTGATGTACTTACAAAGCCACTTACTAAAAAACAGAGATGCAGCCAAGTTTAGTTAAGATGGGCATCTATTCAACAACAATGATACCCTTCATCTTGAGGAGGGGGTGTTGGATTATAAGAATAAAGACTTAAATGACTAGCTAAGCTGATGTGGCATACTACCACATTGTATTTTGTATTCCAGTATAAATACCTTATATGGTCTTCATTAATAATACACAGATTATTCCATTTTCTCTTTCTCTCTCTACTTAGTTTCTAGACGTGGTGCTTATGCAAGACAACAAAATATTAATATTTTGATCATTTGAAACTCAAATTTATATTGACTGGTATGGCTTGACCTGTTACTATTTTACTATCCTTACAATTGGCTTTGTACCTCCTTGACATTTGGAAACATAACTAAAGCTAATCTGATGTTTCACCAGGGAAGATGAGTATCTTGTTAACATGCAACATACAGTGATACCTTCTTGGTACCAGCGTGAAGGATACGTGAAATCAATGGCAAATTTAATTGAAAAAGAATTGCAAAAATTTGATTCTCCTGAGAAGGTAAGCGTGGTATCAAATATGCATTTTTTTCTTGTAAATTTAAAGCTTCATTTCATTTCATGGAATTGGCAGAAGTTTCATTTTGATTGCTGATCCTTTCTTGTCAATAAAACTCTCTTTTCCTTGATCAATAAAATTCTAGAAATCGAATAAGTTGCGTACTAAAGCAATGTACTGTCATGCATGCAAGGCATAGGAAAGTTTAAGGATCAATTTTGATATTTGTTATTTTATTCCATTATTTGAAATGTTAGTTAAATCTGTTATTATGCCTTTACATTCTAGAATCATGCATTTTGCTAGTGAGCTGTAATTTGTCCTATCTAGGTGGTTAGCCTTTTGGCTGTTAGTGAGGTTGTTATGCCAGCTGTCCATTAGAACAGCTGTATTAACGGTTTGGCACATAGCTGTACCAGCTGCTATATTAGGATTTACTTCACCTCGTGAAATCTATCTATGAAAATACAAGAATTCTCTTTATTCTCTCTATTCTCTTCTATTCTGTCTTCTTCCCTAAATTTTTCTGTTCAGTACTAATTGACAGGATACATACCTGACATTGGTATCAGGTACTAAAGGACAGCTCATAAGGCGCTGCTCATTTTACTTTTAAACTTGTAAGATGGCCATTGGTTTATATAGAACTAGGATCCTTACTCTATTTTTTTGAGTAGAGGGCATAATTTGAAATTACCTTACCTGATTAATTTGATCTTTTTTATGTTTGGAAATTCTATTTGGTTTACTAAAAGGGGCAGTAACCAAAAAAGAAACAAAATGAAAAGTAGGCGATATCATATGAAGAGGTAACGATAGTGGTTATGCTTCTCAATTTGGGATTAGTTCTCTGCACCATGTGTTCATTAGTTTAATAAATGTGAAGCTCCGATAATACTGTTGTAACAGTGAATTTATTACTTAGGTGAACTTTATCGTAAAAGTTGGCATGTCCTATGAAAACATTTCTGATATATTATGTGTAAGTTATCCTTCATATGGTAGAGGTTGCTTTGGCTCGCCATTTTACCCTTACTGTCGAATTAGTACCTCATGGATTGGTGGGCCACTTTGATACTTCTAATTAGTGGAATATTCATGATCTTGGATAATAGGTTAATGAAACATTGGCATGTCCTTCATCTTCTATCTTTGGAACTAAAAAGAAAAGAAATAAAAAAGAACAAAAATCAATATGCTTGTTCTAGATACTTGTACCGAAGCCTTAGTAGTATAGGCACTTCTCTATAATATTTAGGTTGGTACGAGCCAATTTTTATACTAGTGCTATGCCAAAAAATTGTTAATTAAATGAGAAATGAAGTCCTAATCTAATTTAATCTCTTGCTGTTGAACTATTAATGTTTGGTAATACAGTAAGGACTCTAGGTTCAGCACTAAAAAGTCTACTCCTAGTAGAAGTAGTAGAATTATTCCAAGTAGCAATAGCTAGATCTCATTGGAATGAGTGGCCTACTTGGTTAGAGAGGTTGAGGGAGCTGAGATGGCACCACTGTGGTGGGCCTAAGTTTTCTTTTTGTATTTCAAGTTTAAATATTGTCTCATCAGCAATAGAAATGTATTTGTGCATATATGTTGTAATGCAGCACACATCTTTGATTGAAAATCATGTGCCTGTAAAATTCTTCCTTTTGCTTTAGGTAGTTATTGTGTCTTGTCTTAAATTTTAGCTTGAAAGCTCTCTTTTTGTCCGTCGTTTTTTGCTAGGACATTTAAGTAAGATTTTTTTTGGTAGGTTGTGATATTTTTCAGTGCGCATGGTGTGCCACTTGCATATGTGGAAGAGGCTGGTGATCCATACAAAGCGGAGATGGAGGAATGTGTGGATTTAATAATCGAAGAGTTAGAGAAGAGAAAAATCACCAGTCCATACACTCTTGCTTATCAGGTAGTTTGGTGTTTAATATTAGCTGCACTACATTGTATCTCTATTTATAAAAATTATTAGTTATGATAAGTTAACTTCCATGGCATGCATTTGTAACACATTATCAGTTATGATAAGTTAACTTCCATGGCATGCATTTGTACTAACACATTATCCGGTCCTTGATGGGAAAAAGTTGATTATCAATTTCCCACCGGGAGCCTTACATGTATAAGTATGAAGTACTGAAAACTAGAAAGCACGCTTCAGTGAGTATCAACAATATGAACCTGGTTTGGAGAAATTCAGCTTACCATATCCCATCAAAATACTGGAAACCCAGTTACTGAGATGGTCTTCCTGAGATAAGTGGAAGGAGAGGTGAGCACGACAAATTTAATGAATAAGCGTAGTTTCTGGATTAGAACTAATACACTTGAAATCTAAAATATGTGAAATATATGCAACTTGCTTTAGACCATTATACAATCAGAAACAAAGATTCTATAGAGGCAAAATCACATAACGACATCTAAAATGATGCTGAGTGGATTTGTAAATTTCTATTGAAGATGTTGGAAATTAGCATGACACCAGTTTTGCTTTTTCTTTCACTGAATATGATCACATTTTTTCTGATAGATATTGATTTGATTTAGTTACTACCAGCATTAAGTATACAACTGTAAGCTTTTCTGCACCCTCACCCCTATGGTTATCATGCAGCACACCTGATGTGGTCTAAATGTTTTACAGAGCAGAGTTGGACCTGTGGAATGGTTAAAACCTTATACTGATGATACAATCATCGAGCTCGGAAAAAAAGGGGTGAAGAGTCTTTTGGCTGTTCCTATAAGGTATTTAATTTCATAGAGTATCTTTTTAAATGACTTTTCTGTACGCTAGTTGAAATACTTGTGTATTTGCTTCATTTTAATTAATTGTTACCTCAAAAGTTTGGGGCTTTAAACCTCGTATTAACTTCTGTGGAGATATTACTGCTTGGCAGCTTTGTTAGCGAGCATATTGAAACTCTGGAAGAAATTGATGTTGAGTATAAGGAGTTGGCTCTTAAGTCTGGTATAGAAAAATGGGGACGTGTTCCTGCCCTAGGATGTGAACCAATGTTCATTTCAGATTTGGCAGATGCGGTCATTGAGTCTCTTCCATATGTTGGAGCTATGGCTGTTTCCAATCTTGAAGCTCGTCAGGTGTGTACTTTCTTAGAACTTGTAGAAATGGAATAAGATGCTTGTACTATCATATCCTCTCGATGGCCCTGGAGAATTGTATGTTTTACATCTGTTCTTCAGCACACATTCTTTTATTAGGAATTTTTGTGTTTTTCCATGGTTTCAATTTTTAGTTCATGGGTTTTATTAAAAGAGAACAAGTTTTGGTTGCATCTTGGAAAGGAGGACAAAGAGGTCAAAATAAGAGAGGAGAAAAAGATGTAACGAACAACATGAGAGAGAGAGAGACGGAGTAGTAACTACTAACTTTTATGGAGGTTATTGTGGAAATCCTAGAACATCTTCTCTAGTAATGTAGTTATTTAAGGCGCAAGGTGCAAGGGGGTCCTGGAGCCTTGGCGCAGGGCGCAACTTTAGGCGCACAAAAAGAAAATCATAAATTCATATTACTAGTCACAAATAATCACAAATAGTGAAATACCAACAATAAAACCATAAAATGCATGAGTTAAGTTCTAGTTAACTACTAAGGCATAATCATAAACTCATAATACCGACTTAAAAGTTAAAGCTAAAGACCAAAGTTCAACTTCAAATAATTAATAACATTAATAGTCTTCTTGACTCTAGAAAACAACTAATCTTTAACTTCCTAATCTTCCTTCCTAATCTTCATGGGAACCATCATCATCACTTCCATCATCACATGCTTCTTGAATAAGGTTCATCGTCATCATCATCACTTCCATCATCATATGCTTCTTGAATAAGGTTCTCAATCTCATAATGATTGTCACCTTCCTCATCAAGGTACTCATCATCTACAAAGTCGGGTTCATCATCTATAAAAGGTAATTGTAGAACTATTAGGCTTATCAGTCCGGAAACCGAAGCCATTGCAATTCACCTACACACATAATAAGGTGAATAGCATAACCCTATTAGGTAAAACTTAAACATTTATAAGTCAACATATTCGAATAGCATAATGTGAAATTGAAACATAAACATAAGCATATAACCATACTCTTAAATTGAAACGCAAATGGGTAAATTACACCCATGGCCACTGAACTATACCCATTTTCACATTGTGGCCACTGAACTTCAATTCTTCCTAGTATGGCTATTGAACTTTACACTGGTGGCCATTGTGACCGTTGACCATCATTTGTGACCTGTTTTCTCTCTCTCTTTTCCCCTTCTAAAACCTAAAATACCCATTTTACGCTTCTTTTCCGCATCTTCTATTTCTTTCACTCCCTCCCTCTCTATGAACTCTCTCTCTCTATAACTCTCCCTCTCTCTCTAACCTAAAATACCCATTTCATTCTTAAATTGTGCTCAGAAACGGAGCTGCTGCGACTGAAGCTGCAGGTGTATTTCCCTTTCTGCGATCTGAATGTTAGCTGCTGACAACGCCCTTGTCTGGGTTTGCCGGGAACTGTTCTCAACACGGGTCTGTTCATCGAGACTTGGCTGCTCTTCGTGTTGCTGATGTGGTCTTCCTGCTTGGGGCACATTTGCAAGAATGTTATGCTATCAAAGTATAACAAATACTGTTTTTTTCTTTATAATTAATTATAAAATAGGAAATTAAGAAAATGTATTTTATCTTTCAGTTGTTCGCAATAAAATAAATTTATTTGAACTTGGTATTTTATTGTTTAAAAAAGAAATTGACTGGTTTTTTTGGGGGAAAAACGACAGGCTTTGAGGTCTGGGGTAATTGAATTCAGCCCATTAGTCTCTCTCTCTCTATGAAATTAATGGTTTTAGAGAGAGAGGGAGAGTTAGAGAGAGAGAGAGGGAGTGAAAGAAAGAGAAGATGGAGAAGGAAGGGTAAAAAGGGTATTTTAGGTTTTAGAAGGGGAAAGGAGAGAGATAAAACAGGTAAAAAATGAGAGTCAAAGGTCATAAATGATGGTCAACGGTCACGGTGGCCACTGGTGTAACAAAGTGTAAAGTTCAATGGCCATACTGGGAAAAATTGAAGTTCAGTGGCCACGATGTGAAAATGGGTATAGTTCAGTGGCCATAATTTAGCCAAACACAAACATAGACATAACCATATTTGAATAACATAAACATTTAACCATTTCAGATTATATTATCCACAAAATTCAGCACAAAGATAAAAACAGAAACTGAAAAAAAACAGAGTATGTAAACATCGCAACAAAACAAAGAGGAAGAAACAGAGAAGTGAGAAAGAATAGAAAAAGAACAGAGCAAGAAGAGAGAAAAAATAGAAAAAGAATAAAGAAAGAAGAGAGAAACATAGTAGAGGAAGAAGAAAGAAGAGAGAAAGAAGAGAGACATACCTCCGATGAGAGCTACTGATGTCTGCCATATGGATGGAGAGCTTCTGGTCTGCGATGGGTCTACTGAACTCGATGAAAAGTATCGATACTTTGTTTCTAAACTAATCTTAGCCATTCATCTTATTTTAAATCCATGGCTGATAATAAAAGAATTTAAAAAAAAACCTAAACAGCCCTAATGAAGCCGAGGCGTGCGCTTAGTGCGCGCCTGGCTGACAGCGCCTGCCTCTTTCATCCAGAGGCGCTAAGGCTGGAGCCTTAGCCGAGGCGCGCCTTTAATAAAATGCTTTGGTTTTTCTTCTTCATCTTATTCTTGGAAGTTCACTGGGTGTAATATAAGTATAACAACATGAAAATATGCAAATGCCTACAGTGAAACTCACATCGTTGTCCTTGAACATCTATCAAGAAGGAAGTTAGAACTTGGTTTGCTTTAACCTGCATGTCTTAGAGTTAGCACAATTTAATGTTCCTGATTGAACAGCACATTTTCTGCCGCTTTCTGTTGCCTAATTAGTGTTTTTTTTTTTTTTTTTTCCTGCAGTCTTTAGTTCCGCTTGGCAGTGTGGAGGAATTGTTGGCTACATATGATTCAAAACGGAGGGAGTTACCGCCACCAGTGACTGTTTGGGAATGGGGTTGGACAAGAAGTGCGGAAACTTGGAATGGAAGAGCAGCCATGTTGGCAGTTGTGGTTTTACTGGTTTTGGAAGTGACAACAGGGCAGGGGTTTCTGCACCAATGGGGCATATTGCCGTTGCAACGTTGAGTAAGAAGGGTGTACACTATGTTAAACGGAAACGGAAATGGGGAACATTATTTCTAAAAAAAAACGTAGCTAGAAAACAAAAATGTAAACGAGAATGAAAATGGAAACATGAACAGAAACCGACACAAAACGCGGAAACGCTGCTGAGGAGGAGTTTGTGTGCAACATAGAATGTACATAAACTAAACCATGTAAAGTTTTGTTCCTGAAGGTGAGGCGACTGTCTTTCGCATTCATGCATGTATACTGGATATTGAGATACTTGTGTCCATCAAAGTCTGGATTTTGGGGGTAATGGTATAGGTGCAGGCTGAATTACAATTACAATTCTGTGGATGGAGGCAGGAAAACGTTCAAATATTATTATTATAGCTTTCGACCATGTCCATGTTTTCTTTTTGTTTGCATGTCCAATGTTCCTTGGATCGATGTATACATATATTTTTGTAATTTACATTAAATGCTGACCCTTGTATTTTATGTTTTGGGTTATGTAGTTTTACGTTTTTACAGATCGGTAATTGTGGTTTTCGCTGGAGGACAAATAACTATGATTACGTGTTTTGCTTCATCAGTAAAATCAAAGTAAAAGCCTAATGTTGTTGACTTGTCCAAGGGTAATATTATATATAAAAAAAATTCATACTTTTTTATTTTGAAAAGTTAAAATCCATTAGTTAATTGTTTTTTTTTTTTTTTTCTATTCTCTTTTTTTTTTCTTCTTCCGCTTGTTCCACTAACAGATCAAATGATAAGAGAATTCATCAATTCGCAGATGCGGAGGTGGTGAGATTTTAGATTAATGCTTCATTAAACAAGTGAGTTGTTATTTACCTCTTTCTAATCTTACGGTTCCCATATTGATATTTTTGCCTTTTTCATATTTTTAAAAAAAAAACTGTGAATGATTTCTCATCTGATAAAAATTGAAATTCTGAAAATAATTGATGAGTTACAACCCAAGAACTCCGGAAATGCATGATTACGAGTTAGAGACATTGGATGGGTACAAATTTCGAGAAAAATTACGTTATTTCTTGCAGAGTCAGGAAAAATGCTTGGCCAATGGCCAAGCGTTTTCCAGGACCGCCAGACCAACGACCATGTGTTTTTCCTGATCGTCTGAGCATATGGACAGGCCAATGTGCAATATTGCTGATTGTTTGACTTTTACACTCGTCTTAAGTGAAGTTTCAACAATTATTATGATTTTCATTTATGTTCATGTACCATTAGAAGATTTTGATGGTGACAGTATCGATTATAGTAGCTATTTTTGTACTACCGAGATTTTTCAGAAAAGTTCATATAAGCGATCGAGTGGGCCAAAAAAGTTGCCATTGAATATGGTTTCGAGCTGATTATTGCTTCATATAAATACGGAAGAAAGCAGAAGTTCTTGAGATGTTCTCGTGGTGAACGGTACAAAAGAGTTTTGAATAGTTTGGATGCGGCTTTACGAAGGAATACAAAGACAAAATCGTGTAAGTGTAAATTCCAGCTAAAAGTCATACAATTGCAAGCCTAAACCAGTTGGGGGATCATGGTTTCGGAAAGGATTAAGGGTATGTACAACCATTCATTGGTTGTTTAGCGATAGGGATATCAACAGATTAGCGGACTTAGTCCCGCGTCCAAAAAAATAGTGCGAGACATGAGTTCGGCTCAAGCAAAGACGTATGCTATTTTGGCGACACTTTAGGAAAAACATCCAACATACAACCCAACTAGAAAACATGTGCATAACTACAAAGATCATTTGAGAAAGATTGGTTTTGAGGGTAGAGACGTGGTGAATCAATTTTTCCATTTAGCTATCGATAACAAGTATGCACATTGGACGATTGTCGAGCCGAATACCGATGTGTTGACACATATGTTTATGACACATCTAGAGTCGGTGGAATTACTCTGAACCTACCACTGATATATTGGCATAAATTCAACATACAAAACAAATAAGTACAAGATGCCTTTTTCCGAAATTGTTGGGATGACTCCATGTAACAACAACTTCAAGATAACTTATACAATTATAAAAGATGAGAACGAGTCGAGATATTGTTGGGTGATGGAGAAGCTGAGAAATTTGATTGGGTTTGATGTGCACCCGACGACTATTGTCACTGATCGGGAGTTGGTTTTGATGAAGCCGATTAGGGAGATTTTCCCACAACCACATCACTTGCTCTGTACTTGGCATATCAACAAGGATGTAGAAGACAGGGTGTATAGAATAATGGGAAAAGCTAAGGGTTATGCACAGTTATTCAAGAATGGAAAGTGGAAAAAAATTATGGAAGCCCCAACTGAAGAGGAATACGAGAAAAATGTGGTGCGGATGAGGGATACAATGAGACGGTATCCTCAAGTTGTCTTTTATGTTGAGGGGCCGTGGTTAGTTCACAAGGAGAAGTTCGTTGTTGCGTGGACGAAGAATGTCCTACACTTTGGCAACAGAAATACCTGTAGAGTGGAGAGTGAACACGCGCAATTAAAGCAATGGCTTAACTCCTCCACCGGAGCTCTTGATACAGTTTGGATGAAGGTTCACAAGGAAATTGAGTCTTAGTTAACTACGATCAGATATACATTTACTGGTATTATTATTAATGGGAGTTGGGTTTAGGTATACATTTTGCATGTTAGTATATATTTTGACTGTTATTATTTATTCTTATCAGGTATCTTCTTGAGGAGTCAAGACACCGTAGAGGAGTCTTTTACTCATGTTTTCCATTCAACTACTTGACATGTAAAGTTTTCCACTACTGTATGAAGTTACTTAGTGAGGAATACAAATGCATGAAAAGTTTGAGCATGGAAGTGTTTGAACTTTGTGGTTGTAATGTTGTGAAACACTCATCAGCTTCCTTGTGCATGCAAGATTAGAAAAATAGTAGATTCGGCAACCCCGACCAGTGTTCAACGTATCCTCACATTTTGAAAGGCACTTATCAGTGGTCATGTTGACACTTCTGATAACATCAGATATGATTATGGGTCGGAGGATCACCGGTACTTTCACTCTCTAGTTGAGAAGGTTGACAAAAGCAACAAAACATTTGTGCGCAACATATCTCTTTTCATTCACGATCAAATTCACCCGGACCAAGCAAATTATAGTGAACTGGAGGTGAAAACCACAGTAAGAGGACAACTGAAGGAGAGTGCATCAACCAAACGTTTGTTGAGTGCGTGGGAGTACCGTGAGAGGGGTCGTGGACGTGTTCGATTGTCTAGTTCGTCCCAGAGTTATGGGGTGTAGCTCTTCATCATCCGTCCAGAATACTGCTACAACTGGTAATATTAATTCAGTAATACACATTTACTAATAGTTTAACAATATTAACGTTAATATATCATTAATGCTATATATGGAAACACATATCATATTGCAGAATACTACCATGCCGATAAAATACCAGGAATAATTAAGCCGTTTGTCGAAGGATATCTCGATGTGGTAGGTGATGGTTGTTGGTTCCGTGTAACGTGACAATAATAGTTCCAAGGGGGGGGGGGGTTAGGAACTATTTTAAACTTTTTAAGCTAATGCTGACTTAATTTTTATTTAAGACTTTAACTTAGCCCTTTTAGGTCAGCACGACTGAGTATGGTTTGAGACAGCTTCAGTCAACTGCTGACTAGAGCTGTTTCTACCGTGAGTTGGAAAGCAACACTTGAGTCTGTTTCCAACTCAACTCTCAGATTACTCAACTCAGCGTATACAAGTTATTGTTTTGCTGAGAAGTATTTAGCAAGCAGTATATATAAAGAGATAAAGGGTTAGAAGTTACTCAACAACTTATCCTGGTTCGACCTCTCCCCATACGTCCAGTCCCCGGAAATCCTTCCGAGCTTTTTGAATCCTCTACTGAGCTCTTTAAAGGTAGAGCACAAACCATTTACAATAGCAACTGAGTATGCAAGAGTACATTCCTCTATTCCTCCACTCAATCCTATCTCTACCACTGAGTACTATAACCGAGTACTCAGCTTCTCTCTACCACTGAGTACTATAATCGAGTACTCAGCCTCTTCTTTCTAACCTTTTACAAATGATAAGAAATTGTTCTTGATACAACAAAGAACACTTTAGATGAATAAATCACTCTAGACTTTTACACAAAAATAGGAGTTGGTGTAAGAGCTTGCTTTTTCTTTTCAGACAGAGCTTTTGTATTTTATCAAAGGTTGACTTGATGGAGATCTGTTTGTCTGTCTTGTATATGAATTCAAGTAATGAATTGGCCTTTTTATAGTGATGTTTGAGGCACAAATTATTTGAATCCCGACATGGCCGTTGTGGGGAAACGTTCACCTTTCGTCACCACTTGGTCAGCACTCAGTGCTGCAGGCCAATCATGTCTTCTGTCTTCGTCAGATGCCAGGTTTGTCTTTTTATTGACGTCAGATGGTCCATGCTCCTTTTCGAAAAGTCTTCCAGATAGATTTCTACGGCTTCTGACTATTTCAGAAAATGGACAGACTTTGTCTTCCAAGTTGACCGATCATTGACGCTGACCTGACAATCACTCAGCTTGACTCAACGGCTTCACCTTCAAGCTTTCAACGAAGAGGACTTTATCTTTTTCAAAGCTGGCTTGCATTTTACTTAGCTTCGGCTGTGTGGCTTTCATCAGCTGACTTGGTCTTGACTTTCTCTTATAGATTTTTAGTTCCTATTCTTATGAATCAACTTACTCAACATTGAACAAACACATTAGTACAATTAAATCAAAGCAATTAAATTTAATTGTGATGGAGTATTTTTATCATGGAGATTAACTTAAATAATTTTGTCAAATCAAAATCATGTGGAAAGGTGTTTCAACAAAGATTTCTATTGGGGCTACATGGGACCTTGTATACTCTGCAACCAACAGTTACAGTTTTGTGGAGTACACCAGCTTAAATGTTGTGAAGAAGAAACTTCTGAAACCCTATTCTATTCTATTCTGTAAGCCAATATTTAATCTATATCAAATTTAGTGAATTTCCTACAACTTCTAGTTGATGTTTTATGCAAGCAAGTTTTGGATATACAACTTTGATTCTACATTTTATCTTTGATATATTATTCAAAATTTTCATTATTATGCAAATTCAGTTGCTATTGAAAAGGGTATAATTCTTCGGAGGCGAAACATCCATTTTGTTTTATCTTTCAGCCGATTGCATCTAGGTTATGTTGTAACCATTGCAACCGATTTTTCTCAATCTTTTCGACCCCTTAAACTTTCTTCCATAAGACCAACTTAGAGAGCTTGATGAATATAACCATTTTTATTTTAGTTTTGTTTCATCATCTCGACCTGATCGACTTTTTCTACATAAATGTTTTGCCTATGGCTCGGAAACAAATAATAGTTAACATTATATATTCTACATGTTATATATGATATTAATGTTGTTAATTATGTTAGTATAGTGGGATTGTCTCTATTTAGTGTGTTATTGAGTCTGAAATTCCACCCATATATATATATATATAGTCGGGTTTAGAAACACTCGTATTTTTATCTGAGTACCTCTACTTTGCTATTTTGACTCTAACAATATAAAAAACAGTCTCTGACTTGGATTGTAATGTGGTTAAGGTTAGGGGTAGGTTAAGAGGTTAAAACTGGGTTAAGATTTCAGCACTTAAAAATAAAGATGGCATAAAATTAGCAAGTGATTATTGAAGGGAGCGAGCATTTTATTTTGAGAAGTATAATTCCATTTCATACTTTTTTCTACTTTTTTTTTTTTGGATAAAGTTCAAATAAAACCCCCGTGGTTTCACTAATTTTCAGATAAAGGACTGTGGTTTACTTTTTGTCAAAACAAGGATTGGGGTTTCAAACTTGGATTAATGCTATTAAAACCATCTTTAACGACCTGAAAATGAAAATTTTCAAGAATTAAAGTTGTTCAATGTCATATTTTCTATGGAACTACATTTTCGATTTTCGAAAATCATCTTTTTTGGAACTTTCTCTCTCTAAACATTAACTTTCTCTCTCTTTACCAAACATCATCTAAACAATCTCAAAATAAAAAAGTTGAATAATTAAAGTTGTTTAGAATATTAGTAGTTCTTAAAATATGTCATTTTTGAAATCGTCAAAGGTGATTTTAATAGTATCAATCGAAAAAGTCCTTATTTTGTTAAAGTTAAAAACCTCAATCCTCATTTTGACAAAAAATAAACCACAGTCCTTTATCTGAAAATTAGTGAAACCACAGGGGTTTTATTTAAACTTTACCTTTTTTTTTTGTATGACCAAGGTTGATCATAAGGCATTGGGATGTCCCAATGATTTTTTCTAAAGTGTAGACTGAATAATTGGTCTTTTTATTTGGAAAAATGTAGGCTCGTTCACTTCCTAACTTTTTTTTGACTTGCTTTTAAAAAAGGATGCCATAAACAGGAAAAAAGTGTTAAAACAAACTTAATTAAAGTTTGCAAACATTTGGGTGAGAAATAAAAATTGAAAATAGCAAAATTTTAGGCTCAACTGGACTTCCTAAAGGAGATGAAAAAGGAAAAATAAAATGGAATAAAAGGGTTAATTCTAATGAGATTTTTTCACCGTTTACTGTTTCAAATCAAGGTGTGTAGACTCAACTCGGTATTTAGTGCAAAATCTATAACTTCTCACAAGTCAAAGCCTACACACACAAATGTCAAGAAAAAGAGCTTTTTGATGTTCGCTCTTAGGTTCAAATACAACTCACAATTCGTTGGTTTCAATTTCGTGTTACTGGTTTTCCCAAGCTCAAGTTTAAAAATCACATGCCTTTAATTCTTAATTTATCATACCCAAGTAATGAATTTAACATTTTATTTAAAGTAGGGTCTAAGTGTAATCTTAGCTTATGCTTTTATAGATACAAGGGTTGTGTCTTACACTTAAATTAGCTAGCATGCAAAAGTTAAGTTCGACCCTCAATTCTTAAGGACAAATAATGAAGTTTAGCTTCAAATGAAGATTATATTTTTGGGATTTATTAACAGACAAAGAGTGAAAACATAAAACGAAAATAAGTACCAAAACAGTAAGCCCGAGATGAAATTGAAAAAGCAAAATGTAAAAACAAGAGACGACACAGAAAAATAAGAATTTTATTTTTGTGGTTTTGCCTACCCACAATCATAAATTAAAGTGCAAAATATAAAAAGTCAGGGTGGAGAAGACAAACATACGTTTTTTTTATATACTCGAACATTAGAAGAAAAAAAATGTAAAATACAAAGGAGATAAACAAAATAAAAGCAAAAATCTATAATATCAAATTTATTGAAATATAAAAACCTAAAAAAGTTTTGTTCAAACTTGGGTTGCTTCCCAAGAAGCGCTACTTTATAGTCGGTGAGCTCGACATAGAATTCATTCCTAGGTGTATGCTTCAATTCGTGTTAGGAATTCAAATTCATGAATAAATAATCTGTACATACAAAATTGATTATGAGTCTCAAAGGATTGTGATAAAAATAAAACACGAAATTTAAACAAATTATGAAAAAGTTTGATTTGCTCCCATTTGGATTCTCTTGATAGATCAAAGAGAATGAAAACTTTCCGAGCATGGAGCAAACCCGAACTTTTCTATCTTTTGAGGAAAATGTAGTTTAGGTACACAAGTTTTGATTTGATCATTTATTCCTATTGCAGGAGTTGGGATTTCAGATTTTGAGTTGGGGTTGCTTACCGCTTTCTGTTCCTTACTTACCTCGAGTGTACCTGCGAAGGTGGACTTGGTTATACCTTTTTACCGTTCCTCAACGTGATGGCTTGAGTTGATTCCCCTTATGAAATTTTGTGTTTTCCCCTTTTTTTCTCGGGAGAGCACATTGGGATTGCTCTTGCCTCTCATGTTTCATTTGAGCCAATTGATTGCTCAAGTCCTTGCAAAACGCCTAATTGATTGCAAGCTGGGCTGACATTTCTTTCAAAAGGGACAGCACCTCATCTTGTAAATTAGAGGGTTGTGGAGGAACTTGGCTTACTTGTTCGTAGGGAAGCATTCCTAATTTGTTTTCCTAGTACTTATTAACAAACCCATTTGGAGGCCTCAATATGTTAGGGTTCCGTATGACATAATTGGATGTTGAGGTCTCCTCCAATCATTATAATAAAAATTATAATAATCGGGGTTAGAATTGTACCTTTGGTGATTATCCACAACACTTACATTTTCATTCATGTTGAGGATCAGTTTTTCTATCAAGATGTCCATTTTCTTATTTAACTCGGCCATGGAGTGATTAGGAACCTCGTTCTCCATGACATGAACACAAAATTAAAAATTAAAACTCATAGTTATGAATAAAAATTAGCAAGTATAGAACTTACAGCTATAGATTTAACAATTAACTAAAATTCACAACTATGAACTTCAATTGGTGTAATCAAAATTCACAACTATAAATTCAAAAACTCAAGTATAATCAAAGTTTACAGCAATAGACACGGAATTTACAACTTATAAATTCAAAAAGTGAAACTAGGGTTACAACTATAAATTCCAGAAAAGGTTCACAACTATAAGTTTGAAAATTACAGCTATAAACTATCAAAAATCACAGCTATGAACTTAACAAGTATTAAGTTTATGAATATATAAGCAAAAAGTACAAACACAATCAGAAAATTATAGCTATAAATATGTTCAAAGTTCAACTATGTAACAAGTATTATATTCACAAGTAAGAGGCAGCTTTAGTTAACTGGTAACTAAGGCTGTTTCTACCGTTGAGTCAGGAGATAGCACTGAATTCTATTCCTGAACTCAGTACTCAAGCCACACAACTCAATATATGTAAAAATTAATTAAAAAACACTGATGTTGCTACTGGGGTTCGAACCTTGGCCTCCTTAATTACACTCCACACTACTTACCACTAAGCCATTTATTTCTCTTGTATATTCTGCCGCGCGCTCATTAATATACCAATACCCTTGTAGCTTCTATTGTTTAATATTTGATGCATGCACTTATTAATATTGATTAAATTCACATAATAATTATTAATAGAAAAAAATAAATGTGTATAATAATTAATTATTAATAGAAAAAAAACCAAGAACATGCTCTAATTTTTTATTTATTTAATTCCTCTACATTTTTGTAATTTATGTTTTAAATTGTTAAGGACGATGTTCTAAATATTGTTACATATGTTCTAAACTTTATAATTTGTGTTCTAAAAATTAAGATAATGTTTTAAAAAATAGTAAATATATGGGCCATTTTTTTTGTTCAAAAAAAAAAAAAACTCACATTCTAAATAACATAACGTATGTTCTAAAAAACATAACATATGTTCTAAAGTTTATAGTTTGTGTTCCAAAAATTAAGTATAATTTTCTAAAAAAAGCAGTAGATATCTGGATCGTTTTTTCACTTGTTCTATAATATAATTTATCACTCATGTTCGAAAAAACATAACACGTGTTCTAAAAAACATAACGTATGTTCTAAAAAATATGTCGTACGTTCTAACTTCATAGTTCGTGTTTTAAAAGTTAAAATATATGTTATAACGTATGTTTTAAAAAATATATAGTTTGTGTTCTAAAAATTAAGTATAATGTTCTAAAAAATAAGTATATATCTGGATCATTTTTTCATTTGTTCTATAATATAATTTATAACTCATGTTCGAAAAAACATAACACATGTTCTAAAAAACATAACGTATGTTCTAAAAAATATGTCGTACGTTCTAAACTTCATAGTTCGTGTTTTAAAAGTTAAAATATATGTTCTAACGTATGTTTTAAAAAATATATTTTCTTATATAACATAAATTACAAAAATATAAAGGAATTAAATAAATAAGAATTGGAGCATGTTTTTGGATTTTTTTCTATTAATAATTCATTATTATGGACATTTTCTTTCTATTAATAATTCATTATTATGCAAATTTCTTTTTTTTTTCTATTAATAATTTATTATTATGCAAATTTAATCAATATTAATAAGTGCATGCATCAAATATTAAACAATAGTCTTCCCAAAAAAATATTAAACAATAGAAGCTACAAGGGCATTGGTATATTAAGCAGTGCGCAACATAATACACAAAAAAAGCAAATGGCTCAGTGGTAAAGAGTATGGAGTGTATGTGAGGAGGTTAGGGTTCGAACCCCAGCAGCAACATCAGCATTTTTTAATTAATTTTTACACTCAAAACTACGTAGTTTTGAGTGGTTCTCACCTAAGTAGTGTTCTCACCTAAGAAAGGGTTCTCACAAGTGTTACTAGGCACAATTCAAAGCAAGCACATAAGGAGTTAAGAGTTTAGAAAATGTTACTTAGTAGATTTATCATGGTTCGGTCTCCTGCCTATGTCCAGTTCCCGGAATCCTTCCGAGCTTTAATCCACTACTGAGCTTTTTCAAGTAGAGCACCAACCTCTTACAATAGTCATTGACTATACAGAGTACCTTCCTCTATATCCTATACCCAATGTTAAGCCCAAAATATACCTAAAATATCATATATAAATACGTTAAATTTACATTAAAATCATGCTAATTATATTCATTTGGAATACTTTTACGTCTTTATTTACTTCTTTGATGCAAGGTACCTAAATATTTGGTAAAATCCAAATAGGAGCGAAAACGGAGCTAAAACGGAGCTAAAATGGAGGAAAAACCTTAAAAACGTACCAAGAATGCATATCAGCCAGAAGAACGCTCGAGGAGGACGAAAAACAGTCGAACGCCAAGGAGGAAAACTCTCTGTCGCGACTGAGATTCTCAAAATCTCAGTCGCGACTTACGGAGGCCAGACCGGGGGAAAACAACGTATTCAAGCTCGCCCCTATATCCCCTATCACAACTGAGATTTTCAGAATCTCAGTCGCGACAGCAAGTCTTCCTGCACACAAAACACATGTTTAATTCAGAAAAACGGGTCTGTTCGTTCGGATAAAAGCAACCCTTCACCAACGGACACGACCCGTCATTTACAACCCTTCACCAACTATAAATAAGTGATCCATTTCAGAAATCAAGGTTGGTTAAGTTGGAAAAGTTAGAGAAATTAGAGAAGAAAGTTGTTATGTTGAGTTTCTGATTCAGAAAAGAATCAGAAAGTTAGATTTCATTTCTGTAAGCAATCGTGTTGTACACGAATTGTATTTAGATTAGTTATAAACACAGTATTAGTTTAGTTTTCATTCTGATAGTGGACGGGACCAGTCTCTATTCCAAAGATCCAGCGAGAAGAATTGACGGCTGAAGCGCATATGGTTTGACGAGCCTACGAAGTTTGAGAGAAAGATTGACGACCCGGATCTCAAAGTCTTCGTTACAATGCTATCCAAGTTTCTACTTCTCTGTTAACTTGTGAAAATTCACATTTCAATTAATGATATACTTATTTATTCAATATATTCTTACTGTTGTTATTTTGATATTGTTCTGACAAAATGATTTTCAAAATGATATATTGGTGTTTTTATTAAAACGTTCTATTCCATCTTATTCTTATAAGAACTTTGTTGAACACTTAACAAATTTAGTTTTTATGGATGACATGATCGCTGAACGCGGCTTATCAGAAGTAAAACACTAGTTTGATTAAGGTAGGAATCGTCTCTACGCTAGAGGGATTTCTATGGTTCGAAGCCATTTAATTGAGTAAATTATTATATTGTTACATGTCCATAATCTCACAAAGTTAAAGTTGTTTACTTTGCTTTATGAAAATAAGATCTATTTCATTCCGATTACGGAAGTATCTGTTTTGTAATCAAAATTCCAAACAGAATTGTTCTCTAAACTCGATATAATCTTTCTATCTAATCCTAATTTACCAAAACCTATTCCATCAACTAAACGTATTTCTTTTATTAAACCTAAACACGTGATTAAACCGAATTAAATAAAGTTTTAGTTAAAAAGCGTTCCCTGTGGGTTCGATATCTTTTATTACTACAAGCGTATACTGTGCACTTGCGGAAATCGCTCAACAAGTTTTTGGCGCCGTTGCCGGGGAACGCCAAAATTTTTGACAAAATTTTAAATTTTTCGTGTTTTATTTCGAATCTAGGTTTAAACATACTTATTTTAACTTTTATAATTTAATAATTTTCATATACTAATTTATTTATTTATCAAATTCTGTTTTGTAGGTAGTTTCGGTTCGTGCAAGATTTCAGGTTCATGCGCAGTTCTTGAAATTCAGGCATTGCACCAGACCCTATAGACCTAGAAATTGAGAAAACCATTAGGAAGAACAAGAAAAATAAGAAAAACAAAAATAAGACCCCAGTAAAAACACATACCGAGCCAGGAAAAATGGTAGACCCACCAACACTTATGGAATACGCTAGGCCAGGTGTGGCCGGTGTAACCAATAGTATCGTTAGACCCAGAATCACCGCAAATCAATTTGAAATTAAGCCAGCTTTGCTTAATATGTTGCAAAATAATGTAACATTTTACGGGTTACCTAACGAAAATCCTAACACCCATTTAACAAATTTCCTAGAAATTTGTGACACTTTTAAAATTCCAGATGTGACTGCAGAAGCAATCAAACTTCGCCTCTTTCCTTTCACTTTGAAGGATAGAGCCAAAGAATGGTTAACTTCTATGCCAGCCGCAACTTTTGCCACTTGGGAACAATTAGCCCAAGCGTTTTTATCTAAATATTTTCCTTTAGCAAAAACCGCAAGAGTCATAAAGGAGTTAACATCTTTTTCTCAAAATGATAATGAGACCCTTTATGAAACTTGGGAACGTTTTAAAGAACTTCAACGTTTATGCCCACACCACCAATTACCCGCTGAACTTTTAATGCAAACATTTTACAATGGACTGAATCCTACAACTAGGGGTTCATTAGATGCTATGTTGGGAGGGCTATTTATGAAGAAAACATCAGCCCAAGCGAGAGAACTTTTGGAGGAAATGGCAATCAACAGCAGTATGTGGCCCGCGGAACGTGGACATATGCCGGTGGCAAAACCATCATCCTCAACCTCATCGTCAGTTAAAGGTATAGTTGAACTTGATCCAGTCGCGATGCTACAAGCCCAATTTTCTGCTTTATCGCATAAAATTGACCAGTTTATGGCACCACGCGGCACCAATGGTAATCCAATCCAAACGGATGTGGATTACGAAAATATGAGTGAGATTGAACATGTAAATTTTGTCCAAGGGCAAAACCAAACTAATAATCTTATTCTAATACTTATAATTCTGGATGGAGGAATCATCCTAACTTTAATTGGAAAGATAACAGTAACAATAATATTAGTGCTAATCAAAATCGTACCACTAATTATCAAAATCAGTCAAGAGATACGATTAGCACTTTATCTTCTAAAATCGACAAGTTTATAGATGCTATCAGTGGAAAAATAAGTAATCACGACGATGGTTTTAAACGGATCGAAAATAAATTCGATCAGCTTATTAAAAACCACTCATCTAGCATCCATAATTTGGAGGTTCAAATTGGTCAACTTGCTAAATCAATTCCATCCCGAAAAGAGGGAAGTCTTCCCAGCCATACGGAAGAAAATCCGAAAGAGCAGGTGAAGGCTATTACTCTTCGTTCAGGAAAAAATTATCAAGGGCCTGAAATGCCCAAAGATGCAACATTACAAGGAACTGATTTACCGAAGTCCAAAGAAGATATCTTAAACACAAATATTTCACCATTTGACACAGGTACTAAAACTTTTGTACCCAAACCACATTTTCCACACAAAGTCCGAAATAAGGACTATGATAAACAACTTCTAACGTTTTTGGATAAACTTAAAAATTTGCATATCAATTTGACGTTTATGGATGCAATAACACAAATTCCTAACTATGGTAAGTTTTTAAAGGATTTGATTTCAAAGAAAATCAGTTGGGAAGGAATTTCATCCATTTCGTTAACTGAAGACTGTAGTTCAATAGTATCAAGTAATTTGCCCACTAAACTCAAGGATCCCGAATGTTTTACTATTCCGTGTAAGTTGGGAGATATTGAATTCCCAAGCTGTCTTTGTGATTTAGGAGCAAGTATAAACTTAATGCCATTGTCTATTTTTAACAAGTTAGGTTTAGAAGAAGATATCAAACGTACCAATATGGTTTTGCAATTAGCGGATCAAACCACTAAAAGTCTGTATGGTATAATTGAAGATGTTTTAGTCAAAGTCGATAAATTTATTTTTCCTACCGATTTTGTTATCTTAGACTTTGCATATGATGTAAATTGCCCTTTAATTTTTGGCAGACCGTTTATGAACACGGGACGCGCTCTAGTAGATGTGTCGGAAGGGAAGGTAGTTTTAAGGATAGGAGAAGATAAGGTCGAGTTTAACATGAACAAAGCGATGAAATACCCTATGGAGGAATTCGCTTGTATGAAACTTGATTTAGTCGAGGAATGTGTCAATGATGTAATTCAAAGTGAAGAAATAATTGAACCTATAGTAGACGAGGAATTAGATGATAAGGACCCAGAGCCTTTGATTAGAGAAGATGGACCAGTTCCGCCTTCGATTGTAACACCCCCTAAATTAGAACTTAAAGAGTTACCCAGTCATTTGAGGTACGCTTTCTTAGGCGAAGGCGATTCTCTACCTATAATTATTTCTAACAAATTAACAAGCGATCAAGAAGAAAAATTGAAAGAAGTTGTTAGAAATAGGATAGGAAGTATGGGATGGCAAATTTCAGACCTAAAAGGAATTAATCCTAGTATAGTAATGCATAGAATTCATTTAGAAGAAGATAAGCCACCTAAAGCGGATAGGCAAAGACGCTTAAATCCGAACATGAAGGAAGTAGTCAAAAATGAGATTACTAAACTTTTAGACAATGGAATCATTTATCCGATCTCGGATAGTGAGTGGGTTAGTCCAATCCATTGTGTACCTAAAAAGGGAGGCATAACTGTTGTAAGAAATGATGAAGGTGAACTGATACCTACACGAACCACCACCGGTTGGAGGGTTTGTATAGACTATAGGAACCTAAACAAAGCAACCAGGAAAGATCATTTTCCTCTACCTTTCATTGATCAAATGATCGAAAGGATAGCCGGTCATGCATTTTACTGTTTTCTAGACGGTTATTCCGGATTCTTTCAAATTTACATTTACCCGGATGACCAAGACAAAACAACCTTCACATGTCCTTACGGAACATTTGCATATAGGAGAATGCCTTTTGGTCTATGTAATGCACCAGCAACTTTTCAACGATGTATGACAGCAATATTTAATGACTTCATTGAAGACATAATGGAAGTTTTCATGGATGATTTTTCAGTTTATGGAGATTCTTTCAATGCATGTTTACAGAACTTAGATAAAGTATTGTCTAGATGTGAGGAAACAAATTTAGTTTTAAATTGGGAAAAATGTCATTTCATGGTAGATGAAGGAATTGTTTTAGGTCATAAAATTTCTGAAAAAGATTTAGAAGTGGACAGAGCAAAGACTTCAGTTATAGAAAAATTACCCCCACCAACCACTGTTAAGGGAGTAAGATCATTTTTAGGCCATGCAGGTTTTTACAGACGGTTTATAAAGAACTTTTCTGTAATTTCCAAACCACTTACTAATTTGCTTATGAAGGATTCAACTTTTGATTTTAATAAAGATTGTTTACAAGCTTTCAATACTTTGAAAACGGCTTTAGTCAGTACACCAATAATATCAAAACCCGATTGGAATCTACCTTTCGAAATTATGTGTGATGCGAGTGACTTAGCTGTAGGATGTGTATTAGGTCAAAGGAAGGATAAGAAACTTCATGTTATATATTATGCGAGTCACACATTGTCCGGTGCACAACTAAATTACACCACAACTGAAAAAGAAATGTTAGCAGTAGTTTTTGCATGTGATAAGTTCTGATCTTATTTGTTAGGATCTAAAGTTATTATTTATACTGATCATGCAGCTTTACGATATTTATTTGCTAAGAAAGATGCAAAACCACGTCTTATTAGATGGGTTTTACTATTGCAAGAATTTGACATTGAGATTAAAGACAAAAAGGGAGTTGAAAACCTGGTCGCCGATCATCTGTCAAGACTTGAGGATGAAAACGGTCCCATCGGTGAAACATCAGGCATTCGAGATGATTTCTCCGATGAACATCTCATGCAATTACAAAGTGTCATAACTCCATGGTATGCGGATATAGCCAATTACTTAGCTGCACATGTTGTGCCAGATGGATTGACTTACCAGCAAAAGAAGAAATTCTTTTCAGACGTTAAGAAATATTTTTGGGAAGATCCATTCTTGTTCAAAACATGCGGCGATGGAATATTTAGGAGATGTGTTAGTGAGTTTGAACATGAATCTATAATGATAGAATGTCATGCTAGCGCTTACGGAGGTCATAATAGCGTAAGCAAAACAGCAGCTAGAATACTTGAATGCGGATTCTTTTGGCCTACTCTGTTTAAAGATGTCCGTTCATTTATTCTCCGCTGTGATAAATGTCAAAGAACGGGGAATATAGAAAGGAGAGATGAGATGCCTCTTAAGAACATATTGGAAGTTGAAATCTTCGACGTATGGGGAATTGATTTCATGGGTCCTTTTCCTCTTTCTTTTGGCAAAAATTATATATTAGTAGCCGTAGATTATGTTTCAAAGTGGGTTGAAGCAATTGCAACCCCGACAAATGATTCTAAAGTAGTTGTTAAGTTTTTAAATTCAATATTCTGTCGATTTGGAGTTCCTAGAGTTATGGTAAGCGACGGTGGTACTCACTTCGTAAATAGAGCTTTTGAGTCACTTATGAAAAAATATAGAGTACACCATCGTATCTCTACACCGTACCATCCTCAAACGAATGGTCAAGCAGAAATTTCAAATAGAGAACTCAAATAGATACTTGAGAAAACAGTTTCGTCTTCTAGAAGAGACTGGGCACATAAACTTGACGATGCACTATGGGCATACCGTACTGCATTTAAAACACCTATCGGGATGACACCTTATAGATTAGTCTATGGTAAAGCTTGTCATTTGCCGGTTGAATTAGAACATAAAGCATATTGGGCTATAAAAACCCTTAATTATGATTTGCAGAGCGCAGGGAAAAAGCGTTTGTTTGACTTAAACGAGTTGGATGAATTACGCTATTTGTCCTACGAAAATGCGAGCATTTATAAGGAGAAAATTAAAAAGTGGCATGATGCCAAAATCAAAATTAAAAACTTTAATGTTGGAGATAAGGTCTTACTTTTTAATTCTAGATTAAAATTATTTCCAGGTAAGCTAAAATCTAGATGGGCTGGACCATTTTTGGTTGTTCAAACATTTGATTACGGAACATTGGAGCTAGAAAAGTCTAATGGCGACCGATTTAAGGTCAATGGTAATCGTTGCAAAATTTATTTCGACGGAGCTCTAATTCAAGCAATTGAATCCGTGGATAAATTTTATAAAATTTAATTTCTTTGATTTTTATGTTTTTAATTTATAGTTTTTCTTATCTCATGTTTCCTTGTTAATTTATTTTCTTTTTACTTTATTTATTTTATTTTTATTTTTAACTTATTTACTTTAATTTTTATTTTTATATATTTATCATTAAGTACAAATGAGTTTTATTCACATTAAAATTTTAATTTAGTTATGTTTTGAAAATTTTCATTAAGTGTTAAGTGTTATTTAGAAATTATATATGCAGAAATCTCAGTTGAGATTTTCTATGTTCCAGGATTTGGAAATCTCAGTTGAGATTCCGAAAATCTCAGTTGAGAAATTTTCTGTCTTTTTACATTTGAAATAACTGTAAGTGATTACAGTCTTCTTTCTTTAAAATTTTCTGTCAGTTGAATCGAAGAGGTATCACTTTGACACCTATTTCTTTCTAACAGACATAACCTTTCACTTATAGTTCTTATATATTCCTGTAGGATCAGACTTCTTCCATTTCACTTCATCTTTCTAAATTTCTTTCTCAAATTCTCAAATCCTACAGACTTCATTTTTCTTTTCTATCACAAACATGACTAAGTCTTTGAAGAACATTCAAAAACAAAATCCTTCTCGAAAGGAGAAAGTTGATATCTCCGATAGATATGGAGCATGGTTTCCCATTTATAACCATGACAAGGGGAAACGTTTTATGCAATTCAGATATGCTCAGTTCTTTGGCATGATGTATCTGGACGAGTTTCTGAATGAGGAACTCGGGATAAGCGAAGCAATTGATCGCTATCTGACTAATTTGGGTTGGTCCAAATTTGTTCATATGAAATTTCCTATTATTGGAAATTGGGTTCTGGAATTTTTCTCCACAATTAGGTTCGTCAACAAGAGACGTGTTCGTCTCAGTTTTCGTTGTGAGGGGAAGGTATTTACTTTTGGCTATCCAGAACTTCACAATTGGTTTGGATTTCCACCCCGAGACACAACTCAACACCATCCTAGAAGGGATATGACTTATAGAGACATATGGAGGATGCTAACAGGATTTAGGCGATTCAATCCACGTCTTGCCTTCAACAAATCCATTAATTCTAATTCCATGTGTATCTGCATAAGTTCCTCTGTCACAGCCTTTTTGGTCGAGTCAGTAGCAATGTTGTGAAAGATACTGATCTTTATGTGTTAGGCGACATTTTCCCAGACAACTCAGTTAACTCCTCAAAGATTTTGATGGAGGGGTTAGTTGCTGCTTCCCGTTCGAAGAAACGGAAGATTGGGTTCGCCAACATCATATGTGGAATAATTTTAGGAGCCAAGGGAACCATTTCTGTTCCTTGGACTGATACAGAACCATACCCGATTTTAGACTACGAGTTCTTGGAGAACGAGGGACTTGTTAAACGAGTTTTCCGTTCTGGTCCAACATTCCTTTCTGCACCAGAGAGGCAAGTCTTCGTTTAAACGAAGATTAAAAGGGCTAATGCACGTCGTCTGTCATTTAGTTAGGGATATATATATTTTATGTACTTCTGTTTGTTGTTTTTAATATATATATGAGTGATTGTTTGTAAATTATGTTTTTATAATGTTTCTATATAGATGTATATTATGGTATTGTTTACAAAAGATAAATAAAAGTGCATTAATTCTTTAGTTTATTCCTTTTATCTTAAGGAACAACCTTTGGGTTTCCTTTAATTTAATGTTTTAGTTTTGTTTATCTCAGTTTCAGGGATTAATGTTCACATTTTGGTACCTAATTTTAAGAGGAATTGGTTTAGAAGTATTAAAATCATAAAAAACAGTCCCAATTTTATCCAGAATTTCCAAAATCTCAGTTGAGATTCCGAATTCTCAGTTGAGACAGCAAGAGGACCACTTTCAGCAAAAATTTCGACCCCCTACGTACTTGCTATCGCGACTGAGATTTTGAAAATATCAGTCGCGACTTGCGCCTTACAGTCACGGGATTGGGCGAAATTTTCACCATCTTTTCCTATTCCTACACTAATTACTTACCTATTCATCTATCCTAATCAATACCTATTACTTACACCTATATATATCACCTATTTTTACACCAATCAATCATCTTTTCTCTTCCCAATAATAAGATTCACTCCTCTTCCCCATAAATTTTTACCCTATTCATCTTCTTCTTCCCCAATTCACCACCATTCTCTTTCATTCTAACTTTCATCCTTTCAAATTTTCTTCACCTATTTCACCCAAATTTCATCTATTTTCACCCTAAATTCACAAACAAAAACAATATGCCTAGACAAAAGACCGTTGCAAACAAAGCCAAGGCCATCGAGATCAATAGATTACGGGTTCAATATGACGCACCGTTTGATATCACGTCGGAAGCCGAAGGACGCAAATATTGCCGGTTTTCTAATGTCCTCGTAGAGTTCGTGGATATGCCTTTTCTTGACACCGATACGGTAAATACACTTTCTTTTACCGAGCGTATTGATGAATTTCTTACCGTTCTTGGTTGGAAACGATTTGCTAGTATGCGTTTTCCTAGTCTTAAAACGCATATTATTGAGTTTTTGGTTACTCTAACCTATGACAAGAAGAAAGGAGTTATCTCTTTTCGGAGTGATGGAGTCCGTTATGATGTTAATTATGCGGCCATGAACCGTTGGTTTGGTTTTCCTACTCGAAATTTTTATTCAAAGCCAAAGCCTTTTGATTCACACACGGTTTGGAATTCTTTAACCGGTTTAGATGTTTTTAGTCCAAAGAATACATCTAGTAAGCTAATTAAGGATGATTGTGTATTCTTCTTTCACAAGTTTTTATCATTCTCCTTATTTGGTCGGGTTGAAAGTTCAAAAGTGCAAGTTCGTGATTTGGTTGTGTTTGATGCTATTTTTAAGGGTTTGACAATTGATAGTATTGAGATGATATTTACTAATTTAGTTCGAGCTTCCAAGTCCCGCAATAAGCAAGTGCCTATGGGTAATTTGATTACCGGCATTGTTTTGGGCGCTCGAGGTGAATTAGCGGATTATCAAAATATGTCTCATGTTGGTTTACCATCATTGGATCTCACGGCACTTCAAAGGGCCAATTTATTGAAGAAGTTGGGACCATCCGCTTTTATATCTTATGCGGATCGCAGGAGACGTGTTTTTGCTACGATGAGTAGTGAAGCCTCGGGTTCTCAAGGTTTAGGTGCCCAAGATGATAATGAGGAGGATGAAGAGGAATTTGATGAAGAAGAAGAAGAAGAGGAGAATGTTGATGTTAATGCCACCGAGCAAGCAAATATGGAACCAAATGAAGAAGAACAAGTTGGATGGCAACGTGTTTTGACACAAATGAACGAGCATAACCGTCACATGAATTTGCGGTTAGATGAAGTCGTTGCCAATAATGCCGAAATGAGTTCAAGGATCACTACATTAAGTCGTGAGCACAAGTCTACTCGTCGCCGGATGCTCTCTTTCTTCCGACGTCAAGGAGTTGAGACTATGCCTTCTCCACCACCATCACCTTGATAGGTTTTATCGTTTCTCTCTTTAACTCATTTTCGTTCTTATTATTATGTTTTATTCGGTTTGGTACAATATTTTTACTTATGTTTGGTACAATTCTCTTTATTATTAATGTTTGAATGTTATGGTACTATATTTTTCATTTCTAATTCGTATGATTTATTTCGTACTATTTTTCGTGTTTTATCGCTTTTTGCACCAATGAGGACATGGTCCAAATTAAGTGTGGGAGGAGGTATTTCATATCCATTTTATTTTTAAGTACGAATGAATGCAACGAATGAGAATGAATGCTATTTATTTTTAAATGCATGTTGTTATTCAATTTTAAGTAAAGTATAATATGCAACAATTTTTCAAAAACAAATGCAATATTTTTGCAACACTTTTTCACTTGCAACACTTTTTCACAAATAATAGCAATTTTTCATAAAGGATAAATTTTTGTTAAAGAAAATATTTCATATGTTTTCAAACACTTTAACTTTCAAAATAATGTTAAGCATATTTTAAGGTTATCATTATTGATAGAAATAAATATTTCTATACGGGCTATATTTTTACAAATATTTTTACAAATCTCCGATGCGATTTTATCAAAAAAAAAAAACGTCTCGAGTAAATGTATATAAGTAAAATTTCTTTAGTTTCAAATCTCTACTTTATATCATGAATTCATGATAAATATAAATCTTATTTTCAATTTTCAATTAGGTTTATAGGCATAAATCGAACTAACAACTTTAGCTTTTTAGCTCGATATTATTTTTCGTCTTACATTAAAAACCAATTGAAGTTTTTAAGGAAACTTTAGCTATAATACATGTTGAATTTCAAGTCAATATAGGATGAATGTGCTATTTTTCTTTCCCAATTTTATTTTCATATTAAATCAAGTAGTCGTATTCTTAACTTTTGGCCACGATTGAGACCAACCTTATCACAATCGAGGTATGAAAGGGAAGAAAATTAAGTATCGTTTACTTTTGACCACGATTGCGACCACCCTTATCACGGTCGAGGTATAAAAGGAACGTTAAAAAATTAAAGCAAAATTAAACGTGTTTAAAGTTTTAAGTAACGATTGCGTCCACCCATGGCATGGTCGGTACCTCTTAAACGAACACGAAAGCAAATAAAATGCGTATAAAGTTACGATCGAGACCACCCTTATCTTGGGCGTAACTAAGCAAATATATTAAACCTAAGTCCTTAAATCCATATTTGTAATAGTTTAGGTTTGGGAAAGGAAATTTTGTGCTTAGAAATGCCTTGAGACGAAAGATTCGGAAACATGCGTGCTTACACCGTCCCGAATACTTCAATATAAAAATTGAAATACAAGACGAGTAATATATCTCTTTTATACTAGCTAGTTTGATACCTTGCGTATAAATTTACCATGAAAAGTTTATCTTTCGGTTTAACTAATTCAAAGAGGAATATATGGGTATATATTCTATTTATAAAGAGATTGATTAAAGAATAAATTCAGTGAAATTTTGCTCGGGACTAGCAAAAGCTTAAGTGTGGGAGTTTGTTAAGCCCAAAATATACCTAAAATATCATATATAAATACGTTAAATTTACATTAAAATCATGCTAATTATATTCATTTGGAATACTTTTACGTCTTTATTTACTTCTTTGATGCAAGGTACCTAAATATTTGGTAAAATCCAAGTAGGAGCGAAAACGGAGCTAAAACGGAGCTAAAATGGAGGAAAAACCTTAAAAACGTACCAAGAATGCATATCAGCCAGAAGAACGCTCGAGGAGGACGAAAAACAGTCGAACGCCAGGGAGGAAAACTCTCTGTCGCGACTGAGATTCTCAAAATCTCAGTCGCGACTTACGGAGGCCAGACCGGGGGAAAACAACGTATTCAAGCTCGCCCCTATATCCCCTATCACAACTGAGATTTTCAGAATCTCAGTCGCGACAGCAAGTCTTCCTGCACACAAAACACATGTTTAATTCAGAAAAACGCGTCTGTTCGTTCGGATAAAAGCAACCCTTCACCAACGGACACGACCCGTCATTTACAACCCTTCACCAACTATAAATAAGTGATCCATTTCAGAAATCAAGGTTGGTTAAGTTGGAAAAGTTAGAGAAATTAGAGAAGAAAGTTGTTATGTTGAGTTTCTGATTCAGAAAAGAATCAGAAAGTTAGATTTCATTTCTGTAAGCAATCGTGTTGTACACGAATTGTATTTAGATTAGTTATAAACACAGTATTAGTTTAGTTTTCATTCTGATAGTGGACGGGACCAGTCTCTATTCCAAAGATCCAGTGAGAAGAATTGACGGCTGAAGCGCATATGGTTTGACGAGCCTACGAAGTTTGAGAGAAAGATTGACGACCCGGATCTCAAAGTCTTCGTTACAATGCTATCCAAGTTTCTACTTCTCTGTTAACTTGTGAAAATTCACATTTCAATTAATGATATACTTATTTATTCAATATATTCTTACTGTTGTTATTTTGATATTGTTCTGACAAAATGATTTTCAAAATGATATATTGGTGTTTTTATTAAAACGTTCTATTCCATCTTATTCTTATAAGAACTTTGTTGAACACTTAACAAATTTAGTTTTTATGGATGACATGATCGCTGATCGCGGCTTATCAGAAGTAAAACACTAGTTTGATTAAGGTAGGAATCGTCTCTACGCTAGAGGGATTTCTATGGTTCGAAGCCATTTAATTGAGTAAATTTTTATATTGTTACATGTCCATAATCTCACAAAGTTAAAGTTGTTTACTTTGCTTTATGAAAATAAGATCTATTTCATTCCGATTACGGAAGTATCTGTTTTGTAATCAAAATTCCAAACGGAATTGTTCTCTAAACTCGATATAATCTTTCTATCTAATCCTAATTTACCAAAACCTATTCCATCAACTAAACGTATTTCTTTTATTAAACCTAAACACATGATTAAACCAAATTAATAAAGTTTTAGTTAAAAATCGTTCCCTGTGGGTTCGATATCTTTTATTACTATAAGCGTATACCGTGCACTTGCGGAAATCGCTCAACACCCAATATTATTTCTACCACTGAGTGCTATAACCGAGAAACTCAGTATCTCTTTGTAATCTCTAGAAATGATAAAGATTTTGTTCTAACTGCAAAGAACACTTTAGATGATTTACAATCTAGACTTTTACGCAAAATGAGAGTGAGTGTAAGATTTCTTTGCTTTGCTTTGGCATAGAACTTCAAGTAGCAATTTGGTCAGCGTTTTGACTTGATGAAGATCTGCATCGAATGAAGCAAATGAGAGGCCTATTTATAGTGACATCTGAGGCACCGATTATTTCGAATTTCAAAATAACCGTTGGAGGGAAACGGCTTG
This sequence comes from Euphorbia lathyris, assembly GCF_963576675.1. NCBI lineage: Eukaryota > Viridiplantae > Streptophyta > Magnoliopsida > Malpighiales > Euphorbiaceae > Euphorbia > Euphorbia lathyris. Next base: position 47,544,871 of record NC_088914.1, read on the forward strand.
CTATCGCTTTCACTCGTCAGTACTTAGTGTCTTCGGCCAATGAGAACGTTGTCTTTTCTGTCTGATTCAGGTGGCAGGTACTTCGAGTCGGTAAGCGTCAGATTGTCTCTCTTCTTATGGTAAAATCTTATAGACAGCTTTCTGCGACGTCTGAATCTTTCCCAAAGTGGAATAGCCTTGTCTCAAAGTTGTTCAGGTCAACTGCTGACCTGTCTTCTATCCGTTCGACTCAACAGCTTCGGCATGAAGTTGTCAGGAATGCCTTCTAGATTCTTCTTCCTGCTGGGCCGCATACTTCAACTGGGTTGGATCTGTTAACTTGGGCTTTGACCTTCTCTTATGGGCTTTTGGGCCTTGGTCTTTAGTGACTTTTGATTCTTATCAATTTAAATACTCAACATTGAACAAACACATTAGTAGTAATTCAAAGCATTTAAATTTAATGTGTTGGAATATTTTATCATAGGAATTTAAATTTAATTTAAATAATTTTGTCAAATCAAAATCATTATGGAAATGTGTTTCAACAGATAAATCCCCGGCAACAGCGCCAAAAACTTGATGCGCCTAGAGCTGACGCTCGAAGGCTCACTAAGGGATAAGTGTAGCTCGTCGTTATCAAGTAATAAATCTGGAAAGTCCAGGTATCGAATCCACATGATTTATACCGCAACAACCAAACTACTCTGTTTCTGATGTTATTTAGGCGGTGGAAAATTGAATTGGGTTTTTGTTTCTAAATTATTCTACTCCTAAGGTGATCCTAAGCCAAGCAAACCAATTAGATTAAAGACCTAATTTGATTTTTGCATATACTTAAGGCAATTAAATCTACTTGATTTATTTACTGATTTTCTGGTACCTGCTATATTGGCTCATTGGTCGAGATTTTGTCATCAATGTTGCGGGATGGGACCGCTTGTATGCTTCTAGGAGAGCACAGTGGGATAGATTGGCTAGCATCAGATAATTTTAGTAATATTATGCTTGTTATTGTATTTATTTTTATTAATCTTTTGATTGTTAGTATCGTCATTTTTATTCATATCGTGATTGTGATCGAACTAAATAGGATTCTAACAATTACATATTTAACATACTTAAATTCACATTATAATTCATAAAAAAGCCATAAAACTCAAAATATATAATAAAATCCATAATCTATACATAATAACATCTAAAATATTCATAATACAATCCCAAATCATTTAGCCACCATCCATTCATAATGGCTACCAACTTCCCGCAAGGAGCCGCCTACTCCTCATCGACCCATTTAATCGCGTCGGTCAAATCTTTGCACAAGTTAGCCATACGACTAACGCACTGCAAAAATCAAACGAAAACAGTTAAGCACAATATATTTGATATTAATTTTCAAACATATTTGTGAACTTATATAATAATTAAAAATAACTTACAACTTCACTGTTGGAGCGAGAAAGGACTTTCCAGCAACAAATAATGCAGTTGAGTATGAGGCTTTAATTCTTGGACTTCGCTTACTAAAAGAGATTACACCTGAGCAGGCCGTGATTTACAGCGATTCCAAACTGATGGTGAACCAGATGATAAAAAAAATTAAGTGTAAAAGATGAAACTCTGGTTAAATACGTGGAGGAAGCCAAGCAAATTCTTAACCACCTAGAAAGCAATGAGGTAAAATGGGAGATGGTCCATGTTCTGAGGGGATCAAATATAAAAGTTGATCACCTTGCCAAAATGGCTTCCAACAAAGATCAATGGGCGAATCTTGAGTGCCCATTCGAGATAAAAGCAAAGCCAGCATTCACTCGAGAAATTGTAGTAGTAATAACGTTCACCCCCGGAGATTGGCGCACCCCTATCTATCAATATCTGATAGATGGAACCTTGCCTCAAGACAAGGATGAAGCTAGGCAGATGGTAAGAAAAGCAGCTTATTTTTCTATCATTAATGATCACTTGTACCACATGTCATTTAGCCAGTCTTGGTTGAAATGTCTTACATTAGAAGAAGGTTAGGAGATTTTAAGAGAGCTGCATGAAGGCACATGTGGAGCCCACGAAGCATCCGCTGCCATCTTCAAAAAATCAAGGATATCAAGATTTTATTGGCCCACTGCTGAACAAGATGCACATAAGCTAGTAGAATCTTGCCATAACTGCCAGGTTCATGCAAATGACAGCCATTTGTCAAAAGCTTTGCAGAAACCGATCATAGAAGGTTGGCCATTCTCAACATGGGGCATTGACATAGTTCGTCCCTTCCCCCTAACCAGGAAACAGAGGAAATTTGTAGTGGTTGTAGTGGACCATTTCACAAAATAGGTGGAAGTTGAGGCCGTCTCAATAATTACTGCCGAACGAATGGTTGATTTTGTCAGAGACAATATTATCGGAAGATTTGGAATTCCTCATACCATGATCACTGACAATGGAACATAGTTCAACTGCGAAGAGTTCAAATTATTTTTCAAGGATTGGAGAATCCAAAACAAATTCGCCTCTGTATATTATCCACAATCCAATGGCATGACATAAATCACCAACATAACCATTGTGAAGGGTATTAAGAAAAGATTGGATGAACATGATAAGAAGTGGGCGAACCACTTAGTGAATGTCTTATGGGCGTACCGTACAACCCCTTGAATCGCCACAGGCAAAACGCCATTTGCACTCACCTATTGGGTAGAAGCGGTCATCCCAGTTGAAATCCAAACCCCCAGCAACAGAGTTTCTTTTTATTGTGAAGATCAGAACGAGAAAAAGCTTAGAGAGAGTCTTGATCGCCTAAAGGCAAGAAGGGAAAAGGCATACGTCCAAATCGCTACCTACAAGCAGCGGGTCGTTGCATACCATGACAGAAATGCCAAACTGGTGGAATTAAATGAAGGAGACCTAGTACTGCGAAAGGCTGACAAAATCCAATCAGCTGATGGAAAAGGCAAACTTGGGGTAACATGGATAGGACCTTACCGCATCGTCTCTAAAATTAGACCCGCTACTTTCAAGATACAGGACATGGATGGATATACTTTGCCGTAGACATGGAACATCCAGAATCTCCGTAAATATTTTCTCAAAGAGTAAATGTAACTAAGTCTCTGTTGGAAATTAGGCTAAGGTATAGCAGCGAAAATATAAATTTTTTAACCTATTTCCATTTAACCAGAAGATTCGTTAACCGTTATTTCATATAAAGAAGGATAAGAAGAAATACCTTTTAGAAGTTCTATCTACCGTTGCAAACGAAGTGCCCACAACTTCAAAAGAGATAGAAACTGTCTACCAATCTTCCCCTATCCGAAACAGACCTCCGAACGACAATCCCTTCGGTGGAAACGTGGAAGAATATGTCTAGAAGCGCTCCTGTCCAAAAATCGCGACGATCCGACGGTTCAATCTCCGGGAATCCGTGAAATTCTGAACTGACCTGATGTAGGAGTAGTAAAACGAATTTCTCCCTTTTGTTTGTTTTTCTTCTTCAAGTTCCCAAACACAAAATAAAACACGGGAAGATTAATTTAGAATCAACCGTTGAATAGCAACCAAAGTAGATTGCCTCTAACTAATCAACACAAGATCAAGGATAAAAGAAATAGATGAAAATCAATTGATCAAACGAAGCCGTAGAGAAATCTCATCCTCGAACTAGGGGTGTCGAATTTTCTCTCTCTTGGACTAGGTGATTTTCGAAAATCACAGTAGGGTATGGCTTTCTTGGATTTCAAAAATCTCAAGGGAAGAGGTATTTATAATCTCTTGTATCTAATCCCTAGTTAGATAGAATTAGGTTACTGAATAGGAATTCCATTCGGAATAGAATTCCTAATTATTATCTCACTATATATCTAATATATTAAGGATAATAATAATAACCTTATTGGATAATAATAGGAGTATATTAATCTAATTAAAACTCCTAACTTAATTATCTCTTAATTAATTTAATTCATATTCCTAATCTAATTAGGATTAACAAAATCAAATTAATTATTGGGAAATTTACACAGAACTTCAAATTTTAAAAAATATCTACAATTTTGTCAAGGATTTTTTTGAATTATATCAATCTAAAAATACTATGGCAGTTATAACACATTTCCCCTTTTTTTGCCGTCAGTTTATCAATTAAACTAATTACTTGACATTCTCAAAATAAAAGACTCATATTTTTGATATATTAATAATTAAATCACCAACATTAATAAAATAATAATATTATTAACATTTGTGATTTTTATGTAAGGAGCCCTTAATTATTCATGTATATTACTACATGAATTTCGACCCCCTTATGTCCATGGGCCTTATTGGGCTCAATTGGGCTTCTATCAATTAATTAACATCTATCTCTCTTTTAGGTTCCAAGTCTTATGTGTGATCCATTAGGTTCTTATTGCTTCTAGCCGTATGCAACGTTATTAAATTAATTTTCAAAGAATTATATTTAATCTTTACATAACGGAATGATGTACATAGTATGTGATTAGCAAGTCCGTAATCATTCCCCCAGAGCTATAAGAAGACAGGTTGATTCTGTTGTTAACCTTTCCGTATTAGTTACAGTATAATTCGATCCTTTATCAACTACATCCTTGAACTGAATCTTATGACTATGGGTGATGTCAAGTCACATATAGCGAGACGTTCGTTTTACTTGTACAGGCCGAGTCAACTCAAAAAGATAGGTTAAGTGAAATCTGTATTTCTTACTCTTAAGCTATCACCTTGCAAGGATTTAGAGTCGAGTCTTCCACAAGCGATCCATGGATGTATCTCCCATTTATCGGGAGTGATAAATGCTCAATCCAATATATAACGACTCCGCAATTACTTCCTGTGATACCCAACGTCTACTATTCACACCCCAGAGTCATCTCTGTTAAGGATCGTGTTACACCAGAGTCAAAGCATCACATTCCGTAATCCAGAATACCAATTAATATTCCTTTGAGTCTGAGGATTAGTTATACCTATTAATACCAATAAGATGAACAGGTGACAAGGATGAATCTACCCATCCTGTTATCTCAAATCGGATCCCCAATCCTATTGAACAACGTTTCATCGGATCTATGTAACTGTCCAGATATCTGTATATATGAAGCTTGTGACATCAGCTTTCTATCGGACAGAAGACATTGTTACATACAAGTCTCAACAGTGATATGTCAATCCCAAACATATCACTTGACTTGGGGTGGTTTTAAGTTTATCAGTTTACTATAAAGTTTTGTCTCACTTCATGCTTGTATGAACACTTTATAATCACTTTAAATAAACTTACGGATTTCCTTTTATTAGACTTTATTTAGTGCTTAAAAAAGGGATTACCTTTATATAGTTATAAAACATATATCTCATTAAACAAATGATATAAAGAACAATTCATTTACATTAAGTTTGTATCCTAGAACAATTGTTTATAGGACACTAAACCCCAACAGTCTCAAGCGCTCTTTTTCCTTTAATATGGTTTTTCCTATTAAAGGCTTTAATGAGGCTCATCTAAGAGACCATCATCCATTGTAATAAGGTGAATTATTATCAATAAAAGATTATTTTTATCATGAATTTTTCTCTAAGTATCCATTGCAGAATATAAATATTCTTGACTTACAAAAATTGGGGAGCAACAAAAGCATCCTCAAGCACAACCCTTTTGACGGGTCCAAACCGCCTTCATGGTGTATCCACTCTCTCCTCAAAGATAAGAGAATGAAAAGTCCCATCGGCGGATCAATTACCTCAAAGATAGGAAAAGATTGATTGCCACCTAGGACGGGTCAAAATTACCTCAAACATGAGAAAATTGCACCCTAAACTCTCTCCTCAAAGTTAGGAGAATGAAAAGATCCACCAACGGATCAATTACCTTAAAGATAGGAAAAGATTAATCGCCATCAAGGCCAATTTAATTCCTTTAGGGAAATAAAACTAAAAACCTTCTAAAGGTTCACACATTGGGGTATGGCTGGCCATATATCCCAAAACTTTCCTGAAAGGAGATCAACTCTAAAAAGACTTGTGAAAATAAGAAGAAGGAATTATATTAAAATATAAATATCCAGAAAATACAAAGTCTTCCTTTCTACAAAAAAGAACCTATTACAAAGGTACATAACAATCAAGCATCGCCAGTTTTCTCCGTCTGTGAAGGAATGGCTTCTTCTTTTCCCTCGCGATCTTGTGGATTCTGGGATAGGCCAGCCTTCTCAGAAAACCTTGTAAGGTCTTAGGTAGTTCCGCCCCCTCAGAACCCTCTTGTGTGTTCTGAGATAGGTGGCCACCTTTGGGCGTACCCTGGACCTTCTCAGGCTCAACATCCAAATCGATGAAGGGCTTGACGTCTTCAGATATGTCGCCTTTCAGCTCTGCCACGACCTGTCTAAAAATGAATTCACGAGGGTTTTCCATCTTTTCGTATCTGTTTTCCTCCTCCACAGATGGGACCAATAACTCAGGGTCTTCAAAACCCAAATCAGGGTAATCCCTCTTGATGACATCCATGATCCGTTCGCCATAATAAAAGGCACGACTGCCACATAATATCTCTGAGCGATCCAGCTCCTTCTTATTGGCTTCAAGTTCCTTTTTAGCCTCCACTAGTTTGGCCTCAAGATCATCGATCTTCGCGGTTTGCCTAGAGATAAGAGCTGCCACCGCTAAAGCACTAGACTTGGCCTTGGATACTTCAACCTCTATGTTCTTCATTGTTGCCTCATTGGCAACATTCTGGACCATGTCCGCCTCTATAGCGCAAACATGATTATACGCCTGCAAAAAGAGAAGACGGAACTCAGAAGCTGAACATAAAAAACAGAAGTACAAAGACAACTAGAAAACTCACCCCCAAGAGTTTGCGCTTTGTCATTTTGGCATGGCTGGTTCCAGGGTATTTGACCCTGATCTCCTGGGCAGTAGAGAGCCATCCAATGGCCTCTTCAAGATCATTCATAATGACCTCACTCTCCAAAGTGAGCCTATCACCATACTTGGCGTGCCAGTATCCACCGAGATCAAGCTTTTCAGGCTAAAAAAGTGATGAGTTCGAGTCAAGTATTATCAAAGACTAAGATGAAGCAAAGGGAAAGAATGGATGAAAACCTTACCACTTTGTAGTTATACTGAAACCAATCCACCTTTGCATTATAGTGGTTTTAATGGCAGTTCCCATCAGCTTCTCTCCACCAGAAGGCGCAACTGCCTTAGCTTTCTTGTCTGCTTTGGGATCCGCCTCATTATGAGGACGTTTCCCATCCTTCTTTGCAGTGGCCGCATCCGCCTTCTTCTTATACTCAAGCTCCTTCATCTGCCTCTTACGATCTGCAAGCGCATCATCAGCGTTAGGCCTCCCCCTGTCAAAGGGAAGTTAAAACTCATGAATACAAAATAAATAAAGTACCTTCACAGAATTGAGGATAAGTCGTGTAGATGAGCTCCGTGCCACGATGTTGAACCATCGGTACACCGTCGGCCATGAACTCAAGCGCCTGGGCATATGACCAATTGTCTGTTTCCACCGACCTCAGCAGCCCAGCTATCTTTTTCTCAGAAGACGAAAGTACGATCGCCCTCTTTGCCTTATCACTAGGGTTGTAATTCCAAGATGATGGAAATCCCAGCGATACGCCCTTTGGTAGCTTGATGAAAAAATACTTGTCCCGCCAATTGTGGACGTTGGACATCTTATCTCTGAAAGGAGAATAGCCCTTCATCTTCGAAAAAGTCAAGTGGTCCTCTATCTTACGTTTGGTCAAAGTATGGAAAAACCCGAAGACTCTTGGAGCCAGAACCACCCCAAGGTTTGCTGCCAGATAAGCATCTAAAACAACCTTCCAACCATCCATTGGGATGCAGTTGACAGATGGGAATGATAAAGAAATTCAAAATGTCCCTGATAACTCTAGGGACAAGGAAGACGAACCCTCTCTCTACATGACTCCTACAAACAGCAAAGTATCCCTTTAAAGGCATGGCAGGTCGATGAGTATGATCCGACACCATACATTTTACCGCCTTCAGCCAAGGATACAGACCACCAAGGCAGTCAGTTCGCCAAAGTCCATCTTAAATGGAGTAATCTCCATCTTGGGTCCTTTCTCTTTCTTTCTATGGGGGACTCAGGAACTGGCCTCCTCCCTACCGGAAATTAATTTAGGCACCACCATCGCGGCAACCGGAGCTACCACAACTAAAGGAGCCTGATTTTCTAAGCCAAATGGCTCTAATTGGTCTACTTCATGGTTCTCTACTACAAGCTTTTCGGACTCTAAAGAAACTGTTCTCTCCGAGATACTAGAGCTAGAACCTAATAGCTGAGAACTAGAACCCATGAACAAAAAGAAAATCAGGAACTTACAAAATGAAAGAGTCGAGAGACTATCAGACTTACATGAACGATTAACATAAGAACGAAGATGAAAGTGAAGGAATCTGGAAAAAAGGAAGCACTTTTCGCTGAAGAAGATGAAATACGAATCAGAATAGCAAATGGGTAAAAAACCCAGGAGAGAAAAAACCCATGGTTATAAAGGAAGGTGTGATGTCATCGTCTTGAAACATGAGCTTCAAAGAGACACATGTCATCAACCCAATGGCCTCGGATGAAACGCTCGTCAATGGGTCGCCAAATGACAACACGCGTAGAAGCTAAAAAGCCCTAAAGGACTTAATTGGTACTTTTAGGGGGACTTCTGATAACATCCAGATATTATCCAAGGGCGAATCTATAAAGCTTCATGTAGTGACACTTGGACATTGGCAATGACCATAGACCTGCCAACTAGATAGCGTACAAAGCAAGTCACACACCACCAAGGATCCATGATCCAAAAAGATATGCCCCGTAAGAATCAGACATCTTAAAGAGATCCATAACCGCCATATCTTGGGAGACCTGCCATCCAGCATTGATCCGCCCAAAGGATGTCAGCGCTGTCTTCTCATATGGAAACTAAAACCATTAATGACTAGTAATGGCTCCATAAATGGGCTAACGGTCATGCTTGAATGAACATAGTAACTACAATTAAAGTAGCATTAATGAGAGGCTTTATAGTTACAAGTTCGATGGTTACAATTATGCTAGTATAAATAGCCTCACAACCCAAGGCATTGAGGTACACCTTTCTACACCTCACTTTATGCTTACAGTTTATCATTATTTTATACTTTATTGACTTAAGCATCGGAGGCCCCCAGCCAAACCCAATGGTGCCCCTATAGGTGGGAGCTCCGGCGGAAGTTCATTCGTAAGTTATCAGATGGAAAATTTTGTTTTCTTAAGGAAAGGTTCAATTTTGATTGAGATCCATTATGAAATTGAAAAGTGTCCAAGGCAAGGAACCGGTTACTAAACCACCACTAGCTTCAAAATTGCTGCCACTGCTCATTCATTTCGATTTTGCAGGATATACGACTCTTAGATAGGCTTTGATTTAAAGAATTTGGCTACTACTGCATAAAGATTTTGTTCTTCAAATGGCTTCGATACATATCCATCCATTCCACATTTTATGCATTCATCATATGTAGCATACTAGCATGTATCACGTCCACCATCATAGCTAATACACTGGTGCATCCCACTCACCTTTTATAGCACTTCCTTCTACTGCTGATTCACCATTTATCTGCTCACTAGCTTAGCTCTCCACCATCCTGATACGACACGTTGCCTCAAACTTGGACCCTAACAAGAATTTTAACAAAACCATGTTTGAGCTCAATGTTTTAAAACTCTAAATCTAGATAACTTACCCATCCATTTCTGGCATTTGAATATCCATAAAGCATGCATCGAAGTTGTGCGATAGTTGAAGGAACTTTAATGCTGCTTTGCCTCTGTCAGCACACTCTACATTCGCTCCAAACTTCTTCAGTGCACATGTAGCAACTTTGCTATTTACCATATTATCATCAACCACGAGAATATTTGTACCAAAGAGCAGGCTCTGAAGGTAAGTAGATCCATTGGGACCATTTCCTTGCATCCTTTTCCCAATTCCCATGACCTATTCAAGACATGTAGCCACCATACTAGCCCTCAAAGGTTTCATGATAACTGTATCTGCAAAACCTGCTCCTTTAGCCTTATTAAATTCATCAGTTGTAATATAGGTGGCAACAAGTATCATCTTAGGCAACTTAAACATGTGTCTATTCTGTTTCCAGCCCATTAGCCGTGCACTTGTAATAAAATCGTCTGTAGAAATCCACAAGTCTTTCTCGACTAGAACTATATACGACTGGCTAATGCTGCAAAAGTAAAAATGCAAACACAAGGGGCCAATTCAAAGATAAGAAGCAATTGGGATCTTATTTTGAAGAAACTACTAACATGAACTTACCCAGAAGACTTGAGACTAGTTGCAACATCAGCAAGGATACTGATAGATAACAATATATTTCATTATCGAGTTGACATTCATTATGTTCACCTTTTTCCCGACTTCTTTCTCTTTCTTCGTAAATACTCCTTTATCATTTGAACACCATTATTGTTGTCTAAAAATATGCTCAAGTGTAAGTTTGATTGAGAATACTGAGCAAACTCCCCCTCTAGAGAGATCCACATGCCTGACGGTTAAAATCGATCTCAGCATGCCCAAGTGAGGTGGCATGGTCAAAGGGATCGTTAAAATCGAAAACTCCCACGGTAGAACTGAGGGTGGTTCTCCCATAACATCAAATTAAAGTATATCTGGAGAATATAAGTGGTTGGAGTTAGTTCTTGGTCAATGCATCTATGTTATTTCTGGCTTTGTTCAAAATGCCTTAAAATATACAATTATAGAAACTACGAAACAAAGAAACCTACAAAATAAAGACCTTACTATTCCATTGGGGATTGCTAGTTTGGAGCTTAACAGAGCTTGTTCTTTTTTTACCATTACAAGTGAAGACTACATATGGATCCAAAAGCCCCGTTGAGCCCAAGGATGCTAAATTGGTCCCCTAAATTATTGCTACAATGAGAATCCATCCACTGTCGTAGGCTTTCATACCATGCTCACTTCTCATCATCAATCCAAATGAAAATTAGATAATGTTGTAGCAATACAAAAATTTCAAGATCTACATGATATTAACTTATTAACAACCATATACAAGCAGAGAAGATGTTTACTTCCTTCTAAACTAGCTTATACAAAGTGTGACACCATCTTGTAGACACGTTTTAATTGAACAACCAAAATTGCATAAGAAAGAAATTCTCCAAACTATAAAGTGCATAAAAACTTCCTTGATTGGAGTGTTAATCCTCTAGAAGGTAACAGACAACATTAATTATACAATCAAATAACAGCTCTAATCAAACTAGAGATAGTTAACAACTTCAGTCAAAGCCAACTAATAATCCATATAAAACTTTATCTGCTTAACTTCTAAAGCAGATAGAACAAACATGAAAAATTTAAACCTAACAATAAATCATAACCGGAGCCACGGACTAAGCTTCCGGAGATAAGATCAATAACATCGAGAGTGGGGACATTATCAAGGGTTTAGCTTAACTCATTTTGACTGCTAGAGGAGGAGACATTATAGAAACGAATATAATAGAGCACAATGAAACATTCAAACGATGAATTGAGCATAATAGAAACTAATATAATAGAGCACAAGACACTAAACCATCAATGAAAACGTAAAGACCTCTCTAGCTTTTACCATGAATTAGCACACAGATAAGGTCAATAATTAAAGCACCAGTAAAGGCTACCATGCCCTTAACACAGTATCTGACATTGTTGTCTTTATATTGCCAAGTAGCATAAGCAACAGAACTCCCATATGTATAGAATAATACCTTGATGACACTCTCCAACTTTGTTCTCATCGACATTCTGCCTCCAATGGTGCTCCAAAAGAACTAGCAGACTTCTTTCTAGCCTAGACAATTGGTCCTGAAACTTGTTCATTAATGAAAAAGGCTTCAGAATATGACACTCCAAGAAGAATAATAACTCTACAAGGGAGCAATAACCAATCCTGGTTGAAGGATAAATGTCATTTATATTATGTTGAGAGACAGGGAGACTTACTTTGGAGAACTTTGAAATGTAACAACCAGACTCGACACCATTTTCACCAAGACCCTTAGAGTGAAAGATGTAGAACAACCAAACATATGAGAGATGAGGTGAGCAAGTGCAGAAACATAGCCCTACCTTGAGGATCAGACGAGCAAGCGCAGGTGAATTAGGGATTGAGAGCAGATCGCAGACGAATTAGGGATTTAGAGCAGAGGGTGAAGAGAGACCAAGAATGATTCATTTTCATCGCCAGTGAATTAGGGATAGACTACCAGAAGAATTAGGGATTTGGAGCAAACGAATTCCATTTTCACCAAGACCCTTAGAGTGAAAGATGTAGAACAGCCAAACATATGAGAGATGAGGTGAGAAAGTGCAGAATATAGCCCCACCTCGAGGATCAGACGAGCAAGCGCATGTGAATTATGGATTGAGAGCAGTTCGCAGACGAATTAGGGATTCAGAACAAAGGGCGAAGAGACACCAAGAATGATTCATTTGCATCAATGGTTAATTAGGGATAGACTACCAATTCTTGAATGAACCTCAAAATGAACTCATAACTACATATAAGGCAGAAATTTCAGTAGGCCAAATAGAATATATCAAGTAGTCATGCAATTGACTGTATCACATAATGTTCAGTCAAATGTGCATAATAAAGTCAGAACAAATTAAATTACGCACCACATCTCTCTAAAGCTAATTTAGTCTCCTCAATGTAACCCATTTTTTCCAACAAATGAGAGCTTAAAGGTAAGGTAATGTTCAAGTTGAGATGGTAATATTATATTCTAATTGTTACCCTTTCTATTAGAGTGGAAGAAACATCATTATGATCATCTACTTCAGAAGCACGATCACTCCACCCAGGCAGCTCTATATGCTTTAATGGCTTCTTGTTCACCATACATGCCTTCCTTCTCTACCATGCTATTGTAAAGCTTGATCTGAAAAACATAATTCTCCATTAGTTACTGTTTGCACCAAAAATAAAGTTTTTTTTATTGCATACTCTGGTTTACTCTTTTTCATGGGATAAACTTTTCTTTTTAGGAAACTGTTTCTTAAAAGAACATTTTAGGAAACTTTTTCTTAAAAGGCCTGTTTAGGAAACTTTTCATTTCGGGGAAACTTTTCATATTTTCCTACTACATCGTTCACTTAGGATTTCCTAGAGTGAACCTCAGTTTCCCTCAAGAGAAACATCTAAAATACTGTACCAACTTCCTAGACGGTGTACCTTAGGGGAAACCATGGTCTACCTTAGGGGAAACCATGTAGTGTACCTCATGGGAAATCATAGTGTACCTCGTGGGAAACCAACTTCCTATAGCGGACATCAGGGGGGACTTAAAGTAAACATATGGAAAATCATGTAGTGTACCTCATGGGAAATCATAGTGTACCTCATGGGAAATCATAGTGTACCTCATGGAAAATCAACTTCCTATAGTGGACATCAGGGGGACTTAAAGTAAACATATGGGAAATCATGTAGTGTACCTCATGGGAAATCATAGTGTACCTCATGGGAAATCAACTTCCTATAGTGGACATCAGGGGGGACTTAAAGTAAACATAGGGGAAATCATGTAGTGTACCTCATGGGAAATCATAGTGTACCTCATGGCACTACAACAAATCATCACTTGCGCCACGAATCATGCAACGAGAATTCAAAATTCGTGGCGTATTTCCATTTAGCCACGGGAAAAACAGATTGCACCATAAACGTAGGATCTCCTGATATATTTATGCCACGAGTAATTTTTTGTCGTGGCAAACATACACTTATGCCACGAATTTCGCCACTGTAATATTTTTTTTCGTGGCTAAATTTATGTACGCCTCGAGAAACAATTACATGTGGCATAAAATTACTTATGCCACGACTATTTTTTTATGGAAATTAAAATGAATTTCAGTTTATTTTATTTATAGTAAGAAAAACAATTTAATTTACTCTATCTTTTTAGTGAAATGCATATTTGAGTCCGTGATCAATTCATTTTTTATTGATTAAATCCTTAATCTTTCAAATAGATACATTAAGCCTTTGATCAATTAGTTTTTACCATATTTTTAAGGGATAAGATACCAAAATATGTCTATGGTTTTTGGGGAAGTATCAATTTAGGCGCCACGTACAAAATAGCACCAATATAGGCTTAACGTTTAAAAAAGGTATCAATTTAGGCTCTGATAATGGATTGGACACGTCATTCCTATTACTACGTTATGTTCTGATTTCTCCCTCCACGTACAATTGACAAAACTTAACGGAGTAATATCAATAATGTGTCTCATTCGTTATCGAGGCCTAAATTGGTACCATTTTTTAAACGTTAAGCCTATATTGGTGCTATTTTGTATGTGGAGCCTAAATTGATGCTTCCTTAAAAACCATAGACCTATTTTAGTACTTTATCCCTATTTTTAAATGAAGACATTAAGTCCTTGCTCATTTATTTTAAATTTTAAATGAAGAATTTAATATGTTAAAAAATAATTGAAGGGTTTAATGTATCCATTTAAATTATTAATTGATTAATAAAAAAATTAAATTGATAAGGGTTTAAATATGTAATTTTTCTTTTTTTTAGATTGGCGGGAGCAAAGTAATGTTATTTGCGCCAAAATTTCAATGCATAGATTAACCCTTTCCCGATCCCAATCATTAGGTCTAAACAAACAAAGAGCTAATTGTGCCTAATTCATTCCATATATTCTCTGTCATACAAATTATCTGTGCCAAATTCATTCAATTTCTCCGTAGATTCTTTCATTCTATAAGTCTTCCCTAATTTCTTTCCAGCCGGATCTCCAATTTTGTCTTTCTTTATCACCGTTGCCTCTGATTTTAGACTACCCAAAATCGGAGAGGACTGTCGCGGTCACTGTTTGAGGAAGTTTAGAGCTGCTCAAAAACATTATTGCTGCAGGGGAAAACTGTATCTTCATCGCTGGTATTGGTAAGAGTTATTTTTAAATAGTTTTTTGTTATGAACTGGTTATGCATACGAAGCATTATAGATTTTATGGATATGTGTTTTTCTATCTTGTTTGTTGTGCTAATTTAGTGGGTATGTTTTCTTGTATCATGGGCTGAGAAATTCTTGTTCTGAATCTATAATTCTAATTAAGGTCCTAATCTATTGGTATAGACAAGTTAAGAATACAAGAATGTTGCTGAGTTGCCAGTTCTGGGTTCTTCCCATTCTTGTTCTTGACTTTCAAGTCCATTCAACTTAACAAAAAGACTCAAAACCCTATATGTTGATCATTTAACTTGGACTGGGTATTGAATATATATATCCTTTGTTGATACTTCTTGTTTACTATAACTGTCTATATGTAATTAATTGCTTTGTCTGATGTAAAGATGGACTAGATTAATAGAGCACAGGTATATGCAATTAATTGCTTTGTCTGATGTAAAGATGGACTAGATTGATAGAGCACATGGCTGAACCTGGATAGCAATAATCAGTACATAAGATCTCAATCTTTTATTGTTGATAATGATGGATCCAAAATAACTTTGAATTAGATTTAGAATTTGGAATAAATTAGTTTCTGAATTTGGTTTAAATTAGTTAACTTTTGAGTTTTAAGTTTTGATTGATATAATTTCATGATTCAAAATCCAAGTTTAGTCCTCATCCCTTATTTCTTGTCAAATATTGTTGGTTATCATTACAATAATTCCTAAAATGTTTTTTGATTTTGTTTCAATAACTCAAATCAAATTTTTCTTAATATTAGTATGTTGGCTGTTGGTAGATTTGGAAATAAGTATTATTCATGTAATGGTTCTGTGATGTGAATTTTTTGTCAGATTCCTGGGATCAAAGTTAATTGTTCCATAGTTTAAGTTCATTAGTAATAATCCTATTTATAAATATAGATGGGTACTTATTTGAAATGGATTTGGGGGATTTTAGAGTTTAATTGGAAAATTTATGAATTAAGGGTAAATTTGGCTCTTAAAGTTGGTAATATATTCGGTTTAGTCCAAATCAAAGTTTAGGTATCAACTCAATCTCGAAGTTGACAATATTTGATAAATTAGCACAAATACAATCCATTTCAATACATACAGATTTGTCAAATTTGGGCTAATTTGTCAAATATTTTTAACTTCAGGGCTCATTTAATAACTAAACGTTGATATGAACTAAACTGAACCTCTCAGCCAATTTTTGGGGCCAAATTGACCCTTAATTCGAAAATCGACACTAATTTGTGTTTTAATTCATCTTCATAACTATTCATGAGACTGTTCTATAAAAAAGAAAGAAAAATAAAGCTTCACAAATTAGATATGCAAACTTAAACTTAAGTATCGCATTTTCATCATTATATATAAACAAACAAATATTTGCAAAACAAAATAATGATATACACAAAATGTGGGAAATAGAACTATAGAATGTATATGAAAAGAAGACCCAATTTAAAAGAAAAGAAACTTCAGATATAGTCTGAAGATCAGAATCAGAATAACCATCTGCCTAGTATAAACTGATTATATAGTCTCATGCAGTGTACCTTTTACTTGGAATTTTTTTGCAGGAATAAACTTGAACATCTAGGCAAAGTTGCACAAGAGTTGGACCCTTGTTTGTTTAATGTTGGTTTTGGGTTATATTCTTTATCGTCGTAGATAGTTGTATTCTAAAAATTGGCCCAGCAGGCTGCCTAGGCAGCGTCTAGGCATGGAGTTTTATAACACCGTCCTGGTTTTCTCAAGTTGGGTGGTATAAATGGGATTACCTATTTTTGGGTGGAAGAATTAAGTATTTGATTTTGAAAAATTTAGGCTCTATAATGTATTTTTTTCAAATAGAATGACTGACTAATTAAATGTGCAAAAACTTAAGGACAAATAAATTATCAACCTTTTTAATTTCTTAATTTACCTTAAACTCTTTCTACTTCTATATATTGAGCAGGGAAAATAAAAAAGCTTTTGTATTAATATAGATAGTAACTATTAGTATCAGTTAGAAAGACTAATGATTCATGTCAGTCATCTTTACAAGATATACATAATAGAAATAGGGTAACCTGAGTATCATGTGTTACAGAATCTCATTCGCACGACCATAAGTAAATGGATGGATACCCAGTACCATAAAGAAATATGGAACCCAACCCGGGCTTGCTGTCTGAACCTGGGCTTGCTTCTAGAGATTACGTAGGAATCTACTTAGATAGACGTAGAAGATGGAACTAAACAGTCTTATTTTTCTTTTTTTATCCTCTAATAAGACACCACATAGGTTCAGGGAGCCAATCAACCTTTTTGGACAAATTCAGGAAGCAATTGATGTATTAAGCATTGCAAATATAACATGTTAGTCCTACCTGACCTGAAAGTTGAAGCATCTGCACTATCATCTTAAAGTTCAATCAATTCTGTGTCTTTAGAAGAGTCTGATAATAATCCACACTTGTAGAATATAATATGAAAGTGGTATAATATGGAAGTGGTAATGAGAAGGAGCTAAATTTAGTTTTGGGTTCTCGGGCAATTAAGTTAATTTGTTCATTAAAGTAAAATATCTTTCCAATATATATCGTGAATGTTTTATTGAAATAGATAATTGTGTTTTCCTTCATTACTTTTCCATAATGTGTTGTTATTGCTTACTTTGTTTATTATTATCTAGTCTGAAAATTGTGTTATTATTGTTATTTAATTGAGTTAAATATTTTATTTCTATTCTTCTTGTAGTAATAAACCTTGTTGTCACATGGATAATTCAGATGTTCAAAAGAAAAGGTTAGAGTGGATGAGATGTGATGATAGGATGAATGATTTATATATAAATGGAGTTAAAGAGTTTTTAGACTTTGCTTTTGGTGATTTAGCCACAAGTAGTGACATAAGAGAAGGGGATACGAAGGTACCATGCCCTTGTAATCGGTGCAATAATAGTCGACATAAATCAAGGGAAGAAATTTATAGTGATTTATTATTAAATGGAATTGTGCGGGGATATGTTCGTTGGATTTATCATGGAGAATATAAACCCCCACAAAAAAGAAGTAAAACTGATTTGGGAAATGGTGATAGTGATGATATATTTAGGATGATTTATGAAAAATTTGGAGTCCCAAATGATGATTTGGGTGAGAGATTTGATGATGAGGAACAATCTACTGAGGCCGATCTACCTCATTATAACAAAGGTACAAAAGAGGAAGGAATGTTTGAAAATTTGATGAGAGATGCCCAACAAACTTTATACCCTGGGTGTGAAGATTTCTCAAAATTATCATTCGTTCTAAAGTTGTTCCAAATCAAATGCATGGATGGCATGACTAATAAAGCATTTACTAGTATGCTTAAAATGTTCAAGAATGTTTTACCCAAAGGTACTGATATGCCATCGAATTATTATGAAGCACGGAAGATGATTACTGATCTAGGCTTCGATTATGAGAAAATAGAAGCATGTGAAAATGATTGCATGTTATTTTGGAAGGAGAATGCTAAGCTTGAAAAGTGTTCCGTTTGTGATACAAATCGTAATAGGTCTTCCCCGAAAGTGCTACGCTATTTCCCACTACGATCAAGGTTACAAAGGTTGTTTATGTCATCAAAAACAGCCAGTGACATGAGATGGCATTTTGATAAAAGAGAAGATGATGGAGTCCTTAAACATCCAGCGGATAGTGAAGCCTGGAAGCATTTTGATAAACAACATCCTTCATTTTCTTCGGATTCTCGAAATGTAAGGTTGGGCTTAGCAAGTGATGGGTTTAATCCTTTTGGCAGGCTTAGAAGTGACTATAGTATATGGCCTGTAGTACTTGTTGTGTATAACCTCCCACCATGGATGTGTATGAAGCAACCTTATACTATACTATCTTTATTGATCCCTGGAAAAAATGGACCAGGAAATAATATTGATGTATACTTGCAACCATTGATTGAAGATTTAAAGGAGCTTTGGGAATATGGGATTAAGACATATGATGCTTCAAATGATGCATATTTTCAAATGCATGCTTCATTGTTATGGACCATTAATGATTTTCCAGCATATGCTAACTTGTCTGGATGGTCTACTAAGGGTTATAAGGCATGTCCTTGTTGTATGAATGAAACTAGCTCTATTCGGTTACCAAATCAAGGAAAATGTTGTTATATGAATCATCGTCGCTTTCTTCCTACTAACCATAAATGGAGGGAGAGCAAATCTTTTAATGGGATGGTAGAAAAAAGAGGACCTCCGAAGCAATTATCTGGTGTTGAAATCTTGGCTCAAGTTAGGGACCTTGAAGATATGAAATTTGGAAAATGTGTAAAATTGCCAAAGAGAGATGATAATTGGAAGAAGAAAAGCATTTTCTTTGAATTGCCTTATTGGAGTACCCTTTTACTTCGTCACAACCTTGATGTTATGCATATTGAAAAAAATGTCTGCGATAATATTCTTGGTACTTTACTAGATATTGAGGGGAAGTCGAAAGATAATATAAAGGCTAGACATGATCTGAAATGTGTGAAGATCATGAAGCATCTTGCTCCTAGATTGATGAATGGAAAATGGCATATTCCTCCGGCACCTACACATTGTCTAAGGCTCAAAAAGAGAAGGTGTGCAAGTTCTTAGATGATATAAAGGTTCCAGATGGGTATTCATCGAACATTTCCAAATGCATAAACCTTGAGAAACGTAAAATATGGGGTCTCAAAACCCATGACTGCCATGTGCTTATGGAACAACTATTGCCACTTGCAATTCGAGGAGTATCACTACCTAAAGTATATGGGGTGATCGTTAAGTTGAGCACATTTTTCAAAGATCTGTGTTCTAAGACATTAAGAGTAAAAGATTTGGACATTCTTGAACGCGAAATTGTTGTCACCAAAAATAAAGTTTTTTTATTGCATACTCTGGTTTACTCTTTTTCATGGGATAAACTTTTCTTTTTAGGAAACTTTTTCTTAAAAGAACATTTTAGGAAACTTTTTCTTAAAAGGCCTGTTTAGGAAACTTTTCATTTCGGGAAACTTTTCATATTTTCCTAGTATATCGTTCACTTAGGATTTCCTAGAGTGAACCTCAGTTTCCCTCAAGAGAAACATCTAAAATACTGTACCAACTTTCTAGACGGTGTACCTTAGGGGAACCATGGTCTACCTTAGGGGAAACCATGTAGTGTACCTCATGGGAAATCATAGTGTACCTCGTGGGAAACCAACTTCCTATAGCGGACATCAGGGGGGACTTAAAGTAAACATATGGGAAATCATATAGTGTACCTCATGGAAAATCATAGTGTACCTCATGGGAAATCAACTTCCTATAGTGGACATCAGGGGGGACTTAAAGTAAACATATGGGAAATCATGTAGTGTACCTAATGGGAAATCATAGTGTACCTCATGGGAAATCATAGTGTACCTCATGGGAAATCAACTTCCTATAGTGGACATCAGGGGGGACTTAAAGTAAACATAGAGGAAATCATGTAGTGTACCTCATGGGAAATCATAGTGTACCTCATGGGAAATCAACTTCCTATAGTGGACATCAGGGGGAACTTAAAGTAAACATAGGGGAACCAAGTGCCGGCTAATATTTTAACGTGTATTTTTGTGAGCCAATTAGAATGCAGGGAAGTTAGAAAGCGACATAATCAATTTCATCGTGGAAATCAAAGTGGAGCGGTTACTCAATGTGATGGAGAACGTGGATTAGTAGAAAAAAGCAGGAAGTTACCTCAAATGTCTATAAAAGGAAGAAATCACGATGAACAAAGCCCAATCAACCAACTGAACAACTCGACACAATTACCCTAAACTCTAGCAAATTATCCTTAGACTTTAGCATCTTTTACAATTCTCAATTGTTCCCTTAGATTTAATTTTCAAGTGCAAAGTTCATTCAAACTTCCAGTACATTTTTATTTTATTTGTTGTTCAACCATTTTCTGTAAGGTCGGTATCGTTTTGATAATCGAATCTTTGGAATGTTACGGTCTCTTTATTCCATACAATCGTTTGATAATTAGAAGTTATTTAGGCGCACTCAATTTCATTCCATAGTTTGATAATACTATAATTATCTGGCACGTCCGCAATTTTCCATGAAAGAGCCAAACAGTTACTTAACAAGCTTTTCATGCCTAAAAGTGCTACAATTCCCTAAAAAATAGTTCAGACGATTTCCAAAGCAAATTAACAGCCAGTCTTAGCATATATGAAGTTATATATATATATATATATATATATATATATATATATATATATATATATATATATATATATATATATATATATATATATATATATATATATATATATATCAACTGATAATTAATAAACACAATTGCAAGTGTATACAAAATCACCGATTATCTAATTCCTATTGGTCATTCTGAAGAGAGAAAATTAAATCTGAGGTTGCAGCATGTGCCTCTAGCTCAATGTGATGAGAAACCCATCGAGGAGTTGCCGCAACTTAGTGTCCATATGAAAAATACAAATCATTGAATGAATTATACATTTCTCTATAGATTTAAGTAGAGTAATCTCCAATTTCAGTTGTATAGTTCATCGTAGATGTTATCTATTTTGATTCAATACCTTATGACTACCATGTCATTTAAGTGGGTCTTAAAATATGAGTATTTTATTAATTGTTAAGGAAAACCGAATAGTGAAATGTCTAAATTGCAAATGTTCCTATGCTGCTGGGTTCTAGTCTATACCAGAAAAAGGCATATGCTACATATTTAGATATGAAAACAAGAGTCATTGTTATTGTTGTGTTTCAACTTACAAATCCATTTTCAACTGCTCTAAAATCCAAATCCTCGTCTGGGTCTTCCTTCTTCTTGTCATATCCATAACAATGCTAACTTAGTTCATAATGTCATACAACCATAGAACTTCAGGACACAAACTAGTAAGGAAAACAAAAACAAGGACAGTCAAACTAATAAGCATTTGCAATCTGGCCTGAAGATGGCTAAGGATCTTGGGGTGAAGAAGCTTCTGGTTGAGTCAGATAACCAAGAAGCGGTGAAGATAATTTCTAAGGGCAAGTCTGTTTGCCGGAATAGCTTAAACATCATTAGAGGCATTAAAAGGATTGGATCCTCCTTTGAGTCTATTAAGTTCACTCATATTTATAGGGAGCAGAACCGCGTCGTGGACCGTCTTGCTTTGGAAGGGCACTCTGGCTTATTGGGTCTTTCTACCATTTTCTTCTCCACCGGTCTTCATTTCTTCCTTGATCTTGGAGCATGCTGTGGGGGTCAGTTTTCCTAGACTGATCCCGGGTTGAGCTGTCTTGTTTGCTTGTTTTTTCTTTCCTTTTCTACCAAAAATATAAAAATAAATAAGCAAGATGCAATTGAGATTAAGAACATGCTAGTATTACAACATCTCCGACCCTCAATTCTATAAGGGAAACCTTAGAGATGCGTTGAATGAAAATCTATAGTAGTTATATATCATGTACAAGTTCACCGATCTTGATTTACAAGTATTTGTTTCTTAAGTAACAATTAAGAGAAGCAAGAAAACATCTCAACCGTATGTTCAAATAGACAGAAATAGGAAACTCGGGATTTCTCAATTCTAACAAAACAAGCCACTAGACATCACTTGAAAGGCGGTGTAGAGTTGTTCACATACAAACATTTAGTAAAGAGATATCTGTTACCTCAAAACAAAAGTACTTCTTTACTCAAACTTTGTACGACTTCCCTACAGCCCCAACTGTCTCAATCTCCACATTCTTCTTTTGTGTGGTAATAGGACAAGCTGCACTCTATAAAAAGGAAAAGAAACAATACCACTAATTCAGAGAGACGGTAATGAGTAATCTTTTTGAAATAGGTACTAAAGGATAAAACATAATGATATATGATATGATTTTCAGCAATAACTCACAACAGCAAGGCATCTCGACTAAGATGTATAAGCTGAAGGCCAAGGCTTTGTTCATTAGACATGAAGTTTCCAGGTCCAGCAGAACGAATCTGGTAGGCCGAAATAGCTAGCCAGTTAGGTGAAGATCTCCACATACTTTGCTTAGTCTGCTTCAAACCCTGCCAAGTAAAAGCCACACATGCCTTAAGAAAATATAGATACATGATACTATTGGAAAGCACGAAGGAATAGCAACATCCACTCATCTAGAGTAAAAAGAATTGCTCCTACTTAGCATGTCACATACACAACTAGATTTGGACAAACTAAATATGGACCCAGAGAAAAAAAAAAGACATGAACCAAACAAAGAGGAATTCAAAAGCAAACCTGATACAATAATACAACCACAACAATAACAAAGCCTTAGTCCTGAAATAATTCAGGGTCGGCTAACATGAACCATCATATAAAACCGTGAAATCAAGTCGTGTCAGCGACACAAATTCGATCCCTCCACTCCGTCCTATCCACTATCATATTTTCCTCAATTGCCAGTAAACTCATATCACTCTCGATCACCCTCCTCCAAGTTTGCTTAGGTCATCCCCTACCCCTCACCACTACATCCCTTTGCCACTCTTCGGTTCTCCTAACCGGCGCATCAAGCGCTCTACGTCTCACATGGCCAAACCACCTTAGTCGGTTTTCTCTCATTTTATTCTCAATAGATGTGACCCCTACTTTTGTCCTAATTATTTCATTACTCGGTCCTTTCTCGTATGACCACACATCCATCTCAACATACGCATCTCCGCCACCGACATCTTATGGATGTGGCAGTGTTTCACTGCCCAACACTCCGTACCATATAACAATGCTGGTCTAATTACCGTTCGGTAGAATTTTCCCTTCAATCTATTAGGCATGCCGGGGTCACAAAGGAAACCCGTAGCACTCTTCCACTTCGACCAACCAGCTTTAATCCTATGAGCAACATCTCCATCTACATCTCCATCCGTTTGGATAATAGATCCTAAATACCGGAAGCAATCTGAGGCTTGAACAACTCTCCCATCTAGGGTGATTGTCCCTGCCTCCCTACTCCTATGGCCGCTAAACTTACACTCCAAATATTCTGTCTTACTTTGGCTCAACTTAAAGCCTCTAGATTCTAGAGTTTGTCTCCATAGTTCCAACTTCCTCTCCACTCCTTCTTTCGTCTCATCAACCAACACAATATCATCTGCAAACAGCATGCACCATGGTATACCATCTTGAAGTGAACTTGTTAGTTCATCCATAACGATGGCAAAAAGAAATGGGCTTAGTGCGGAACCTTGATGCACTCCAATCGTAATAGGAAACTCTTCAGTCTTCCCAACACTAGTACGTACACTCGTGCATGCTCCCTCATACATGTCCTTAATGATGTCAATATATTTCCGTGAAATGCCTTTCCTTATCAAGGCCCACCAAAGTACTTCCCTTGGTACCTTATCATATGCTTTTTCCAAGTCAATGAAAACCATATGCAAGTCTTTCTTCTTATTTCGATAGTGCTCCATTAATTGTCTCATTAGATGGATGGCTTCCATAGTTGATCTGCCCGGCATAAAGCCAAACTGGTTTTCCGAGATCTTCACCGTCCTCCTTAGCCTTTGTTCGATCACTCGCTCCCAAAGTTTCATAGTGTGACTCATTAATTTGATTCCCCGATAGTTGGCACAATCTTGGACATCGCCTTTGTTCTTATACAAAGGGATTAAGATACTTTTCCTCTATTCTGATGGCATCTTATTGTTTCTCCAAATTTTGTTGAAGAACGTCGTCAACCATTCGATTCCTCTTTCTCCCAAACATCTCCAAATCTCAATAGGGATGCCATCAGGTCCTACTGCTTTCTTCAACTTCATCTTACTTAATGCCATTTTTACTTCACCCTTTTGAATTCTCCGCAGGCATTCATAATTTATCATATCGTGATGGATACTTATATCTCCAACATCTTGTCTGCGATCTCCATTAAATAAGTCATCAAAATAGGACCTCCATCGTTCCTTGATATCCTTATCTCCAACTAGGACTTTCTGGTCCACATCCTTCACACATTTAACTTTTCCGAGATCTCGCGTCTTCCTATCTCTCATTCGAGCAATTCTATATATGTCTCTGTCCCCTTCTTTCGTATCCAATCTTGTATACAGATCCCGATTCACCTTGCTCTAGCATCTCGTATGACCTTCTTTACTTCCCTTTTAGCCTCTTTGTATCGTAGTTCTCGTCACTCCTACATTTTCCCAATATTTTATAGGATTCTCGCTTACTCTTTACTGCTTGTCGTACTTCTTCTGTCCACCAAGATGTGTCCTTACCCGGTGGCATGCTACCTTTAGATTCCCCTAGAACTTCCTTCGCTACTTCCCTTATACTATGCTCCATCTTAGTCCATATCGAATCTATATCTAAAAGTTATATCTAGTTTACGTTTTGTAGTTTTTCCATAAAATTATTGGCACGCTTGTACACCAATCACCAAAGGTGTTAAACGGTTTATAATTACGATATTAATCAACATATCATAAATTGTAGAAGAGCATTACAGATAATAGAATTAAAGGATAAACAATTGAAACAAACACATGAAATATTAGACACTAGAAATAATGAAAAAATAAAATTACGAAGACAAATTTTACAATTAGAAGAAAAAATGAAAATACTAGAGGAGATGAGAATGGAGCAACAAGAAAGAATAGAAATTCAAAAACAAATAATTACTGAAAGTTACAAACATATTCAAGATTTAATAAATGGAAGAGAATAAGGAAATAATGGAACAAACTAATTCATATCATACTAATATTTATTATCAAATGGATAATTATGAAGATGTTATAACTCAAACTTTGAGTTTTAAACCAGATATTTATAAAAAAACAAGACGAAACTGAAGAACTGTCTATAAATAAGATATTTAAAACCAAATTGTTTGATAGAAATAAAAATATAAGATATATTACTCAGAAACATGAAAATATAATAGATACAACAACTATAAATGGTAGAGCAAGAATTAATTTAATAACAGATGAGGTGATAAAAAGAGAATTATCAAAATTATCACACAAAAAATCTAAGAAATATAGGAATATTTACTTTGAAGGAATAAAATTTACTATAAAAGCATATTTTCAGAAAAATATCGATACTCCTATTCAAATATATGATTAGATGATAGAATATTAGCTGATATACAAGATGCCTTAATATCGGTAGTAAGAGGATATTTAATTTATCAGACACTTAAATTTACAATTCAACCAGATTTTAGTGTATCATTATAAGATAAGCATAAAGATTTAGCCCTAACTTTATATTATAAACTCCCCCGTTCTTTTTGTTTGTTCTCCTTCCTCTTCTCTTGTTCAAACACTCATTTTTCATTTATCAATATATTGCGGGTTTGTCAGTTCTTGGGCCATGGGGGTTCACCCCGCCCAAGTTCTGTCTCGTCCCAATTTCTATAAAAAAAAAACTAGGAGGAATAAGAATGCCCCCAGGAAGTAACGTTATTAGTATAGAAACAAAGATGATATATGCCCTTACAGGTAATCATCATGTAAGAAAACAACACGACATGGATATATTAGTACCAAAATTATACCAAGAAATATTAGAACAACTAGAACACAAGGAAAATTCACTAATAACAATTCCAGAAGAAAAATGATAAGTGCAATTTATACCTATATATTTATGGGACTTAGACTCGAATTAGAACTAAGATGAACCAATTATTATTCATAGAGTCTTATAAATTGCCTTATCTGTGCAGGTTGTTCTCTGATGCTTCTGCTTGTTCGAAAAGAGTCAAGAACAGTCAAATTAGGAGAGGTAAAGAGAGGTCACGTGAGGCAGGCTTGGGAAGGAGAATGAGAAGTCCCAATGCTGATACAACAAGTTTCTAAGTCAAAAAGTCCTTGCATGCATCTTGAATGGATCATTGAAAAGAGAACATTGTCCTTTTATAGGCAGACTTGTTTGCTTGTCTTATTTTGTCCTTTACTGTAGGCTGTTTTGTCTTATGCTGCAGACTTTTCTATGCAACAGTTGTTTTGTCTGCTTGTGCCAGACTGTTCTGTCTGTCCGACAGACTGTTCTTAGTTGCTGATTTCTTTGTAGTTGTCTTTGTTTAAGTATTTTATTAGTTTTCTTGTGTATTTAAACCCACTTTGGACTGTTGTAATTATCATTAAGTTAGTTTTCAAGTTATGGAAATTCAATAAAGAGGGGAGGTCTCATAGAGACCAAACCTAAGCTTTCTCTCTATTTTTCTTGTATTGCATGGTGACAAAGAGTGAGTAGTCACTCTACGGGCTGAAGCTAGCCTTAGGCTGGTGGATGTAAGTGGTTTTTCTTCCCTATTATGTGCAAGAATATCTTTAGATGATTGTTAAGTTGGGTGCTCAATTCAGGATAGGTCTAGCTAGCCTATCCTTTAGTTGGATGACTGCAGAGGAGACTCAGGTTAGATAACAGAATGCAATCTAACACATATTAGTTGAGGATGGAGACACGACCAATTGATATGCCAAGGGTTTTTAGCCTCATGGTTAAAATGATTTCTTATTCTTAATGCATAAGAGTTCTTGTGAGCCCACGTTTTATACTAGTTTGCATGCGCGTAGTAGAAACTCTGGAACATGGGAGACCTGGCCCTAATGAGATTAGTGAAAGTTACCTTGGATCTATGTGCATGATATTGTTCATTAGGGAGAAATCTGCTTGTTTGCTAGCCGTCTGGTTGTGCTTCCAGCCTGTTCTCTATTATCCTGACCCACCCTAGAATTACTTTGCATGTTTGTTATTAACTCTGGTTTATGTATTATATTTCTTGCGTTTAATTTTAATTACTCAAACTCCAATTTTAAGTCACCCAAATCTTCATTCTAAGAATCTGATTGTTGTTAGACGAGGTGCCGCGGCCTAATCTCCCGGGCGGACCGGAGGGTGGACACCTCATGGTGACGTAAGCGGTGATTGGCGCCGAAAGCAACCAATCGTGGAATCAAGCTGCTCGGCAGGACCGGAGCTCGGAGATATGGAAGAGTCGCCACCCACGAAAGGGAAAATGAACACCGATCCCTTGCGGGAGACCGGTGTGGGTTCGGGAAACTTAGGTACGAGCCGAGAAGGCTAGCTCCTTTCCGGAGAAAGGCTACTAGGCACCCCGACATCGTCCGGTTATGAACCACCGGCCTCCTACTCAGCATGTTAGGCGATAACGGACTAATCGTATACTTCTTTAAGTTTAAAATTCATTTGAAACCTTTTCTTTCTCTTTTTAGAAACCGTTTTGAGCATATATTATTGAAAAGAATCACCCATTTACACCAGTTTAATATTCATACAAAGAGAGGGGGGAAGAAAGAAGTGATTTAGTTACAACGTGATTTACATGTCGTGTTGCGTGTTAATTCTATGATAACTTATTTCCCCAAAACGAATTTATTTTCATGGTTCGTACCTTAATCGCCGTTGGAACGATTTAGGTGCGTTTTAAAACCCCGTTTGATGAAGTTCACCCGAATTGCCGTTGGAACGACTCGAGTGTTTGAAAGCGTTTGAGATAAAAACCTTTGATAAGAAAACGTGGTTAAACATACAAGTCAATTTTATTTTGTACAAATCATTTAAGAAAACGATTCAAAACTTCATTATTTACAATGAAAACGATTTTAATTACAAGGTTCGCTTAATCCGTCGTGGGAACGGACTAAGGTTTTAAAACGTGATGTTTTGGGAAACGATTTTGAAATGTCAAGAAAACACTATTTATTTACATTAGGAACTTCTAAAAACTCATTAGTTTAAATAATTAAATTGAAAACTTTTTTTGTGATTTATTTTCCCCTTTTTCCTTAGTAGATTCTCTACTTGTTATAATTACAATAATAAACATATTTAAACCAAAATTCACTCCCAAATAAAGCCCATTTGAAACATGGACCCCTAAATGGCCCAAAAGAATAAAGAAAATAATATAAGCATATATATATACATTTTAATCCAAAAAGGAAATATGAAATAAAAGTTAATGAAAAGAGACTATATAATACATATATGAAAATACTAAATAAAACTCCTAGATAAGAAAATAACATTTGTCACCAAAATAGTTTTATTTAATAATAACTAATATAGCCCAAATAGCCCAAAACTATATATATACATAACTAATGTAATTTTAAATGTAAAAAATAATATATATTTATCCACTAATATTTACTAATTATGTCCAAAATGTTCAAGTAAATAACATTTAAAATAAAATCCAATATAACTCAAATGAATGAAAAAGGAAATATATATATACATATAATTATAATAGATCAAATTAATGAAAAATAATATATAGACGTTCTAAATAACTATAGGTACCTAATATCTAAAAAATAGTTTAAACGTATATATTACATAACTATATATATGTATACCAAGGATCAAAAACTTAAAAGTTGAGAAAGAGGGACTAAAACAGTAATTTTTACATTCCAGCAGATTTACCGACGGAAAATCCGTCGGTAAACAGCAATTAGTGACAGAAATGGCAAATTACACCAGCACTCCAATTATTTCCAGATTTATTCAAAAGCTTTAAATTAAATCTAATTCAATCGTTTTAGATTTCCGAACTACCAAAAATGGATCCTAGTCAATAACGGACGTTCCTAAAACGACGTTTTTATTTTAAAACGTTATTTGGAAATTCTTTAAATTACAACTTATAATTACAACGTCTTTAATACCCGAACTACCTTTTTATCGGATCACGGTTCGTATTGGGATATCAAAACGAGGTTTTTTATTTTAAAACAAAACCACATTTTATTCAACACGAGACAAAAATTAAATAAATACGCTAAATTAAATAAAACGTGATAAAATAAATGAATAACTAAATAAATAAAAACTATAACATAAAAATAAATAGAAGAAGGAAATAAATTAAATAAAATAAAAGAGTTTAGTCCTCGGATAATACCTTAAATTCGGTATCTGACAGTCGAAGCCGATTGATTCCACGAGTCGTGATTTTCCGGTTTTTTGTGTTTTTTAGTAAAAATTTAACTTTGGGAAAATTTGGATTTTTTTGGGAAAAAAAATATTTTTCTCCAAAAAATTGACTTTCTCTCTCTAAAAATGTTTAGAGTGAGAAAGCTCCAAAGAATCTCCCTCCAAATGCATGGAGATCCGTGCCTTTTATAGGCAAACGGATCCCCGGCGGAATGGGCGACGCCCAAAAAGAATCGGGCGTCGCCCAAGGGGGTTGGGCGGCCGCCCAACCTCACGTTAGGCTATCGCCCAACATTGTTGGGCGAGCGCCCAACGCAAGGTTGGGCGCGCGCGCCCAACCGCCGTTGGGCGTTCGCCCGACGTCGGTGGGTGCTCGCCCAACGGCCGCCGGGGCGCGTCTCGCGCCGTCGGGCGCGCACGCCCTGCGGCCGTCGAGCGTGCATTCCGTGCCATCGGGCGCCCACGCATCGCGGACGTTGAACGCGCGTTCTGCGCTACCGGGCGCACACGCCCTGTGGCCGACGAGAGCGCGCTCCACGCCACCGGGCCCGTGCATCGCTCGGACGTCGAGCGCGCGCCACTTGTGGTTGGATGCGTTCATCCGACGGACGTCGAGCGCACGCCCCGCGCCGTCGAGCGGGCGTCCGACTGTCGTCGACCGCGCGTCGTATGCCGCTAAGTGCTCGCACCATGCCGCTAAGCATTCGCGAGCCACCCCATTGGCAACAGCGACCCGCCATAACTCTTTCTTCCTTATTATGTACTTATCATTCTTTATATATTTTTTGTTTTTCAAAACTTCCGGAATCAATCGCTTCCACCGTCTTGTTTTCAAGTTTTCGTCACAGGTCCTCCGACTCGGTGTCTACAGTTGCCCCTACTTTGCTATTTTGACAGTGATGTGTGTGTTTTGAAAACGTTTTTTGCTAACGCACACATGCAATGTAAAACATATAAAAATTAAAAGACACGTAAAGAGTAGGAGGGAGAATACCTGACCTTCGCGCTGCGCGCTCCGGTGTTGTTTGTCGATTCTTTCCAGCCTTGCCTCTGAATCGGCCGTCGGTGGATGTTTTTCTCTCGGAATCTAGCGTACGTTGACTATGTGTAAGAATGGCTCAAAAGCAACCTCGGTCGTGGACCGTAGGTAAGATGGCTAAAAAGCTACCTCGGTCGTGAACCGTAGGTAAGATGGCTAAAAAGCTACCTCGGTCGTGAACCGTAGGTAAGATGGCTAAAGAGCTACCTCGGTCGTGAACCGTAGGTAAGATGGCTAAAAAGCTACCTCGGTCGTGAAACGTAGGTAAGATGGCTAAAAAGCTACTTCGGTCGTGAACCGTAGGTAAGATGGCTAAAAAGCTACCTCGATCGTGAACCGTAGGTAAGATGGCTAAAGAGCTACCTCGGTCCTGAACCGTAGGTAAGATGGCTAAAGAGCTACCTCGGTCCTGAACCGTAGGTAAGATGGCTAAAAAGCTACCTCAGTCGTGGACCGTAGGTAAGATGGCTAAAAAGCTACCTCGGTCGTGAACCGTAGGTAAGATGGCTAAAAAGCTACCTCGGTCGTGAACCGTAGGTAAGATGGCTAAAAAGCTACCTCGGTCGTGAACCGTAGGTAAGATGGCTAAAAAGCTACCTCGGTCGTGAACCCTAGGTAAGATGGCTAAAGAGCTACCTCGGTCGTGAACCGTAGGTAAGATGGCTAAAAAGCTACCTCGGTCGTGAACCGTAGGTAAGATGGCTAAAAAGCTACCTCGGTCGTGAACCGTAGGTAAGATGGCTAAAGAGCTACCTCGGTCGCGAACCGTAGGTAAGATGGCTAAAAAGCTACCTCGGTTGTGAACCGTAGGTAAGATGGCTCAAGGGCAGAAAAGTTCTTTCTAACGATTCTGAATTCTTTTAAAACACCATTGTCTGGAGCTAGTGTCTCGGAGGTTTAATGGGAACATGTTTTGGTCTGGAATGATATAGACTAATGATTATTTTTCTGTTGACTGTTGTCTGTATTTTGACTGGTGTCACTGTTCTGTAAAAATTGGCTGTTGTCTGGAGTTCATATCTTGATAGTATTGGTTGCTGTCTGGGAGAAATGCAGGCTGAAACGGACTGCAAATCGGAGGTCTGTGCATCTGGTAAATAATTATTTACTTTTTACCTTTATGTCAAATCGTACCTTTTCGGTATTTATGGGAATGCCATTCCCTCTTCCTATATAAGGTGGTGGGGTTTCATTTCAACCCCACACCTTCTCTCTCTTCTTTCTCTCTCTATACTTTGATTTGGATTATCCTCGGGATGGATTTGGATGAATGCGATGGCACGAGAGGCATGGATGAGGTTTACGTGAACCTGGATAGAGTGGACCCTTTCCACGACCCTGAGACGCATCTGAGCCGGACACGCTGCAACGAGGTAAGTGATTTCTCACTTTTGTTTGATTCAAATGCTAGGCTTTAGTAGTCCTATCCGAACATGATTTGCATGCTAACTTTTAGATTGCCTTAGAGGACTTTAGCTAGAAAACATGAATTTCTTCACTTACAAGTAACACTTGTTTGTTTCTGTGTACGAACGCGCGTTATATGCATGTGAGTAGTAACCCTGCGAATTCCTGCATGCTAACAGTAAAAATAACATGAATAGTAAAACGTGAATAGTGCACGTGAATAGTGACAACTTAACTAATGCACGTGAATAGTGAAAACTTAACTAATGCATGTGAATAGTAAAACTTAACTAATGCACGTGAATAGTGAATGTGAATAGTAAAAACGTGAATAGTGAAAACTTAACTAATGCACGTGAATAGTACACGTGAATAGTACACGTGAATAGTACACGTGAATAGTACACGTGAATAGTAAAAAACGTGAATAGTGAAAACTTAACTAGTGCACGTGAATAGTAAAAAAATGTGAATAGTGAAAACTTAACTAATGCACGTGAATAGTAACTTAACCTATGCTCCTTGTCAATGCGGACGAGAGTGGATTAAAGAATTAACTAAACCTTACATGAGCGACCCTAAAGGAGAGACTTTTATAGAAAGTTGGCCCTAATTGACCAGATGTCTCTAGGTTAGATAATGAAAGAATACCTAGTCTTAACGCGTTTTCATCAATCGTACGCTTTAGGAATCGTATTTAAATTTTCCTATCTTGTTCTTTCTAGTTCATCGAGATTTTCGGGACTACGGCCGAGATTCATTCGTGGTATGCTAGGCTAGGCGCCGCGGCGAGAGCCCGTGTGCGCGAGTTGGGCTTCGAACCCTTTATTTCAGCGCTGCCCCGCACCAACGGGGTGTGTGATCATTTTAGCCTACGTGCCTTATGCGAGCAGTGGGTTGACTCGACCCACACCTTCCATCTTTCCTTTAGGGAGATGACCATCTCGCCCAGAGATTTCTCTTTGTTGACGGGGCTGCGGGGGAGCAGCACTCCAGTTCCCTTTCATTTTGACCTGATGCGACCGCGGGTTGACCTCGTTAGGCTTGCTGCTTTGATTGGGCCGGGAGTTTGTCCAGGCGCCAGATCTACTCCGGCGAAGTTTATTTCTACTGCGAGCCTTTTGAGTCGCCGGGATTTTTGCGAGACGGACGATACTGACTTGGCAGTTCATAGTTTCTTAGTGTATACTCTGAGCGAGACGATTTTCCATACCAAGGGCGGAAAGGTACACGCGGGTCTTATTCAGGCACTCAGTGATTTGGATACGGCGGCTTCCTATGATTGGGCGGGGGCAGGTCTAGCCTTTCTATATAAATTTTTGGATCTGACTTGCCGGAAGCGCAAGGACTTCGGTGGTTACACCTTTGCCCTGCTGGTACGTGACGCGCCCTTGACTCGCCCATTTTATCTTCTTCGCGCTTTTCACACTTATAATCTTTGTTTTTACCGCAGGTTTGGGCGTATGAGAGGCGGATTCTTCCCAGTCAGTCTCGGCCTCGGCCACGAGTACCGAGGCTCCCTCTCATGACCCGATGGAGAGATTTTGACCTAGGCGCTGAGAGGAGACGGACGGTGGCGCGGCTCCTAGATTGGATTGACTCGCGGACCCTAGGACAGGTAGATGTCGTCTAGTCGTGCTAGATTCTTGTTTGAACCGTTCTGACTTTCTCTTTGTGTTTTTTTTTTTAGATTAAGTTCAGGTGGGACGACCTCGACTTCGGTCCCGATTACATGTATGTATCTGTGATCCAGGAGCAGCAGTGCGTGCTCACCGGCCCCTGCGTGCGGGCATGGTATTTGGGGGACCGAGGCATCACCGGGGTTAGTGACGCACACTGGACACCGGGCGAGATTCCCGTTTCCATGTTCGCGGTGCGGACCATACCCCTGTCGGTCATCCGTCAGGACTTGACCCATCGGTTTGTCGGTAGAGAGGTGTGGGTTCATGCCGGGGGCCGTGATCCCTACCTATCGACTCTGTTGAGCGCGAGGGATGCCCCGGCGGTAGCGATGGAGGTGGATCCGATGGCAGACGTATTTTTGAGGGAGGCTGTCGCGGCAGTCTTTGGTCAGGAGGAGGTCCCGATAAGTGATTCCGCTTTTTACCTTTTATTCATGAGATGGTTAGCGGTATTTATTGTGTTTTTATTTGCAGGAGGGGTCCTGGAGGAGTGCTCATTTGTCGGACTTCTTTGACGGTACTCGAGCTCAGACATCCGTAGACGAGCCACCCTACTATGTCGGCGAGTCCTCCAGTGCCGCCCGACCGGAGAGGTCTTCCCTAGGCGTGCCCGTACCGGACTACGGGAGAGATTTTGCCACGGTTTGTTACGATGAGTCCGGGGCAGCTTATGCGGGGGTCGAGGCGGCTCCTTCTATCTTTACCTCGAGGGTCCCATTTGATCCTTCAGACGCTTCTCTGACTACGAGAGAGACCTGTACAGATTATGTGGGACTGTCCGGTTACCTCCGAGACCGCCTCAGCTTGCGTTGCGCCGATCACCTGGTATGTATCTTTATTTTATTTTAGTGTAGTAGAATGCATGCATGTATGTATGATTTCTGTTCTTGCCTATGCTGCTTCTTATTTATTTTTCCATTTGTTTTTCTTCTTTTTTTTAGAGCGATCTTCATGCCCATGAGCGGAGACAGAGTGAGTTGGTGCGAGAGGCTGACGCCAGGGTTGGCCAGGTGTACCAAGAGCGGAACGACCACTGGTCGGGGGTGATGCGGAGGGAGACCGAAGGTTGCCTTGCCGTTAAGGAGAGAGCACGTGATGAGACGATTGGACGCCTAGCTGTCGAGGAGAGAGCACGAGTTGCCGAGGAGAGAGCACGAGTTGCCGATGAGAGACTCCGAGCTACCGAGGAGACACTATCTGCGGAGCGGGCATCGCACTTGAGGGAGTTTGAGGCCTACTGGGACTTCCTTCCATATTAGGCTCATTATGTATTGCTTCGTGGTTTTCATTAGAGTTACCCCGATGTATAGCTGATGTATAGGGAGTGGGGTGGATAGTAGGTAGGTTTTTTTTTTGTGAACAGTAAGATAGGAAATGTATAACTCATGATTCATATTACCATACATTCAGTAGATTATGATGATTCCAATCGTTCTCGTCAAATATATTCATGCCTTTATTTATTTACAAACAACATAAATACTTAGCCTCTTATACATTGTTTTTGTAACTGCTCAAGTTATAACTATTGTTACCAGGACCCGCCTTTCGGTTTTCGGATCCCGGTGATTTTGCTCCTCTCCTTTTACTATCCCGGAATTTTTAAATGAATGCCCTTTCGGGTTTTCACCCATTGGGATTTCCCTTATTGTTGCATAGGTCTCCCTTTGCGGGTTTTCAACCTATCGGGAATTTTTCTTTCTTTTTCTCTTTTTTTTTTACGAAAAGTATTTCTTAAGCCTATCCAGGTTGGTAGGTTCGGAGAATTCCATGCCGTCCATGGTAGTTAACTTCACCGCTCCTTTGCTTAGTATCTTCTTCACGATGAATGGCCCTTCCCAGTTAGGTTTAAACTTGCCCCTAGGGTCGGTGTGCGTCACACGAATCTGTTTCAGCACCAAATCTCCTTCTTTGATAGGACTGGTCTTGACCTTTTTATTGAAAGCTCGAGCCATCCTTCTTTGATATAACTGTACATGGTAAAGGGCTTCCATCCTTTTCTCGTCAACCAAAGCCAACTGCTCATATCGCTTCTTCACCCATTCCGTCTCGGGGATTTCTGCTTCCACTGCGATTCTCAACGATCGCTTTTCGATCTTAATCGGCAGGACTACTTCTGTTCCGTATACCAAGGAGAACGGCATTGCCCCAGTCGAGGTTCTGACTGTCGTGCGATAAGCCCATAATGCGAGTGGGAGCTGCTCATGCCAATTCCGATGTGATTCCACCGTTTTTACGAGAATCCTCTTAAGATTCTTATTAGCTGCTTCTACTGCCCCATTAGCTTGTGGACGGTACGGAGAAGATCTGTGATGTTCAATGCCATATTCTCGGAAGAGACTTCTTACTTCCCCCTGAAACTGGACCCCATTATCCGTGATCATGTGATGAGGCACTCCGAACCTGGTGACCAAGTGTTTCTCAATGAACTTTCTCATCTGCTTGGATCCCAATTTGCTAAACGACTCTGCCTCTTCCCACTTGGTGAAATAATCGATGGCGACTGCAATAAACTTGTGCCCGTTTGAAGCATTAGGCCTTACCTCACCAATGATGTCAATGCCCCAAGCCGCGAATGGCCAAATAGGTGCTAACACATGTAATTCCATGGCTGGAAGATGACTACAATCGCCGTGGATTTGACAATCGTGGCATTTCTTCGTATACTCGCTACAATCTCTTTCCATGGTGAGCCAGTAGAAGCCTTGCCTTATGATTTTCTTTGCTAACACCGCTCCTCCCATATGGGCCCCACAAATTCCCGAGTGTACCGATTCCATTGCCTCGTGGGCTTCTCCCGCATCCAAGCACCTTAGTTGTAACCCATCGATGTGCCTTGTAAAGTAAGTCGTTGTGGATGACGAACTGCCGAGCTAACCTTCTAATCACAGCTTGATCCCTCGGTTCTGACTCTGCCGGATATGTTCCATGCTTCATGAAGTTCACGATATCGAAATACCATGGTTTTTCATCTGCCCCTAACAGCATTACGTCCTCGTAGCATGGTTTGTGAGATCTCCTCAATACCAACGGTTTCGAGGCAAGGTTCCGGGGGTTGTCCCAAACTGACACTAAAGTGGCCAAAGCATCCGCTGCCTGGTTCTGTGCTCGAGGAATATGATAGAAACGACATTCCTTGAATCTTTGTGCCAACCCTTCTAGCTGATCTAGATATGGACGTAGCCTTTCTTCCCTTACTTCCCAGTTTCCTTGTGCCTGTTCGATGATCAACTTTGAGTCACCCCAAATTTCGACGTACGATGCTCCTAGTGCCGCTAAAGACTCTAAACCATAAATGCACGCTTCATATTCGGCCATATTATTGGTAAGAGGGAACGACAACTTCTTGGCCATCGGGATTCTTTCTCCCTCTGGTGAAATAAGTAGTACTCCAACTCCGACTCCATTCGAATTAACTGCTCCATCAAAGAACATTTTCCACGGTATAACTTCTATTGCGTTCAAGTGTTCATCGGGGAAATCATAGCTTATCTCTTCCTCTTCTATATTCAGAGGTTGGTTGGCCAGAAACTCTGCCACGGCCCTCCCTTTGATAACTTCTTCGTTACATATTCAATGTCAAACTCGGATAAAAGTAGTAACCATCGGGCTAGTTTCCCTGTCAAAGACGGAGTTCGGTACAGATACTTTACGGGGTCCATCCGAGAAATAATGATCACTTTATATGATTGAAAATAGTGTCGTAGTTTCTTTGCTAGCCATACTACTGCCACACACGTCTTTTCGATCATGTTGTACCTGAGCTCGTACTCCAGGAACTTCTTACTCAGATAATACACCGCGTGCTCAACACCGGTGTCTCCCTCTTGGGCCAGCATTGCCCCAATGGATCGCTCCTCGATTGCCACATAGAGGAGCAGCGGTTTTCCCAGTTTAGGCGGTCTCAGAATTGGCGGATTAGACAAGTAATCTCGGACCTTCTCTAAGGCCTGCTGACACTTATCATTCCAAATCGTGGGTTGATCTTTCTGTAGCAACTTAAAGATCGGCTCGCAGATTGCAGTGAGTCTTGCTATGAACCGGCTGATATACTGAACCTGCCCCAGAAACCCTCTCACTTCTTTCTCATTCTTTGGTGTCGGCATTTCTCGTATGGCCTTCACTTTGTCGGGATCTACCTCAATTCCCTTGTTTCCGATTATATAGCCTAAGATTTTCCCCGATGAAACACCGAAGAAGCACTTCTTCGGGTTTAACCTTAGTTTGAATTCTGCAATTCGGGCCAAAAACTTCTCGAGTGCAGCAAAGTGCCCCTCTCTCGTCTCTGATTTGACCATCATGTCATCCACATAAACTTCCACCTCCTTGTGTATCATATCATGGAACAGTGATGTAGCCATTCGCTGGTAAGTTGCCCCGGCATTCTTCAAACCAAACGGCATTACCCTGTAGCAGTATGTTCCCCACTCAGTTGTGAACGAGGTTTTTGCTTTGTGTTTTTCGGCCATCTGAACTTGCATGTAGCCCATGAAACCGTCCACATTCGTGTGTAAGACACTTGATGCTGCATTGTCGATCAATACGTCAATATGAGGCAACGCGAATTCATCCTTGGGGCATGCCTTGTTAAGGTCTTGATAATCGACGCACATTCTTACTTTGCCGTCCTTCTTTACGATGGGCACCACATTTGCGACCCAAGGGGGATAGTCGATTACTTCGATGAACCCTGCTTCTAACTGCTTCTTCACTTCTTCTCTGATCTTATCTGCCCATTCTGGTCTCATGCGTCGGAGCTTTTGTTTTACGGGCCTCGCCTCGGGATATGTTGGAATACGGTGAGTTACGATTGATTGATCAATTCCAGGCATGTCTTCGTATGTCCAAGCAAACACTATTTCGTATTTTTTTATTATTCTCTCAAATTCTTTCCTCTCTTCAATAGTTAATTCTTGAGCAATTTGTATAAGTTTAGGATTTTCATCCGTGCCAAGATTGAAAGTTGACATTTCTATTGTATTGATTTCAAATGTAGGCATGTTATATGAATGAGAATGCATGGAATGATCACGATCAACATCAAGCAAGTAAGCAAAATCAGAATTCATTTCATTGATAGTATTGGCGATTACATCGTCTGATTCAAACAAAGCAGTAATACAATTTTCATCCTCAAGGTCCTCGGGTTTTTCATGAACTTTGGAGGTACTAGGCTCGTCCACCGCTCCCGCAGTTGCTTCAATGGTGATGACTTGCTCCTCGGCATTCAAGTCTAGCACCATAATCTCCTCGACAAAGCAGCTCGCCTTTCCTTTGCCCCAGTCGGCAACATCATTGAAGATTTCGAACCCCGGCAGGATCTTCCCTTCTGTGCTAGTCCATGACTCGGGGGTTCCTGAATAAACTTTTCCATACCCCTCATTCATGAAGTACTTCCTCAGGCCCACCTTTCCTTCACTACTTGCATTGGACGGACCTCCCTGTTCATATCCCAAACCCCTTCCGGATTTTCTGACTCTTAAAGTCCGGAAATTCTGGCAACCCCTGATGGTGTGCTCCTAAGCCCATTCCTGGGATGAAACCTCCCTTCATCATCTTCACCACATCGGTGGTCATGCTTGACTCGTAAATCCCGGAAACTTGGAACCCGGAGAAAAGTTGTGGCTCGATTCCCAATGCTGCCACCGAGCTCAACTTCTCAGCTCTGATTGT
The DNA here is from genome assembly GCF_963576675.1 of Euphorbia lathyris. Lineage (NCBI taxonomy): Eukaryota > Viridiplantae > Streptophyta > Magnoliopsida > Malpighiales > Euphorbiaceae > Euphorbia > Euphorbia lathyris. The sequence goes on from NC_088914.1 coordinate 47,584,687, forward strand.
CACTATCTCTTCCCCGAAGGGGAATTTGATCATTTGATGGAGCGTGGAGGGCACACCTCCCAACTTATGGAACCATGGGCGTCCCAATAATACGGCAAAGGTTACCGGGATATCCAGCACTGTGAACTCAGTTTCTTCTTCATGCGGCCCCACTTTCAACTTGGCCTTGAAGACTCCTTCAATATGCCTACGGCTGTCATCATATGCTCTAATCACAGTTTCAGAGGCTGTCAAGTCTCCCCTCTCAACTCCCAAATTCGACAAGAGTTTCAACGGACAAACATTAATAGCCGATCCATCATCGACCATCACACAGCTAGTCTTCTTCCCGTTGATTTCTGCCCGGATGTACACAGGCTTATTGTGAGCCTTCCCCTCTTCTGGGAGATCCTCGTCGGTAAATGTGATTTCAGTTTTCTTTCGAGCCATAATTGCCCCTACTAGCGCTGCCGGCTTAGTATCGGTGGAAATAACCAAATTCTGCAGCTCTTTCATCAGGTTTTCACGATGGTACTTGGAATGGCATAAAACTTCCCACACCGTGGATTTAGCTTGCGTCTTCTTCAACTGCTCGAGAACTTGGTCGTCGGGCTTAGGAGCCGACCCTTCCCCTATCTCAGTCTCTACCATAGGTGCCTTTCCCTCGGCCACCCGACCTGATCTTGTCATTACGGCAATTTCCGGCTCATCGTCCGATTCGTCCCAAATGTTAATAGGAATCCTCCGATTGGCATCTTCCTCGTCCGAAGAACTCTCCCAAATGTCCACAATCATTAAATCCATGACGTGAGGAACGTTTGGATTTAAATAAAAGGGATCTGCTGATCCATACAACGCCCAGCCTATCAAATCGTCGTAATCTCGGAGGGACACTCTGCTCATCCTTCTTGCTGCCAACGGAATAGCACCTCGTTGTATGCACATAAGCTGCACCTTATTGCTCATTGTTTCGTTACACTGCTCATAACGGTGCCTCCACTTCCTAGCATAGTCCACAAATGGTTCCTCGGGGAATTGCCTGATCCTATCCAAATCTTCCAGGGATCCCGTCCATGGAACATACATCTCGTATCTTGCCACAAAGGCACTCCTAAGTGGTACCCAATGACCCATTTCCTCCTACGATAGGCCTTGATGCCACAACAAGGCTTCTCCCCTTAAGGTTTCTGAAAAATGTTCGTGTAATTCACACTGCGGGAATCCGGCGTCATACATATGATTGCGGAATAACCTCGCATGCTCAACAGGATCCTGGTATCCACCATACCTAGGCATCGCTAACACCGCATCAGGTGTTTGGTAAGATGGGGAATCCGGGGTTTGCTCTGCCAGCATCCATACTGTGTACTCTTTGATAAATCTTTTCGTCATTGCCGCCCAATCGGTCTTAACATACATCGGCAACGACATGTACCACATTAATGGTTCACCCATCAACGAATTACAAAACAAGCTAGTGATCTCTCCTTCTTTAAAACCCAAGGGCGACATGGCCGATAAGTAGGAGTGAAGGTGCTCCATAGGGTCCTTGTTGCCATTATATTTGCTAACCCTCGGCAACGGACGCTTGATAGGTCCAATCTGCATTGCGAAGCGCTCCGCGGCCCTGTCCTCAGCCCTTTGATACTTTTCTAGAAATAGATCTGACAATTGATCCCAATCATACTTGCAAGAGTCGGGTAATGAGTGAAACCACCCCAAAGGCTCGCCTATCAGAGAATGGTGGAACCACTGAGCAATCTCATCCACTCCGAAGGATTCAACAAACATATCGCGCATATATTCACGCAAGTGCACCTCGGGATTTCCCCCTCCACTAAACAGGCCCAAATTAGGCACAATAGTTCGAGACGACCCTTCTCCGGTCTCTTCAGCACTATCTTCATCATACGGTGCTCCACCATCCAATCCCTCTTCCATCGGTTCATCCTCTTGTTCCTCGCCAAGGAAGGACACATATAGACCATTTCCTACATTGTTCCTTTCGTCGGAATCCAGCAACTCCTCTACGTTCTCCTCGAAGGATTCCATCACTACGCATTCTGTCAAACCAACTCCGATCATGCTCACCCTATGATTAGGCGATGGATTACGCCTAGTGGAAGGGTTTGCTGACGAAGGATCAGCTATCTTTTTCTCCTCGATTAAATCCTGGATTTCGTGTTTCAGCCTCTCACAATTCTCAATTGTATGCCCATAACTGCTGTGGAACTCACAATACCCTCTAGCCTGTATCTGCGGAGTAGGTGGAGCTTTGTTATAAGGGGTAAGGGCTTTCAATAGTCCTTTCTTCTGCAAACGTTCGAAAACCTTTGCGTAAGTCTGATCAAATTTGGCGAACCGCCTCTTTTCGATAGCATTAAGATCAAGCACTTTCACTGCTGCAGATTCTGCACTCGCACTCGGCCCTCCAACACTATACCCAGACTTCGTCCATTTAGTGTATGCTTTCTTCGGCTCTCCATCCCCCTCAACGGTCAAGGCACAGCTATACATCTGATTGAAATCGGTAAAAGGCATATACCGCAACTCATTCTTAATATATGGCAATGTGTTGCCCACTACCATTCGGATCTGATCATGCTCAAGCGGCTTTGGTTTCATAACCGCGGCCTTGGCCCTCCACCTTCTTACAAAATCGGAAAAGGATTCCCCAGTCTGCTGCTTAGTGCTCTCAAGTTCCTTCAAAGTGACCTCAAGCATGGTGTTGAAGCTATACTGAGCGATGAATGACTTCGCTAACTCTTTCCAATCCCTCTTCGTCACCATTGGTAATGCATGAAACCATGTGAGGGCAGCCCCCTCAAGATAAGTGTTAAACAGCCCTAGGACTTGATCCTCAGTAAGGATCGTGTGCTTCATTACAGCGACATACTGATTCATGTGGGCAGTGGGATCCCCAGTTCCATCGAACTTTTTCATGTCAGGGAGCCGGAATTTCAAAGGCAAAGCCATTGCCGATAAACAATTCTTCAAGTTATAAAAGTCCTGACTTCCGGAACTTCCTCCGCGCAAGTCCTGCACCTCCTGCGTGATGTGTTGCTTCCATTCCTCTTCCTTAGCTTTCTCTTTTTCCAGCTGTTTTCGGATATAATCCTGATAATCCTCCTCATTCCCAAAGCGAGGGCCATCGTTCACCTCATTCTCAGCATGTTTACTGCCATTTTTATCATCTCTCATGGCCAGCTTAGCTAACTGGGCCGCTATCACCGCTAACTACTCATTAATGTTGTTCATAGAGTTTTCCAATCCGGCCACTTTTTCGTCGGTCGCAGACATACTGGCTAAAGACTGAGTATACTCGGACGAAGATGATTCCGAAGCCACCACTGCCGATTCAGAACTGTCAATTTGTAACTGGTCAAACTGCCTAACTAGCCGACTGCTCTCTCAGTACCACAATCGCTTAATGATGACGTCTGCGCGAACGGTATCCATTAGTATGTATGCATGATTTTATATGCATGATTCGTGGTGCGTGCGTTTATTTATTTACGGATATATAAGATAAGAAGAACAAACATTAGTCTAATTACACGTATCACAACATCTCTCTTCCACCCTTATTCCTCCACACACTCGATGGTCCAAGTCTCTTTCCTAGGATTTTGGTTTGGGGCTCACATTGCGGTCCAGGGGACGCGTGATGCCGTCGATTATTACGGAAAAGTAGATCAGTCATCAGACAATACAGTTCGTTTTGACGTATCAACGTTCAGTGACTAAGAAATCGACCAAGTTGGATTGTCCTTTCGGAATAACTCGTCTTTTGTCCTTTCGCGAGACGCATTAATTCGGGTTTTGACTCCCTTTGAGCGCATCTCAGTTTTTAGACGTGGTACGAGTTATTCTTCTAGTCCAATCGTTCGTTATTGTCAATGACTCGTTCCCTTTTGTTCGCGCGGGTTCGTGTCTCGATTTTTGGATTACAACGGGATCTTTTGGATCTATCGAGAGATGTAACCACGTGTTTATTTAGTGATGGAATCACTTTTGGATTTTATTTTAGGGAACGGACTCATCGCGTAACGCGTTTGTTCTTAGCGTCGAGGATCCGTTTACTCATTTTAGCTACGTGAAAAGACGACGAGTCTTATTTTGAGCGCATGGTAACCTTTCGGCTAGCAACAGTTCGTTGTTCTTCCCAATCCACGGGATATATCATCTTAGTGTGGTTATAGAAAATCAACGTTTCGTTGAATCGCATGCTTATTCAAAGCGAGGATATCACCGTTCTCTTTCCTTTAGGCACGACTTAAGCAAACACGTACATCGGGCCATATTTCTTGCAGTTTTGGTAACGGTCGAAATGATCGAGTCGTTAGTCAAAACCCACAGTCTCGTCCATATGGCGCAATTATATGGTTTGGCTTAATTCGGCTTCGAGATTTTAAACGGGGTATACACTCGTTCGAGGCACGCATTCAACGGCATTTGGTTTATTTTCTTTAACTACGCTCGGGATTGACATATATCGTAAATTCGGAATGATTTTGGTCGTTTAGTTCATTTTTCGCTTTTCTTTTCTTAGTCACTTCTGCGGACACGTCCATTTCTCTTTAAGAACGACACGGGGCATAACGTAAAAGCTCGTCTTTTATTCGGAAGGGACGGGCTACTCGTGCGAAACTTTTCACGTTACGACAGGGTCGTTCGAAACAGAAATGTTCTTCGTTTTCGTTTCGTTATGATATCGTTTTATCCCAATTTATTTAAAGAATGTGAATAACGGCTACTGTTAATATATTCTTTTGAATCGAAGTATAACTATCCTCAATACCAAACCGATTCATACTAATACGTGCTTACGTCGTAACGCATTTCCTGAACATGTGCCTTCGTCTGACACAGAAAGGGACAAGGCGGGCCGCACATGTTCATTCATACGAGATGACTAAGTCGTCTTTAGTTTAAATCGTTTCGATGTTTTAGGGTAATTAGTATGTCGACTCAAGAGTATATATTAACGCATCATTTCATTTTCTTTACATACTTTAGGATTTAGACACGTATCATGGCGATTTGAAAACACGAACTGATTCATTTATCACATCAAAAATAGTAACGGGTAATCCTATGGAAACTTCCAAGGCTACTATATGCTGACACGGCTGATCGCGGGACCTCACAGGATCGCACAAATTCGCCCCTAACGAATGGATGGGGACCCTTTGGCGCCTTACTGTAAGGGGGAACTTACACTAGCCTCTTTCGAGCGACGAATGGACTCTCGCTAGAGGTTTCGCGGAAATTACCCAAAAGGTTTGCAATAATGCACATGAATGCATACGAAAAGAAATAATACGATCCGTCCCCGTTAAGGGCTTAATACACACCTTCCGGAATCAAATTTCTCGCTTCCCCAGCAGAGTCGCCACTTGTTAGACGAGGTGCCGCGGCCTAATCTCCCGGGCGGACCGGGGGGTGGACACCTCATGGCGACGTAAGCGGTGATTGGCGTCGAAAGCAACCAATCGTGGAATCAAGCTGCTCGGCAGGACCGGAGCTCGGAGATATGGAAGAGTCGCCACCCACGAATGGGAAAATGAACACCGATCCCTTGCGGGAGACCGGTGTGGGTTCGGAAAACTTAGGTACGAGCCGAGAAGGCTAGCTCCTTTCCGGAGAAAGGCTACTAGGCACCCCGACATCGCCCGGTTATGAACCACCGGCCTCCTACTCAGCATGTTAGGCGATAACGGACTAATCGTATACTTCTTTAAGTTTAAAATTCATTTGAAACCTTTTCTTTCTCTTTTTAGAAACCGTTTTGAGCATATATTATTGAAAAGAATCACCCATTTACACCAGTTTAATATTCATACAAAGAGATGGGGGAAGAAATAAGTGATTTAGTTACAACGTGATTTACATGTCGTGTTGCGTGTTAATTCTATGCTAACTTATTTCCCCAAAACGAATTTATTTTCATGGTTCGTACCTTAATCGCCGTTGGAACGATTTAGGTGCGTTTTAAAACCCCGTTTGATGAAGTTCACCCGAATTGCCGTTGGAACGACTCGAGTGTTTGAAAGCGTTTGAGATAAAAACCTTTGATAAGAAAACGTGGTTAAACATACAAGTCAATTTTATTTTGTACAAATCATTTAAGAAAACGATTCAAAACTTCATTATTTACAATGAAAACGATTTTAATTACAAGGTTCGCTTAATCCGTCGTTGGAACGGACTAAGGTTTTAAAGCGTGATGTTTTGGGAAACGATTTTGAAATGTCAAGAAAACACTATTTATTTACATTAGGAACTTCTAAAAACTCATTAGTTTAAATAATTAAATTGAAAACTCTTTTTGTGATTCATTTTCCCCTTTTTCCTTAGTGGATTCTCTACTTGTTATAATTACAATAATAAACATATTTAAACCAAAATTCATTCCCAAATAAAGCCCATTTGAAACATGGACCCCTAAATGGCCCAAAAGAATAAAGAAAATAATATAAGCATATATATATATACATTTTAATCCAAAAAGGAAATATGAAATAAAAGTTAATGAAAAGAGACTATATAATACATATATGAAAATACTAAATATAATACATTTATACTTTAAACATGTGAAAATAGTAAATAAAACTCCTAGATAAGAAAATAACATTTGTCACCAAAATAGTTTTATTTAATAATAACTAATATAGCCCAAATATCCCAAAACTATATATATACATAACTAATGTAATTTTAAATGTAAAAAATAATATATATTTATCCACTAATATTTACTAATTATCTCCAAAATGCTCAAGTAAATAACATTTAAAATAAAATCCAATATAACTCAAATGAATGAAAAAGGAAATATATATATACATATACTTATAATAGATCAAATTAATGAAAAATAATATATAGACGTTCTAAATAACTATAGGTACCAAATATCTAAAAAATAGTTTAAAAGTATATATTACATAACTATATATATGTATACCAAGGATCAAAAACTTAAAAGTTGAGAAAGAGGGACTAAAACAACATTTTTTACATTCCAGCAGATTTACCGATGGAAAATCCGTCGGTAAACAGCAATTAGTGACAGAAATGGCAAATTACAGCAGCACTCCAATTATTTTCAGATTTATTCAAAAGCTTTAAATTAAATCTAATTCAATCGTTTTGGATTTCCGAACTACCAAAAATGGATCCTAGTCAATAACGAACGTTCCTAAAACGACGTTTTTATTTTAAAACGTTATTTGGAAATTCTTTAAATTACAACTTATAATTACAACGTCTTTAATACCCGAACTACCTTTTTATCGGATCACGGTTCGTATTGGGATATCAAAACGAGGTTTTTTATTTTAAAACAAAACCACATTTTATTCAACACGAGACAAAAATTAAATAAATACGCTAAATTAAATAAAACGTGATAAAATAAATGAATAACTAAATAAATAAAAACTATAACATAAAAATAAATAGAAGAAGGAAATAAATTAAATAAAATAAAAGAGTCTAGTCCTCGGATAATACCTTAAATTCGGTATCTGACAGTCGAAGCCGATTGATTCCACGAGTCGTGATTTTTCGGTTTTTTGTGTTTTTTAGTAAAAATTTAACTTTGGGAAAATTTGGATTTTTTTGGGAAAAAAAATATTTTCTCCAAAAAATTGACTTTCTCTCTCTAAAAATGTTTAGAGTGAGAAAGCTCCAAAGAATCTCCCTCCAAATGCATGGGGATCCGTGCCTTTTATAGGCAAACGGATCCCCGGCGGAATGGGCGACGCCCAAAAAGAATCGGGCGTCGCCCAAGGGGGTTGGGCGAGCGCCCAACCGCCGTTGGGCGTTCGCCCGACGTCGGTGGGTGCTCGCCCAACGGCCGCCGGGGCGCGTCTCGCGCCGTCGGGCGCGCACGCCCTGCGACCGTCGAGCGTGCGTTCCGTGCCGTCGGGCGCCCAGGCGTCGCGGCCGTCGAACTTGCGTTCTGCGCTGCCGGGCGCACACGCCCCGTGGCCGACGAGAGCGCGCTCTGTGCCACCGGGCTCGTGCATCGCTCGGAAGTCGAGCGCGCGCCACTTGTGGTTGGATGCGTGCATCCGACGGACGTCGAGCGCGCGCCCCGCGCCATCGAGCGGGCGTCCGACTGTCGTCGACCGCGCGTCGTATGCCGCTAAGCGCTCGCACCATGCCGCTAAGCATTCGCGAGCCACCCCATTGGCAACAGCGACCCGCCATAACTCTTTCTTCCTTATTATGTACTTATCATTCTTTATATATTTTTTGTTTTTCAAAACTTCCGGAATCAATCGCTTCCACCGTCTTGTTTTCAGGTTTTCGTCACAGGTCCTCCGACTCGGTGTCTATAATTGTTCTATTTAAATATCATTGACTTCTGCTTATTCTATCCCTGTGGAGAAGATAATTTACTATCACTTTATTACTTGTACCTAGTGCACTTGCTAGAGTCACACCCTTTGGGGGACAACAAGTTTTTGGCACCGTTGCCGGGGATAGAAAATAAAAGTCGTTGTTTTTTTTATATAACAGTCGGTTCTCACCTGTTTGTTAAGTGTGCAGTTGTTCAGTCAAAACAAGTAGCCGAAGAAGAAGAACAAGCAGAGGAACAAAAAAAGACATGGAGGAAGATGTTCCACCCTTACGAATGAAAGAGTATTCAAAGCATTCATTTATGGGACATATGTCATGCATCGTGATACCAGATGAAAGAGAAAATGAATTTGAGATTAAAGCCTCCATGATAAAAATATTGCAAACAATTGTTCAATTTAGTGGATTGCTAAATGAGGATCCTAATGATCATATTAATGATTTTCTTAACATTTGCAATAGTTTCAAAGCTAAAAGGGGTGTTTTTGATGATGTGATCAGGTTGAAGATGTTTCCATTCTCTTTAAAGGACAAAGCAAAAAGGTGGCTCAATTCTTTGCAACTGGGTTCCATCACAACTTGGGATCAAATGCTTGGAGCCTTTTTGATAAAATATTTTCCACCTTCCAAGGTTGTCCGCATGAGAAATGAGATCTCCAACTTCACACAATGTGATGATGAGTCACTTCCGGAAGCTTGGGAGAGATTTAAAGAGTTATTAAGAAGAGTGCCAAATCACAAGATACCTATGTGGATGCAAATGCAAATATTTTACAATGGGTTGAGCAATGCATGTAAAATTCAAATTGATTTAGTGGGAAATGGTGATCCGGATGAGCTAGAGGCGGAAGAGTTCTATGACTTGATAGAAAAATTGGTGAGAACAAGAGATAAATGGCATTCGAGGAGTAATGATGGAAACGAGAGGATTCATGGAGCAAAAATTGTGTTGCAACTTTTAGAACAAGTGGAAGCATTGTCCAAAAAACTGAAGAAAATGGAAATCACTAATGTTCCGGTTGTTCAAAGCATACCTTTGAGTTGCGAGTTTTGTGGAGGAAATCATCAAAGCATTAAGTGTGAAAGAAGAAAAGTGCAAAATTGTACCCAAGAACAATGTTACTTTTTGGGAAATTCTTTAAAGCAACAAGAGAATTCATTTTCTAACACTTATAATTCTGGTTGTAAAAATGATTTCAATTTTTTTCAGAAACAGCCAGAAGACATTCCCACTCACCTTGTTCTCAAACAGAGAGAACAACCGGAACTTGTTCAAAAGTATGCAAAACCTCTACCACTAAAAGAAGAGCACAAATCCAACATAGAGGAGATGATGATGCAATTTATGCAACAACAGCAAAATTCAATCAAGAGCTTGGAGACTCGCATGCAACAACTAACCGATATGGTTATCCGGAAGAACAATGGAGTCTCTTTAAGTAAGATCGAACCAAATCCAAGAGAATGGTTGGAAGCAATCATGCTTAGGAATGGTGAAAAACTGCTCGAGCAAAAAAGAACAACAACAACAGTTGTTCTGACAGAGAACAAGTGGGCAGAAGAACAACCAGAGATTGTTCAGACTAAAGATAACATTGTTTCAGCACAACCACAAGTTGTTCGAGAAGTTGTTCCTGCATACATACCAAAAATTCCATACCCGGGGAGATTAAAGCATCATCAATTGGAAAAACAATTTGATAAATTTTTTAAAGATTTTCAAAAAGCTTAACGTTGATGTACCTTTTATTGATGTTTTGATGCAGATTCCCATGTATGCTAAATTCATGAAGGAGCTCTTGGAGAACAAGTAGAAACTTGAAAGTGTGGCCATAGTACAATTGAATGCAGATTGTTCATCAATTTTGCAGAACAATGAGGCTCTTCCCCAAAAGCTAAAAGATCTAGGGGATTTGATCAAGAAAAATTGTTTAGAAAAAGGGAAACAATTTCAGGATACCAAAGAAGAATGCATGGAAGGTTCAGAACAACTGTCTGGCTGTTCTGAAAATTATTGGTGGAAACATGAGAACAATTTGGCAAAGCAGCCTACCCTAGTTAAATCCTTAGTGGAAGAACAATTGCAAGTTATTCCATGGCAAGAAGTGGAGGGTTCATCTCAAAAGGTTCCATATATTAGCCCACCATGTTCATCATTTGTATATGAACCACCATGAAGAGCAGCCAAAACTAGTGTCCGCTCGAATAATTTAATTTGTTGTCTTATTTTGTGGAATCTCTCTTCTTGTAATGTCTCTAAACTCTTTTCTCTTTGGTTGCATGAGCAGAACATGGTAAACAGATTCTCTATCTTTTGTTAGCATTGAGGACACTGCTACTCTTATTTTGGGGGTGGCTTACCAAGCAAAATGCACCTACATTCATTTGAATTATGTTGCATGTTGAGCACCTAAATGTTATGTGACTATAGTTGATATCTAGTTTGGGGGTCCCTTGTCTGTGGACCCCCCCTGAAATTTTTTACTTGCTCACATAATGACTTTGTAAAGCCTTATTTTAGGGGTCCCATGTCTTTGAAATCCTTGTGAAAATTGATATGATGGCTTAAGCAATTATTTTAGAGGTCCCCTAGGCCCGATTCGTTAACTTGTCCTTAGTTGTTTTAATTTCAATTGTTTTGCATTTCTCATTCGTGTATTAAACTGTTCAGTTCAGTTGTTCTGTGCGACTGTCTGCGTAATAGAACAACCTGGCCAAGCTGTTCTGTGCGACGACCTCTGTAATAGAACAATAAAGAAGGGATGTGTCACACCCGACCCTAAACGACATCGGGTATGAACGGAAGATAGGATAATGAACGCCTATCGATTTGAAACACGAATCTATTTTCTAATAGATAAAAATTTATTCGAACTAAAAAAAATTATTTATTATTTGGCTTAGACTTGATAATTCTATCAAGCTTCCTATGTATCTCGAACGTCTTCTAATCTTTAAATCGGGAATCAAAGCCACGTAGTTCTATCTATTTTAGGCAGTTCCCTTAACTTATGAACTCATTTTAACTTATTGACACGTTGATTGACACGCTAATAACTTAATTGTATATTTCACTTTATTACTATATAATTTAATATATATAAATCATTTTATCAAAACGAATCAAATCGAACAACATTTTATCAAAACGAATCAAATCGAATAATTTTTTATCAAATCGAACAACGTTTTATCAAAACGAATCAAATCGAACAACGTTTCATCAAACCAACGCTTTATCAAACCAAATTCGTAATCAAATAAACGTAAAATTATATTTCAAATCATCAAGCATTTTCAAAACGTAATACTAAGTTTGCGTATATATGTCCATCCTTGAATTCCACCCGTATAGCTTATCATATCAATAACCAAGATATCTCATTCATATCTCGCCTTGTCTAATGTTAGGACTACAAGTCGTGCACTCTGGCCATACCGCCCTTAGATATGGTCTTACAACTACTATCCCTACCCCGGGCAATCCTAGATGGACAAAACCATTTTTATCTATCTTTCAAAATATCACAACATAAAAATCATATTTGGACTTCGATCTAAATCACATAAATATTAACAACAACCGAATCAACTTTCTCAATCCAAAAATAGTTCGCATAAGATTGTCAAATTCATTTTCTAATTTTCAAAATATCACAATCATAAATAACTATATAAACAATATATTTCAAACAATTTAATCAAAAGTATTCAAAATAACTCAAATATTATATAAATAATTTAAAACTAAATTTAAAACCGGATACTTTTATGAGACTTATTTTTATCTGTCATTGGAATAGTTACGTATAACATTAAACCGATATAGTTAATTTAAACCGAATATACCGTTAGGCTCGTTACGGTATCATAAGTCTACTTGTACTAATTTTATATTCAATTTCTCGTACCAAATTTATATTCTATTATTTTTTTTATACCGACTCTAATTTGCAAATATCGGTATTAGTCCTTCCGACTCTAATTGGCAAATATCGGTATTGGTCCTTCTAATTTATAACTTATTTTAATTCAACAAATTAAAATCACTTAATTATTATATAAAATTAAATTTTAAACCAAACACTTTTAACGGACTATTTTTATTGGTCACCCAGATTGTAACATGTAACTTTAAATTGGTATCATTAATTCCGATCGAATGTTCAGTTAGACTCATAACGCTGCTAAAGGTCTATTAATATCGATTTTATCTTCAAATTTATCCAAATTTGTTTGTAACTATAAAATTTATCGTATTTTTCTCTCCTCTCCCCAAGTATTATACCATAAATCAAATTAACCGTAAAACGTATACTAAATTCTGAATTTGTATTTAGAATAATTATCAAAGTCTAACGATGTAAAGTCGGACGTACCTCGCAGTTCTTCGTCTAGAATAATTATTGGCTATTCTGAACTTCTTATGGATAACTATTAAAGACGGACTAATGTACCACGCATTGCACCTATATTCTGGCCACACGAAATCGTTTGCTCCAATCATGACTCTACTCTACGTTACTTTTACTTAGGTTACTTTTACTCAAATTATTTTTAAAGAGACTAAAACAAAAATTACTAACTCTTTTTATTCAAGAATTTCATCTTCCCCCAAAGACCCCTCACCAAGTTAATAATATAAGTATATATATTAACATAAGTATATATATATTAGAGATATATCAAAATATAATTTTATAATTTTAAGCCACTTGCCACAATGTGGCAATATATAAATTTGAATACTTAAAAGATTGACAAATGTATTAAATTATTGACATGTATATAAATTCATTGGTATGTAATATATATGTGTCATTCATCAATTTATTTATTATTTCTTTTAATAATATATTTATATATTAGAACAATTATGTTTATATAATTTTAAAATATATTTTCGTATATATCATAGAAACATTATTGGTTAATATCACATTTAGCACTTAATAAATCATTTATTTTTTATTTACTCAAAACTTAAAATTTACACCTAAAAATATTAAATTAAAACATAATTATATATGGCATAATGTAATTTTGAATGTAAAATACTTTAAATTTTAAATTTTTGGACACGGACGTGACAGGAGGTCTCATAGAGACCAAACCTAAGCTTTCTCTCTATTTTTCTTGTATTGCATGGTGATAAAGAGTGATTACTCACTCTACGGGCTGAAGCCAGTCTTATGATGGTGGATGTAAGTGGTTTTTCTTCCCTATTATGTGCAAGAATATCTTTAGATGATTGTTAGGTTGGGTGCTCAATTCATGATAGGTCTAGCTAGCCTATCCTTTAGTTGGATGACCGCGAAGGAGACTCGGGTTAGATAACAGAAAATGCAATCTAACACATATTAGTTGAGGATGGAGACACAATCAATTGATATGCCAAAGGTTTTTAGCCCCATGGAAAAATGCTTTCTTGTTCTTAATGCATAAGAGTTCTTGTGAGCCCGCGTTTTATACTAGTTCGCATGCTCTTATTAGAATCTCTGGAATATGGGAGACCTGACCCTAGTGAGATTAGTGAAAGTTACATTGGATCTATGTGCATGATATTATTCATTAGGGAGAAATCTACTTGTTTGCTAGTCGTCTGGTTGTGCTTCTAGCTTGTTCTCTGTTATCCTGACCCACCCTAGAATTACTTTGCATGTTTGTTATTAACTCTGATTTATGTATTATATTTCTTGCGTTTAATTTTAATTACTCAAACTCCAATTTTAAGTCACCCAAATCTTCGTTCTAAGAATCTGACTCTTCTATTTAAATATCAGTGACTTTTGCTTGTTCTATCCCTATGGAGACGATAATTTACTATCACTATATTACTTGTACCTAGTGCACTTGCTAGAGTCACACCCTTTGGGGGACAACAAACTATTATGGATTTTGATTCTAGGAAAATACGATCAATCTAGAAATTATTACCTAAAATAGAAGGAGGAAGGTTAAGTTTTAAAAAAGAATTAATAAGACAACCAATGGCCTTAGATTTATTACATACATATTATGAAGATAAGTTATGAATAAATTTAATATTAGTTAATGATATAATAGCAATTAGCTGAAATCAATACATGAACCAAAAGTTTAGTACATATTAGCAAAATAAATGTGAACAAATGTGAACTAATAGAATCACAAACTTATAATTATCCAAATAGTACTAGAGAAATAATAATTACTAAAAGCATAAGAATTAGGTTTAAAGTTCAAGATCTAGAATATGAAATAATTGTAGGAGTAACAGAACATTATAGTACATATGCATTATTATTAGAATATGACTTTTTGAATAAAATAAAATATAAGATTAATAATGAAGAAATTACAATAGAAGACCAAAATAAAACAAGGTTTGTAAATAAAATATGAACATATGACAACAAATTGAAAAGAAAAAGTAAAAATTACAAATAATTAAAAATATTATGGCAGAAACAATAATAGAATCTCAACTAAAATACTTAGAAATTGAAACTAAACAATAAAAATTAGAAAATGAGATTAAACAATTAAATTTTTTAGTAGAGAAACCTAAGAAAGAATGGATAAAACTTAAAGAATGATGGATAAAAAGAATCTATAAAACTGAGTAATCTTAACCAAAAATTGGATGAATTGTGTACAAAAATTGTAGTCAAAGAACAATTGAAGAATACTCTTAGTTTCATGAATGAAATACAATAAATAATAAAAGAAAATTAGATCCAAATGCAAGAAATGATGACAGAAGAATTAACAAAACTATGGAACACATATGAAATATCAACATTTAAGATAATACTAGAAAAATTAAACTTGTTAGTAGCTAATATAGATAAAAGAAAGCGAACATTAGAAGAAACTTCTAGTATTACCTTAGGAGAAGATTCAAACGTTACTATAACAGAAGCCAAAACCCCGCAAATAGTACCCATAAATGCTTGGAGAAGAAGTAAAGAACCAATAATGATGGATATAAGTGAAATAAAACCTAAAATGCCTGAAACAGTTAGATCGTTTAACAGAATTACATAAAAAAAAGGAAAATTCTAATGGCAGAACAAGAACATAGTGTAATAATATTTTTTCAGAATCACGCCCAAGAAATTATAGAAAAAGAAAGTACAAGTATGAACCACTAAAGAATAGAAAACTCAAAGAAAATGATTATAATGAAAAAACATACAGTACAAAAGTAACCACGGAAGTAGAGTATCTAAAATTAAAAACGGAGAAATAATATCAAGAAATAAAAGACCTCAAGAAAGAAAATATGAAATTAGTCATAAATTCTAATGCAGAATGGTTAGAAAAATATAGAAGTTATAAACATAAGTTTAAGAACACTAAAAAGAATTAAAACAAACAAAGTTAGAATTAAAACAAACAAAAACTGAGTTAATTCAAATTAAAGACGAATTAAAAGATTTAAAAAAAGAAGTATGAGTCTTAAGAATCATGGTTAAGGAAATAAAAGAAAAAAATATTAACACTAGTAATAGTAGTAGTGATAGTTCCGATAGCTCGGATAATCAAATTGAAAATAAAATAAAGATGATATGATACATAGAAAAGAAGAAAACAAGGATGAAACAAATTTAATAGAAGAAAATAGCCAGATAATGAAAGCACTAGAACAAATGAAAAATGTCAATGCAATAATAGAAGAAGAACCAGGGAGTGATGTAAAAGATAATGAATATACTAGGTATAAAGAATCAGATATAGGATCAGAAAATATAGTAAATGAAGATGCAAATAATTATCTAGAAGAAGAAATGATAGACCCTAACTTAAAAGTAATAACTAAAAAAAGCACCTACAATACCAATACATATACCTATAGGACAACAAGGAGAATTTAAAGAATTTTTAAGATCTATATCTTAAGGATAAAATCTAAATGAATATTTTTAGACTTAGATATTGTTTATGATGATCAAGAAATAAGCAGACGAATAAATGATTTGAATATAAGAATGTACATAGGCTTAACGAATTCATCTCATACTGGAAATTTAGATTACATATATGACCTAATATCTAAAACAATGATAGGAAAAGTAGGATTTTGGATAGAATCAATAACTCATCAATTAAGACCACAAATAGAAGCTTGCACTCATGACTGGAAATCAATGTTATTATTATTTGATATGGTATTAAAATGAGAATTTTTAGGAGAAAGATGGTTAGTGGCTAGAGAAACAGTATTTGCAAAAAAAAAAAGCAGAAATAATAATTAATTCAATAACATGAAATGAAATGTTATAAAATTAGTAAATTACCAGAATATACTATAAGTTTTACCAAATTCTTTTATGAAGCTGGATTTTTACGACAAGAAGGATTGATATATCAGCAACTATATTATGACCACTTACCAAACTCATATAACATGGAAGTTTCAAAAGAATATACTTAGTCAGAACCAAAAGAAAATACATTAGGAGAAAGAATAAGAGTTTTAAAAGCCTGTCTTATGAAAAAATGTGAAGAATATAGAATTCAACAAAAGGTTCAGAAGGAGAAGAATCTAATAATTAATTAATTAATAATCTAATCGATATATTATTGTAAATAATAAAGTAATATAGAAAATAATAGAAACATTTAGTAAATCATATACTAATATAGAAATTAGTACATGGCGTAGACTTAAAATAAGGGTTAATAGCGACGCGTGATTCCCACGCTCGTCACTATTGATCCCCTTTTTCATATTAAATTAAATAATAAAATCAATATCAATGTAATCACACGGCGTGTGGGTAACTCCACACACCGTGTGAAAACGAAGAAAACAATTATGTTTCCAATTTATCAATTCACACGATGCTATTAACCAATTTAAATTAGAAAATTATATAAGCATCAATAGCGACGTGCTTTACCTTCTGAGTGTCGCTATTGATATATTCACTTTGATATAAAATTAATATAAGGGTTAATAGCGACGCACGATACTTATGAGTGTCATTATTATCCAATCAATAGTGATGTATGTTATCTATGTGCTTTGCTATTTATAAATTCATTTAAATTATAGGATCAATAATATTTATTAGGAGCGCCACTATTAACCCATCAATAGGACGTCTAGTACATATGTCTGTCGCTATTGACAATTATTTGTGATTCAAGTTACATAGACGGTCTCTATTGATAGTCATTACGAGAGGCGTCGCTATTGAGGCGTCATGATAGCTCCATATTTTATAGGGTTTTTAGGACTAATTTGGTTTGTTTTTACTTCATTTCTATTTAATTCTTATATTATTTTGTTTAGTTTTAGTTAAATTGAGTGTTTTCCCTTGTTTATGGCAATATTGGCGTTTTCAGGAACTTTCGAGTACTATTCACAGATTTTCGACCCAAACTAGGGACCATTGGAGCACTTTTGGATTGACCATGGACCATCAGAGCACTTTCCGGAGTCAACAGGGACCAAAGTGGGCAAAATATGACTATTACCTCCTTTGGGAGATCTGTCTCGGCGAGACAGAACCATCCACACGACGTCTCGATGAGACACCCACTGTCTCACCGAGACACCTTGTGTCTCGGCAAGACGACACGCTGGGCAGCATTCGCACAACGTCTCTTGACCCCAAGAGCGCGAATTTAACCTAAAAAAGGCCAAAATTGCCCCCAAGGGTGTTGAGCACTATAAATAGGACCTCAATTTCTTATTTTAGGGATCTCTTCTTCCCTTTCTTTTCTTCCTTTTTCAGTTTTCCATTTATAGCGTAGTTCGATTGTTATTTATTTTGCTTTGTGAAGATCGTTAGAGGAGAGTTCTCTCATCTTTTGTAATCGGATCAGACAAAACCGGGTTTTGGAATTCTAACTCCTCACTCTGTCTTATACTTTTGCTATTTTGATTTAATGATGATTTCTGTTGATATTTTGTGCTTTAATTATGTGATTGGTTTATTTATGAACTAATCCCCATCCAATCTGGGATGGGGATGAGATTTATTGTGTAAACTATGTATGATTAGGGACTTAGGATTTATGAAACTGTTTTCAGTTGATCAGACTATGCATGCTTAATGTCCTAGATTTACCAGGGATAGGATTATTGCTAGAATGAGATTCGATGATGATGAACTAGCCTGATATTCATTTATGTGAAACTTAATGCCTTGAACCTGATAAATATAGGATTATAGATAGATAGGACACTTGACCAATGAGACTATCTAATCCAAACTTGTATAGTCTGACCTCGCTAGAGACCACTAGGAGTGCGGTCTTGTGGCTGGGCTACAACTTTAGCCTTAATCACCATAGAACATAATGCTTTGTATGACCTAGGTTATATGCCTAATCAAGCGTTAACCGAATGCGTGTGAATAGACTACATGAGACTGGCCATCTTCACGTCGTTAACTTGGTGATTACCGTCAATTATCGTTAGGATATAAACCCGAATCCCCGTAAACCATACATAGGATCCAATCAAAGGAATCCCCATCTTAGGTTATTTTATCCATTAATTCTAATTCTCTCCTGTTAAACGCTCATACTCTTTATTTTTAGTATTTTACTTACAAAATCATTCAACAAACTTATTCAACCTTTTGAACAATTACATTGGCTTCCTTAGGTCTACTAGTTATGATAAATAGTCCATGTGTTCGATCTCGTGCTTAGCATTTTATTACTTGTTGCGATAGGATACACTTGTCCTATTAACTACTATATATTTTACGAGCATCACGTCACTATGGCTATTTTCCCACTAGTAATTATGTACATTTCCATCTACAGGATGACAAGATTGTGTACTCTAAATAAGATGGACTTCATGTGTGAGTTGTTTAATGAAAGAGGTTTGTTGTTAACCTGAAATGTTTGTGTTGTCTATATTTAAAACTTAGCTTATTGATCATACTAATCACCTGAAATGGGACAGAAAAGTAGTCAGAGGATGGGCCAATGACCTGTGACCCCACTCCAATGCTTAAGCCAGTGAAAGATAGTACTGAGTGAGAAATAAACTTTAGAGTAGCTGAGTGAATAACTTTAGGTGCCGTCTGGTTCGTGGAATGGAATAGAATGATATTCCAAATGATAGAATATCAAAGAATGAAATAAACATTCTTTAGGAATAACTATTCATATGTTTGGTTGGTTGAATAAGATAGAATGGAGTAGATAATTTTTTATTCAAAAGACATTAGTGCCTTCAAATGTAATACATATTATTTTTTAAAATATAAAAAAAATGGAAAACATGAAAGACAGAAAAAGAACACGAAAAATAGAAAAAAACATTAAAAACGAAAAAACAATAAAAACATGAAAATTGTACAAACACAAAAAAGAGGTGGAAAATAGTAAAATGCAAAGAAAAAACGTAAAAGCAAAATAAAAAACGAAATAAAAGTGGAAAATTGTGAAAACGCGAAAAACATATAAACGAGTTAATAACAAAAAAAACACGAAAAACATAAAAAAAACGTGAAAAATATGGAAAGCACTTCATAAAAAACGTTAAAAAATACGAAAACATAAAAAAATATGGAAAACAAAAAAACGTAAAAAAACACAAAAAATAAATAAATAAAACATGAAAAATTATTAAAAACACGAAAATGTGTAAATATGGAAAAAGCACGAAAACATGAAAACACAAAAAGTGGAAAAATGTGAAAATCACGAAAAGTAAAAGAATGTTAAAAGCATGAAAACATGAAAAGATGGAAAAACACGAAAACGTGAAAAAAGTGCAAAACGCCAAAAAAAGGCGAAAAACACGAAAACTTTAAAAAAAAATGCCAAAAACATTTTTAATGTTAAAACACAAAAATTTAAAAAAATGCGTTCATAATGTTTTTTCATATTTTCCTGTTTTTTGCATTTTTTTACGTTTTTTTGTATTTTCAAGTTTTCTTGCTTTACGCGTTTGTTCACATTTTCGTACTTTCACGTTTTCTCATGTTTTCGTGTTATTCACGTTATTGTGTTTTTTTAGTTTTTGCATTTTTCATGTTTTCACATTTTTGTTTTTCAGTTTTTCCCCTTTTTCCCTGGTTTCATATTTTTTTATGTTTTTATATTTTTCGTATTTTGTTACTTTTTCTTGTTATTCACATTTTTTATGTTTTTTTTTGTACTTTTTCATGTGTTTTGGGTTTCTCTGGTGTTTGTGTTTTGTTTGTGTTTTTTGCATTTTTATGTTTATCGCGTTTTTCACGTTTTGTCACGTTTTTGTGTTTTAGTATTTTTTATGTTTTTCGTAATTTTTCACATTTTTCTGTTTTTTTTTGTATTTTTTGTGTTTTGTCATTTTTTCGTATTATTCATGTTTTGTGTTTTTTCGTGTGTTTGCATTTTTTTTCTCTTTTTCGTGTTTTTTGCGCTTCACGTTTTCATGTTTTTCGCTTTTTTTTTTTTTGCTTATTTTCATGTTTTGTAACGTTTTCGCATTATTCACATTTTTCGCATTTTTACGTTTTTTAACGTTTTTCCCATTTTTTCCATTTTTTAAGATATAAATTATGTATTTGATAAAATTTATAGGATTTGAGAAATTGGTTAGAGAGTAGATATTTAATGGAGGGTAGTTTTGTAAATTAAAAAAATATAATCTCAGAAATAGCTATCCCGGAATTAAAATGAAGAATGATTATTCCATAAAAGTTTTTTAATCAAATGTTGGAATACTCATTTTTTAGAAATAACTATTACATTCTCCTTTGTTCCGCAAACTAAACAAGCCTTAATGGTATTTATAGTAGTTTAGGGGTAGCTTAGATTTTAATAGGTTCCCACGTGGGTGTGTCCGAGTCGGGAATAAATGACGGGTTGCATGTATATTTTAGGGATGTTGGTTTGATTGGACCACAAGATAACCTTATTGGTCTAGGTACATTTACTCTCTTTATGATAGTATTGATGGTGATTCAAGGTATAAGTAAGACCGTATAAGAGTGGACGTCAATGTGTATGAGTCAGTGATCTTTGTTGATTGATTAGGGAGAATTTGCATGATTGGGCCATTATAATGATGATATCACTTTGGGGAGATGTGTTGATGAGTAGGTAGGTTCGGACTATCGTCTCTCTGGACAATAAGTTGAAGGCTTGGGGTGTCTCTTATCTTGATTGTGCAATCTATTCTATTGATCAGGTGTTGGTTGATGAATATGATGTTTCTATTTCTCTTTGTTTTCTATATAAAACAACTTACTTTTTAAATCTAGAGCCTACAATCACAATCACAATCACAAATGGAAAAGGTTTTATTGTCCTCAACTTTATGAAAATATATTGTTTCTTTTTAAAAAGAAAAAAAAAATTCTAAAAGTAAATACTAATAAATAATAGAAGAATCTGAGGGGTGATTCCTTATAAAAATGGCGATCACTCACCATGCATAAAGTCAGAATGGGCGCATTGTGTCTCCTATCAGAACGGCGTTTTTACAGATCCAACAAAAATATAATTTTATAAAATATTTGAAGGCGACGATGAATCTATTCAATGGTGATGGATGGGATTCTCTTCCCTCTCTCTCTCTCTCTTTAATATCGCCCCCTCCACGTGCGCTCACTCTCTTTCTCCAACACTTCCATTTTCTCACTCATATTGATATTTCCCAGCTGCCATCTTTTCTCTTTTTCCTTTACAGATTTGGATCCTACTTGGGTTTTTTTTTTTTCCATTTTCAATTCCTAGTTTCCTCTAATTTTCAAACCCATTATATATGCATGTGTATTCCATAGAATTCTTACCCAAGATTCTGCAGAGATTTTGTGTATTTCTGGGTTGAAGATGGATAAATATGAGTTGATGAAAGATTTGGGTGCCGGCAATTTCGGTATTGCAAGGCTTTTGAGGCATAAAGAAACCAAAGAGCTTGTTGCCATGAAATACATTGAGCGAGGTCACAAGGTTTGTTTTCTCGACATCATTTCTCTTTCCGAATTCAATACGATTCTGTGTTTGTTTGTCATTATAATTAGTTGGACTACGGAATCGATTATTTTTTCTCGAGTTACGTCTTTTAATTCTATGGGATTCAATCCGATACTTGAAATTCATTTCTCTTTTCCTTTGTTTCTGATTTCCCATTTTTCTCCAACTTTCCATGCTTTTACAGATAGATGAAAATGTGGCAAGAGAGATCATAAATCACAGATCACTCAGGCATCCCAATATTATCCGTTTCAAGGAGGCAAGCAAACTCAAACATATATTTTTATTTGAATTTTCCGTAATTCCGTTAGGTTCTAATTCTATTGTTTAAATAATTCATAATTCATAGGTGGTTTTGACCCCCACCCATTTGGCCATTGTGATGGAGTATGCAGCTGGTGGGGAATTATTTGAACGAATCTGCAATGCTGGTAGATTCAGTGAAGATGAGGTTAACTTTCTCTCTTTATCTCAACCTCACTTAACTTGTTTGGATTTTAATTAATATATTTCTTTCTCGTTAATTCTTCAGGCTAGATATTTCTTTCAGCAGCTGATCTCCGGAGTTGATTATTGTCACTTCATGGTATAATCAAATCAAACTTAAAATTTTAAACTATGTTGTTCCATGCTGTTGCATAATAGTGGTGAACACTTGTTATTCTGCTTCTCTTTTCTTTATGAAACAGCAAATTTGCCATAGAGATTTGAAACTGGAAAATACTTTACTAGATGGAAGCCCCGCACCTCGACTAAAAATATGCGATTTTGGTTATTCCAAGGTATAGAAATCAAAATCTTCATGTTTTTTAATTTTATTAATTCAGCTTTCGATCTTATTGACACATTACTTCCAATTTGGGTATGGCCATAGTCATCAGTTTTGCACTCTAGGCCAAAATCAACTGTAGGAACTCCAGCATACATAGCACCAGAAGTTCTCCAAAGGCGAGAATATGATGGCAAGGTTTGTTCTTATTTTTATTTTTTGTTATTATTATGAAATTTAGTACTATTATTATCATGATGTTCTCTATCTTGTTGTATGCAACCATAAATGAAGGGATGGCGCTAACTTCCATCAGTGTGAACCCATCTCTCTGTATGGATAGACTCAAATTTGCCAGTTTCAGGACTTTTGTCATTTTCTTGACATTGAGAACTTTAAAGGCACATGCAAGTCTGTCTTCTTGGAGACTTTATTATTATTATTATTATTATTATTATTATTATTATTAAGGCGTAAACCTTAAAGTCATAGCCCCCAACTGTAAGCCAATCCCAAGTGGTATCCTATTGACTGTCTCAATTTTAAAATGCATTTGCATGTGCACTTGTTTTTTGGTGCCTATCCTTTTATTTTTATTCCTAAATTTTGGTGAAAGTGCATGGTTGTATGGTTTGCTTGAATTTAATGATTCATGTTTGACCAAAATTTGCCAGTTGGCCATATGGCTAACTATTGAAGAACTTAAGTTTTCTTGCCACCTGAGCTGCTCTGCTTTCTTTTGTCAATATTGCAAGGTGTACTTATTACTCTTAGAGGTTTGACTTGTATATATTTTTGGAGGAAAAAGTTATTACAAAAAGAAAGAGGAAGAAAATAATGATAGCTTGAATTCCTGTCATCATATGTTCAATTGCCAATTTAATAATAATAAAAATGCTCAATGTATAAAGCATTTTTATTTGTAAGATCCTATAGTGAAATAACTTGAAAGTGGATTAAACTAGTTAGCATTCAAGAGCATGATATATACATACTACTGGGTTATATTGTTTGTAAGGATAATAATATGTTAAAGTATCTTGTTAGGAATCTCCATTAGAAATCAATGGGCTCAACATTGGCCTTATTGCTTAAAGATTGAACATAACTTAATTGATCCATGGCTTATTGATGTTCGAAAGCATTTCAGTTGTGGTTAGCAATATACCCCCCTAATGATTTCTCATCCATTGCTCTGAGTTTTACTTGTTGTTAAGGTTAACGACTTCACTATGCAAATTATGTGAGGTAGAGAATCATATTATCATCTAGTTCACTTTTAATATGTTTATGGGTTCTTCTTTGTTTGTGTGTTTTTTCCTCTCCAGTTGGCAGATGTATGGTCATGTGGAGTTACACTCTATGTGATGCTAGTGGGAGCTTATCCTTTTGAAGATCAAGATGACCCTAAGAATTTCCGGAAAACAATTCAGGTGGATATAACTCCCTCCCTCCTTTTAATTTGAATGTTCTGTTTGCCTAATCACTTTTGCTCCTATTATCTTTTTCGCTGCAGAGAATTATGGCTGTCCAATATAAAATCCCTGACTATGTTCACGTGTCTCAAGAGTGCAGACATCTTCTGTCTCGCATATTCGTTGCAAATCCTTTGAGAGTATGCTTCATTTGACACTAGTAATTTTAGTTTCAGAATTTTGCAATTTAGCCACATGATGTGCAAAATTAGTTTTGATTAGAGCATCTTGAGGCTCCTGATTGAGTCACTTTTAATCAATTATAAACCTAGGCATTGATTCCTTTTAATCAAGGGCTTAACCTGTAGGGTTTATACATGACCAAAGACTTATTGTGTAGGGTTTATAAGTGATTTCAATGGGTAAGTTTAGAAATGATTTAAGGACTCCATCCGTGCAAATAAAAGATGAAAACTTAAGTTGAGAGAAGTCAGAATTGTTTAATCTAATTAGCTGAAATGTATTTGTAATCTGGCTATGTCACAATGCAAACAAAATGTATAATTTTGGTGCAGAGGATTTCAATTAAAGAGATAAAAAACCACCCGTGGTTCTTAAAGAATTTGCCAAAGGAGCTAAAAGAGGCAGGTCAGGCGAGTCACTACCAGAGAGATAATCCCAGCTATTCTGTTCAAAGCGTGGAGGAGATAATGAAGATTGTTTCTGAGGCCAGAAGCCGACCTACATCATCTGTGGCGGTAAAGGGGTTCGGTTGGGGAACAGAAGATGAAGAGGAGGAAGACGTGGAGGCAGAAGTGGAGGAAGATGATGAAGAAGATGAATATGAGAAGAGAGTGAAGGAGGTTCACGCCAGTGGAGAGTTTCAAATCAATTAATTGGCGGTTTATGTTTCTTAAACTGTTAGCTAAATCAGTTAGTAGTCTGAGCTTACTGAAGCTTCTGTTCTGTTCTGTGTGTATGATAACGGTCAACAAATATCAGATTCAGAAAACTATTGTTATGCCTTTTAAACGAAGGACAAATTATGATAAACCATGTCTTTTTTGTATGAATTAAAGCAACATATAAAAATGTTTGCTTGCACTACCAAATTTTACTCTTTGCAGGCCAATTGTACAATCTATTTATTTCTTTTTATTCCGTTTTATCAGAAAACAACTTTTTTACTCAAATATCAAATACACTTATTATTTAAAAAACACCATAAATCAAAAGAAACAATGTTGAAATATTTCTAAAATACCTCTCTCCCTTCTCTTCTTCTACTACTATCACTATCGTTCCTTCTTCCTCTTCCCTCAGTAAGTTTTTCATCAGTCTCATGTCAAAATTTCCCTCTAATGTTTTTTTCATTAAAACTTGATTCCTATACTGATTGCTTCGCCTTGTCATGATTTGGAAAAATAGCCTCAAGCAAATATGAATTAAACATTTGAATTAAAACCCAACCTTGAATTGTGTTTTTCTGGAAATTCTAGAGTGGATTTCTGTTGTTTGTTATCTAAATGATTCAATCTCTGTTTCTTATTTTCCATTTTTCTTCTTCTTCATCTAATTTGTTGATCTCAACCCAATGTTGAAATTAATTGTTAACATTATTATGAACTAAGAGCACATTGATATTTTTTTTATACAACTTAGATGTACAATAATGAAAGTTTATCAAAAGAATGGTTTATCTGGCTTTAGCGTTCATGCACACAATCTAATTGAGTTTCGTTGACTTTTTAAATAGCTTATTGTTTGCCCTTTAAGAGCATTTTCAGGAGGCTTTTAGTCAATCTCTAAAAACAATATAAACAATTCACTTTTAGCCATTTAAGATATTAAAGTACATGTCATCTCCAACAATACTTCTCATACTTGTTCCTATTTAATTTTTATCATTAAAATTATTATGTATTGTTATATTTACCAATAGTGAGAAAAGTGACTCTTCAATAATAAATGATGAGAAGTTGGGATTCAGATGTCCTTCCAAGTTCGCTTATAGTACCTGCATCAGGAGCAGTTCTTGGGATACACTCTGACGATCAAGTTAGTATCAAGTAATAGGAAAATAATAGTATAGAGAGTGTGTGTGAGAGTAGAGAGAGTGGATCTTTTACCTTGAGGTAGAATTCCCTTATTTATGGGCATGATCCTTGGGATGGTACTAATGTCTTTATTGCCCTAACTTGGATCAAGGCGCGATCGCCAGCCCTGTCTGTGTGCGATAACGAAGGGTGGTCATGCCTTGTCGGCGGGCTTAATTCCTTGTTAGGTGTTGTTCATGGGCCTTTGAGGTCCAGATGCTTCATTAGAAGTCCCTGCTTGGGTACAGTTGAGATGGGTTACTAGGTGTGAGCTAGTTCAGGGTGATGAACTTTCCTACCGACGAGTGCCTTCGTGTCTGTTAAGGTTGCTGACTGCGAAGTGTTTTTATTTGGATTAGTCAAGTGTTGCGCACGTGATTGTTAAGTGGAAAAGACATATACTCTTAGTGGTGCTTTTTGGACACGTGTCGTGCGCGTGCTTGATGTAACAATGGTTTTTTTATCTAATGTATCTGTGATTCTCCTTCATTTAGGTTTTTGTTTTTCATCTTTGGTATTGCTATAGTTTGAGATTTTCCTGTGGGTTTTTTTAGAGTTGCCTTTTTTGTTTTATCTATAAGTGGACTTGGCCGGTGAGCTAGAGGTCGGTCCTTTTCGCTCTCTTCTTCATTTTGTCTGTGCCTATTTCATTTTTCTTCCTTTTTTGTGTTGACTGCTCACCCCTTCCGCTGTTCTAGAAAACTCTTTAAAAAAAATTAGGTGTTGACTTAGTATGTCCATTGGAGAATCATCTGTTTCATTGAGTCCTCGAGCCGAGGTGAAATAGATCCATAGGGTGAGGAGGATTTGGAGCAGGTTAGGCCAACTTTTGGACTGGATATAGACTTTGGGGTTTCGTCGATCTCCGAGGTGACTAGGAAGAAGAAGAAAAAAGTGGAGCTGGAGCTGTCGCCTACCCTACCTAGGCCCGGTGGGGGGACGGTTCATGATAATAGACTTGTTGGGACTGTGAATTTGCCTGAAGTCTATAGGGAGTTTGAACTTGGCATCATGGTGATATTTATACAGATTAAAGACGGACGTGATGATTTTGATCGTAAATCAACAAAGAGTTTCTTCACTAGCTAAAATAGTATGAGTTAATCCCAATATATAGGTATAAAACTTTACTCTCAAAGACAAATATTGTTTGATTAATAAAAACTTAACCATCCTTACAAAATAGTGGAGTTTAAATACTTTCCCTAAAAGAAAGGCCATGGATATAAATGCCCTTACTAGGGTTACAACATAAGAGAGTAATACGAGTAAGATGGATAAGTGGCATAATGGCAAATATGACTGAATGGAAAAGACAGTGATTAGGACGATGTCTGTTGGCGTCAGACTTGTCTCCTTGATAAGGAAGTAATGTTAAAGCTCCTTGGTGAGGAAGTAACCCTAGTGGATACGCCTATCAAGGATTCGCATGCGTAAGCTTTCGCCAAGGATTCATTCACCCATTAGGTACTTTGATTCGCCCAATGATTCTTCTTGTAGTAACGGAAGCATCCATCAGGTCTGGGTTGTATAGAGGATCCAGGCAGGATGTCCTCATCATTCCCTCTTTCTTTTAAAGAGTTGGATCCCAACCCACCTTTAGTTGTTTCAAGGGATTCATCTAGCTTCCACAAACTGAGATCACGTATGTTGAAGGTTGGTGACATCTTGCCTAGCCAATTTGGTAGGGCCACATGATAAGCAGTGACATTGATCCTCTTAGTCACTTTATATGGACCGTAGCTTCTTGGCCGAAGTTTGTTGCTCAGGACGCTGGTGAGCCTTTCCTTGCTTAGGTAAACCATCATTTTGTCCCCTACTTCGAACTGAAGTTCTTTTCGATGTTCATCCACTTTGGCCTTCAACTTCTGGTTTCGCTCCTCAATAGTCTCCTTCACCTCTTGTTGCATCTGCAGATACTCATTCGCCAACTGATAGGCGGTCACATTCCCCTTATCCCCTTTTGGAAGGTTTATTATATCGAGAGTGTGATTAGGGATCTTCGTAATACCATTTCAAATGGTGACTTCCCGGTTCTTGAATGTACCGATCCGTTATAAGCAAACTCTGCCTAATCAGAACCAAGTCCCACATCATGGGCTTGTCCTTACACTTGCTTCTTAGTAAGTTCCCTAGGGTCCGATTAACCACTTCTGTCTGACCATCAGTTTGAGGTTGTATCAAAGAGAGCTGATAGGGGTCAAAAAACTCTATCTTTTGGTACGATTTTTAGGGCAATTTCACACTAATTTCAGCAAATAAATAGTAATTTCATGTGCTTTATTTCACTTATGTCATTTATTTAGTTTTTACGTCATTTTTAGCTCTTTTATCGCTTTTTATGTCATTTATGTCGTTTTTAGTAAAATAACGTCAAGTTAACACGCAACTAAAGGTTTTCCTTAATTATTTTGGCTAATTGATTCACCAAATGTCACCATAAATTGGTTTGGCACTTAAATCTAAAGTTTGGTGAATCAATCCAGCCCTTGGACTAATGTTTTTAGATTTTTAGTGCATTTTTGCAAGTCGAGTACGGAAAGGGCAAAGTTGTCATAATATTGAAGCACGTCTCGGGGGCCTTGGGGTCAGCTCGGTGAGCTGGGCAAGCTAGCTCGACGAGCTGGACCCAAGAATCAGTCTAAAAAGACTAATTCTCATTCTTGAGATATAAGGATTTCAAATTTCATCTTTCCTATTTCAAATGTAACGTTAACTTTGAGCTCTAGGGTCTATTTGCAGCCTATAAATATACCATCTTTCAATTGTAATCATCTTTTTCTATTGTAATCATTCGTCCCCATCTTGAGAATTCATCCTTAATTCCTTCATCTGTCATTGAAGCACCATAGTTCCTTCCATCTCCAGCTTCCAGGATTCTCAAGGTCCATCCTCCAGTCTCAAAAGGACGACTACTTTAGTCGACATGTTTCAAAAAGGGATTTTTATCCTCTTTAGTATCTGTTTACTTTAGATCTTTTCTATGAATTTTGAGCTGGTTGTATTCATTATACTCCGTTCTTCATCTTTAATATAAAATTCATTCTTAATTCCAATTGTATTCTTTATTTATCTATTTATGCTTTGCTTAATTAAGGGTTAAATCATTCAAGAGTCCAAAAACAAACTAAGTTCATATTGAGAGTCTATTCGGATGTCTATACCGAAGCCTGTGATATTGACAGCATTGCAATTTAAGGACCCAAATTCCTGAATCTTGAGCTAGTTACGGCTTGTAATAAAAGCATCGCGTACTAGGGACCCCAGAAGGATAAGTAGGTTCAATTGCCTTAAGTATATGCAAAAATCAGATTAGGTCTTTAATCCAATTGGTTGATTAGGCTGAGTTTTGTATTATCGTGTCATTCCTCTTTATTATTAGATTGATTATTTGGCTTAGGATCACCTTAGGAGTAGAATAATTTAGAAACAAAAACCCAATTCAATTTTCCACCGCCTAAATAACATCAAAAACCGAGTAGTTTGGTTGTTGCGGTATAAATCTTGTGGATTCGATACCTGGACTTTCCAGATTTATTACTTGATAACGACGAGGTACACTTATCCCTTAGTGAGCCTTTGAGCGTCAGCCCTGGGCGCATCAAGTTTTTGGCGCCGTTGCCGGGGATTTATCTTCCAACAATATCGAACCAAAGGTCGAAATTGTTAGTTTAAACATTTACTTGTGAATATAATACTTGTTTGTATCTATATTAATTGAGACTATATCTGTGATTTACTTTGGTTATATCCTATAGCTGTACTTTTTTATTTCATTAATTGAACTATATAGTTGTGAATTTTACACATAACCGTTGAACTTTATAGCTGAATTTTTTTCGTATATATCTGTCAATTATAGTTGAAATACATAGTTGAACTTTGAACATATTTATAGCTATAATTTTCTGATTGTGTTTGTACTTTTTGCTTATATATTCATAAACTTAGGTTAATACTTGTTAAGTTCATAGCTGTGATTTTTGATAGTTTATAGCTGTAATTTTCAAACTTATAGTTGTGAACCTTTGCTGAAATTTATAGTTGTAACCTTAGTTTCACTTTTTGAATTTATAAATTGTAAATTCCGATTACACTTGCTCAAATCTATAGCCGTAAACTTTGATTATACTTGAGTTTTTGAATTTATAGTTGCGAATTTTGATTACACCAATTGAAGTTCGTAGCTGTGAATTTTAGTTAATGGTTAAATCTATAGCTGTAAGTTCTATACTTGTTAATTTTTATTCATAACTGTGAGTTTTAATTTTTAATTTTGTGTGCATGCCAAGGAGAACAAGGTTCCCAATCACACTCCATGGCCGAGTTAAATAAGAAAATGGACATCTTGATGGCAAAACTGATCCTCAACATGAATGAAAATGCAAGTTTTGTGGGTAATCACCAAATGTACAATTCTAACCCCGATTATTATAATTTTTATTATAATGATTGGAGGAGACCTCAACACCCAATTATGTCCTACGAGACCCTAACATATTGAGGCCTCCAAATGGGTTTGTTAATGAGCACATGGAAAACAAGTTAGGATGCTTCCCTACTGATAGCTCCCATTTGTATAGTGTTTTTAGGATCAATTTAGTTTGTTTTAATTAGTTTTTAGTTAAGCTTTTGTATTAATTTGATAGTTTTTAATTAAAATTAGTTTTTTCCGTTATTTATGGCATTTTTGGTGTTTTCAGGGATTTTCAGGGACTATTCGAGCATTTCCGAACTAGACCCAAGCCTATTGGAGGATTTCCGGATTATTCAGGGACCGTCAGAGCACTTTTGGGATTCGTCAGGGACCATTAGAGCATATTTCGAAAGCCTAATGACCTAAACAGATAAAAGCCGGAGCAAAATTGCCCCATTTAGGACCTGTCTCGTCGAGACAGGCCCTCGTCTCGTCGAGACACTCCTTGCCTCGACGAGACGAGGCGGGGAAAGGCACACCAGCGCCTTCCCCCTTGCTGGAATGCGCGGATCAGGCCTTAAAGCCCATTAAAACACTTTGTAATTGTCCCTTTTTACCCTTGATGCATTAGGGTTTCCTCCCTAACTCTATAAATAGGGAGCTAATCCTAATCTTTGAGGGGGGATTAGGCATTCAATAAATCAGAGAGCCGATAGGGCTTTCTCTCCTCCACAATGTAGATTTATATTTATATTTAGATTAGATTTCATGCTTTCTAGATTAGGTTTATTGTTGTTTTGTCTTTTCTTATTGAAGAACAATTGATGGGAGAAGCTCCTCATCTTCTATTTTTGTAATCGGAATCGATAAGCGGGTTTTGGATTTCTATCTCTCCCTCTTATCTTTTACTTTTATATTTAATTGAAGCTTTTCCCATTATTCCTATTGTCCTATTGTCATGATTGGTTTGTCTATGAACTGATCCCTATCCAATTTGGGATGGGGATGAAATTGATTGTATGAATATGTATGATTAGGGATCTAGGACCTTCGATTGATCAGTTTATGCATGCTTAATGCCTTGAAATTGTCAGGAATAGGATTATTGCTAGAATGAGACTCGATGACGATCAACTAGCCTGCTTTATGTATATACTGTGCCTAATGCCTATAAACCTGACAAAGATAGGATTATAGACAGATAAGAACCTGACCATAGAATTATCTATGTCGAACTTGTGTAAATCTGACCTCGCTAGAGACCACTATAAGTGCGGCTTCGTGGCTTGGCTACGACTTTAGCCTTAGTTGCCAAAGAACCTAATGCTTGGCATGACCTAGGGTATATACCTAATCAAGTCGTCACCCGAATGCATGTGAATAGGTTAGATGAATCTTGATCATATTTGTCTTTCTTATTGGGGCAATTACCGTCAAACACTGGTAAAACATAAATCTGAACTCCCTAAACCCATACATAGGATTTAATCAAAGGATTCCTCAGCCTAGATTGTGCCATCCATTGATTCACCTTCTACCCTGTCAATTGTTCACTTTATTTTGTTATATTATTTCTTTTAATTCATTTAATTAGTTAAACAAAACCCAAACATTTATCCAACCCTCTAAACAATTAGATCACTCTAGGTAGATTTACTAATTATAACAAATAGTCTTTGTGGTTCGATCTCGTGCTTAGCATAATATTACTTGTTGCGATAGGATACACTTGTCCTATTAAATGCTATATACTTTACGAGCATCACCTACGAACAAGCAAGCCAAGTTCCTCCACAACCCTCTAGTTTACAAGATGAGGTGTTGTCCCTTTTGAAAGAAATGTTAGCCCGACTTGCAATCAATGAGGCGTTTACAAGGACTTGAGCAATCAATTGGCTCAAATGAACCATGAGAGGCAAGAGCAATCCCAAGGTGCTCTCCCTAGCAAAAAGGGGGGAAACACAAAAATTTCACAAGGGGAATCAACTCAAGCCATCACCTTAAGGAACGGTAAAAAAGGCAGAACCAAGTCCACCTTCGCAGGTACACTCGCGGTAAGTAAGGAACCGAAAGCGGTAAGCAACCCCAGCTCAAAATCTGAAATCCCAACTCCTACAATAGGAATAAATGATCAAATCAAAACTTGTGTACCTAAACTACATTTTCCTCAAACGATAGAAAAGTTCGGGTTTGCTCCATAATCAAAAAGTTTTCATTCTCTTTGATCTACCAAGAGAATCCAAAAGGGAGCAAACCAAACTTTTTCATAATTTGTTTAAATTTTGTGTTTTACTTTTATCAAATTCCTTTGAGACTCATAATCCATTTTGTAGGTACATATTATTTATTCATGAATTTGAATTTCTAACACGAATTGAAGCATACACCTAGGAAGGAATTCTATATCGAGCTCACTGACTATAAAGTAGTGCTTCTTGGGAAGCAACCCAAGTTTGAACAAAACTTTTTTAGGTTTTTATATTTCAATAAATTTTATATTATAGATTTTTGCTTTTATTTTGTTTATCTCCTTTGTATTTTACATTTTTTTTCTTCTAATGTTCGGGTATATAAAAAAACGTGTGTTTATCTTCTCCATCCTGACTTTTTATATTTTGCACTTTAATTTATGATTGTGGGTAAGCAAAACCACAAAAATAAAATTCTTATTTTTCTATGTCGTCTCTTGTTTTTACATTTTGCTTTTTCAATTTCATCTCGGGCTTGCTGTTTTGGTACTTATTTTCGTTTTATGTTTTCACTCTTTGTCTGTTAATAAATCCCAAAATATATTCTTCCTTCGAAGCTAAACTTCGTTATTTGTCCTTAAGAATTGAGGGTCGAACTTAACTTTTGCATGCTAGCTAATTTAAGTGTAAGACACAACCCCTTGTATCTGTAAAAGCATGAGCTAATATTGCACTTAGACCCTGCTTTGAATAAAATGCTAAATTCATTACTTGGGTATGATAAATTAAGAATTGAAAGCATGTGATTTTTAAACTTGAGCTTGGGAAAACCAGTAACACGAAATTGAAACCAACGAATTGTGAGTTGTATTTGAACCTAAGAGCGAACATCAAAAAGCTCTTTTTCTTGACATTTGTGTGTGTATGCTTTGACTTGTGAGAAGTTATAAACTTTGCACTAAATACCGAGTTGAGTCTACACGCCTTGATTTGAAATAATAAACAATGAAAAAGTCTCTTTAGAATTAACCCTTTTATTCCATTTTCTTTTTTCTTTTTCATCTCCTTTAGGAAGTCCAGTTGCGCCTAAAATTTTGCTATTTTCAATTTTTATTTCTCACCCAAATGTTCGCAAACTTTAATTAAGTTTGTTTTAGCACTTTTTTCTGTTTATGGCATCCTTTTTGAAAAGCAAGTCAAAAAAAGTTAAGGAGTGAACGATCATACATTTTTCCAAATAAAAAGACCAATTATTCGGTCTACACTTTAGAAAAAATCATTCGGACATCCCAATGCCTTATGATCAACCTTGGTCATACAAAAAAAAAGTAGAAAAAAGTATGAAATGAAATTATGCTTCTCAAAATAAAATGCTCGTTCCATTCAATTATTACTTGCTAATTTTATGCCATCTTTATTTTTAAGTGCTGAATTCTTAACACAGTTTTAACCTTTTAACCTACCCCTAACCTTAACCACATTACAATCCAAGTCAGAGACTATTTTTTATATTGTTAGAGTCAAGTAGCAAAATAGAGGTACTCGGATGAACGTGCAAACTCACCATAACTAGCTCTATTCTACTATTTACTCCAAACAATATAAAAATACGAGTGTTTCTAAACCCGACTGTATATATATATATACATATAGGGGTGGAATTTCCGACTCAATAACACAATAATAAATAGAGACAATCCCACTATACTAACATAATTAACAACATTAATATCATATATAACATGTAGAACATATATATAATGTTATTATTTGTTTCCGAGCCATAGGCAAAACATTTATGCAGAAAAAGTGGATCAGGCCGAGATGATCAAACAAAACTAAAATAAAAATGATTATATTCATCAACCTTTCTAACTTGGTCTTATGGAAGAAAGTTTAAGGGGTCGAAAAGATTGAGAAAATTCGGTTGCAATGTGAAAGATAAAACAAAATCGATGATCCGAAGAATTATACTCTTTTCCATAATGATTAATTTTCAATAGCAACTGAATTCGCATAATATACTCGTCGATGACTACAGAACTAAACATAATGAAAAGTTTGAATAATATATCAAAGAAAAATGTAGAATCAAATAATGCAAATTTTGTTATAACAAAACTTGCTAGATAGAAGTTGTAGGAAATTCACTAAATTTGATATAGATTGAATACTGACTTACAGAATAGAATAGAATAGAATAGAATAGGGTTTCAGAAGTTTCTTCTTCACAACATTTAAGCCGATGTACTCCACAAAACTATAACTGTTAGTTGCGGAGTATACAAGGTCTCATGTAGCCCCAATAGAAATCTTCATCCAACTCAATGCCTCCTTATTAAACTCCAAATCAAAACACTGCGAACCAGCAAACAACATGTAGCCATTTACCCTTTAAAGGATTCCGACTTGCCTAAAGCCAACTCAGGAGTGTAGATCGGAGTAAAATACTTTGTTTCCCTTAAATCAAACATCTGAAATTAAACAAAATCGGGTGAAAATGCCAGAAAGTAACTGGAATCACCCAAAATCACACCTAACCACCCATGATTCATTAATCATTTTTCCCACGATTGAATGGTGCTACAAGGTTGGAAACTCATCTTAGGACGTCGCAGGTGTGGAAAGTGTTGAGGCTCCTCTTCCTCAAGGTTGAGCATATACCATGTGTTTGTTAGAAGAGATATAGGAGGTGGGATAAGGATAAAAAACACAAGATAAGTTTGACATACGCCTATCAGGTCTGTGGATTCCAAAATACGGGTTTGATTGGATGAGCAGATGAACAGATTGGCATGATAGTGAAGTGATGGAATTACCACTCATGTAACAGTGAGATGATATCACATGCCACTTGATAAGTGGGATTGATAAGCCACACCGTGATGAGTAGTTTACTTATCTGATTCATCAATCTACTTAAGATCAAGAAATATCATAAACAATAGAGAGGATGATAGCAGTCATGCCTGAAGGAAAATAGGCTAACGTATAGCAGCGGAAATATAAAAAATTTAACCTATTTCCATTAACCCCAAGATCCATTAATCGTTATTTCATACAAAGAGGGATAAGAAGAAATACCTTTTAGATGTTCTATCTACCGTTGCAAACGAAGTGCCCACAACTCTTACTTCGAGTTCCCGAGCACAAAACAAAACAAAGGAAGATCAAGTTAGAATCAACCGTTTATAACAACCAAAGTAGATTGTCTCTAATTAATCAACACAAGATCAAGGATAAAGAGAAAGAGATGAAAATCAATTGAACGGATGGAAACGGTGGAATCTCGTCCTCGGCTGGGGGGGGTTCGAAATTCTCTCTCCTGGAATCAATAGTGGATTTCGAAAATCCTTACTATGGGGGCATTTATAATCACTTGTATCTAAACCCTAGTTAGATAGAATTAGGTTACTTAATAGGAATTCAATTCGGAATAGAATTCTTAATTATTATCTAATAATATATCTAAATATAAAAGATAATAATGATAACCTTATTGGATAATAATATGAGTAATATAATCTAATTAAAACTCCTAACTTATTTATCCTTTAATTAATTTAATTCATAATCCTAATCTAATTAGGATTTGATAAAATCAAATTAATCATTTATGTATTTCACTACATAAATTTCGCCCCCCCTTGGTTACTGGGCCCTATTGGGCTCAGTTGGGCTTCCATCAATTAATTAACATCTGTCTCTCTTTTGGGTTCCAAGTCTTATGTGTGACCCATTAGGTTCTTATCGCTTCTAGCCGTATGCAACTTTATTATTTAATTTTCAAAGAATTATATTTAATCTTTGCATAACGGAATGATGTACAGAGTATGTGATTAGCAAGTCCGTAATCATTCCCCTAGAGCTATAAGAAGACAGGTTGATTATGTCGTTGACCTTTCCGTATTAATTACGGTATAATACGATCCTTTATCAACTACGTCCTTGAACTGAATCTTATGACTATGGGTGATGTCAAGTCACATATAGCGAGACGTTCGTTTTACTTGTTCTGGCCGAGTCAACTCCAATTAGATAGGTTAAGAGAAATCTCATTTCAATCTTAAGCTATCACCTTGCAAGGATTTAGAGTCAAGACTTCCACAAGCGATCCATGGACATATCTCCCATTTATCGGGAGTGATAAATGCTCAATCCAATGCATAACGATCCCGCAATCACTTCCTGTTAAGGATCGTGTTACACCAGAGTCAAAGCGTCACATTCCGTAATCCAGAATACCAATTAACATTCCTTTGAGTCTGAGGATTATTTATACCTATTAATACCAATGAGATGAACAGGTGACAAGGAAGAATCTACCCATCCTGTTATCTCAAGTCGGGTCCCCAATCCTAATGAACTACCTTTCATCGGATCCATGTAACTATCCAGATATCTATATATATGAAGCTTGTGAGATCAGCTTTCTGTCGGACAGAAGACATTGTTACATGCAAGTCTCAACCGCGATATGTCAATCCTAAACATATTGGTTGACTTGGGGTGGTTTTAAGTTTATTAGTTTATTATAAAGTTTTGTCTCACTTCATGTTTGTATGAACACTTTATAATCACTTTAAACAAACTTACAGATTTCCTTTTATTAGACTTTATTTAGTGCTTAAAAGGGTTTGCCTTTATGTAGTTATAAAACATATATCTCATTAAAACAAATGATATAAAGAACACTTCATTTACATTAAGTCTGTATCCTAGAACAATTGTCTATAGGACACTAAAACCCCAACATACTCCCACTTGGACTAAAGCCAATTGTTTCTATAACTTATCCCAGTAGAAATTAGATGACGATCATGTACTTTCTGGGTTAAGGGCTTTGTCAACGGATCTGCAACGTTGTCCTCTGTAGGTACTCTTTCTATTCTCACATCTCCTCTTCCCATATTTCTCTTATAATATGGTATCGCTTAAGGTAATGCTTGGATGCATTATGAGACCGTGGTTCCTTTGCTTGCGCAATGGCTCCATTGTTATCACAGTACCGTGTAATAGGATTTACAATGTCAGGCACCATACCAAGTTCAGTAATGAACTTTCTAATCCAAACTGCTTCCTTTGCTGCTTCCGCAACAGCGATATACTCTGACTCGGTCGTGGAGAAAGCTACGCTTCCTTGCTTGGAACTCTTCCAGCTGACCGCGCCCCCATTTAGGATAAACAGGTATCCTGATTGGGATTTAAAATCGTTCTCATCTGTGAGATGACTTGCATCTGAAAATCCTTCTATTTTCAGATCCCCTTCTCCGTACACTAGGAACATATCTTTAGTTCTTCTCAAGTACTTAAGAATGTTTTTGACGGCAATCTAGTGCTCGTCTCCCGGATTTTCTTAGTAACGACTCGTTATAGATAATGCGAACGCTACGTCAGGTCTAGTGCATAGCATAGCATACATAATCGAACTGATTGCGCTGGCGTACGGGACTACAGCCATGCGCTTCTTATCATCATCGGTTTTAGGACATTGATGATTGTTTAACTGTACTCCATGTACCATGGGTAAGTTACCTCGTTTCGATTCAAGCATGCTAAACCGCTTTAGCACCTTTTCAATGTATGTAGCCTGTGAAAGACCAAGCAGTCTTGTTGATCTATCCCTATAGATCTTTATGCCAAGTATATAAGCTGCTTCACCGAGGTCTTTCATTGAGAAGTTACCAGATAACCAAACTTTTACCGACTGTAATAGAGCTACGTCATTTCCCATTAATAATATATCGTCCACATATAATATCAGAAATGCAATAGAGCTCCCACTTGCTTTCTTGTAAATGCAAGCTTCTTCGCTATTTTGTTCGAACCCAAATTGTTTTATGGTTTCGTCAAAACGCTTGTTCCAGCTTCTAGATGCTTGCTTGAGTCCATAAATGGATCTCTGAAGTTTGCAAACCTTGTTTGCATCCTTTGATATGAAACCTTTAGGTTGCATCATGTATACATCCTCAAGCAGGTTTCCGTTTAGGAAAGCTGTTTTCACATCCATTTGCCAAATCTCCTAATCATAGTGAGCGACAATAGCAAACATTATTCTGATTGATTTGGACATAGCCACAGGAGAGAAAGTTTCGTCATAATCAATTCCTTGCTTCTAACGATATCCTTTTGCTACTAACCTAGCTTTGTAGGTGCTAACCTTTCCATCCATGTCAGTCTTCTTTTTGAAGATCCATCTGTACCCAATGGGTTTTATCCCTTCGGGTGGATCAACCAAAGTCCACACTTGGTTGGTATACATGGAATCCATTTCAGAATCCATGGCTTCAAGCCATGCTTTAGAATCTGGACTGTTAAGAGCCTCTTCGTAGTTTTCGGGTTCGTCGTCTAACACGGGAACCTCATCATCATCTCCCACTAGAAAACCATATCTAATAGGGAGTTCACGAACTCTTTGTGATCTACGAAGGGGTGGCACTTGAGTCTCATCTAATGGGACTTCATCGGGTTCCTTAACCGCTTCTGTTGTTTCAATTGGTGTTTTTTGTTCTTGAACTTCATCAAGTTCAATCATGCTTCCCTTTTCTGTGTCTTCGAGAAACTCTTTCTCTAAGAAGGTTGTGTGCTTGGATACTATTACTTTCTGATCATCTGGATGGTAGAAGTAATATCCCATAGTTTCCTTAGGGTATCCAACGAAGAAACATTTGTCAGATTTAGAATCTAGTTTGTCGGACGCGATGCATTTGACATATGTTGAACAACCCCATACTCTCATGAATGAGAACATGGGTTTCCTACCTACGAACAATTCATATGGTGTGGAACTAGCGGATTTAGTTGGTACTCGATTTAGGGTGAAGAGGGCGGTTTCTAAGGC
The DNA here is from genome assembly GCF_963576675.1 of Euphorbia lathyris. NCBI lineage: Eukaryota > Viridiplantae > Streptophyta > Magnoliopsida > Malpighiales > Euphorbiaceae > Euphorbia > Euphorbia lathyris. Next base: position 47,624,692 of record NC_088914.1, read on the forward strand.
ATAGCCCCAGAATGACTTTGGAAGTAATGCTATGCTCATCATGGATCGTACCATATCTAGTAAGGTACGGTTCCTCCTCTCGGACACACCATTGTGTTGTGGTGTATAGGGAGGTGTCCATTGTGAGCATATCCCACATTCAGTTAGATAATTCAGAAAATCATCTGAAAGATATTCGCCACCTCGATCTGATCGAAGTGACTTTATTTTCTTTCCTAATTGATTTTCTACTTCATTCTTGAAGCATTTGAATTTCTCAAAAGCTTCGGACTTATGCTTCATCAAGTAGATATAACCATATCTCGTATGGTCGTCTATGAAGCTTATGAAGTATCTGAATCCTCCTCTTGCTTGGACTGACATAGGATCGCATACATCTGAATGAATGAGTCCTAGAGTGTCTGATACACGCCCACCTTTATTGCTAAAGGGTGTCTTTATCATTTTACCTTTTAAACATGCTTCGCATGTTTCCAATGATTCAGGATCAATTGAATTTATAAGCCCATCTTGATGTAGCTTAAGCATGCGTCTTTTGTTTATATGGCCTAAACGACAATGCCACAAGTAAGTTGAATTATCTAGCTTATGTCTTTTGGTATCAATTGCGAAAACAGAAATTTTGTCATCTAACACATAAATCCCATTTTGTGATATTCCTGAAAAATAGAAGACCGAATCTCTATAAAAATCGCAATGGTTTTCTTTTTTTGAAATATGAAAACCGTCGTCAACGAGACGTCTAATAGAAATAATGTTACGAGACATTTGTGGAATGTATAAACAGTTCCTTAATTCTATTACAAGCCTAGAGGGCAAATTTAAAACATAATCTCCAATTGCGAGGGCGGCAACTCTTGCTTCATTTCCTACTCGCAAGTTTATGCTTCCTTTCTTTAATTCCTTAGTCTGATTTAGTTCCTGCATATTTGTACAAATATGAGATCCGCATCCGGTATCAAGTACCCAAGATTCGGACTGTGAAATTGTATTTATTTCAATATAAAACATACCAGATGTTGAAGTCACGGCTTCTCCCTTCTTGAGGGTAGCTAGGTACAGCAAACAATTTCTCCTCCAATGCCCCATTTCACCACAAAAGTGGCACTTGCCTTTGGGCTTCTTTAATTCCTTTCCCTTTGTTTCGGTGAGCATTGCCTCCTTGCCTTTCTCAGGATGGTTTGGATCGGGAGATATCCCTTTCCTTTTCTTTGATCCTTCAATAGTAAGGCTTGGTATCTCCTCGTTTTCTTTTATATTGGGCTCGACTGTCTCGAGCATATTTGCAAGCTCTTCAAGAGAGGTTTGCAAGCCACTCGCTTGGTAGTTCATGATGAACTGCGAGTAACTCTTGGGGAGGGACTGAAGAAGTAAGTTCTCACTTAGTTCATGGTCCATCGCATCTCCAATACTAGAAAACTTGGTGATAAGGCTAATCAACTTGGCACAATGTGCCATTACAGATGTGCCCACCTGCATCTTGCATCCATATAACTGCTTTGTTATTTCGAAGCGTTCGCACCGAGTATGATTCACAAATAACTCTTTTAGGTGCTTGACCATGGAATAGGCATCCATATCTGCATGTAGTTGCCTTTTTACTTCCGGTGTCATAGATGCAAGTATGATGTCTCCTGCTTGATCGTCATCAGCCTTATGCTTCAAGTAAGCATAAAATTCTTAGTAGGGAGCATCATCTGTTGGGTAAGGGGGTATCCGTGTATCAAGTACATACCCTTTCCTTTCGAACTTCAAAACAATTTTGAGGTTACGAAACCAGTCGGTGAAGTTTGAACCATTCAACTTGTTATCGGTAAGAATGTTTTGCAGATTGGTGTTAGTCATGATTTTAAGAGTATTTTATTAAACCTGAGAGTGAGAAAGAGTAAACGTATGTTATTCATTTGCTTTAAAGTATATCAATCTAAAATTATAGGCCTTTTAGTTTATTTCAGATTGCTCCCACTATTTTGCCAAATTAATAGCCCTCCATATTAATTCGAAGAATTTCACAAATCCTTTAGTGAGCTAGGATCCTAACTCCTGAGATTTCGCCTTGAGTTTACTCAACAAGCTAGTCTCATTCGTTAGGTAGATTCATGTAATCAATCACATCTTTAATGTGATTCCTAGGTTATTGGGTTACTAACTACATTAGTAACTAATATGATATTCATATTAATCCCAACCGTATTGCCCATTAGTTTATGAAAACATGAGTTTACTCATCCAATTATCATAATCTAATTTAAGTATTACCCCATATTCATGAAAAATGATTTTCGATAATTCAGGTGTTACCGTAAGACCCCGAGCTTGAGTTTACTCAACAACCCAAAGGCCCTCAGTACTGCTGGCTGAATTATAATATTAGGGAGGGGCAACCGATTTTAATAACTTGCTTATTTACTTAACTTTTTAATGAGGGATTTTATTTTAGGCCTCATAATCTAACTTAGTCTTGATTTGCTTTAGCATACATCAGACACATACATTGGCGTTATGGACATATCATCTAAATTATTCCGTCGAGCCAGAGACGGAATAAAAGGGCAAACCTAAGGAAATACTAACTATTACATATTTCTCTTTAGGTCCTCCGTCTTCTCCATGGCGCCTTGAAATTACATATTAATTTATATACTACTAAAGAAAACTTCAATTGAATTGAAGGGAATTAGATGAGAGGAGAAATTACAATAGATAGTAGAAAGGCATGACTCGCAGGCCCTATTTCAAAAATACCAAAAGACTAAAGAGGGTCCAAATATGTCCATAACTCCAAACATGCATAGACTCAATTAAATAAATTTAATTGGTTGATTACATAAGTATTTTATGTAATATTTAGGTTAATCACATTAACTCAACAAATTAACTTTCATCCAATTTTACTTCTAATAGTTTCGTATCCTTTTATATTAAACTTTTAGATTAATATAACTATACAAAACTTTCAATTATGCACGTCCTAATTATTTTGATTTTAATTCATTTAAAACCTTTTTGATTTACAAATAGGTAAAACAAACTTTTAAATAAATTTTCATTCGATAATCAAAACAGAAAACTATTAATTTCTGAAACATATACATATATATATATATTTAAAACTAGTTTTTAAACGATTCAAAACTAAGTGGGTCTCGGGCCGGGCCCGAGGTTGGGCTGCTGCCGTTTGGAAATTCTCTCACCTTTTCACACCCCAGAGTCATCTCTGTTAAGGATCGTGTCACACCAGAGTCAAAGCGTCACATTCCATAATCCAGAATACCAATTAACATTCCTTTGAGTCTGAGGATTGTTTATACCTATTAATACCAATGAGATGAACAGGTGACAAGGAAAAATCTACCCATCCTGTTATCTCAAGTCGGTCCCCAATCCTAATGAACTACCTTTCATCGGATCCATGTAACTGTCCAGATATCTATATATATGAAGCTTGTGAGATCAGCTTTCTGTCGGACAGAAGACATTGTTACATGCAAGTCTCAACCGCGATATGTCAATCCTAAACATATTGCTTGACTTGGGGTGGTTTTAAGTTTATTAGTTTATTATAAAGTTTTGTCTCACTTCATGCTTGTATGAACACTTTATAATCACTTTAAACAAACTTACGGATTTCCTTTTATTAGACTTTATTTAGTGCTTAAAAGGGTTTGCCTTTATATAGTTATAAAACATATATCTCATTAAAACAAATGACATAAAGAACACTTCATTTACATTAAGTCTGTATCCTAGAACAATTGTCTATAGGACACTAAAACCCCAATAATGCCTGTAGTTTATAATATCGATATCAAATGGTAAAAGACATTGAGAGATAACTACAGGATCTCTGCGTCTTTAGACTGCTGAAACTTTGTCTTAGTTGGGGGCATTAATGGTTTGCTAGAACTCACTTAGTGTTTGTGGGTCGTGAGCCCACTACTAACTAAGGACAGTCACATAGGATCGTGCGCATAGAACATCTGATTTGGAACTTATAGAATGGTACATTGGAGAGATGAAATTAATTAATTGATTGACAGTGAAATGTCAATGTAATTAATTAGTGGTTGATTAATTGATTAATTGTTACTTTATATCAATATGATCAATTAATAGATTTAGGAGTTGAGTATTTAATTGAATAATTATTTTATAGAATGTAATTAATTAATTTGTAAATTAATGGAATTACATTCGGTGAATAATTAATTGAATTAGTACATCAATTTATTAATTAGTGTAATTTATTTATTGGGGTAATTAAATTTAATCTAACTATAATTAATTGCATAAAATAAATACTATTGATATTTATTTATGTAGTTAGATTAGGATTGGATTAAATATGTAATTAACCAATTAACTCTAATTCAATTAGGTATAGGATTAATATATATATATATATATATATATATATATATATATATATATATATATATATATATATTGAAACACATAATGCTCCTAACCTACATCAAAATTTCGGCTAGCCCTCTATTTGCACAATAGGTATTTCGGCCAAACCATACACACCTCTCCCGTATTACTTTGTTCTTGTTCTGTTCTTCGGCTAGCACTAGTTCCAGCTCGATAGATGTTCGTGCACCTGACTTTGAAGATCGACTACCTTAGTGATTCTTTAGTCGTCTCTAGAAGAGATAGAACATGTATATTTATATCCTCAAATGGATCAAAACGGTTTTATTCAATCAATGGTTAACGGACAAAGATTAAACAATAAGGGATTATAAATAAATTTTAAACCACAATTCTGTTGTGCTACAATTGGTTAACTGGTTATAATCCCTAACAGTGGTATTAGAGCATTAGTTTAGTCCATTCTGATTTATTGAAAACCTAATAAGATTTGGTTTTTGTTATTTTTTCAAATCAGTTTTGAGAATTCCTAGTAATTGGTTTAGGAAGTTTTCAATTATATTTTCTGTTTTTTTTATTTGTTTGTTCTGATATTTTATTTTAAAACAATAAATAAATACTGTAGAATATATAAATATATGAAAGAAGAAAAATAGTTTCGGGTCACAGAACAACAACCCCGGCTGTCATCCCGAGACGCGTTTGTTCAAAATTTAGGTTAAATTTTGGATTAGGCGGGACTGATTTTGTGTTTTAAATTTTTCTCGGGTAATTTTAATAAAACCAGGATATTAATATCGTTTAATTTATTAAATGTGTCTTTGATAAAATTTAATTGGTATTAAAGTGTTTTTTATTGGCATGCATATTTAATTTAATCAAATTGATAATTTGTATAAAAATTGAATATGGTTAATTCGTGAAATTGGCCCAATAGACCGTGACAACGGTTAAATTAGGTAGGCTAAATTTTAAGATTTGTGACGATCCAAAATTCAGTGGGAGAAAAATTATAATTTTGCAATCAAATGGATGTTAACCATTTGGACCTTTATGGGCCTTAGTCACATACTGTATAGTAAAATTGGCGATTTCACTCTAAATAATTCGGTTTAAATTTAATAGATGATTTCGAAATGTCATGATCATGCATTATATTTGTATGTTTTATCTTGCAGCAAGTTGTTATAGCTATGGGCCCTAAATAAAGTTAGTATGTATTTTATTTAATTTGAGAAATATGGTCTGTGTGCCATTGATTTATTAATGTAATTTTATAATAGTTTTTTATTTAAAATTTTAATTTATCGTGGAGAAGTCCAGATGCTCCAAGCTCATGGTGGGAGCCTAAGGAGTTCATATGCAAGCCCGTGAAGATTGGATAGGTTATCTAGTTGTACACTAGGTTGTATAAAAAGACCGATAGAGTCTCTATGTTTATTTTTTATTATACAATTTCTTAGTATAACATGAAATATAAGTAGTATCATCACCCGCAATAATTAAATGTTAAAGACGTATCACTTAAATTTGGATAATGAAATATTGAGTCGCATAAAAGTGCTTTCTAGATGCACACCTCTTCCTCCAAGGTAGTGGTATAATATGCGCCAGGCCAAAGCAGGGTATGCTATAGTATTTAATGGGCCATCGAGGGTTAGGATACTTCGGTATGGCTAACGAGTGTATGGTGGTTGGACTCAACGTGGGTAACAAAAGCTTAAAGCGGGCCCTAAGCATATATGGGCTAAGTGCCACAAAGCCCATCAAACCAAGAGTCTTCGTGGAGGATTGGATAGTTTATCCTACCAAATCGTCAATGGTCGGTGGCAGAACCAAAGCACGGCCGATTGTTGATGGGTTATGGATCTTGGTCAAGGCAGCCAAACTTATCACCAATAACGAATTAAAATGGATTATTAATTTGATCTTTAGCTTAAACCTTTTATTCTAACTCTAATGTAATTTTTCCACATAAATAAAATCTCCACATCAAGTTAAATAAAAGAAAATAATTGCTGCAACAAGCAAACACTCACTCAGACCACTCCTGGAAAAGGAAAAGCTTTTAGGGACTAATTTCCTTGACTGGTCTAGGAACTTGCAAATAGTTCTTGGACACGAGTCGAAGGAATGTGTACTGACCGATGCCTTATTAGCAGCTCGTCCTACCGGTCAAGGTGTAAATATGGAACAAGTGGCGAAGTACGACCGATATGTCAAGGACGACAGAGATGTCTCCTGCATTATGTTGGGTGCCATGTGTTGGGGTTTAGTGTCCTATAGTCAATTGTTGTAAGATGTAAACCAGTTGTAAATGAATTGTTCCTTATCGTTTGTTTTATAAGATATAGTAAGTTTAACTATATAAAGGCATTTATCTTTTTTATCAGAACTAATCAAGTTAAATAAAAGAAATCCCGAAGTTTATTTAAGTAATCATAAAGTGTTCATACAAGCATGAAGTGAGACATAACTTTATAATAAAACTGAAAAACTTAAAACAACCCCAAGTCAAGTAATATGTTTATAGGGATTAACATAATGTTGTTGAGACTTGCATGTAATTATGTTTTTTTGTTGTGAACAGAGAGTTGATCTCACAAGCTTTAGATATGGAGATATCTAGACAGTTACATAGATCCGGTGAAGGAGTTCATTAGGATTGGCGACTGGATTTGAGATAACAAGATGGATGGATTTATCTAGTGTCACCTATTTCATCTCAAATAATATTAGTAGGTATAAGTAATCCTCAAACTCAAATAAATATTAATTAGTGATTTTGGATTATGGAGTGTGATGCTTTGATTCTGTGCAAGCACGATCCACTACTGGGGGGCTTGGGGTGTGTGAGAGCATGGTTGGGTATCACATAAAGTAATTGCAGGATAGTTAATGTTAGATTGGGCATTCGTCACTCCTGATAAATAGGAGATATATCCAAAGGCCTTTTATGGAAGAATTAACTGAAACCCTTACAAGGTGATAGAGTTAAGAGTAGAAATGGAGATTTCACTTAACCCATCTATTCAAAGTTAATTCTACATGAACAAGTAAAACAGATGTCTCATTATATGTAACTTGATATATTCCATAATTACGGATTCGTCTAAGGGTATAGCTGATGAAGGATCGAATTATATTGGACCTAATACTAAAAGGTAAATGTCAGAATCAACCTGACTTCTTATCGCTCTAGGGGAATGAGACGTTTCTGATAAAACAGTCTGTGCACCCATTCCGTTATATGTTTACGATTAAATTGATCTAGTTGAATTAATTTAAATAAACATATACGACTAGCTTCGGTAAGAACATAATGGGTCACACATGAAGTAAGACCGGAGGATGGAATAGTAATTTAATAGAGAGACTATAGGGGGCCGAATTACGTAGTGTATTTTAGGGTTATTTAGTTGATTTATTTAGATAAATATAACTAGATTATATTATGGTTAAATAATATTAGTTAGATAATATAATGTTATTATTTATCTTTATTATTATTCTAACCTAATTAATTATCCTAATGGGATTAGGATAATATTTATTAAATATATTTTATTAGATATAAGATAATGTTTAATAAATAGAATAATTATCTAAATAGAATACCTAAATTGTTTATGACTCTAATTTACTAAACCTAATTAATCTAAATTGTTTATGACTCTAATTTACTAAACCTAATTAATCTGGGATTCAATTAATTGAAACACTATAAATAGACCCCCTATGCATGTAAATTTCGGTGAACACACATCTAGAGCAATAGGATTTCTCTCGTCTCTCACTCGATTAAATTATTTACTTCGTTCATCTGTTTCTTATATTCGTGTGGATACCGTTAGAGGCAACTTGGTTTCTATTTGGTTGATTACTAACTTTTGGGTTTGATTTCTTGTTCGTGTTCGTGACTGTGTTCATGATTGACGTGACATCCATATGGACACTTCGTTAGTAACAGTATTTTGTTTAATCCCTCTTTTTATGAAATAACGATTAACGGATCTTGGAAAAGGGAAATAGACAAAATAGATGAAAAAAAAAAGTATTTCCATTGCACCCAGGCTTGTCTATTTTCCTTCACCATGGTTCCTGATCTTCGAAAACAGTTTATGGAGCAGCAGGCCTTTGAGATCATGGATCAATTCAAAAGGATGTTCCAAGATCAAGCTCGTCGGGAGAGATACTTGACAACAAAGGCCTTTGTTGGCACTGGTATGCAAGCTGGGACTTCTGTTAGCACTCGCATGCTAAAGTTGAAGGGCTACATTGACACTTTTTCAAGGCTTGGATCACCAGTACCGAATCAACTAGCAATGGACATATTCTAGGATCACTTGCTGAGTCCTACAATTAGTTTATCATGCACTCACATGTAGGGGCTTGATAAGTCTGTTGTAGAATTGCACGACATGTTGAAGCTTGCGGAGCAATCCTTCAAAAGGAGTCCAGGAGTGTTGTTGGTTAACAAAGGCAACGTGCCTATGGGAAAGGCCAAGTCCAAGTCCAAGACAAAGGCCCAAAAGGCCAAGTCAAATATGAGGAAGGCATCGACTCCTAAGGTAGGTTAGCCTCGGTAGAGATGAATGAAAATAGGCAAACGTTTGGCAGCGGAAATATAAAATTTTTACCTATTTCATTTTCCCAAGATCCGTTAATCGTTATTTCATATAAGGAGGGATTGAACATAAATACCTTTATGACGATCAATCTACCGTTGCAAACGAAGTGCCCACAACTTCAAAAGAGATGGAAACTGTCTACCAATCTTCCCCTACCCGAACAGACCTCCCAGACTTCCGAACGACAATCCCAACGGTGAAAACAAGGAAGATTGTGTCTAGAAGCTCCTGTCCAAAAATCATGACGATCCGACGGTTTAATCTCCGGAAATCCGCAAAATCGTGAACTGGCCCGATGTAGGAGGAGCAAAACGAATTTCTCCTTTTGTATGTCTTTTCTACTTTCATGAACATAACAAATGATAATATAAGTAAACGAGTAGAACTCAAACAAGTAATAGCAATCAAGATAGATTGACTCTAATTAATCAACGCAAGATTAATGAGGAAAAGGAAGAGATAAAATCAATCGAATGGAAGCAATCGGTGGAATTCCGTCCTCTACTGTAGGGGTCGAAAATCTCAGTCTCCATGGGAGACTAGGATTGGCCAAAATTTGCAATGGGAGGGGGTATATATAACCTCTTGTATCTAAACGCTAGTTAGATAAAATTAGGTTGCCTATTAAGAGTTATATTCGGAATAATACTCTTGTTATTATTATCTATAATTATATCTAAATATATAAAGATAATATTAACTTATTTAATAGGATAATAATTAGAAGCAATTTAATCTCAATAAACCTTCTAACTTGATTATCCTATAATTAATTTAATCCACAATTATAATCTAATTAAAATTGTTGAAATTAAATTAATTCCCACATGTGTCCTAACACATGAATTTCGCCCCCCTTCCATATATGGGCCTTAGTGGACTAAGTTGGGCTTCCATCAATTAATTAATATCCATTCCTCTTTTTGGTTCCAAGTCTTATGTGTGACCCATTAGGTTCTTATTGCTTCTAGCCGTATACAACCATTAAATTAATTTCTCAAAATTACATTCAATCTTTGTATAACGCAATGAGTGCGCGAACTATGATTGGCAGATCTGAAACATTCCCCCAGAGATATAAGAAGACATGTTGATTCCATCGTTAACCTTTCTGTATTAGTTACAGTATAATTCGATCCTTTATCAACTACATCATTGAACAGAATCTTATGACTATGGATTATGTCAAGTCACATATAGCGAGACGTTCGTTTTACTTGTACAAGCCGAGTTAACTCCAATTAGATAGGTTAAGTGAAATCTTCATTTCAAGTCTTAAGCTATCACCTTGCAAGGATTTAGAGTCAAGTCTTCCACAAGCGATCCTTGGACGTATCTCCCATTTATCAGGAGTGACAAATGCTCAATCCAATGTTAACTGTCCTGCAATTACTTCTTGTGATACCCAACTTCTGCCGTACACACCCCAGAGTCATCCCTGTTATGGATCGTGTTACAACAGGATCAAAGCATCACATTCCATAATCCATAATCACTAATTAACATTCTTTTGAGTCTGAGGATTACTTATACCTATTAATACCAATGAGATGAACAGGTGACAAGGATAAATCTATCCATCCTGTTATCTCAAGTCGGGTCCCCAATCCTAATGAACTCTTTCACTGGATTCATGTAACTGTCCAGATATCTGCATATCTGAAGCTTGTGAGATCAGCTCTCTGTCTCGACAGAAAACATTGTTACATGCAAGTCTCAACAGTATTATGTCAATCCCTATTCAAAACATATTACTTGACTTGGGGTGGTTTTAAGTTTATTAGTTTATTATAATGTTTTGTCTCATTTCATGCTTGTATGAATACTTTATAATCACTTTAAATAAACTTAGAGATTTCCTTTTATTTAGACTTATTTAGTTCTTAAAAGTATACAGTTATGAAACCATATCTTATTAAAACAAATGATATAAAGAACAATTCATTTACATCTGGTTTATATCCTAGAACAATTGTCTATAGGACACTAAACCCCAACATACTTTCACTTGGACTAAAGCCAATTGTTTCTAAAAACATTCCCAAAAGCGTTCGCATGACCATCATGAACCTTTTGGGGTAAGGCATTCTTTAAATGGATCTATAAAATTGTCCTTTTATGGGCACTCCATTTTGATTCTCACATCTATTCTTGTTGTTATCTCTCGGTAGAGATAGTAATGACTGAGGTAGTGTTTGGATGTATTATGAGACTACGGGTCCTTGGCAAGAGCAACCGCTCTATTGTTAATCTCATTAACAATGTCAGGTACCACACCTAGTTCATTAATGAACTACCTTTCCAAACTTCCTATCAGCTGCTTCCAAAGCTGCTACATACTCTGATTTTGACCTTTGGGTCAGCTACGGTTTCCTGCTTGGAACTATTCCAGCTAACCGTACCTCTTTCAGAATAAACTTGTATTCTGTGAAATCATCTTTATCTGTTTGATGACTTATTATCTAAAAGTCTCCAACTTTCAATTTATCATCTCCATATACTTGGAATATGTCCATAGTTTATCTTAAGTACTTAAGATCGTTCTTGACAACAATCCAGTGACCATCACTCGGATTGACCTATAAGTACTTAAGATTGTCCTTGACAACAATCCAGTGACCATCACTTGGATTGACCTATAATCGACTTTGTCATGCTTAAAGTAACAATGATGTTAGGTCTAGTGTGAAACGCTTTGAGCACTTTGTCAATGCATTTAGACTGGGAGGGGTCAAGCAGTCTTCTTAATCTATCTCCATAGATCTTAATCTTTAAGATGTAAGCTGCTTCTCCTAAGTCTATTATGGAGAATTTTATCCGATAACCAAAATTTTCACCAATTGCAGTGTAGCTATGTCGTTCCTATTAGTAGAATATCATCGAAATGTCATACTAAGTAAACGACCAAGCTCCCACTAGTTTACATGTAAAGGCTCATACGAGCTCCCACTAGTTTACATGTATAGGTTTGCAAGAGTCTCCTCATAAGCTGTAGGTTCATCGTCTAATACTTGAACCTCTTCGTTGTCTCCCACTAGAAATCCAAATCTCTTTGGGATTTCATCGGCTCCCATTAGAAATCCAAATCTCTTAGGGATTTTGATGAACTTGACCAGACCTATGAGTTAGTAATGTCACCAGTGTCTCATCTTGTGAGACAGATTCGTGTTCCACCATCGCTTCCTCTATTTCAGCCTATCCTTCCTTTTGAACTTCACCAAGTTCAATTACGCTTTCTATTTGTGTTTCTAGAAGAAACTCTTTCTTTAGAAGTATAGCATCTTTGGATACTGTTACTTTCGATCATCTGGATGATAGAAGTAATATCCTACTTTTCTTTCGGATATCCAATGAAGAAGTATTTATTAGATTTAGAATCTAACTTATCTGATGTTATATGTTTAGCATATGTTGACCACCCCTAAATTCTCATAAAAGAGAAACTGGGTTTCTTTTCCATGAACAATTTCAAATGGAATAGAACTGCCGGATTTTGTGGATACTCGGTTTAAGGTACATAGGGCGGTTTACAAGGTGTAGCCCTAGAACATCTTTGGAAGAGAGGTTATGCTCATTATGGATTGTACTATATCTAATAGAGTACAATTTCTCTTTTCAGATACATCATGGTGTATACGAAGGAGTCCATTGTGAATGAATCCATATTCATTTAGATCATTCAGGAAATCATTTGAAAAATATTTTATGCCTCGATCTAATCGAAGTACTTTAATAGTCTTTCCTGTTTGATTTACTACTTCATTCTTGAATCATTTGAACTTTCTCAAAAGCTTCTGACTTATGCTTCATCAAGAAGATGTATCAATATCTGGTATGATCATCTTATAAAACTAATGAAGTCTCTTTGCTTGTGTTGATATATAACTACATCTGAATGTACTAGTCCTAGAGTGTCTGATACACATTCCCCTTTATTGCTAAAGGGTGTCTTTGTCATCTTTGCCTTTAAACAAGACTTACATGTATCCATTGATTCAAAAATCAACTGATTCTATAAGCCCATTCTTGATGAAGCTTGAACATGTGTTTTTTTTCGTTTATATGGTCTAGGTGACATTCCCACAAGTAGGTTGAATTATCTATCTTTTAATTCCAAATGTAAAAGCACCATCCTGACCCGTCTTCTAGAGAGAGTCTAAGTACTTCTTACAGTTCTTCTTCCATTTCCTTTCTTTACCATAATGGTGGCATTCCCTACATGCTTTTATTGACTTGGTTTTAATGCATTTGTTTCTTCTTGGATTCTTTAGAATTAGGAAACTTCCCTTTTCTCTCGTGAGATCCCTCAATACCAAGTGCTGACATCACTTTCTTAAGAGTTGGGCTCAAGTGACTTGAGCATATTCAAGAGCTTTTCTATAGAGGTCTTTGAGTTTATTCATGATGAGCTTATGAATAAATCTTCAGGAGGGATCGCAGAACTAAGTCGGCACTTAATTCAAATCTAATACTAGAAAGCTTCGGTGATGTAGTCAATCGTCTTGACACAAAGTGTCATAGCTGCAAGTGTGATACATCATGTACGTTCGTCATCTGATTGGTGCTTCCAATAAACATCAATCTTTTTGACAGGAGCATCATCTACTAGGACATTGGGCATCGGCATGCTCAATCTTTTCGAACTTCAAAACAATTTTGAGTTTGCCAAAGTGGTCGGTGAATTTTGAACTATTCAATTTGTTTCGGCTAAAATATTATGTAGATCCATTTTAGATATGATGATTCAGAGTATTTACTTTAACTTGAGAGTGAGATAGAGTGATGTATGTTTATTTATTTGCTTTAAAGTATATCAATTTAAAATTATAGGTCTTTTAATTTTATTCTAAATTTCTCCCACTATTTTTCCAAATTAATAGCCCTCCGTATTAGTTCGAAGAAATTTCACAAATCCTTTAGTGAGCTAGGATCCTAACTCCTGAAATTTCACCTTGAGTTTACTCAACAAGCTATTCCCATTTGTTAGGTAGATTCGTGTAATCAATCACATCAACAATGTGATTCCTAGGTTATTGGGTTACTAACCACATTAGTAACTAATATATATTTATATTAATCCCAACCATATTGCCCATTAGTTTATAAGAACATGAGTTTACCCATCCAATTATCATAATCTAATTTAAGTATTACCCCACATTCGTGAAAACGAGTCGATAATTCAGGTGTTACCATAAGATCCCGAGCTTGAGTTTACTCAACAACCCAAAGGCCCCCAGTACTGCCGGATGAATTATAATATTAGGGAGGGACAACCGATTTTAATAACTTGCTTATTTACTTAACTTTTAATTAGCGAGGGATTTTTATTTTAAGTCTCATAATCTAACTTAGTCTTGATTTGCTTTAGCATACATCAGACACATACAATTTACATTGGTAGTTATGGACATATCATCTAAATTATTCCGTTGAGCCAGAAACGGAATAAAGGTCACCCTATGGTAAATACTAACTATTACATATTTATCCTCTAGGTCCTCCGTCTTTTCCTTGGCGCCTTGAAATTACATCAACATCAATTTCTATATTATTAAAGAATACTTCAACTAATTTGAAGGGACTTAGATGAGAAGAGAAATTACAATAGAGAGTAGATAAGGCAGGACATGCAGGTCCTATTTTCCAAAAATACCAAAAGACTAAATAACTATTATAGAGGGTCCAAATATGTTCATAACTCCAAACATGCAAAGACTCAATTAAATAAATTTAATTGGTTGATTACATAAACCCTTTATGTAATATTTAAGCTAATCAAATTAAACCTTTAAATTAACTATATTTTCAATTTAGTCCTTTAATTAACTTTACTATCAAACTAACCTTTAATTAATTTTGTATAATTTATATTTTATTCTAATTAAAATATATCAAATATAAACTTAATTAGACACTTCAAAATACAACTATACAAAATATTAATTATTTGTGTTCAATTATTTTACCAAGATTATTTAACGTGTTTAATTCAACCGTATCACATACAAATAATTAAACATCAAATAACTTTGTAAAAACAATTCCAAAACACAAAATTCTTAAGACGAAAGATTATCGTGTTTAATTATTTTACCAAAACTGTTTAACGTGATTAACTAATATATCAAGTATATTTATTAAGCACAAAACGGTTTGCAAAATCAAATTAAAACACATACCATTACCATATCATTTTATTAATTATAACAATTAATAAATTTATATGGGTTGATTCGTTGTTCCTAAATTTTAATTTTTGTATCAATGAAATAGTTTATCTAATTAATCGTATCAAAATATCTTAATTAGACAACTGAATTCAATCTATACAATTTAAAATAGACAACGATTAAATCATGTGGATCAATTAATTCTATATATATCAAATTTAGTTTTCTGAAAAATAAAATTTTGGAAAAATTAAAACAGAAAATACACTTGACGGGGACGAAAACCGGTTGCGGATCATACCCGTGACGTTGGACGACACTGCTGCCAAAAGGGCGGCAATTGCCGCCTAACTATTAAGAGTTGGAGTCCAACTCTGTGCGAATTACATGTATCAACATATATTTTTTTATTTTTTTATTTATTCTAAATTTTAATTTAAATACAAAACTATTTTATATTATATTAAAATTTTTAATCTGAATCGAATTCTGAAACAATTTCAATTTAAAACTTGTATATAATATATAAACTAATTTATAATTATATATAACCCTTTTTCCAAATATGTTTCTAATTAATCGATTCAAACCGTTTCATTTCAATCGTTTATCAAAATCAATTTTTTCAAAGATTAATCTAATTAACTCTTTTAACGATTCAAACGATTAAACTCTTAATCCACAAAATATGTATATCACATATACAAACCTCGTTTTAATCAACCATTTAATTCTACAAACCCCTTTGTTAATTAACCGAATCATAAAACATCCTAATCTCATATTAACCATTTATCTTTAGATTAATTAACCAAATCAAATTTATTAATTAACCTAATAATAAATATATTCAATCTGATTGAAAACACTTTTATTTTCATATATGAAATAACAGATTTAACGCATGCTCTGATACCACTGAAGGAAAATAGACAAACGTTTGGCAGCGGAAATATAAATTTTTTACCTATTTCCTTTTCCCAAGATCCGTTAATCGTTATTTCATATAAGGAGGGATTGAACATAAATACCTTTATGACGATCAATCTACCGTTGCAAACGAAGTGCCCACAACTTCAAAAGAGATGGAAACTGTCTACCAATCTGCCCCTACCCGAACAGACCTTCCAAACCTCCGAACGACAATCCCAATGGTGAAAACAAAGAAGATTGTGTCTAGAAGCTCCTGTCCTAAAATCATGACGATCCGACGGTTCAATCTTCGGAAATCTGCAAAATCGTGAACTGGCCCGATGTAGGAGGAGCAAAACGAATTTCTCCTTTTGTATGTCTTTTCTACTTTCATGAACATAACAAAACATATAAGTAAACGATTAGAACTCAAACAAGTAATAGCAATCAAGATAGATTGCCTCTAATTAATCAACGCAAGATCAATGAGGAAAAGGAAGAGATAAAATCAATCGAATGGAAGCAATTAGTGGAATTCCGTCCTCTACTGTAGGGGTCGAAAATCTCAGTCTGCATGGGAGACTAGGATTGGCCAAAATTTGCAATGGGAGGGGGTATATATAACCTCTTGTATCTAAACCCTAGTTAGATAGAATTAGGTTGCCTATTAAGAGTTATATTCGGAATAATACCCTTGTTATTATTATCTATAATTATATCTAAATATATAAAGATAATATTAACTTATTTAATAGGATAATAATTAGAAGCAATTTAATCTCAATAAACCTTCTAACTTGATTATCCTATAATTAATTTAATCCACAATTATAATTTAATTAAAATTGTCGAAATTAAATTAATTCCCACATGTGTCCTAACACATGAATTTCACCCCCCTTCCATATATGGGCCTTAGTGGACTAAGTTGGACTTCCATCAATTAATTAATATCCATTCCTCTTTTTGGTTCCAAGTCTTATGTGTGACCCATTAGGTTCTTATTGCTTCTAGCCGTATACAACCAATAAATTAATTTCTCAAAATTACATTCAATCTTTGTATAACGGAATTAGTGCATGAACTGTGATTGGCAGATCCGAAACATTCCCCCAGAGCTATAAGAAGATAGGTTGATTTCGTCGTTGACCTTTCTGTATTAGTTACAGTATAATTCGATCCTTTATCAACTACATCCTTGAACAGAATCTTATGACTATGGATTATGTCAAGTCACATATAGTGAGATGTTCATTTTACTTGTACAGACCGAGTTAACTCCAATTAGATAGGTTAAGTGAAATCTTCATTTCAAGTCTTAAGCTATCACCTTGCAAGGATTTAGAGTCAAGTCTTCCACAAGCGATCCTTGGACGTATCTCCCATTTATCAGGAGTGACAAATGATCAATCCAATGTTAACTATCCTGCAATTACTTCTTGTGATACCCAACGTCTGTTGTACACACCCTAGAGTCATCCCTGTTATGGATCGTGTTACAACAGGATCAAAGCATCACATTCCATAATCCAGAATCACTAATTAACATCCTTTTGATTCTGAGGATTACTTATACCTATTAATACCAATGAGATGAACAGGTGACAAGGATAAATCTATCCATCCTGTTATCTCAAGTCGGGTCCCCAATCCTAATGAACTCTTTCACTGGATTCATGTAACTGTCTAGATATTTGCATATCTGAAGCTTGTGAGATCAGCTCTCTATCTCGATAGAAAACATTGTTACATGCAAGTCTCAACAGTATTATGTCAATCCCTATTCAAAACATATTACTTGACTTGGGGTAGTTTTAAGTTTATTAGTTTATTATAATGTTTTGTCTCACTTCATGCTTGTATGAACACTTTATAATCACTTTAAATAAAATTAGGGATTTCCTTTTATTTAGACTTATTTAGTTCTTAAAAGTAATTGCCTTTATACAGTTATGAAACCATATCTTATTAAAACAAATGATATAAAGAACAATTCATTTACATCTGGTTTATATCCTAGAACAATTGTCTATAGGACACTAAACCCCAACAGTTGACATATGTCATGAGTGTAATGAGAAAGGACACTAGAAGAACACGTGTCCAAAACTAAGGGAGAAAAAGAAGAGTAAAGCTTCTGGTTCAAGTATTTATGTTGTTGAGATTAACCTTGCTATTTCTACATCTTGGGTTTTAGACACTGGATGTGGTACTCACATTTGTTCAAATGTGCAGGGACTAAGAAATGGGAGGTTATTGGGATCTGGTGAGGTGGATCTTCGAGACGATAATGGTGCTCATGTAGAGGCCTTGGAGGTCGGAGACTATTCTTTAAAGATGCCTAGTGGTTTAGTTTTAGACCTTAGAGATTGTTGTTTTGTACATGCAATTCCTAGGAATATTATCTCAATTTCTATGTTGGATATTTTCAGTTTTAATTTTAATATTGGATATGGTAAAATTTCTATTCATTGTGGTAATATTGTTTATGGAACTGCATTTCTAGAAAATGGTTTGTATATCCTTGATCTAAAACGTAGTGAATCAATCTATAACATAAACACTACAAGGATTAAGACTAATGAACTAAATCATACATCTATCTGGCACTGTCGTCTTGTCCACATAAATGAGAAACGCATAACTAGGCTTCACTTCAGTGGAGCGCAAGGGTCATTTGACATACAGTCTTATGACACATGTGAATCTTGTTTAAGAGGGAAGATGACAAATGCGCCCTTCACCAAAACTGGTGTAAGGGCCACAGAGCTATTGGAGTTGATAAACTCAGATGTATATGGTCTAGTGAGTACCAGTGCTAGATCTGGTTTTATGTACTTCGTTACTTTCATAGATGACTATCGATACAAGTATTTGTATCTGATGAAGCATAAGTCTGAAACTCTTATG
This sequence comes from Euphorbia lathyris, assembly GCF_963576675.1. Lineage (NCBI taxonomy): Eukaryota > Viridiplantae > Streptophyta > Magnoliopsida > Malpighiales > Euphorbiaceae > Euphorbia > Euphorbia lathyris. The sequence continues at coordinate 47,643,695 of NC_088914.1, forward strand.
AGATTCAAAGATTTTAAGAACAAAGTAGAAAATCAACTTGGAAAGAAAGTAAAGGCACTTCGGTCTGATAGAGGGGGTGAATACTTGAGCCAAGAGTATGTCTCATTCTTGAGAGAGTCCCAACTCACTCCTCCTAGTACACCTGTTGAAACACATTTCCACAGGATTTTGATTTGACAAAATTAATTAAGTGAAATTAAATATTCTACAACACACTAAGTTTAAATGCTTTGATTTATTGTTACTAATGTGTTTGTTCAATGTTGAGTTTATAATTTATTATAAGACATAAAGATCATAAGGCTCAAGCCCTATATGGAAGTCAAGGCCCAAGTCAAACAAGCCCAAGATGACTCAGCCCGCGTATTTCAAAACGTTGCCGTTGAAGTGATGAAACGCATGCTGAGCAAAGAAGGATCCAGAAGATCCACGTAGACAACTTCGGCTAGAAGCTGCTGAGCTGTCTCGACAAAACGTACAAGACAGCCGCTGACCACAAGACAGCTTCCAGACAAAGTATTTCCTCTTTTAGTAAAGATCAGAAGACGCAGCAAGCTGTCTGGTTGACGTTACCTAAAATGGAGGAACATACTGTCACACTGACCGAAGAACAGAAGATGCTGGAATCTGATTGGCCAAGAGAACTGCTGACAGACTGAGTGAAAATGACCTGTAGCCGTTTCCCTCCAACGGTTATTTCGAAATTCGAAATAACCAGAAGCTCTCACAGCTCTCTATAAATAGAGCATTCAGAATCCACATTCAATAGAGAACTTTGAGCAAAAGCCGTTACGCTGACCAAACGTGTATAAAAGTTCTCCATCAAAAGCAAAGCAAATTCTTACACTACAAGCTTATTCATTTGTGTAAAAGTCTAGAGTGATTGATCCTCAATCATCTAAGGTGTTCTAGCAAGTGTTGTTTAGGACAAATCTTAATCATTTCTAGAGATAGAAAGGAGAGGCTGAGTACTCGGTTTTAAGTACTCAGCGGAGAGATTAGGATTGAGTAGAAGTATAGAGGAAGGTACTCTTGTCATACTCAATTGCTGATATTGTAAAGGGTTTGAGGCTCTACCTTTAAAGAGCTCAGTAGAGGATTTGAAATCTCGGACGTGTTCCGGGGACAGGACGTAGGCTTAGAAGAAGCCGAACCTGGATAACTCCGCTGAGTGAAGTATTTCTAACCCTTAACTCCTTAATATATTGCTTGCTTAAAACAAACTAAAACTGACCAAGTAAAAGAGGTCAAGCTGAGTTGTGCGCTACCAACGAGTTAGTTCAGGAATAGACTCTAAGTGCTATTTCCTGACCTAAGCAACGAAGCTGACCTAGTCACTAGTTGACTAAGCCAGTGTCTTGCTGATTGCTAAGTGCCGCTGTTATATAATCTTTTCTCAAAGGAAAGAAATCTGCCCTAATCATTAAAAAAAAGTAAAATAGTTCCTAACCCCCCCCCCCCCTTGGAACTATATTTGCAACCTTACAAGGGACCAACAAGTGGTATCAGAGCTTAAAAGCTCATTACTAAAGGTCTAACAACCTTGAGTTGATCCATACCATGGGTGAAAACAGCACTCGGTTTCTCCCTGGAAACCAGACAACTCAGATATTACCTGAGGGGCTGTCCATTACTAGGCCTCCCCTATTCTTCGGGTCAAACTATACCTTTTGGAAGAATAGGATGAAGAACTTCATTCAAGCTACAAACATGAGTGCCTGGCTATCTATAGTTCAAGGCTCGTTTGTACCTGTGAAAGTTGTTGCTGGCCAGTCAGTTGTTAAAGCTGAGATTGAATGGACAGAGGATGATCTCAAGAAGCTACAAAATCATGCTTCGGCTATAAATATGCTTCACTGTGCACTGGATGCTGCAGAGTACAACAAAATATCAGGTTGTGAGTCAGCACAGGAGATCTGGAAGAAGTTGGAGGTGACCTACGAAGGAACCAACAAGGTGAAGGAGTCCAAGGTCAACCAGCAAATGAGATTGTATGAGCTGTTCGAAATGAACAATGATGAGGGGATTTCTGAGATGAATGCAAGATTCACCAACATCATAAATGAGCTCAAAAGACTTGGAAAAATCTTCACTAAGGAAGAACAAGTCAAGAAGATACTCAGAAGTCTTCCTAAGGACTGGCAAGCCAAGAAGACAGCCGTTGAAGAAGCTCAGGATTTAACCACCTATAAATATGATGAACTCATAGGCTCACTGCTGACCCATGAGATATCCATGAAGAATTTCGAGGTGAAGGAAAAATCCGAAGACAAGAAGCAAAAATCACTTGTCATGAAAGCTGACTCAACTGATGATGGCTCAACTGACGATGAGGAGATGGCTATGTTCACGAGGAAAATGAAGAGGTTGTTCAAAAGAAATGACAAATACTCCAAAAAGCCTTATAGAAAATTTGACAAGTATAAGGCTGACTCAAGTGACAGCAAATTCAAGAAGGATAGCTCAAAGCCCATTACATGTTTTGAGTGCCATCAAACCGGACACATCAAGTCAAGCTGCCCAACTCTGAGGAATGACAAAAAGAATGGGAAGAAGGCAATGGTGGCAACATGGAGTGACAGTGATGACTCTTCATCAACTGAAGCTGAGGCCACAGAGTCAGCAAAGATATGTTTCATGGCTGACGAACTTATTGAACCATGTATTTCTGAGCATGCTGACCAATCTGATGAGTCAGATAATGAAAAGCAATCTAATGAGGTAATCTCACTCTCTCAACTCAGAAATGAAATGGGTAATGCCCTGAGTGATCTTTATACACTTGTTAAAAAGTGTAACAAGAAGATTAAGTCACTCAGCCGACGCTGTGATGAGGTGGAAGAGGTCAAACTGAGTGACCTCAGATACCTTCTTCAAGACAACTCAGTTTTACATGAAAATATGAAAACCATTCATGAGTCTGTCTCTGAAGTCCAGTCAGTTTCCAAGAAACTGAGGAAGGATGTCACAACCATTCAGAACCAATTAAAGGTTCCAAACAAAAACAATTTTCCTCTGAGAACTCAGTATCAAGGTACTCAGTACCAAGGTACTCAGCAGAGTCGAAATCCCCAGCGAAGAGTCCAGTGTGACTTTTGTGGGAAGTTAGGACACACCACTAAGGTGTGCTGGCACGCTCAGCACTGGGGTGCTGACAAGTCAGTAAAGAATCCTAAACAGAAAGTCTGTTGTGACTTCTGTGGAAAAAGTGGCCATACTATCAATATATGTCGCCACAAAATAAAATATGATGCTTTACCTGTTGAACCTAACAAGTCAGGACCCAAAAAGAATTGGGTACCTAAAGGAAACTGATCACAATGCAGGTAAGCCTGAGATGTGCCGAGAAGTCAAAAATGTGGTATATTGACAGCGCATGCTCAAGGCATATGACGGGTGATGAAATTCAATTCATCACGTTTGAACGTAAACGAGGAGGAAGCGTAAGTTTTGGAGACAACAGAAAGGATAAGATAGTAGGATCAGGCACCGTTGGAGGTAATCCCACTATGGAATTTGTCTCCCTAGTCAGCGGACTCAAATATAACTTACTCAGCGTAGCTCAACTATGTGATAATGGGAGAAAAGTTATATTTGATGATACTGGATGTAAAATATATGAGGGAAAAACAAATGAGTTAATCTTAACTGCCCTTCGGATAGACAATGTCTTCATGCTGAACCTAGAAAAGAAGTTTTCAAAAACTGTATGCTTAGTCACAAAGGAAGAAAATTCCTGGCTATGGCACAGGAGACTTGGTCATGTAAGCATGGACCTCCTGGCCAAATTAGCAAGAAAGCAATTGGTTGAGGGACTGCCTGAACTTAAATTTCAAAAAGATCAACTATGCCATGCTTGCCAAGCTGGAAAACAAACCAAACAATCTTTTCATAGTAAATACATTGTCTCAACTAAACGTCTGTTAGAGTTACTACACTTGGATCTCTTTGGTCCAGTCCAGCCGCTGAGTCTGGGTGGAAGAAGATTTTCCTTGGTCATTGTAGATGACTTCTCTCGGTATACGTGGGTTATCTTGCTGACCAGCAAGGATGAGACCTTTGAGACATTTTCAAACTTGGTTAGAAAAATTGAAAATGAGAAAGACCTAAAATTAGCTCATATCCGTAGTGATAACGGTGGAGAATTCAAAAACCAAAAGTTTGTTGAATTCTGTGAAGCCAGTGGCATTGACCACAACTTCTCTGCTCCTAGAACGCCTCAGCAAAATGGGGTTGTTGAAAGGAAGAACAGAACTCTGGTTGAGATTGCCAGGACAATGCTGGATGAGCATAGGCTTCCAAAGTATTTTTGGGGAGAAGCTGTTAACACAGCATGCTATATTCTGAATAGAGCTCTAGTTAGACCTATACTTAAGAAAACCCCCTATGAACTTTGGAAAGGACGAAAGCCCAACATTGGATACTTTCGTGCCTTTGGCTGTAGATGTTTTATTTTAAATACCAAAGATAGCTTAGCCAAATTTGATTCAAAAGCTGATGAGGCTATCTTTCTAGGCTACTCAACAAACAGCAAAGCATATAGAGTTTTTAATAAGAGAACTCAAGTATTAGAAGAATCTATACATGTGCAATTCGATGAAACTGACCCTGCAGGAAGACACCAGCCGCTGATAGAAGATGAACCAAACTCAGCACCTGCTGATCAAGAACCAGCTATTGAGTCCTTCACAAAACGGCTGGCCAAGAGTAAGAGTGAACCTAAGATTACTTTCACTAACCCATCTACTTCTGCAGAGAATGTTGAAACACAAATAGAACAAGACACGAATCTACCCAAGGAGATAAGAGTCCCAAGAGGGCATTCAGAAAATGCAATTCTTCACTCAGCTGGAAATACGCTGATGACAAGGAATCAACTAAGGAAGTATCTCGGCAATGTAGCTTTCGTCTCAGTTCAGGAGCCGAAGAACTTTGCCGAAGCTGAGCATGACGAATTCTGGAAGAATGCCATGCAAGAGGAACTCAACCAATTCAGGAGGAATAATGTATGGGAGCTAGTGCCACATCCAAGGAGCCAAAAGACCATTGGAACGAGATGGGTCTTCAGGAACAAGCTGGATGAACAAGGAAACGTAGTCAGAAACAAGGCAAGACTTGTAGCTCAGGGCTACAGTCAGCAAGAAGGTATTGACTACGGTGAGACCTTTGCCCCAGTGGCAAGGCTAGAAGCAATTAGGATTTTATGTGCATATGCATCTTATATGAATTTTAAACTGTTTCAAATGGATGTTAAAAGTGCATTTCTTAATGGAGTAATAAACGAGGAGGTCTATGTCAATCAGCCTCCAGGGTTTGAGGATTCTAAGTTCCCAAACCACGTTTACAAACTCAAAAAGGCTCTGTATGGTCTCAAGCAAGCACCACGTGCTTGGTATGAGAGGCTGACCAACTTCTTACTGACTAGAAATTATGTCAGAGGTCAAGCTGATACAACCTTATTCATTAAGAGAAAGGGTAAAGATACCCTGCTGGCACAAATATATGTAGATGACATCATATTTGGTGCTACTAATGAATCTATGTGCAAGGAATTTGGCAAGCAAATGCAGACTGAATTCGAAATGTCAATGATGGGAGAACTCAACTTCTTCCTTGGACTTCAAATTAAACAAGGAAAGAATGGCATATTCATCAGTCAAGCTAAATATGCCAAGGAGATATTGAAGAAATATGAACTAGAACATTGTAAGCCAATATCCACTCCTATGGGCACTGACACTGTCCTCTGTGCTGATGAGAATGGTAAGTCAGTAGACAGCAAGTTGTACAGAGGTATGATTGGCTCTTTACTTTACTTAACAGCAAGTAGGCTGGACATTCAGTTCTCAGTATGTTATTGTGCTAGATATCAGGCTAACCCTAAGGAATCCCATTACATAGCTGTAAAAAGGATCCTTAGATATTTGCAAAGCTCAGTAAATGCAGGTTTGTGGTATCCAAATACTCATGACTTTACACTCATTGGATACACTGACGCTGACTATGGACGGGACAAGCTCGAAAGAAAAAGCACCTCTGGAGGATGCCATTTCCTAGGAAGCTGTCTTGTATCTTGGTTCAGCAAGAAGCAGGCGTCAGTAGCCCTATCCACAACTGAAGCTGAGTACATTGCTGCTGGAAGCTGTGTTGCTCAAGTCCTATGGATTAAGCAACAGCTTGAAGATTATGGTGTTCAAACAAAGACAATTGAAGTCAAATGCGACAACAAAAGTGCAATTGACCTCTCAAAGAACCCAATTCAGCACAGCAGGATGAAGCATGTCAGCATAAGACATCACTTCATCAGAGATCATGTACTCAAGAAAGAAATTAAGCTGACTTATGTGCCAACAGATGAGCAGCTTGCTGATATCTTTACAAAGCCTCTAGCACGAGAGCAATTCAGAATACTGAGAGAAGCCATTGGTATGTTTAATCCACTGTCTTAAAATTCCTAAGTAAAAATGTGATATGATGCATGCTGAATGAGTGATACCATGCTGAGTGCCTAAAGATTTTTATTCAAAATCACATGCCCAGAAATAAATGCACACTGAGTGAGTTATCTCATGCCGAGTAACTAATCTCTATAACTATCCGTTGAACAAAACTGACTACTCAGAATATGAAACGTTTATAACAACACACGCTGAGTAAAAGTAATTATTAGCATTTAATGCCACCACACGCGTAATGACACCTGTACTGCGCATGCGCCGAATACGTCTTAAAGTGTCATAAATGTCAGGGTTTCTGCCGATTGGACAACCCAAGGGCAAAATCGACCTAAATTCAAACTGAAACCTAAGTTAAAAAATCTATAAATAGTGGGAATTTCCCCACTACCTTCTCTCTACGCGTACTGAACTTTAGAAAGCTTCAGAATTTTCCTTAAGCACTTAAGAACTTCAGAACTTCAAAAATGTCCTATAGCAAAAGTACCTTCTCTCCAACCCTCAAAACCACTAATCAGGCTGGTCCTTCAACTAGCATGATAAGAAGGATGATTAAGGTACACTCTTGGACCAAGAGTCAAGAAGTACTAAGGAGCCGATACTTTCCTTCTGGTTTCGTCTCTTCTGCGAAACCATTCTGTGAATGGATCGAAAAGAACAAATGGAAAGGTCTCTTCTCTCTTTTCGGACAAACCTATCCCACGATATTGAGAGAATTCTACTCCAACCTACACGTTGATGCAGATGACTCTGACTACTTAGAGACCACAGTTAAAGGTCAAAAGATAGTGATAACTCCTGATTATCTAGCAACACTGCTAGATATACCAAACACAGGGATCCAGTTCAGGACAACAAAGGAGCCAATACCAAAAGCCATCGCAAAAAAGATGAAGGGGTTCTGTAAACCCAGATACCACAAAGGAGAAGTACCCAGCACCTGCATGGGCAAAAATCAGAAGATGGTCCACTTCATGCTGACCAACTTCATCTTTCCTAAACTCAGCTCACCCTCATCCGCCTCCAACTTTGAATAATGTTTCATCTGGCATATGCTGACCAGCACTCCATTCAATCTTTCTGTCTTTTTGGTCGGAGCTTTTCAACGAAGTGGAAGGAAGCTCCGTTTGGGTTATCTCATCACAAAGATAATACAGGACAAGAATATAGAGACTATAGGTGAAATAAGTTCATCAGGAAATGTTATCACTGCAGGTCTGTTGAATGGACTATCACATAGTCAACCCTTGAAAGGATATGACGAAAATGGAAACACCGAGAAGGAGGATATTATGGCTGAGATTGAGCAAGCCATTGGAGAAATGGAAAATCTAACAGATCTGGAGCAGTCTTCTGAAACTACTCAATCTGATGAGGGTACAGAACCAACAAATGAACCTAAAACTGAGTATACTTCTACTATGCCATCTGAGATTGCTCACGCTGAGAAGGGGAAGAAAAAGGGAACCTGCTCGAAGGATATTCGTACTGTCCCAAGAAAAGTAAGGCTAATGCAAAGAAATAAGAAGAAAGCTGATCAGGAAATAGCTGAGTCAGCTCAGAAGAAAATGAGAACAGCAGGAGATATGGATAAGGAAGAAGAAACTGTTCTTGAGCCCAACATCACTCAAGAGGATTCTCCACAAAAACAAGCCTCTGTTCCTCAAAATGAGAAACAAGCCAAAAACCCTGCTAGTCCAAAAGAAGCTCAAATTCCACCTCCAACTCAATACCAGGGCAACTCAGCACCTGAAGTCAACACACCCCGTAGTCCTGTTGCTACTCAAGTCACTCAGTGCGAGCCCACTCCTACTCAATTTGCACACCTAGGTGCTACTGAATCAGGACGGCGTGTCATTGCCTTAGCTCACACTCTGCTTAAAGAACAAGTTCATCCTCCACCAAACCATAACCAGTCCACTCAAGATCAGGCCTCTCATCCATCTGTAACTCACCAAATTCTGCGTGAAATCCATGACCTGATCAACCACTTCTCTTCGGTTCAGGCGCAGCAACCAACCCAAACTCAAATGACCAAAATGACCGAACTCATGTTGACTATGGTCAATCACATGAATTCTTTGGAGGGTCAAATTCGTCTGCTGCAAGAACTCACCAGGTCCACTGCCCCTACCGGGAATTTGCCTACTGTTGATGCTGGCAAAATGGGGGAGAAAAGTGGCAATTCAGGAGAAGGAACTCAAAGTTAGAAGTTAGGGAAGAATTTAGAAGTTAGGAATTCCCTATGTATGTCTTTTTTTTTATTCAAGCAATTCAATATGCCTAACTTCTTTTGTTATTCATCCTTTCAAATGCTAAGTATTATCTGAATGCATGCTGTGTAGAAATTAATGTTTGAACCTGTCTAAACTAAACCATTGAACAAATAAATTACTCAGCGCTCTGTCACTATACATTACTTCCACTGAATACTGAGTAAAATAGAATATGTCCCATAAGCTGACCTATACCTGAAAACTGATCTTAGACTTATTCAATTAAACCTTAGAATGTTTAGAATAAAACTAAGTCAGTAGCTCAGCCCTGACGGGGGAGTTCACTTAATCAAAAAGGTCAACTATCATGGGGGAGCTCAACGCTGAGTTCCTTGCTGATTAGTTTTGCCAACATCAAAATGGGGGAGTTTGTTGAAACACCTTTCCACAGGATTTTGATTTGATAAAATTAATTAAGTGAAATTAAATATTCTACAACACACTAAGTTTAAATGCTTTGATTTATTGTTACTAATGTGTTTGTTCAATGTTGAGTTTATAATTTATTATAAGACATAAAGATCATAAGGCTCAAGCCCTATATGGAAGTCAAGGCCCAAGTCAAACAAGCCCAAGATGACTCAGCCCGCGTATTTCAAAACGCTGCCGTTGAAGTGATGAAACGCATGCTGAGCAAAGAAGGATCCAGAAGATCCACGTAGACAACTTCGGCTAGAAGCTGATGAGCTGTCTCGACAAAACGTACAAGACAGCCGCTGACCACAAGACAGCTTCCAGACAAAGTATTTCCTCTTTTAGTAAAGATCAGAAGACGCAGCAAGCTGTCTGGTTGACGTTACCTAAAATGGAGGAACATACTGTCACACTGACCGAAGAACAGAAGATGCTGGAATCTGATTGGCCAAGAGAACTGCTGACAGACTGAGTGAAAATGATCTGTAGCCGTTTCCCTCCAATGGTTATTTCGAAATTTGAAATAACCAGAAGCTCTCATAGCTCTCTATAAATAGAGCATCAGAATCCACATTCAATAGAGAACTTTGAGCAAAAGCCGTTACGCTGACCAAACATGTATAAAAGTTCTCCATCAAAAGCAAAGCAAATTCTTACACTACAAGCTTATTCATTTGTGTAAAAGTCTAGAGTGATTGATCCTCAATCATCTAAGGTGTTCTAGCAAGTGTTGTTTAGGACAAATCTTAATCATTTCTAGAGATAGAAAGGAGAGGCTGAGTACTCGGTTTTAAGTACTCAGCGGAGAGATTAGGATTGAGTAGAAGTATAGAGGAAGGTACTCTTGTCATACTCAATTGCTGATATTGTAAAGGGTTTGAGGCTCTACCTTTAAAGAGCTCAGTAGAGGATTTGAAATCTCGGACGTGTTCCGGGGACAGGACGTAGGCTTAGAAGAAGCCGAACCTGGATAACTCCGCTGAGTGAAGTATTTCTAACCCTTAACTCCTTAATATATTGCTTGCTTAAAACAAACTAAAACTGACCAAGTAAAAGAGGTCAAGCTGAGTTGTGCGCTACCAACGAGTTAGTTCAGGAATAGACTCTAAGTGCTATTTCCTGACCTAAGCAAGGAAGCTGACCTAGTCACTAGTTGACTAAGCCAGTGTCTTGCTGATTGCTAAGTGCCGCTGTTATATAATCTTTTCTCAAAGGAAAGAAATATGCCATAATCATTAAAAAAAGTAAAATAGTTCCTAACCCCCCCTTGGAACTATATTTGCAACCTTACAAGGGACCAACACACCCTAATAGAATGGAGTGTCAGAAAGGAGGAATATGACCCTGTTTGACATGGTCTGCTTAATGATGATCCAAGCTTCTCTCCCTATCGCCTTTTGAGGATTTGCTTTGGAAACTGATGCTCACATAATTAATCATACACCGAGCAAGACATTTGAAGGAACACCATATGAATTATGGATGGGCCAAAATCCTAATGTTTCCTTCATAGAGATTTGGGGCTATGATGCAGATATCAAGAAATTCATGAGTGGCAAACTCGAGTCCAGATCTGTCAAATTCCAGTTCGTGGGTTACCCTGAGGAAACTAAAGGTTATTACTTCTACAACCCAACCGAGAATAAAACATTCGTGGATATGTTTAGAGTATTTTTGGAAAAGGAATTGCTTTCCAAAGTAGATAGTGGGAGCAATATTGAACTCACTGAGATTCAAGACTTACAAACTCCTGCATCAGATGTTGAGGAGGCTCTATAAACTAATTCAGATCCTCAAGAAATTGAGGAGGTTGAACCAGTTGCATATGAACCTAGAAGGTCTGATAGGACACGTCATTAGCCCGAGAGTTATGGCTTCATCGTGACTGATGATGAGGACATAATGGTAGATGACCAGGATGAGCCCAAGATTTATTAGGAGGCTATTGAAATCCGGCAAGCAGATCAATGGTGTGAAGCCATAGAGGCTTAAAGGCAGTCTATTCGTGATAACCAAGTGTGGAACTTGGTGGATCCACCTCTGGCTGTTAAAACGATTGGTTGCAGATGGTGTTTCAAGTTAAAGGTCGATAATACCCTCAAAGGGCGACTGGTGGCAAAAGGATATAGGCAAGTCCAAGGAATTGGCTATGATGAAACCTTTTCACCAGTTGATATGTTAAAATCCATTAGGATAGTACTGGTCATAGTTGCATGGTATGACTATGAGATATGGCAGATGGATGTTAAAATCGTTTTCTTAAATGAGAAGTTACTCGAGGATGTCTACATGACACAGCCATAGGGTTTTATCGATCCGAAGTATCCTAACCGAGTATGCAAGCTTCAAAGATCCATTTATAGATTGAAGCAACCATCTAGGTCTTGGAATCAGAGATTCAATGAAGCCATAACCGTAATATGGTTTCATGCAGAATCCGGATGAACCCTGTGTGTATATGAAATTCAGTGGGAGCATATTTGATGCGCCTCAGAGCTAACGCCCAACGAGACTCACTAAGGGATAAGTGTACCCCGTCGCTACCAAGTAATAATCTGGACAAGTCCATGTATCGAATCCATAGGATTTACATCTGCAAGTATCGAGCTACTAGGTTTCTAATGTTATCTAGGCTGTGGGGGGTTTGAGATTGAGTTTGTTTAAGTTAATCTACTCCTAATTAAGTTATTCTACTCCTATGTGATCCTTAATTAATGTAATTACCCTGAGGTGAAGCTTGGTGATACGATAATATCAATTTCAATCTATTTTATCAATCAATTATTAACCTAATCTGATGTCACTTGTGCCTAAGGCGATTAACCCTACTTATCCTTCTATGGTTCCTAGCGCGTGATTCCCTTGTAAGGCCGAAACTAGCTCTAAGGCTCGGAAATTTAGGCTTAATCTTCTATAAGGTTGTCAATCTTATAGGCTCTGACTAGGTCAGATTCAGCTCGCAATATGTGCCAAGTAATTGTATGGACTTATGAATGAGTTAAACCAGAAAGGCAAAGCGTAAGACAAAGATTTAAAAAAAAACAATCAACTGAACAAAACAAAACTTGAATTAATATTAAAGATGGAAATATTGTCACGAAGATACAATTAGCCTAGGATTTATAGTATGGATCAGACGCAAACAGAATGTAAAAGAGAAGAAATCCCTTTCAGGGAACCTGTCGACCAATGCAGACGTCTTCCTAGGACTTGAAGGATGGAGCCTTAAACAATCCTCGGGGAACGCGAAGCTTGGAGGGTCTTCAATGGCTGACGGAAGGAGGAAAAGGATTCTTCAAGGATGGAGACTAGGGTTTTTTACACAAAAATAAGGATCTCCTAAAAATTAATTACAATGTTCTATTTATAGCTGTAGTTTGAAGCCTAAACCTAATCTAATTTGTTTCCCGATGCAGGTGGAAGAGTGGGGACGCAATTGTGGACTCGTGGGGCCAGGAATTAGTCAAAAGACTAATTCCTATAGGCCATCTCGTCGAGCTGCACGAGGCAGCTCGTCAAGCTGGCCCCTGGCAGCCAGCTCATCGAGCTGGCCTCTAGTGGCCTGCTAGCCGAGCTGCTCGTTGAGTTGGCCTCTGGCAGCCAGCTCGTCGAGCTGGCCTCTGGTGGCCAACTCACCAAGCTGCTCGCCGAGCTGGCCTACAGAGGCTAGTTCGGCAAACTGGATATGCCCAATTCACCGAGCGACTACCGGGGGTCCCCGAGACGCGATTTTGCCCGAAATTGATCCCGTTTTAACCTGCACATGCATATAAACTCCAAACAATGTTAGTTCAAAGGCTAAATTGACCCACCAGTCGTTAGATTTGAGTAAAAACTCCATTTGGTGTGACCTTTGGTGGATCAATTAGCCGAAATAAATAAGTGACAGTTCACGTGTGTGCTATTTTGGCAAGATTTGCCTGAAAACAATCAGAAATCGGCTAGAACCTACAAAAGTAAATAAAACATATACTAACTAACACGCACACATGAATAAAAGTGCGAGAATTGCTCGCTTATTGAATGAAAACTAAACAAAACCATCCTAAAAATTGTACCTAAAGATAGTGGTTTTCGACCCCTATCAATATCCACATTCTTGGTATTGTATGTCGATGGCATACTGCTCATTGGAGGTGATATACCAACAATGCAAGGCATAAAGTAGTGGTTGAGTAAATGCTTCGCAATGAAAGACTTATGAGAAGTTGAAACGATTATAGGGATCAAGATCTACAAATATAGATCCAATCGGCTTCTCGGCTTGAGTCAGGCAAAGTACATAGACAAAGTTCTTAAAGGTTTGCATAGACCTGGCTAAGAAAGGATTCTTGTGAAGGAAAATAGACAAACCTACGCGCAGCGGAAATATAATTTTTTTATCTATTTTATCTATTTCCCTTTCCCAAGATCCGTTAATCGTTATTTCATACAAAGAGGGATTAAACAAGTGTACCTTTTCTGAAGATCAATCTACCATTGCAAACAAAGTGCCCACAACTTCTTAACCGTATATCATGAATGATGATAACAACAGAAAAGAAAACGATTAGTAATCAACCAATGAATAGCAATCTAAATGGATTACCTCTAAAGGAATCGACACGAGATCAAAGAGAGAGTAAACAAAAGAGTAATTTAAACGGGATGATGTCGGAAGAATTCTTAGTCTCCAATACTTGCTTGGACGAAATACATAGGGGAGGGGTCTATTTATAAACTTCTCAAATCCAAACTCTAGTTGTATTAGTTAATTAATTAAATTAGAATCCAATTCGGAATAGGATTACTAATTAGATAATTAATTAAATATCTATTATTATCTTAAATTATATCCTAATATAATTAGATAATGATCCTAATCAAATTAGATATTAATTTATGTTAGGGATAATTAATTAGAGTTATAATCATATTAAAACTTCTAATTAACATTATCACATAATCATATAATTTAATTTACAATCATAATCCAATTATAATTATTAATTAAATTATTTTATCCTTTGTTCATTAAATTCAACTATATAAAGGCATTAATCTTTTATCAGAACTAAATAAGTCAAATAAAAGAAATTCCAAGTTTATTTAAGTGATCATAAAGTGTTCATACAGCAAGCATGAAATGAGACTAAACTTTATTATAAACCAATAAACTTCAAATGACCCCAAGTCAAGTAATGTGTTTATGGGATTAACGTATTGCTGTTGAGACTTGCACATAACAGTGTCTTTTATTGTGAACAGAGAGCTGATCTCACAAGCTTTAGATATGGAGATATCTAGACAGTTATATGGATCCGTTGAAGGGTTCATTAGGATTGGGGACCTGATTTGAGATAACAGGATGGATAGATTCATCCAAATGTCACATGTTCACCTCAAATGGTTTTAGTAAGTATAAGTAATCCTCAGACTCAAATAAACATTAATTAGTGATTCTGGATTATGGAATGTGGTGCTTAGGCTCTGTTCAAGCACGATCCACTACATAGGGGACTTTGGGGTGTGTGAGGCATGCATTAGGTATCACATGAAGTAATTGCAGGATAGTTAATATTAGATTGAGCATTCGCCACTCCTGGTAAATAGGAGATACATTTAGGGCCTCTTATGGAGAAATAACTGGAAATCCTTACAAGGTGATAGGATTAAAAGTAGAAATGGAGATTTTATTTAACTTATCTATTCAGAGTTAATTCTACATGGACAAGTAACACAGACGTCTCAATATATGTAACTTGACATATTCCATAGTTACAAGGTTTGTCTAAGGATATAGCTGATGAAGGATCGAATTATACTAGACCTAATGCGGAAAGGTAAACGTCAGTATCAACCTGTCTTCTTATCACTCTGGGGAAATGTCTACGGCTCTACTAGTAACAGTCCTCGAATTCATTTTGTTATATATTAAGTTGAAATTAATCATGTTGAACTAATTCCAGTAAATAGATACGGCTAGCAGATGGCGATCATGAACTCTTTGGGTTAAGGCCTTCGTCAACGGATCTGCAACATTGTCCTCTGTGGGTACTCTTTCTATTCTCACATCTCCTCTGCCTATAATCTCTCTGATGAAGTGATATCGCTTGAAATAATGCTTGGATCCATTATGAGACTTTGGTTCCTTTGTTTGTGCAATGGCTCCATTGTTATCACAATACAATGTAATAGGATTCACAATGTTAGACACCACTCCTAGTTCTGTCATGAACTTCCTAATCCAAACTGCCTCTTTTGTTGCTTCTGCAGCTGCGATGTACTCTGATTCGGTCGATGAGAAAGCCACGCTTCCTTCTTTGGAACTCTTCCAACTGATTGAACCACCATTTAGGATGAACACATATCCTGTTTGGGATTTGTAATCATTGTCATCTGTTAGATGACTATCATTTGAAAATCCTTCTATTTTCAGTTCTCCACCTCCATACACATGGAACGTGCCTTTAGTCCTTCTCAAGTACTTAAGAATGTCCTTGACAGTTATCTAGTGTTCGTTTCCTGGATTTGCCTGATAGCGACTCGTCATGCTCAATGCAAATGCTACATCAGGCCTCGTGCAAAGCATGGCATACATAATCGAATCAATTGCACTGGCGTACAAAATTACAGCCATGCATTTCCTATCATCTTCCGTTTTCGGACACTGATGATTAGATAACTTAATCCCATATAGTATCGGTAAGTTTCCCCTTTTCGATTCATGCATGTCAAAACGCTTTAGCACCTTGTCAATTTATGTAGCCTGGGAGAGACTAATCAGTCTTCTTGATCTATCTCTATAGATCTTAATCCCTAAGATATAAGCTGCTTCTCCCAAGTCTTTCATATAGAAGTTACCAGATAACCAGACTTTTACCGACTGTAGCATAGTTATATCGTTTCCCATTAGTAATATGTCATCCACATATAGCACTAGGAAAATGATTGAGCTCCCACTTGCCTTCTTATAAACACAAGCCTCTTTGCAGTTTTGTTTGAAACCAAATTGCTTTATGGTTTCATTAAAACGTTTGTTCTAGCTCCTTGATGCTTGCTTGAGTCTATAAATGGACCTCTGAAGTTTGCAAACCTTAGTTGCATCCTTCGATGTGAAACCTTCAGGTTGCATTATATATACATCCTCAAGTAGATTTCTGTTTAGGAAAACTGTTTTCACATCCATTTGGAAAATCTCATAATCAAAATGAGTGGCAATAGTAAGCAGGATTCTAATGGATGTGGACATGACTACTGGAGATAAAGTTTCATCACAGTCAACTCTTTGCCTTTAACAATAACCTTTCGCTACCAACCTAGCGTTGTAGGTGCTAACTGTTATCGTCGTAATTTATAGTATTTTTAGTATTTAATTACTAGTTATTTAGTACCATTTTAATAAATTTTAATAATGGTTTTTGTATATTTTCTTCATTTTATGTATCTAAGCCACTTTGTATGTTTTTCAAGCACTTTCGCAAGGTTTTCGGCATAAATAACCAAAGTCGAGACTTAAGGCGAGAACTCGGGAGTAAAACAGAGTGAAAAAAATGAGTTTTTAGTGGTTTCCCGTATGCATCTTGTCAAGGTGGGCAGCATCTTGTCGAGATGGAGCTGGCAGAAATAAAGTCTCTTTGTTCACATTGAGGGCAGATTTGACACGCTTTCGTATTGTCATCGTATCTCCCTCATACGGACTCGGATTGAGGCAATTCAAAATGTGCTGGAAAGCTAAGAGAAAGATGTACAAATGACTAACAATAATCATCTCCAAATTCGAAGTGTAACAGGCCCAGAAAATTATCCAAGTTGATGAACATGTTGAAGCCTATGATTCCTTTTCCACCTTTACTTATTTCAACTCCTAAATTGTCAAAGTCTTCCACCACCCTCTTTAAAGTTGAGTATGGAAGATTAAGGAGTTATGGGACATAAGGAGACTTGGTCTTTGGAAGCATTTGTGCCATTTTACTATAAAGGGAGACCTTAGGAGCCATTTGCGGACACACCAAGCTTAGGCTAAATTCCTCCCTCTAGAATGTTATTTTGTTGATTTTTCTCTTTAAGAATCAGTTGTTTGTGTTGTTGTAATTGTTGTTATTGTTCTCAAAGTGTTGTTTGTGCAAGAGTTCATCCAATAAAAGTAAGTTTTAAGTTACCGAAGAAGTTCATTCGGCAATCGTCCTTACGGTTTCTTCTAAACTTCAATCTCTTTTATTATTATGAACTCCATTATCTATCTTTCTAAGGTGCATTTTAATCTAATCATGGGCTAAAACCCCCTTAACTAAGGCTAAAAGTGGATCTTAACCTTAATTATGTGGTAATTACGTTTAACCTATTTAAGCTATGTTTATCCTTTTTGAGAACTAACTTATGATTCTTAATGCTTGTAGGAGATGAACCAAATTCCTATTTGAATATAATTAATCATTTATATTGACCGTGATTAAATTGATTTCAAAATTCATAAGTTGAATCTAATGACCATTTAGTGTGGCTTATTGGTTTTCCAAGGTTTTTCATGAATCTTATTACAAATCTTAGATTTATTACTTGAGCCGGACTAAGGGGAAGTAATAAATCGAAGGTTTGGAACTAAGAAAACTTAATGCTTCTTTGGATTAATTACTTGAGGCGGACCAAGGGAAAGTAATTAATCGAAAGTTTAGAACTAATTACTCGAGCGGTTTTTTCTTGAATCTTAAGTGATCACTTTAGTCGAACCAATGTAAAGTAGGTTAAAAAGGTTTAGATTAATAAAACTTAATTCTTCTCTAGATTAATTACTTGAGCCGGACCGAGGGAAAGTAATTAATCAAGAGTTTAGAGCCAATCTCGAGAATCTATTAGTTAATAAGAAAAATCGCCATCTTAAAAAGAATAAAACAACTTAAAAGGGGTTAAGAGTTATTACCAAGCAAAGAGGTTAAGTGAAGCTAGAACCCGTAGTTTCTTTCAATATAAGTAATCTCTCAGGTAATTTGTATAATTTTCATTTTATTTCTTGCTTAAGTCTTAACTTGGTTATCCAACAAACTCTACCTTTCGATTGTTTAAATAATAAATAGTGAGCGAAAAAAATAATACTTATAATCACCATCCTCGAACGATACTCTACTTTCACTTTATTACTTGATACGCGATTAAGGTGCACTTGCCTTGACATGCACGTATACGTAAAACGCGCATCAAGTTTTTGGCATCATTTTCGGGGATGGTTGAGTTGCAATATTAACCTAGTCGAACTTCTATTAGTTTAAACGTTTTTGTAAATATTTTGATTTTTTTCACCATTTTTTTCTTTAATGATTCTTTTGTAGGAAGATGGCCATGAATGACTTTTCATAGGGAATACATTTGTCGATAGAAAAAGTTTTCAGCTCTTTCTACACAAATTGGGAGGACAAACCTGAAAATTCATGGTTCGAATATCAATATGATGGTCCAAATTCACCACAACATATTGGCAATGAAGAAAAGACTATTGAGGAACTAATGGTCCAAATTCACCACAACATATCGGCAATGAAGAAAAGACTATTAAGGAACTAATGATTGATTTTATTTCTTCAAAAGAAAATCAACATGATAGTTCATATACTTTAATGAAAGATATTTGCATTGAACATTGTCTACTAATTGATTTGACTGCAGATAAATCAATTGGAGAGTTTGATTCAGATGATCAGATTGAAGTATTTATCTTAGATGGGCCACAATATGACAATTTTCTCAATAAATCTTTGGAGCCAATATTAGTGGAGAATAGTGACCGTTCGACCAAAAGTGAAGAGTTGAAAATTTTGGTAAAAAAATCTATGATAGAGGAGTTCGAGATAACCCCGACTCAAGAATATTATGTGTTATATGACTTGCCACGGGAGTCAAAAAGGGAAAATTCGAAACTCGTACACAATTTTTTTAAATTTATGTCGTGGATTTTATTAAGTTAACTTCAACCTGACAATCCAATGTGCATTTACAGGATTTTTATCAAAGAATTTGGATATCCTAAGAAGGCATAAGACGGCTCTAGCATGGAAAATAGAAGATATAAAGGGAATCAGCCCGACAATTTGTATGCACAAAATTTTAATGGAAGAAGATCATTGACCAACTGTGCAACCGCAAAGAAGGTTAAACCTGCACATGAAAGAAGTTGTGAAAGCAGAGGTGATCAAACTCATCGAGGCAGGAATCATTTACTCTATCTCCGATAGTATATGGACCAGCCCTGTCCAAGTTGTTCCTAGAAAGGAGGAACCACCGTGGTCAAAAATGACAAAAATGAGCTCATCCCTACCAGAACAATCACAGGATGGCGGATGTGCATTGACTACAGGAAGCTCAACGAAGCAACAAGAAAGGATCACTTCCCGTTACTGTTTATTGATCAGATGTTGGAGAGACTAGCTGGTTATCAATTTTATTGCTTCCTGGACGGATATTCAGGGTACAATCAGATTCACATCTGCACCAAAGACCAAGAAAAGACCACGTTCACCTGTCCATATGGGACTTTCGCATACAAACGTATGCCATTTGGGTTGTGCAATTCTCCAGCAACATTTCAGAGATGCATGATGGCCATATTCCATGATATGATCAAGAAAACAGTTGGACATATTCATGGATGATTTTTCTATCTACGGCACATCCTTCGAAGCTTGTTTAGAGAACTTAGAAGTTGTTCTGGAAAGGTCTACGAAAACACAGTTAGTCCTAAATTGGGAAAAGTGACACTTCATAGTGACAGGGGGTATTGTGCTTGTACAAAAAATATCGAGCAAAGGGTTGGAAGTTGACAAGGCTAAAGTGGAAGTAATCGAGAAACTACTTGTGCCATAAACGGTCAAGGATATTCGAAGTTTTCTGGGACACGATGGGTTCTATAGACGGTTCATCAAGGATTTCTCAAAGATCGCACAACCACTCTCCGCACTACTACATAAGGAGGCTGACTTCATCTTCACAGATGAGTGCAACCAGGCATTCGAACAGATCAAGGAGTTGTTGACACATGCACCTATACTCACCGCACCATATTGGGACGCACCATTCGAGCTCATGTGCGATGCCAGTGATCTGAGTGTAGGGGATGTTCTTGGACAACGAATCAACAAGCAGTTTAAGCCCATACACTATGCAAGCAAAACTCTAAATGAAGCTCAACAGAATTACACAACCACAGAAAAAGAGTTGCTCGCAGTAGTCTATGCATTCGACAAGTTTCGACCCTATCTTGTACTTTCCAGAGTAACTGTTTATACTGACCATTCTGCTTTAAAATACCTGTTCGCCAAAAAAGGATGCTAAACCACGACTGATATGATGGTTGTTACTTCTACAAGAGTTCGATTTAGAGATCAAGGACAAAAAAGGGATCCGAAAATCTAGCACCTGATCACTTATCCAGAATACAAGCAACCACGGAAATCGAACAACCCGAGATCCTCGACCATTTTCCTGATGAACAACTGTTTGCAATCTCCACGCTCCCCTGGTTTGCTGACATTGCGAATTTCTTGGCTTGCAAAATAAAACCTTTTCGATACTCTACTAATAGAAAACAAAATTTTTATTCTGAACTTAAATATTACATTTGGGAGGAACCTTATCTATTTAAATTATGTGCAGACCAGCTCCTACGAAGATGTGTGACCAAGGAAGAAGGAATGGAGATCTTGCAAAAATGCCACGCTGCGGAATCAGGTGGCCATTTTGGGGCCAATCGAACAGCTACGAAAGTGTTTCAAGCAGGGTTTTTTTGGCCCACCATATACAAAGATGCCCAACAGTTCGTTCAACGATGCAACGACTGTCAACATACAGGCAACATTTCTGCCCGAAATGCCATGCCTCTAAACAACATTGTTGTTTGCGAAATTTTTGATGTATGGGGCATCGACTTCATGGGACCATTTCCCATCTCCTTTGGGAATCAGTATATCCTGGTCGCTATGGATTATGTGAGTAAATGGGTGGAAGCATGCGCGTATTAGGGGTGAGCAAAAAAACTGATGAAACCGTTATCCGAACCGAAAACCGAAAAATCGAACCGAAAAAATTGGTTAACCGAATCGACGGTTTAGGTTTAGGTTTATGTAAGTTTAATTTTTCGGTTTTCGGTTTGGTTTCGGTTTTAGATAAAAAAACCGATGGTTTCGATTAACCGAACCGTTTATATTATTATATTATAAAATATAGTTTTTTTAGAAATAAATAGTTAGAAATCCTAAATTTCTATCTCTTTGTTCCTGCTTTCGTTTTCCATAAACAGTCGCCCACCTCATTTTGCTTTCTCTCTGCTTTCTTTCAACCATCCATATTCCCCATTCATTTTCTCTTCCGCCGACCAGCAGATAACAGCCAGCACCGGCAGCCGTAGATCTCCATCTCCCTCCTAAGTTAGACACAACAGTCACCCACAGCCACCCATAAAACCACCGCAGCCAGCCAACCACTATTTATCCAAGCGATTCGATCGATAGCCATTGGATTTCCGATCGACAGCCACCCACCCACAGCCCTTCACTCATCTTGCTTATTGCTCTCTTGTACTACCTATTCCATTCACCAGAAGCAAAGCTGAGAAAGAAGGAGGCTCAAGGCTGGATCTTCCTCAATGGTGGATCTTGGGCAGCAAATAGAAAATGGAAGCTGAAGGCTGGATTTTCTTTTAGAGTTGATACTAATTAAATCTTGAGAACCAATGAAAGACTTTTACACTTAGATTGATTTTAATTTCAGCCTTCCTCCATTTTTTTGTTTGTTTTTATCTTTCTAATTGTTTGTTGTAAATTAGTTGTTCCTCTATTGTTTGGTTTTTCATCTTTCTAATTATCATGATCATAAGTGTATTAGATATTATTGTAGATATATTAAAAAAATCCCCACTGCAAACCCTTATTTTCATATTTCTATTTAAAATTAAATTTGTTTGTATATTTGAATATTACGGTTAACTGTTGGTTTTGGTTAACCATAGAGAAAAAAAAAAAGGTAATGGTTAAAAACCGATAACCGAAAAATTTAACCGAAAATATCGGTTAACCGTTGATATGGGTAACCGATATTAATGGACCGGTTTTAGTATTAATGCATTAAAAACTGATAGGTTCGGTTAATAAAATATCCTAATGGACCGGTTAACCGAACCGTGCCCACCCCTAGCGCGTATCCGTCAAATGACGCAAGGGTAGTGATAAAAATTTTAAAACAGTTGTTCACCAGATTTGGAGCACCAAGGGCAATTATAAGTGATCAAGGTACTCATTTCTGTAACCAACTATTTGAAAAACTACTTCAGAAATATGGTGTCACACATCGTATAGTTACACCATACCACCCCCAAACGAGCGGACAGGTTGAACTATCCAACAGGGAGCTGAAGCGAATTTTAGAGAAAACAGTTAATTCTTCACGAAAGGACTGGTCTCTTAAACTCGATAATGCATTGTGGGCTTACCGAACAGCCTATAAAACACCCATAGGGATGTCCCCCTTCCGGCTCCTGTTCGGAAAAGCTTGCCACCTCTCTGTTGAGTTAGAACATAAGGCATACTGGGCACTAACATTTCTAAATTTTGATGATCAAGATATTAAGCAGAACAGGTGTGCTCAATTGAACGAGATGGACGAATTCAGACTGTTCGCCTATGAAAACACACTCAAATATAAGGAACAGACAAAAAAGTGGCATGATCATCGTATTCAAGACAAGCACTTTCAAGAGGGCGAACGAGTCCTCCTTTATAATTCACGCCTGCGCCTGTTCCCTGGTAAACTTCGCTCGCGATGGTCTGGCCTATTCACCATCCACCGCATATTCTCTCATGGGGCGATAGAAATTCAGAACACCAATGGAGAAATATTCAAAGTCAATGGACAGCGCCTGAAGCCTTACTTGGCTCATGAACCTCCCGCAACAGTGGGCGTCACCCATCGCTTGACCAATCCATGACAAATCAAAAGTTGAGGGTAAATAAAATTTCAATTTTTTTTAATATAGTTTAATTTTATTTTTCGCAACATAGTTAATTTTCAATTTCTTTTTCTAACCTTTCCTATTTTAGTTCCCTTTTGAATAAACATGTGTCTAAGTACATAGGGAAGCACAAACAATCATTCCTCTCACCAACCCGCACCACACGCGAGACAACCACCGCCCAAGCCGTCTTGTCCTTTAATGCAGATTTGTCAGACGGCAGACCCTCAGCCTCAACGGTCACAAGCATTGATGTGGCTACCCCTCTTTCCAAACATGGCCATTTGATTCCCTATTCTCACGGTGGAATAAGAAAAGTGATTGGTTCAAACGGTTGCAACCATCCTTGACGGTTCACTTCTCTTCTCCATCTTGTATAAAGGTCTCACCTTTTCACTAAACCCAATCCTAACCTAGAAAACCATTAACCGCCTGCTGATAATCCGCCATGGCAAGAAAGAACACAAGGTCCGCTACCGCCAGCAAGGGTAAAGAAAAGAAACAAGATGTAAGCTCTAGTACCCAAACCTCTCTTGTCCTTTCCAAGCAACTCCTTACCTTCTCCGATGAGATTGAGAAAACTAATTACGAAACTTTCCAAAAAATGGAGCTATGCGCTACCAGACATATTTGCTAGGAAAGTTTGCGAAAGGTCGGTCTTGCTCTAGAGGTCAAGCAGATGATTGAAGGCGCTAATCTGGCTAAATTTCTAGCCATTGAAGAGTTCACATACCACGAACTCACAATGGAGTTCATTTCCACCTTTCAACGCGATGTCAAGTACACTGACCCTAATCATCACAAGCGCTACCAATTTCGACTCATGGGGAACCACATCAACTGCTACATCAACAAAATGAACATTTTCATAGGCCTGGTCGACCAAACCAAACTTGAAGAAGAGCCTTACCTATCGGCGTGCAGAGATATTCCCCAGGACTTCGATGATAATGCTTTCTGGCATGCAATCACTAATCACACTGATTATAACCCCAGTTCATCCAAGGCCTCAGGTATCGAGAACTATTCACTGAAATATTTACACCGTATTCTCGTTGGTTCACTTTTTGGCAGGGTCCATCAAGCAACAGTACCATCCGTTGACCTGTTTGCACTAGCCTGTTTACGAGACCGGAAGCCGCTGAATGTTGGGTATTATTTTGCTGAGTACATTGCCTCCCTACAACAGAAGAATAATGTCGCTGGCCTGTTCTGTGGACCATTCATCACCACCATCGCTCAGAATTTGGGATTTTTCAATCCCAAATACACTACACTAACCCTTGGTCCAGCTATGGAACCATTGAACTTGCAGGTGATGAAGCGGATTGAAATCTGTTGCGATATCAAAGGAGTTTGGTACCTATGGCGAGAAGCGGAGCGACTCAAGAAAAAGGACAAAGACGCACCTGGTCCATCCAAGAGACGAAGATCTGAGGAGTCTATGCCAGAACCTGTTCATGTCACCCCCATACGCTCCGTTCCAGAACAACCACCAACCGGTGATGATGACAAAATTTACCGCATTGCCGCTAGGATGAGCATGGAGATCGTCCTTATCAACATGCGTGTGATGGAACAGCGAATAAATTCCTACGAGCAAGAAGTGGAGATCTTACGAGCCAGAATAGCCATTCTAGAAGGGAACAACCATTCCGCACCAAAGCCCCATGTATCTGATGAATCACAGAAGAGCCCCATCAAAAATGAACCACTTGAAGAAGGACCCACACCTTCTGCTGTAAAACCTAATGCCGATGAGGAGGCCGAGTCCCCCACAGTGTAAATGTCTCACCCTCTTTCTCTCTATCCTTTGTTCGGCTGGCTGCTGCTGTTGTTTTCGCACGACGCTGTTGACGTCTGTCTCTTACCCAATTGTCTTACATTGAGGACAATGTTTTTGTTAAGTTGGGGGTAGGGGAACAGTGTCTTAGCAACTGTTTGGTTGTTTAATTTTGCTATGCTATTTTGCCATGCCATGCTCTGTTATTTTATTCCCACTTTTAATTTTTGCTTAGTCCTCGCTTCACATCAGCACCACCCCACAAAAAGAAAAATAAAGCACAAACACCATAATCACCTTGTGCACTTCACCCGCCACTCAACCATTCATATTCATTTTGGGGTGAATTGACCAAACTTAGAATAGTTAAGTTACCATGCATTTTTTGTTTTCTTTGTGATGATGTGATGATTCGATAATGAGTAGTTTAGGTTGATTAATTAATTTGTGAAGTCCCTGATCAGGTCAATTGTTGGCTAAGTACAAACAACCAGTGAGGCTTGTGCCTAAATCTTGCATATCGTGCAATAACATTATTGAAGAGTGGGCTTTGCATATTTTAGGTAAGTTAGATTTTGCCTTGTTTGCCTTTCGGTAGAAAGAAATGAATCCTGGCATAATAGGATGAACATCCAACCATCCACCACCAAACACCCACACAAACACCTATAGCTTGAAGCTGGTTAGTAAAAGAAAGAGGCCCTGTTTCCCAAAAGTTATCAAAGGGAACACAGTCACTTAGAAAAAATTTCGTGTCAAATAAACGGCGGAACATTTTTCCCTTTAAAGCGTTCAAAAGAAAAATGAAACAGGAAAGCCTAGAAACAAAAACAAGCCAGCTCTCCACGCTAAATTTATCCACTCACCACAAAACATCTGCCCCAATCACAAGTTCCAACCAATCCACCATTCAAACCACCCTTTACCCTTGTAAGGATTCTAAGGTGCCAAGAGAAATTTCGAGTATCTGTTAGACAAAAAGGCAGGTCAAAACTTATTCTTTATATGCATAGTTGTCGAGTGACTTAAACACCCTACAAACAAAGAGCAAACACTGTGAGAGATGAGCAAATTCCCAGAAGTACTAGGAAAATAATTGATTTTTTACCAGGGGATCCGCTAACTAGTTGTATCAGCTTAATTACTCATCATATGAATATTACAATCATTAGAGAAACCTTAACTGCATTTACTTAGTTGTTCTTTTGTTTGTGATAATTTCTTCCTGTTCCTCCATTTAATATTGATGTGTTGCTTGAGGACAAGCAAAAGCTTAAGTTGGGGGTAATTTGATGCGAGTAAAAAGAGCAAATATTTGAGGATGATCACTCATGGAAAAGAGCTTCAAAGTCTTAGTTTTCAACCAGAAATGGAAGAAACAGGCAGAAATAACAGTTCAAGCAGGAATCCTCACGAACAGTCTTTCAGTAGAACAGAACAGCTTAAACAACGGCATTAATGGGTCATTCAGAAGGAAACGGATAAACGCGCAGGTCGAGCAAGCTATAGGAGAGAGAAAGAGAGATAAACGTGGGAAGCAAGACAGCTTTCCATCTTGCGCCAAGTGTAGGAGGATTGTTTACTTGTCCTTGTTTTTACCTTTTTGTGACTTTTTACCCTTGTAATTAGGGTTGATGTAAGGGGAGTATAAATAGGAGGAATATTATTGTAATAGGTATCTCGGCATTACCGTCACCACTAGTTTTTATTCTCTGTTTTTATTTTCTGTTTGAAGAATGTTTTTGGGAAGAACAAGTTGTTCACTCATGATAATGAGTGAGTAGTTCTTCTGCAGGCCTAGCCAGCCATTTAGACGACGACTGTAAGTATCTTTTAACAATGAATGAAGTATTTTTATCCATGATTGAGTGTTATTAGCATGCTTAAAGAATAGATTAAGATCGAGTCTATTTTATGGTTACCGAGGATGACACGACGGTGCTCCGGCGTAACGGAAATAGCTAATCGGCATATGTTGTAGTGGACGGACACGAAAACTACCACATATTGGGGTTTCTTTATGAATGCTCCATGTTACTTAATGCTTGTTTGTATGTTAGCACAAGGACACTTGGTTAATATCACTTACTTAGAATCTTTGGAAATGGGACACCGGACCTTAGTGACCGATGAGGGAGAGACCCAACTCAGGAATATAGATCTACTTCACTTAGCGATAAAAGTTAGGCACAGTTGTTCGTTAGGCGTATGGCTAGATCTGTGCTTGTTCATCTTGGATTCATTTATCTTATTATTCGTTTGTTTTTGTTTATGTTAAAAGCTCACACTATTCACCCACTCAAGAATTGCATCTAACACTTAAAGTAACTTATTCTTCTCACTAAAGTCCAATCCCTGTGGAATACGACACTTGGTCTTACCAAATATCACATAGGACCTAGTACGCTTGCTAGCGTCCACATTTAACACACCAACTTTCGTTTATTTTGAGTTTGATCTAAGTGATATTCTTAAGTAATTTAATTAGTGTTTTCATGCAAAAACATTTATTTACAAATATAGTATTTTCCATGTAAACTTTGTTAAACACTTAAGAAAATTCGGATTTATATTTGGTCATTGCGGGAATACCGAATAATCGGGTTTAGATTCCGAATTTGATTAAGGTTTTCAGTCTTAGGCCGAATAGGAAAGATTGATTACAGTTCAATTTCTTTAAATTGAGTTAATTGATAATTTGTAACATTTTTCTAAACAAATCAAAGTTATAAGTTGTGTTCTTGCTTAGTATAAATAAGCCTTGGATATTAACTTTAATCTAAACGTAAATTCTATAAGTTGTAATCTAAACTATAGGCAAAATTAGAATCAGAATTTGTACCTTTTAAACCATTTAACGATTTTTCTATTAATCTCGAGAAAACAATTTAATCAGAAGTATAATTTTTATTTATCAAAACGTTCCCTATGGGATCGATATCTTTTTATTACTACAAGCGAAACCGTGCACTTGCGGAAATCACTCACCAAGTTTTTGGCGTCGTTGTCGGGGAACGGTGTTGATTTTTATAAAAAAAATTATTTTTTGTATTTTATTCCGAATCTTGGTTTATATATACTTATACTTATATTTATATTATATATTATATTTACTTACAAATTTTATTTTTCAATTTTTTTGAAGGTAATTTCAGTTTGTGCGCCTATTTTCTGTTCATGCGGAGGACTAGAAGTTCGAACATTCAACCGGAATCACTTGATCCTGAAAATGAGAATACGCTAAAGAAAAATAAAAAGAATAAAAAGAAAAAGAATAAAGAGACACAAAATCAAGAACCACAAGCAGTAGAAATGGGAGAACGCCCTAGACTTATGGATTACGCTACACTAAGGGTTAACGGAGTTACCAACAGTGTAGTTAGACCCCAAATTAATGCACACCAGTTTGGGATAAAACCAGCATTATTGAATATGCTACAAAACAGTGTTACTTGTTATGGATTGCCTACCGAAAATCCAAATGCCCATTTGACTAACTTTCTTGAGATTTGTGATACCTTTAAAATTACAGACGTTTCTGCCGAAGCAATCAAACTTTGTCTTTTTCCTTTCACAATGAAGGACAAGGCTAAGGTTTGGTTGAATTCTTTATCGGCCGGAACAATCCAAAGTTGGAACCAATTAGCCCAAGCATTTTTATTTAAATATTTTCTCCTAGCCAAAACAGCAGAAATTATTAAAGAAATTACATCATTTACACAAAATGAAAATGAAACCTTGTATGAAGCATGGGAACGCTTCAAAGAACTTCAACGTTTATGCCCACACCATCATTTACCCGATGAACTTTTAATGCAAACCTTTTACAATGGTATAAATCCTACCATAAAGGGTTCACTAGATGCTATGTCGGGAGGACTATTTATGAAGAAGACATCTACTGAAGCAAAAGAACTTTTAGAGGAAATGGCTATTAACAATAGTATGTGGCCAGCAGAACGTGCACAGACACCGGTTACTCCAAAACCATCATCCACAACTTCATCATCTGTTAAAGGTATAATTAATCTTGACCCTATAGCGATGCTACAAGCACAATTTTTTGCACTTTCGCATAAAATTGATAAGCTTGTGACACCGTGTGATGTTAATGGAAATCCCATCCAAGATGAAATGGATTTTAGTGGTAGGATTAGGTAGAACAGGTAAATTTTATCCAATGACAGAATCGAATCAATAACCTGTATTCGAATACCTATAATCCCGGATGGAGAAATAATCCAAATTTTAATTGGAAAGAGAATAATAATACTAATGTCAATCAAGATAGAACTAATAATTATCAAAATCAATCAAGAGATTCTATTGGCACACTTTCTTCCAAAATTGATAAGTTTATTGATGCTATTGGTGGTAAGATGAATAATCATGATGAAAATTTTAAACGTATTGAAAATAAGTTTGATCAATTGTTTAAGAACCACTCGTCTAGCATCCATAATTTGGAAGTACAAATTGGACAAATTGCCAAGTCAATTCCATCCCGCAAGGAGGGTAGCCTTTCTAGCCATACGGAAGAAAATCCTAAAGAGCAAGTTAAGGCTATAACTCTTATATCGGGAAAACATTATTTAGGTCCGAAAATGCCTGGAAATGTTACTAATATTTTGCAGGAAAACGATTTGACGACAAAGTCCAAAGAAATGAATGAAAATTCAAAAAGTTCACCAAAGAAGCTAATGCAAGTACATTTCAGCCAAAACCTCCTTTTCCACAAAAAGTCTGAAATAAGGACTATGATAAACAACTTTTAACATTTCTAGATAAACTTAAGAATTTGCATATTAATTTAACGTTTATGGATGCAATAACTCAAATTCCTAACTATAGTAAGTTTTTGAAGGATTTGATTTCTAAGAAAATAAGTTGGGAAGGTATTTCATCTATAGCATTAACGGAAGATTGCAGTTCAATTGTGTCGAGTCATGTGCCCACTAAGTTGAAAGACCCAGGATGTTTTACGATTCCTTGTAAGAAAGACCCAGGATGTTTTACGATTCCTTGTAAATTGGGAGATATTGAATTCCCAAGTTGTCTTTGTGACTTAGGTGCGAGCATTAACTAAAGTTAGGTCTAGAAGAAGACATTAAACGAACTAATATGGTTTTGCAATTAACGGATCAAACCACTAAAAACCCATATGGTGTAATTGAAGATGTTTTAGTAAAAGTCGATAAATTTATTTTTCCTACCGACTTTGTGATACTCGACTTTGCATATGACGTTAATTGTCCATTAATTTTTGGTAGACCGTTTATGAATACGGGACATGCATTAGTCCATGTATCCGAAGGAAAAGTAATTTTGAGAATTGGAGAGGATGAAATTGAGTTTAATATGAATAGAGCTATGAAATATCCTATGGAAGAGTTTGTTTGTATGAAACTTGATTTGGTTGATGAATGTGTTAGTGATATTGCTAAAGAGGAAAATGTTATAGAACCCATAATTGAAGAAGAGATGGAAGATAAGGCTCCTGAGCCTTTGATTCGTGATGATGGACCAATACCACCCTCAGTTTTGAAACCACCTAAATTAGAGTTAAAAGAATTGCCCAGCCATTTGAGATACGCTTTTCTAGGGAAGGTGATACTCTACCTATTATTATCTCTAACAAATTAACTAATGAACAAGAGACGAGTTTAAAAGAAATTGTTAGAAATAGGATAGGAAGTATAGGTTGGCAAATTTCAGACCTTAAGGGAATTAATCCCATCATTGTTATGCACAGGATTCATCTAGAAGAAGGAAACCCTCCTAAAGCGGATAGGCAAAGACGCTTAAATCCAAACATGAAAGAAGTAGTTAAAAATGAAATTACAAAACTTTTGGATAACGGAATTATTTATCCAATTTCGGATAGTGAATGGGTTAGTCCGATCCATTGTATACCTAAGAAATGAAGTATGACTGTAGTAAGAAATGATGAAGGAGAGTTAATACCTACATGAACCACCATAGGTTGGAGGGTTTGTATAGATTATAGGAACTTAAATATGGCAACTAGGAAAGATCATTTTCCTATTCCTTTTATGGATCAAATGATCGAAAGGATAGTCGGACATGCATTTTATTGTTTCCTAGATGGGTATTCCGTATTCTTTCAAATTTATGTTTACCCGGATGACCAAGCTAAAACTACCTTCACATGTCCCTATGGAACTTTTGCTTATAGAAGAATGCCCTTTGGTCTATGTAATGCACCTGCAACTTTTCAACGTTGTATGACTGTTATTTTTAACGATTTTATTGAAGATATCATGGAAGTATCCATGGATGACTTTTCCGTATATGGAGATTCTTTTGATGCATGTTTACAAAACTTAGATAAAGTGTTGTCTAGATGTGAAGAGACTAACCTAGTACTTAATTGGAAAAAATGTCATTTCATAGTAGATGAATGAATTGTTTTAGGACATAAAATTTCTGAAAAAAGGATTGGAAGTGGATAGAGCGAAGACTTCAGTAATTGAAAATTTACCCCCACCAACCACGGTTAAGGGACTAAGGTCATTTTTAGGACATGCAGGTTTTTACATAAGGTTTATAAAGAACTTTTCTGTAATTGTCAAGCCACTTAATAATTTACTTATAAAAGATGCTCCTTTTGATTTTAACAAAGATTGTTTGCAAGCCTTTAATACATTGAAAACTGCTTTAGTTAGTGCACCCATAATTGCTAAGCCCGATTGAGATTTACCTTTTGAAATTATGTGTGATGCAAGTGATTTAACCGTAGGATGTGTATTAGGTCAAAGGAAAGATAAGAAACTTCATGTCATATATTATGAAAGTCATACTTTATCCGGTGCTCAATTAAATTATACAACAACCGAAAAGGAAATGCTAGCAGTAGTTTTTGCATGTGATAAGTTTAGATCATACTTGTTAGGGTCTAAAGTCATCATTTACACCGATCATGCTGCTTTGAGGTATTTGTTTGCTAAGAAAGATGCAAAACCGTGTCTTATTAGGTGGGTCTTATTATTGCAAGAGTTCGATATTGAAATTAAAGATAAAAATGGAGTCGAAAATCTAGTCGTCGATCATCTATCTAGACTTGAAGATGAAAATGGTCCCACTGGTGAGACTGTAGGCGTACGAGATGATTTCCCTGATGAACATCTCATGCAAGTAAAGAGTCTAATGGCACCATGGTATGCAGATATAGCTAATTACCTTGCTGCAAATATAGTTCCTGATGGGTTGAATTTCCAGCAAAAGAAGAAATTCTTTTCAGATGTTAAAAAATACTTTTGGGAAGATCCATTCTTGTTCAAAACATGTGGTGATGGAATTATTAGGAGATGTGTTAGTGAGTCAGAATATTATTCAATTATGTTTGAATGTCATGCAAGCTCTTATGGAGGTCATAACGGCGTAAGTAAAACAATTGCAAGGGTATTAGAATGCGGATTCTCTTGGCCTACTCTGTTTAAAGATGTTCGTTTGTTTATTAATTGTTGTGATAAATGTCAAAGAGTAGAAAATTTAGGCAAGAAAGATGAAATGCCCCTGAAGAACATGTTGGAGGTTGAAATCTTCGATGTGTGGGGAATTGACTTTATGGGTCATTTTCCTCCTTCTTTTGGCAAAAATTACATTTTAGTAGCCGTAGACTATGTTTCAAAGTGGGTTGAAGCAATTGCAACCCCGACTAATGATGCTAAGGTAGTTGTTAAGTTTTTAAACGAAATATTTTATCGATTTGGAGTTCCTAGAGCAATGATAAGTGATGGAGGTACTCATTTCATTAGTAAAAGGTTTGAATTGCTTATGAAGAAATACGGAGTACATCACCGTGTATCTACTCCATACCATCCTCAAACGAATGGTCAAGTAGAAATATCAAATAGAGAAATCAAGTGGATATTAGAGAAAACAGTTTCATCTTCTATGAGAGACTGGTCTTACAAACTTAACGATGCGCTATGGGCATATCGTACCTCATTTAAAACACCTATAGGAATGACACCATATAGATTAGTCTATGGTAAAGCTTGTCAATATCGGTAGAATTAGAGCATAAGGCATTTTGGGCAATTAAAACCCTTAATTATGATTTACAAAGTGCATGTAAAAAGCGTTTAGTTCAACTTAAATGAATTGGATGAATTACGTTACTTGTCCTATGAAAACGCTAAGGTGTACAAAGAGAAAGTGAAAAAATGGCATGATGTTAGAATTACGGTAAAAACTTTCAAGATTGGGGATAAAGTTTTACTTTTTAATTCTCGATTGAGGTTGTTTCCATGTAAGCTTAAGTCTAGATGGACGGGACCATATTTGGTTACTACTGCGTTTGATCATGGAGCTTTGGAATTGGAAAATTCTAAGGGAGAACGATTCAAGGTTAACGATAATCGTTGTAAGATTTATTATGATGGAACTCCAGTCCAGGTAATTGAATTTATGCAATATTTAGATGCCTCTTGAGATTTCTTAAGGGATTATTTTCATATTTTAATTCTTAGCTTTTAGTATTTAGCTTTTACATTTCATTTTTAGTTTATCAATTAGAAAATTATAGTTAATTTTTTATCATTGAAAAAGATATTTAAAAAATAGGTTTTGAATCTTAATTATTTGTAATTGTTAAGATAAAATGTTTTTAAATCTCACTTGAATTAAATTTAGGTGAAGTTCCATCAAACATTAAGTTTCTGTTCGTGTAGAGATTATTAAAATCTCAACAGTGACTTTTTGTTTGAAGTTAGAAGGATTTCTGCTCATGCAGAGATTATTAAAATCTCAACTGAGATTATTAAAATCTCAAATGAGATTCTTGTTTTAAGTCTTACGTAAGTTTCTGCTCATGTAGAGATTTAGGGAGGTCCAGCACGCAGCTCTTTTCCAGTGGGCAAAGCGTGTCGTGACCAAGATTTCCAGAATCTCGACCGCGACACACGTGATTCATGCACCGATCTGTTGATTTTCTTCTCCTTCCCTTTTTCTCACATACATTCATTTCGAATTTTTAAGTTATTTTTCACCCAAAAGGCACCAATAGGCACCTTTTCATTTTTAAAAGTAATGATTTTTGGGAATAGAAACCTATAAAATTAAATTTTCTACATATTTTTCATATCTTTTCATCTATCTTCAGAAATTCTGAATTTTCTGTTTTAATTTTCTTAAGTTTTCACACACCAAAAATTTACGTAATCATGACTCATTCTCCAAAACAATTGAAGAAACGTAATCCCACTCGCGGAAAGCGTGTTGACATCTCAGCACGTTATAGTGTGTGGTTCCCTATTTTCAACGAGGATGAGGGACGACGTTATTTGCACTTCCGCTACGTTATATTATGTGGCATGATGTATATAGATGAGTTCTTAAATGATGAACTCGGTAACAGCGGAGATATAAACCGTTAACTTAACAATTTAGGATGGACTAAGTTTTCATCCATGTGTTTCCCAATTATAGGAAATTGGGCAGTAGAGTTCTTTTCAACAGTTCGATTCATCGACAAGCGGTGAGTTCGTATTACATTCGGTTATGCCGAATTACATGCATGGTTTGGTTTTCCACCACGTGATACATCACATATCCATCCTGGTAGAGATATAACTTCTCGAGATATTTGGAGGATGTTGATAGGATTTTGGAGATTTAATCCACGTCTTGCATTCAACAAATCTATTAATTCAAACTCCATCTTATATCTCCATAGGTATCTCTGTTACAGTCTTTTTGGATGTGTTTATGGAAGTATAGTTCATGACAAGGATTTATATGTTTTGGGAGACGTACTTCAAGGTAATATGGTGGATTCATCGAAAATTTTGATGGAAGGTTTGATATCTACTTCACGTTTGAAGAACAAGAAAGTTGGGTATAGGAATTTAGTCTGTGGACTTATTCTAGGTGCCAATGGCACAATTTCCGTTCCTTGGAGCAAGAATGAACCATTTTCCGTCCTTGACTTCGAATTCTTAGAAAGCCAAGGACTTGTCAAACGAGAATTTCGTCTTGGTCCGCGGTTTCTTTCTTCACAAGAAAGAGAAATAACAGTTCAAGCAAAAATAAACCGGGCTCAAGCATAAGGCATTACCATCAATAGGGATGAAGTTTAGATTTAGTTTGTGTTTAAGTGTGTTAATGAATAATTGATTGTAAATATGTCTTGATGTTTAGCTTACATATTTTCAGTTTTTTTATATAAAATGTATATATGTTCCAATATCAATGAAATTATCTTTTATAAATTTTTAGTTTAAGGAAAGCCTTTATGGCTAACCTTTTATTTAATTTTTCAGTTTTGATTTTAAATTTTTTTCAGGTATTAAATATTATTAATGGAACATTAATGCAAGAACAAATAAATTTAACAAGTTGAAAATGTCAAAAAAAATAGAGATTTTGGTGTACAGCTCAAAAATCTCGGTTGAGATTCTCAATATCTCTGGACGACCAGCAAGCAGGCGAAGTTAGGAAGAATTTTTCTCCTTGAAAAACGTCTATCGCGACCGAGATTTTAAGAATCTCGATCGCGACACGGAGATTTCAATCCGAAAATTGGTTGAATTTTGACACATATTCCTATTCCAACTTTCAATTAAACACATTTCCTTCTTCCACGCTAACTACACATCAATCACATTCAAATTCACCTCACTTTTCACCAATCAATACACTTCTCTCTTCCCCAAAATAAGAGTTTGGTCTTCCCCATATATCTTTTCCCTATTCATCTTCTTCCCCAAACACAAACCATACCCTAAACCTTTCATTTTTCAAATTTTCTCTCATCTCTCTCTATTTGCTCACACCAAAAAAAATCAAACACAAACACCATGCTTAGACAAAAGAGAGTTGCACACAAAACTCCTGCAACTTCGGCTAATAGATTACGGGTTCAGTATGGAGCACCCTTTGATATCAATTCCGATGCGGAAGGAAAGCGTTATCGGCACTTTTCTGGTTCCAAAATCCTATTCACCGATATGCCTTTCTTAGATTTTGAAACGGTGAGTAATTTTTCCTTCTCCGAAAGGATTAATGAATTTTTAAGAGTTCTTGGTTGGGAGGAATTTGCTAGTATGTGTTTCCCTCATAGTGAAACGGATATAGTTGAGTTTTTAGTAACTTTGGCCTATGATAAGAGGAATGGTAGAATTTCTTTTAGGAATTTGGGTAGGACTTTTGATGTTGGCTATGAAGAGATGAGTAGGTGGTTTGGATTCCCTACACACAAAAATTATGCTAAGCCTAAGAATTTTCAAACCAACCCGGTTTGGAGATCTTTGACGGATTTGGATAATTTTCGTCCAAAAAATACTTCAAGCAAACTAATTAAGGATAATTGTGTTTTCTATTTTCATAAGTTTTTATCCTATTCACTTTTTGGGAGAGTTGATGGGTCAAAGGTTCAAAGTCGGGATTTGTTTTTCTTGGATTGTATTTTCAAAGGTTTCGTGGTGGATAGTATTGGGATGATTTTTGATAATTTGCACCGAGCCTCCATTTCAACCAATAGACAAGTTCCTATGGGTAATCCCATTACCGGAATTGTTTTGGGAGCTACGGGTGGTTTGGCGGATTTCCAATCCCTCCCTCATAATTTTGGTTTTCCTCTATTGGATTATGCCGCACTTCAAATGGCAAATTTAGTACTTAAACAAGGGCCGCCTACTTTCAGATCGTATGAGGCTAGGACTAGGAGTTTGTTTGCTAGTTCGGGTGGCGGTGCATCTAGTTCACATGGTTTATGTACCCAAGAGGAGGAAAAGGAGGAAGAAGCGGATGTTGGTGGGAATGGAGATAGGCAAGAAGAGGAGGCACCATGTGAAGACGTCGGGGCCAATGTTGATGAAATGGTAGGTTGGCAACGTGTTTTGGAGCAAGTTAATGCCAACAATCGCCAAATGAATTTAAGAATGGATGAAGTCATTGCCAACAATCGCCAAATAAGTTTGAGGATTAATGAGGTAGATGAAAACATCAATAGCTTGAGGAGGGAGCACAAATCCACTCGACGTCGGTTATTATCCTAGTTCTGCCGTCAAGGAGTCGTGATGACACCATCTCCACCGGGTTCACCTTCCCATTGATAGGTTTTATCTTTCTTTATTTTTAGTTTATTTCTATTTTTTATTTTATGCTTGTTTGTTTTGTACAATTTTATCAATTTTATTTCAGTTTATATAATTTCGTACTCTATTTATTTATGAATTATCAATTTTTGCACCAATGAGGACATGGTCCAATTTAAGTGTAGGAGGCTCTATTTCATTTACCTATTTTTGAGTACGAATGCATGTTTTTAAGTACGAATGCTTGTTTTAAATTGTTGCCTACGTAGTAAAAAAATCATATGCTACATATGCTAAATTTTTTTAATTTTATCATAATGATAAATAATAACATATGCTTTTTAAGGTAATCAATATAATAATAGGTAAATATTTCTATAAGGGCAATCAAATATTGAATATTATTACAAATCTCCGAAACGATTTTATAAAGAAAAACGTCTCGAGTGAATGTATATAAGTAATAAATTCTTTATTTCGATCTTTGTTTTATAGTATGCCAATGCATGATAAATATAATTCTTATTTCTATATTTGTAATTAGGTTTATAGACATTAATCAAACTAACGTTTTTAGCTTTTTGCTCGGTTTGATTCCGTCTTACTTTAAAAAATCAATTGAAGTTTTTAGGGAAACTATAGTCATAATACATGTTGATTTAAGTCGATATAGGATGAAGGTACTATTTTCTTTCCCATATTAAAATTTTATTTTATAACTCATATCACCCATGTCATAGTCGAGGTATGAAAGGGAAGAAAAATAAATAAAACGGTACTTTTGACCACGGTTGCGAGCACCCTTATCACAATCGAGGTATGAAAGGAATGTTAAAATATAAATTAAAAGCAAAATAATGTGTCTAAAGTTTAAAGCCACAGTTGCGTCCACCCATAGCATGGTCGGGACCTCTTAAACGGACACAAAATAAAAATATTTATAAAGTCACGGTCGAGACCACCCTTATCATGGGCGTGACTAGCAAATAAGTTAACAAAAACCTAAATTCATATTTATAAATTTTAGTATAGGTTTGGGAAAAGGAAACTTTATGCTTAGAAATGCCTTGAGACCGAAGATCAAAAACATGTGTGCTTTCACCCGTCCCGAATGCTTCATTATAAAAATTGCAATACAAAACGGATGATAAATCACTTTAATCCTAGCTAGTTTGATGTTTTGCGTATAAATTTAACTTACAAGATTTATCTTTTGGTTTTAACTAATTTAAAAAGGTTACGTGGAAATGTATTCTATTTTTAAGATCGTTTGAAGGATACATTTAGTGATAATTTTGCTCGGGACTAGCAAAAACTTAAGTGTATGAGACTTGATAAGCCCAAAATATACCTAAAATAACATGCATAATAATGTCAATTTCATGTGGAAAATATGTTAATTATATTCTTTTGGAAGGATTTTACGTTGGTATTTGTTACTATTGTGCAAGGTGTTAAATTATTTGGAAAAATCCAAGTATGAGCTAAAATGGAGCAAAAACGAGTAAGAAATCAAAGTTTTTAGCAATGTTATCAAAACCGGACCGGACATCAAACCGGATTTATAACTGGATCATGGGTCACTTGGTCGGATCGGATGGCTCGGATTGGTCGAACCGGATGATGTAATAAATAAATAAATAATATTTATATATATTAAAAATATATAATTATTTTAAAATTATTTTTATAAATTATTTATATCTAAAATAAATCATAAAGTTATAAATTATTTATATAGATAAATAAATTAAACTTATCAACTCCTAATCACATAAAATCTATATTTTTAAGTCTTTTGTTTGTTCATGACAAAAATAGGTAATACTCCATTTTACATCCTTTAAGTAAAAGAAATTAAAGCTATAAAAAAAAAAGTAAAAGAAATTAAAAATTACTCATGTTCTTGGGGAAATGGGAAGTTTCTCAAAATGACACTTGCTCTTGGAAAGAGGAAAGTCTGAGTACTTTTGTCCATCTACTTCCATCTTTTCTTCTTTCCATAATATTTTTCCTTCTTTCCATAAAAAAAATTAATTAAGGAAAATGGAGAGAGAAGGTTGAGAAGGAGAGCTTGATGCACTCTTGTATAAACATGTATAATGTTTCTCCTACTAAATTTCTTTTCTCTGTATTTCGTTAAGGACAGCTCACCGGAATCTGCTTCTATTTCGTAGCTCGCCGGAATCTACTTCTTTTTCTTACTTCTGAGTCAGATGCTCTAATGGCGTTTCTTTTTATCAATTTTGGTGCTACTGATCTATTGTTCTTTTCCCTACTTCTGAGTCTGATACGCTGGAGTTTCGTCAAATTATTTTTTGTAATTCTGAGATAACCCGGGTCAGGTCGGTTCACCGGTTCAGTCCGGTTTAACCCGGTTAAGTCCGGTTTGATCCGGTTCAGTCCGGGTTTTTATACATCCTTTAAACCAGTGAGATTCGGACCAGAAGACTGGCCGGTTTCCGGTTCGACCGGTCGAACCGGCCGGTCCGGTCCGAGTCTGATAACATTGGTTTTTAGTGAAAGACGCGTACGAGACTCAGAGGCCGCGTCAGAGATTCAGCAAACAAACTAAGGAAGAATTGGCAAGTCTCTGTCGCGGACGAGATTATGGAAATCTCGATCGCGGCACACATTTGGCAACACCAGAAACACGTGAATCACCCACTCCTCCTTACTCCCTAAAGCCGCGATAGAGATTTCAGGAATCTCTACAGAAACAGCAACTTATTTCAGCATATTTTACATGTTTCAATTTCCAAATGACGCATCCTTTCATCCGGATAGAGGCGACTCTTTACCAACGGATACGTCCCTTTAACACACCTCTTGAACAATTATAAATAGAGGAGACATTTCAGAATTCAATGTTGTCAAAGATTTTTAGTGTATAATTTTGTTAGAAACATACTTGTTATACAAGTTGTACAAATAGTTGGATACAAGATACAGATTTATAGTTTACATTAGAGTTTTCTTCGAAGACGATTTTATGCTATGTAGTGACCGAATATGTGCTATTTCGAGGATTCAGCGAGAGGAACCAGTGTAGGAGGTGCCCCAGGGTCTGACGAACCTACGAAGTTGAGGAAAGGATTGACAACCTTGAACTCAATTAGTTAAAATGTTATCCAAGCTTCTTCTTCTCTGTTAACTTGTGACGTTTCAATTCAAACTAATGAAATATCTTTTCAATACAATTTCATCTTTACTGTTGTTTATTTTGAGTTTGATCTAAGTGATATTATTAAGTAATTTAATTAGTGTTTTCATGCAAAAACATGTATTTACAAATCTAGTATTTTCCATGTAAACTTTGTTGAACACTTAAGCAAATTCGAATTTATATTTGGTCATTGTGGGAATACCGAATAATCGGGTTTAGATTCCGAATTTGATTAAGGTTTTTAGTCTTAGGCTGAATAGGAAAGATTGATTACAGTTCAACTCCTTTAAATTGAGTTAATTGATAATTTGTTACATTTTTCTAAACAAATCAAAGTTATAAGTTGTATTCTTGCTTAGTATAAATAAGCCTTGGATATTAACTTTAATCTAAACATAAATTCTATAAGTTGTAATCTAAACTATAGGCAAAATTAAGATCAGAATCCATACCTTTTAAACCATTTAACGATTTTTCTATTAACCTCGAGAAAACGAATTTAATTAGAAGTATAATTTTTATTTATCAAAACGTTCCCTGTGGAATTGATATCTTTTTATTACTACAAGCGAAACCGTGCACTTGCGGAAATCACTCAACGGATACTATTACTTTCTACTCATCTGGATGATAGAAGTAATATCCTACTGTTTCGTTAGGATATCCAATAAAGAAGCACTGATCAGATTTAGAATCTAATTTATTTGATACAATGCATTTAACGAATGTTGAACAACCCCAAATTTTCATAAAAGAAAAGGTGGGTTTCTTTCCATTGAACAGTTCGAATGGTGTAGAACAGGCGGATTTGGTGGGTACTCGATTTAGGGTAAATAGAGCAGTTTCCAAGGCATAGCCCCAGAACGTCTTCGGAAGACTTGCCATGCTCATCATGGATCGTACCATATCTAATAGAGTATGATTTCTTCTATCGGATACTCCATTGTGTTGTGGTGTATACGAAGGAGTCCATTGTGAGCATATTCCATATTTCTCTAGATAATTCAGAAAATCATCTGAAAAATATTCTCCACCTCGATCTGATCGAAGTATTTTAATAGTCTTTCCTATTTGATTTTCTACTTCTTTCTTGAAGCATTTGAATTTGTCAAAAGCTTCTAACTTGTGCTTCATCAAGTAAATATAACCATATCTAGTGTGATCATCTATGAAGCTAATGAAGTATCTGAATCCTCCCCTTGCTTGGACTATCATAAGACTATATACATCTGAATGTATTAATCTTAGAGTGTCTGATACACGCTCTCCTTTATTGCTAAAGGGTTTCTTTGTCATCTTTTCTTCTAAACATGATTCACATGTTCCTATTAATTCACAATCAACTGGGTCTATAAGTCCATCTTGATGTAACTTAAGCATGCGTCTCTTATTTATATGGCCTAGACGACAATGCCACAAGTAAGTTGAATTATCTATCTTATGTATTTTGGTATCAATTGTGAAAACAGAAACTTTATCATTTAACACATAAATGACATTCAATGATATTCCTGAAAAATAGAAAATCTCATTTCTATAAAATTCGCAATTCGAGTTCTTAATTGAAACAGTAAAACCATCCTCTACTAGACAGCTAACAGAAATAATATTTCTAGACATCTTAGGAACGTATAAACAATTCCTTAATTATATTACAAGTCCAGATGGTAATGCTAAGACATAATCTCCAATTGCGAGTGCAGCAACTCTTGCTCCGTTTCCAACTCGCAAGTATACGTCTTCTTTCTTCAATAAGTAGATTTTGTGTTGTTTTGAATTGGACATATTCTGTTAGCAGAATGTACATTTGGTATTTTATGGATTGGCCATATCCTCTTACAAGTAGATTTTGTGTTGTTTGGCCATTTGGCCATCTCTTAGCAGTATGATACAATTTATGGATACGCTACTTGGTTAACATATGATACAGTTTATGAGTATGTTATTTGGTTAATAGATTATACAGGTTTTGTTAACAGTTTTTTGCATTTTTTTTTTGTTAACTGGGGGTATAGGTTTGAGGTAAAAAAACAGAGGATACAAATTTTTTGCATTATTTTGTTTAACAGAGGATACATATTTTGCATTTTTTTTAACAGAGATGATACATGATTTTTGCATTATTTTGGATACGTCTTTTGCATTATTATGTGTTCAAACTAAAGAGCACAAAACAATGATACAAAATAAAGCCATTTAATTAAGACAAATAAAGTCATTACAAGCCATACAGGTTAGCACCTACTTCAAATGGTCTGTTTTTACATAAAAATAACACTAACCAAATAAACCCAAAACACAAAACATATACAAAGCAAATATTACAACAGTTACAATCCATGTCCGTGTGCAAATCCTTCCCCCGTTTCTTTCTCTGTCAATTACCAAATCTCTTTTCTCTTGCAAAGCTTCTTCACATGAGCTTTCCCTTTCTAATTCATGTTTCACTCTTTCACTTTTTTTAATCATGTCTAGCTTCCTCGATAATCCAAGAATGACAGATTTTGGCCTTTGACCCATAGCTGGATCCATCCACTCGAAGAAGTTGCATACATTTGGTTTCTATTATAGAGGGGGAAAAGTCAAAAAAAAAAAAATACATAGAAGGGGATGAATAGGAAAAATGAGTTATTATCCTAAAATTGATACGGTTGAAGTATCTTCTGCCTAGATTCGAATCGCTCTAGGAAGTTTTCAAAGGAGCATCGATTCCACAGTGACAAATCCTTCCGCTCCCAAATCGATGGAGATTATGCCTGGTTGAAGGCATCCTCCTTGTGTATTTACTAAATCGGTTACATTTTTATAGATTAGGGTTTGTTACTTTTTATTATGCAGCTCAACCACTGAAGGACGACGAAGAAGAAAGAAGAACAATTGAGAGAGAGAGAGAGAGAGGAAAAACTGTTTATGAAACGATTAGAACAGGTATTGTATAGTTATTTAGGACGGAGAAGCAAGAAAGTGTATTTTAGATAAGGGGTCCCACTCTTTTAAATGGGAGAGATGAAAAAATGATTACATGACGCATTGACTGTAGTTGACCAATCATTTTAAATCATAATT
This sequence comes from Euphorbia lathyris, assembly GCF_963576675.1. Lineage (NCBI taxonomy): Eukaryota > Viridiplantae > Streptophyta > Magnoliopsida > Malpighiales > Euphorbiaceae > Euphorbia > Euphorbia lathyris. The sequence goes on from NC_088914.1 coordinate 47,686,889, forward strand.
AGAGGTCACCTATAAGGTTGTACACCAAAATGTAACATAAATAAACCTTACACACCTCGTATGCAATTTACTCAAAAAATAAAATTCATACTTCTTGTAATTTAATAATAGAATTGAAAATTAATATTTATAAATTCCACAAAAGATTTAAATTTTTTTCCCAACTTTTAAAGACAATATATTTAAAAAAAACTGTTTCACATCTAAAATTTATCTGTTTCTAATGAGTGATACAATAAAACACAGATGATAAGATCCACACTCAACTAGTCAGCGTTAGAGTAAATTGCTCTTAGCTGCCAACATTAACGTAAAATTATTTCTAGCCGTAAACACTAAAGGTTTTTTTTTTTGGCACCTTATCCAATAAATAAAAGAAACATTGTAAGACACGAATCAGGAAGGGCAAAAATAACCGTCAAGATAACAATTTTTTCAGCTACAACAGTCAGTTTGTGATGCTCATCTATGACAACAAAAACAAAACTATTGTGAAGCTACCAGCAAAATTTTGCTATAAAACACTTTTTAACAACTTTGACAAATGTAAATTACAAATACAAAATCCTTGCCCTAATATATATACATGCCAATGCCGTCATTGTGAAAGCACAAGCTTCCATTCACCTGTCACTCAGGAACGGTTGTCCTCTTTTCCATGAGTGATTCTAGAAATGCTGAACACAGTTTGGTGAGGGGCGGCAGATTATGCGATGATCCACTAAATATGCTTTCCCACAGCCTCTCAGATGCAACCCATGGAGTTTCGCATTTTTTTAGCTCAATTACTGGTAGATCTCCATACATAGATGCATACCCAAATTTCCCTGAAACAAATATCAATTGCTGGTTAGGTGAGACATGAAACAAATTGGTATAATTTTCTGCTCTTTTTAGTCTTGCTTTTTGTCCGTTTGAGTTGCTTATGCAATTATCTCATAATTTTCTTTTCTTTTACTAGTTTGTTTTCTCTCAGATCTGAAATTATTGATTAATCTTATGGCTCTTCAAAAAAATCTTATGACTCCCAATTTCAACAACAAACAGCATCTCCAAACCAAGTGTTTCCCTTGTCCCATTGGCTTTTATGGATTCACATTAACAGATAGAATTCCCTGGAATCCCAATGCAGCTTGTCGAGAACCAGGGCAGGGTATTATGACACAAAAGAAATGAATGAACAGGTTTTAACCCAATAACCAGAGAACAAGAACTGGGTATCATCAAAACTCAACCTGTTTTATGTACCTAGAGCGAAGTTTTATTGACCCCAAATTCACCACTTATATCCAACTCAGTTATAAGATGCCTAGTTAAGTTTGAACACAACATTCTTATTTAGATTAACTAGCATAAACAACAAAAAAAAAAAATCAAAATTATGGATTCCTGACCTGATTCTTCAACAACAGGACGACCATCCCGCTTAATTGTGCTAAGCTCGTTAGATTCTTTTTCATATGGATTGAATAGGACATACTCATGATCACCATTTATATACACGAGCAATGCTCTAGGTGCATTCCCATCAAACATGTTTTCTTCTGCCGAAGATTGATTTAGGAAAGAAAGAGCCCCTCCCTTGGCCTGCACAAAAGCATAGTTGATCAGGAGACCAAGTCACTCATACAGCATAAATGCAACACAAGTAGATTAATGTATGGTTACACAGCTTTGAGAATTAAGGTATGCTGTGGCATCCCTCAGGATTTCACAATAATGAGCTTTGAACCAAAAGAGAGAGAGGGGAGAATGGCAAAGGCAGATTTGAATTTATTCTCCTATTCCATCTAACTTTTTTTATCTTTGAGATCAAGATAGAGGAAAATTGTAAACTTCATATTCTTTATCGCATCAACTAAGCAATTTATATAATTTTGTATTATGTCTTGGTTATACAAAAAGAAATGAAAATGCAAACACTAAAATAATAGTAATTACCTACTTCTACCTAGACAGTGCAGAATGTGTTACTTTTGGAAGCATTCACGGTTGAGGAGAACTTTTGATGACACCTTCCATCCAAAAAAAAGAAAACTTTTTTATCACTTAATGATGCCTAATTGCACGTAGGTTTAGTTTAGGCTGGACATGATATTTGATGATTACGTTCTTAGAGTATCTTTTGCTTAACCAAGAATTACGGAACCGTGCAAGCTCCATCCTATCTCTTTCTATAGTAATGAGCTTATTTTGGGTACTTGACTCCTCTTCACTAATTACTAATTAGGGTGCTTTTGAAGATGACTGGATTAGGGCTGCCTGTAATTAACAAAAGAGAAGGTGGGTAGTTTGTTGGACCAGGAGGCGAGAATAGAAGAACGTTGGAAATGGGTGAGTAGAGTAATGGGTGAAACCCGAGATCCCCGAAACATGTTTGCACACTTGGGCAAACGAAATCTGATACCATGTAATCTATATAAATGGAAGAACGAATTATATCCTATTCATCTTAGTTTGTGAAGAGAATGACTAACTATTTATATACACATAAGCTCAGTGACCAAGCAAAGAGACCAACTTGCTAATCAAGTAAATACACCTAGTTAAATGGAAGACAGTTGTACATTTATAACAAGTAGCATTAGTTATAGTTAGGTACTTAGGTTAAGACGTTAAATATATGTTAATGTCTTGGTGTTTTTGACATTTATGATTTAGTACCAAGCTTATGTGTTTATAAATAGTTATAAATGTGGTTTTGTTTTGTTTGTGTGGTTATAAATGTGTTTTTTTTGGTTTATGCTTACTAGTAAAGTAGTATATACATTTTTTTTATTTTATGCGCCTCGTGTTCTTAAGACACGCACCTCGCCTTGCGCCTAGGCTCCAAGACACCTTACCGCGCCTTGCGCCTTTAATAATTATGCTTGTAGTTGCACGTAGTGCTGGGTTTTTTAAACTATGGCTAATGATCTCAATTATCCATAATCTCCACATTAGTTTTATTTTCTTCTTATTCTATCAACAAGCGTTCAAGTGAGGGCCATAGTTTATGCAGACAGCCTCTCTTGCTTAGATGGATAACACTCATTGGAATCTCAAGGAGCCTTTTATGTTTAAAATGCTTATTTTTTGGCTTTGTGGGAATCTTGGTCTTTCAATCAAATTGAATTGTTAACTATCAGAGTTCCTATATCAATTATCCATGTTAGTTTCTGTAAAATTTAGTACTACGACTATATCTTCCACTAATGCCTTTCTGGCTTCTGTAATTTCCCGAAGAGTTCCCAAAGTGTAGCATAAAAATTATTATAACAGTATATAAGCACAAATACGCAGCAATTCTTTTTCAAACAACGCCCAACCATAACCAACCACCATTAACCATTGGCCACCAACGACTACTAGTAAGCTACACAGGCCACCACCAACAAGTCAGTCGAAAATTCCCAAATGCATAACCTTTCCTAGTTTTACTATTAGTTCATCTCCTGTTAAATTATAAATTGTATTTTGAAATCTTAATATTATAACATTTATTCACTGAAACAAAATGGATATTTTCAATGTATTCCAACCATTTGAAAAAGTACTTAATTTTCTGCGTTGCCATTAAACAGTAGAAAAAATATTTTTATGCACCTACATCAGGAGTTAGCAAGACAGATTCAATGTTTTGTGTGTGAATTTGTGTTAGTGTTTTGGTGTGTGTTTGAATGGTTGGTTACGTCTAAAATAAACAGCCTCATAACGGATGGTTGTACCTGTCAGTTACTCATAAAGACAGTAACTGCTTATGCTGGGATGAATTGATCTATGGTAAGCCTTATTATCCAGGAATTCTTGATATCAAAGGGTTCTCTCTAATGAGCCCTTGGCATGATTCATGATGATAGATTCAAAAGGAAGAAAATCAACCAAAACAGAAAACATTACCGTCCCATTACTAGATCACAGGACTGTAATAATGTTCTACTCTTGAAAAGTGTTTTCCTTCGAAAACATTTTCCTAAAGTAAGTTATTTCAGCAAAACTAACAGAATCATAACTCAGCATCAAGGTTTGCATCATCCGAAGTAAAATAAAATTATTGAAGGCACTGCATATGGCTATGGATGGGATGGGGACTGATATTACCTTATTAACCAACCAAGTAGCAATAGGAATCGGATCTGAAGCATTGAAAAATAAAATTACTCCATCTCTTCCTCTAAAAGCAGCTTCATTAGATTCACTGCATTTAGATGATTCAGGAAGCAGGACAAGAGCAGCAAAAGAGAGCAAATCTGCTGCACTTGCTACAGCTGCACAATAAATAGAAACATATAAAAGAAAAACAAAAGGTATATTAATAACACAGTTCTATGATTAATCTAGTTAATCAAAATGATAAAACATTACTATAAACAGATACATAAGATGCTACTTAACATGAAATACATGCTTGTTACTTACTGATTATGCTAATTATAGGTGATCTTATTTTAATAACTTATATCTTACACAAGATTAACATCACATGAATTAGGAAATTAAAATAAAATACAAATTTTATAACTTTAATAACTGAAAATTCAAGCGGTAATCAGAGCAGTCGAAATGATTCCGAGATCAGAAGAGATATCATGAAGTGGTAATTGCCATAAAATGTTTGCATCTCACAGAAGATATCTCACCTTCTACATGAAGCCTGTATGACCAAGACGAACAGAGCTTAGACATACTCCAAACAGAGAGTTGTGGTCTATAACCCCAGGATGCAGAAACAAGATATTCTGACTTCCCTAAAAATGAGAGAGTACGGATTGGCTGCATAAAGTTCCATAAAAAATATGATTTAGAAGAGCCTATATGACAAACACAAGACAAGGCAGATTCATGAACACATAACTATGGAACAGAAGCATAGCATGCCACCTAAAGATGGATAGGCCAAAGCAGTTGCTGTGCAGAAAGAACTCAGATTCTTATACTATACGTTTATTGCTTTTCAGTAGGAAATTCTGCGTCAATTATTTCTTTGGGTTGTTAAAATTTTACGTCTACATTAGGATAGAATCAAAATGCACATCACCAAACCGTTCTATTCAAGGTTAAAATGTAGTGAAACACAACCAAGGTGATACTATAGTAACTGTCAAATATTAATATGAAGTGGACCTTTAACTATCGGATTGAACTTTTAGTTCAAATAGTTCCATGACATGGTATCAGAGCGGGTTCGATTCCTGGCAATCCCATTTGTTGATTTAATTGCAGGACATGGTAATATGGGCCAGCGTCCTTCAAGAACAGTGGGCATTTGCATGTGGGGGGGTGTCAGATATTAATATGAAGTGGACCTTTAACTATCAGCTTGAGCTTTTACAGGGCGTTTGGTATTCTAAGGATAAAGGTTGGGATAGGGATAAGGATAAATGGTCGGGATAAGGATAAAAATATGATAGTCGAGAATTATTATTCAATGTTTGGTATGTGGGATAGGGATAGGGATAAAATAATACATTTTACTATTTTAGCCTTATTTAAACTACATAACATTAATTTGAAGGATAAGATGGACTTTTCCATCCTATTAAAATAGCAGGAGCTTATCCCACCTCCTTATACCACCCCCCTCCTGGGTATAGGATTTGAGGGATAAGAGGCTTATCCCTCATCTGTCTTATCCCTCATCTGTCTTATCCCTCATCTGTCTCTCAAACAAACACGGGATAACTTATCCCGTGTTTTTTAATCCCTATCCCACCTCCTATATCCCTTCTAACAGTTCAAATAGTTCAAATGGTTTCATGATAGTAACCAATCCCATGACCACTTTCTAGGCAATAATGAACTCCTACGAAAATTGGAGTGAGATTTGATGCCTAAGATTGGTGAAGGGCCAGATCTGCTATGAATTCTCATGGATCATACATTAGGTGCAAGTCATGTACATGTGCATGTACACATGCTTGTATGATGTGATGTGCATGTCAGAGTCAATATAACACGATAGTTAGGAAATGAAAGAGTCACCGTGATAGTCTCCCCAACTACGGCCAAAAGAACATTCTTGTAAGCGTCCCACAAAGTAATAGAAGTTTCAGCTGCAACTGCTAAAACAGAACCATCGTGAGAAAACGCAGCCGCTGTCATTGGTTTTTTTCTGCAAGGAGAAAATAATATAAATGGAGATTAGTTAATTTGGATCAGCAGGCTATATTGCCAAGCAACTTAGTCAACAAATATAACTCAGAAAAAGAAGCATGAGAAAAAGAGAACAGAATATGATACAGAATATCAATCAAAGAAAAATCAAGAATTGAGTTAAACCAACTGCGGAGATTCCACAACAGTGAACTTATTTCAAGTACTTCAAATAGCTCAGCCAGCATACACAGGAAAATTGAACTTCCTAGTGGAAATCATGGAGCACAAAAGAGACCAAGAAAACAAAGAATTCTGACTTATCTCCTTCTACCTAATCATCATAATTGAGCTCCAAGATAAAAGCTATCCTACTACCAAGGACAGGAACAGCATGCCTCAGACAGGAAAAACCTAGCTTACCATACACCGTTACACTTGTATGGAAATTCATCGCTGTTCATCTACTTCTTGAACCTTTTCACCTTTACTCATCTCATAAAATTATCCATCTCAAGATCCATTTTCACTATCTTATAATGAAACACATTAAACAACAAAATCACATAATAGAAAATGTTCAGCAATCAACTAAGGTGAAGTACTTCAAAAAATAGAAAAGGAAATACTTAAATGCTCTGAACACCAAGACATTAAACAACATAATCACATAATATAAAATGTTCAGCAATCAACTAGGGCAAAGTACTTCAAAAAATAGAAAAGAAAAATACTCAAATTCTCTGAACACCAAGATCATACTTATATGATGCAACAGCATGGCAAGTCCATCTAGAATTTGTAAGCCCTAGATCCGTCCACTTGATCCCTTTGTTGCAAACCCAAACCTACAACATCAGAAAGAAAATGTATATTTAGTGGAGCTTAAAACAACAACGAACTTACAAAAACTTAAAGATTACCTTAAAGTCTCCACCATAAGATGAGCTGACAGCCATACAATAGACAGGATTGAGAGCAACTGAGGAAATGCCAGCATCCCTGTACAATAACAACTACCACAAGGTTCATTACTTCTGCATACAGGCATCATAGTCTAACGAACATTTCCATTTTGGGAGAACATATGCAACTGAACAAGATATTTAATAAAACCGTACGAACTTTATTTGAAAGGATTGTGAGGTATCCAATAGGATAGCCAACTTTTTCTGTACCCTCCTATTGTATTATAAGATTTAACGGCATAGATTACAATCTTTTATAAATCACTGTATGGTTTGCAACCTTTATAATTGAACTTGCTAAGTATGTTTAGCTAAACACCTGTAACTTTTGTACCAATCTCAATTTTATCAATCAAATTCTCGACCTATATAAAGAAGATATAGTAGTAGACATTTCATCAGCAAGATTGGAGATAGAACTCAGAGAAATATCAAACAAACAGGCGGTAATACCAAATCTAAAAAGTACTACAGGGAAGAAATAATAAATATAAATCAAACAAGGTTAAGAGAATCTAAGATCCAGACAACTAGATGTGAAATCAAAAGATAAATCAAGGAAAGCAAAAAAGAGGCGGGGGTGAGGGAGAAAAAAGAGACTTTGTGATTTTAGAGTGGAGAGTGGAGAGGTGAGAGGTTTGAGAATCTTGAACTGAGAAGCAGAAGCAAGCTTAGCCAAATGAATGACCTTAAAAAGGGCGGCCCGGTCGCACTACGCGTCCCCGCTGAGCGAGGGTCCGGGGAGGGGTCCCACCACAAGGGTGTACTGGGGGCAAGCCTTCCCCTGCCAATTTATTTGGCAAGAGGCCGCTCCTAAGACTCGAACCCGTGACCTCTTGGTCACACGACAACAACGTTTACCGTTGCGCCAAGGCTCGCCCTCAAATGAATGACCTTCCATAAAGAAAAATATAAGGAATAAAACACCAGATGGTGCTGTGGACGAGTATAAGCAAAAAAAAAAAAAAGATATCTAAGGATGACAAAAGAGAGTGCATGTGCAAAGGTAGAAGATATATTATGAATGAAGATGGAGGGAGAGAGAAAGAGAGGAGATAGATGGTAGAGATGAGCATGTCATGGCTGTCTATGGAAAATTTGAAAAAAAAAATGAAAGACGCTGAGGTGAGCATTATGCATAAGGGAAGGTGGAAATCAAGTAAAAATGGAAAAGGAGCCCAAAATGTCATGCTCCAAAATCAAATAATTAGCAACAGTCTGCATCAAATGAATGATGTAAAAACTCTCATGTCTGTGGATGCATATTACAAAGAACTGATTCAAATGAGAGATGTAAAAACTCTCATGTCTGTGGATGCATATTACAAAGAACTGATTCCGTAACACATAAAAACTGATAATTAACTGATAACCAAATTACAACTTATAGACCAAACCAAAATGACAAGGTCAATTAATAATCTCATCTTTTGGCATAAAAAAAGGTGCTATAATGGACTTATTCACACATGTGCTTTAATCTTTTTATGTCTCCCTTTCATTTGTTCAATCAATATGCAGATTCTAACCTGTGAGGTTCATAGACAATTGTTGACAGGGTGAACTTTTTATCAGGCCCCATTGCCCAAAACTTCAAAGAAACCAAGCCACCTAAACCCTCCTCAGCAAGCTTTTCTTCAGCAGTAAGCATCATAGCACCATCCAATGAGAGTGCAACTAAAGTCACTACTACCTATGACAAAATATCAAGAAAATTTAATTGAAACTAGATGATATTGCTATAGTCAGACTATAGGTCTAATATAAGTATTTTACAGTGTAGATGACCATAAATTTTTGTCTCATACATAAGAAAATTTCAAATAAGCTAGTCTATTACCGTGACTCCATCACCCGGTTGATGGTTTCTCTCACAAACTTGCACCTGAAGAAAGTACATTAGACAATTCAACTTCCATCAATGTAGATCATAGTCAATAATATTACTGCATATATGGGTGGCATACAATGTCCCAATCAAAATCAGTAACTAGAGAACCAATATTTCACAAGAAAAGAAAATACAAGATAATGGATGGTATACTACTACTAGTGTTGATTAGCCGCTTTCATTTGCTTGAATTAGAATTCATTATCACAATGGTCCAAACAAAATATCAGAGTAAAATCATTCTCACCAATGCCCACACTTATTTGTAATATAAGAAAGCATGTCACGGAGAAAGACACTGGCACATGCATCAAAAGACTGAATGAAAAGATTCTCTAATAAATAAAGATCTAAGAATATAGATTTCTATTACCAAGAAAAGTTACCAACAAGACATTAAGCTCATCAATTGAAACTAGATATAATCTTAATGCAGCAACAAAAATTAATATTTTCACCTCAGAAATTCCACGGTCATCAAATAGACTATAGAACTGGATGCAATAGTCCTCTGTACGCAAAGCAACTAAGCCATTGTTTTGATCGAAGGCAACCCCATTACACATGCTTTTACATATCTCTGGGAATGAACAAGGAAGCTGAAAAATAAAACACAATTGTTTCTCAATAAATAATCAAATTATCATTTAGCTGAAAGATAATCACATTAGTTTCTCCATACACCTTTTCTCAATATAGACCAAAATAAAATTGACAATAGATACACAAATGTGTGATATGGAACCTGCTAGCTACTAAAGCATCAACCTAGTAATGCAAGAGGCGCATGCATAAGGCATATACAGTTAGCATCCACACTAACTTAAAGATAACACTTAAGGTTGAAACTTGAAAGCACTTTCAACTTTTAGACTTCATTCAATGCAATCAAGCAACTAACAATAATAAAAAGGATATCTGTGCAAATAGATTATATACAAGACTTGTAACAATATTCTACAAGCAAAGCTTTATACTTTTGGGCATGATATGTGGTTACCTGTGGCATTCACTTTAAATTTTGTTACTTACAACTAAGAAATGAAATTCAAAAATTGCATAAGGCTTCATCTGTTATAATGGAAATTCACTTCAAGTCATGTGGTCTAATTCATGTAAGACTAGAAGTTGAGTCCCAGTTCAAGTCTGATTAGGAATTTCTTCTAATTCTTTTTTAAAATTAGATAGTGGGAGGGGGCTTTTTTGGCAAGTCATATGAAGACTGAACTCATGAGCCCTAGCTTCACTAGTGGAAAGTAGTACCACTAGACCAAAGTCTGAGTTAACATTAAAGGTGCGCCTCGAGCAAGGCTCAAGGTCTTGCGCCTTAAACCATGAAATTGAGGCGCTGTTCAAAAGGCTCTCGCCTTGTGCGCCTGGCAGTTTTACTTAGGTTTCTTTTACAATTTTTATTTTTACAGCTTTTTTTTTAAGTAACTGCTTACTTTTTAAAAATACTGCTTTATTAACTGCCACTAATCTAACTTAAATAAGATTAATCTTAACCTTTAATTTAAATAAAAATATGAAGAGTCCTAGCCATAATTAAATATATAAAGAATAGAGAAAGGTTGGGAGAAGAGTCACATACAGAAGTCTCCTCCACTCCAATGAAAAACAAATCTCCACAGACAGTGTGAAGAAGAATGAACTTCATTAGCTCTTTAGGTTAAGACATTAAGTATATTGTTAGCGTCTTTATGAAGTATATGTTAATTAGGTACTTTAGGTTAAGAAGTTAAGTATATATTAGCAGTTTATAGTTAGGTACTTTAGGTTAAGACGTTAAGTATATGTTACTGTCTTTATGAAGTATGAACTTAATTTGGTGTTTCTGACATTTATGATTTAGTATTATGTTTTTATGTGGTTTTATTTTGTTTGTGTGGTAATAAGTGTTTTTTTGGTATACTCTTAACTAGTAAAAGAGTATATATTTTTATTTTATATTATGCGCCTCGTGCTTCTAAGGCGCGCGTCTCGCCTTGCGCCTTTAACAACTATGTGAGTTAACATGTTACTTTTTATTGCACACAGTTAAAATCAATCTTGGGGTTGTTTAGTTTCTTATCTATCTATACATATACTAAATCTGTAGACAGATTTAACACGTGGCAGCATGATAATAATGTTTTTGCTGATGTGCCTTGATAACACAGCTTTCCATCGACGACGAATTTTTAAGCCTGAGCATGGCCCCCTTCCCCGGTGTTTTTCATCTATTAATTGAGGAACCAATTGGTAATGGATGGAAGTCAATTTCTGTCTTCCAATTCCATTGAAATGTTCATGTTTTATGTCTCTGTTAGTAATGGGTCACTTTCTTGAAGAAAATCGGTGGGTTTCCATTACTGTCATCTTTATCTTTTACTAGGAGTTTTCAGTTATTATTATTATGATTAATTGATTTTGAATTAATTAAGGGCTAATCACTTGAATTGTTAAACTGGTAGTAAGGGTAAAAGTTCTCATATCTTGAGATTTAATGAAGGAGTTTTCTTCATATATCTCCTCCCACCTATTATCTTCAAGAATGGGTAGGTACTTTTTAATTATTAATTGATTAATGCATATTAATATTGGCATTGATCGGATTTTTTAATTTAATTGTTGATTGATCAGATTTCAGGTGAAGAAAAAGCGTTTCTTTCAGAACTTTGTAACCATTATGGCATTTGGGGTGTTTGGTGTTTTCATTTCAACATCCATTATTGTTGGTGGTAAGTTCTAATTTCCTTAATTAATTGTTTCCTTTTCTTTCTTTCTTTTTTTTTTTTTTTTGAAGAATAGATGGTACATTTTTCGATTTTCTACTATATTGTTTAGTTGATTGCATAATGATATGTTTAACAGGTTATATCGGTATTTAGGAATGTGAGAAAATAGTATTAGGTAGCTTATATCAGCATATCAGCTATAATATCTAGCTTTGCTAAATATCAGGTTGGAGAGTAATCTATAAGCAAATGAAGACAGTGAAAGAGTTCTTCTTTTTAGGCTTGTGAAATAACTCAAAGCTTATATAGTTATTCAGTTTATGTTTAGAGTTACAGTTCCAATAAAATCCTCATAACTGAAACTGGATATTTTTGTGCAGTTTGAAACAACATAAGGGTGAACTTAGGTCTGTCAATGTGAAGGCATCCTGTTTAATTACAGAAGTATGTCACATTAGTTTATCTCAGGAAATTCAGTTCTTATGGGTCTGAATTTTCCTATCCACAAATTAATATTTTGATTTGATTGTTTTCTATCTTTATACCCGAAAGCTCAAAGTTGATTTGTGTTCTATTGTTCTTTCCCCATAGTGCTTACAATTAGAGGTGTTAAAAAACCGAACCGGATTGAAATAACATACCGAACCGATGAAGTTTGGTTTTGTCTTACCTTTTTCTCAACGATTCTTGAAAATCAGAAATATTTTGCAGATGAGCAAGACAGTTTTCTCAAGGACAACTGCTATTTATTTTTATGATGCGTTGCATATTGTTGTCTAGGTCCAACACGTTCTAATTGAGTATCTTCAATTCATGTTATCTATATAGGAGTGGAAATTTTGAACTTTTTACTCTTGAAACACTTATATAGCTGTAACAAATTGCAACTTTGTTGTACAATGGTCATTTTCTATTACTTGCAATATATTAAATTTCATTAGATTAAAAGCATTGCTAATTCTTTTATTTAGAGGTAGGAACAAGTAGCCTATAAATCAAGTAATGGATATACAGTGCAGTATAGAGTTTGATCAGTTTAGGGAATTAATTTAGTTAGTTTAGAGGTTGATGCATGCTCACCAACTTGGCCAATGTTTTATTAATCTGCTAGAAGTTGTCCAACATCTTTCATCTTTTAGTCAAATACAAAGTTTGTGTTCTTTTTGCTAGGAAATTCTTCTTTGCCCTTTCAATAGATATATTATGGTTTCATCCATTAAGTTTGCTCGAGCAAGACAGAATTACAATTGTTAAATATAATGGTTTTTAAGTATTAAATAAACTTAATCACGAAGAACTCATAGCAAAGTTACAATTGTAAAAACCATTTATTCTTTTTATAAACCATAATATCAAATTGTTCTCCTTGTAATTTAAAATATAATAGTATGCAGAATTACAATTATAAAAAATGATAGTATGCTACTGGTTTTGCTGGAGCAAGGCAGAATTCCCTACAGCCAACCTAATGTCTTAATTTATTACTCTGAATGTATTACTAATTGACAAAAGTTTCATCTATTTAATTTTAAATGTATTGTTTTATTATTTAATCTAAATATACTTATTAAGATATCAAAAATATCAGCAACTAAATCTAAATATAATTTAAAATAGATTTTTGAACTTTTGAATTTTATTGGGTTAAGGTGCAAAAATACCCCTAACGTTTTGGGTCAGGAGCAATTTTACCCCTAACGTCTAAAATGGTGTAATTTTACCCCTAACGTTTGTAGCCAAGAGCAATATTACCCCTAACGTTGATAAACCGGGTCAATTTCAGAAATAATTCATCAAACTGTCTTCTCGGTCATGAATATTATCATCTACATTTCACATGTGCGTCATTTTATCAGTAACAAATCATAAACAAATGTTGGGATGTGAAAAAAATAATAAAAAAAATAAAAAAATATACTGTCTTTTGTACGAATTAGATAAAAAAAATCAAAAAAATCACCGAATTTATAAATATTAATCTCCAATTCTATTATTAAATTATAAAAACATGAAATCCTTTTTTTAGAATGAATTGATATGCAACTTGTACAAAATAATGAACAAAAATATCTGTGTTTTATAATAGTGTCTGAAATTGACCCAAATCACCAACGTTAGGGGTAAAATTGCTATTGGCTACAAACGTTAGGGGCAAAATTGCACTATTTTAGACGTTAGGGGTAAAAGTGCTCCTGACCCAAAACGTTAGGGGTATTTTTGAACCTTAACCCAATTTTATTTTAGTGGTCACGGGTTCGAGTCTTAGGAGCGGCCTCTTGCCAAATAAATTGGTAGGGGAAGGCTTGCTCCCAGTACACCCTTGTGGTGGGACCCCTCCCCGGACCCTCGCTTAGTGGGGACGCGTAGTGCACCGGGCCGCCCTTATGAATATTATGCATTAATTTTACTTATAAAAATGATCATTTAATTAACATTAACATAATATTTTAAAACCATCATTTATTTTTCTTCCAAAAAAAACTATCATTTATTTCATAGAGAAAAAAATAGTAAACTCATGTAACCCGTGCATTGCACGGGTCTTCATCCTAGTTTAGGACTATTGTGATACAAATTTACCCTCTTATTCAAAAAATACTCATTGTGATCCATGGAAGAAAAAGTTAATATTATCAATTTAGAAGAATATAAGGCTTATTTCCCATCATATTCTCATATCAAATTACAAAAATTCAATGTAAATACCTAATCAGATATGAACTATCTGGTATGCTCTGCAAAGAGATGGAAACTAACCTTAATCCCTGAGATGGACTTCAAAATTCCCATGGAAGGCATTTTCAATATGTGAATTTGATTATCTGCACAAGATATCTAAGTAACATTTTATTAGTAAACCTACTAAATAAACTGCTTCCAGAGTTCTATTCTCCTATTAATGTATTTTACTTACTGAAGAAAGAGAAGGATCTGGAGAATCAGTATAATACAAGAGTGGAGATCCAATTCGAGGTAAAAATTTCTTTTTCCCTGTGTCTAGTTGCCAAACCACAAGAACTCCTTCCTTTCCACCTGAAACCAATAACTTTATACATTAACAATAAAACAACCATGATGATGTAAATTATGATATGATCAGGTCAATGGTAATGCGGTCATTAAGCATATTCCATGATTTCTTGCTGAGACACTTAAAACTACCGTTTTTACCCAATGATCAAGCACATAAATATAAAAAATACAGAGACAGTGGAGTTTGTCATATGTAAGCATTAATGGAAATGTGACATGACTCCAGTAAAAAGTCCACATGCCATCAATGAAAATTTTCATTTATTACATGCCATCCACTAGATAATGCAAACCATACTCTGGTTAACTCCAAGAGCGCCTGATAGCTAGCCCGCCCATTCTCCTCATTCAACACTGCAATTTAGTAAAGCTAAATGTATGGAAGCAGAAACACAAGGACTCTACTCGTCTAACTATAGTGTCTTTACCAGAATACAAGTAGGCCCCATCAGAAGAGAACGAAAGAACATTGACTTCAGCAGGGTGCCAATGCCATGTGGTGCAGGACTCAGCATCACCATCACCCCTCACTCCAGGTCTTTCTTCCTCAATATTCAGGGACCTTTGACTGCCTAGTTCATCACCTACAACATATGTTCTGTTTCCAAACCCCCTCCAAATCAATACTCTCCCTGTCACATCTCCGGCAGCAACAATATTTTGAGTTGGATGGAATGCAAGAACTGTCAGGTTTTTCGTGTGATGCAAAGTGATCTTCTTAACTCCTGCATGTTCAGACTCACTACTAGGAACCTTCCATACATGAAGTTTGCGCTTTATCCGAATGCCAAAAAAATTTCCGGAGGAGCTAATAGTTATAAATTTTGGTTGCTCCATCTGTCAAAGAGGTAACAATGACAACATCACAAAATACGGACCGCGTATATAAATTTAAACCACTTGCTTGAAACTACAAATCCATACGACAACTAACATGAATATATTTGATAGACATGTGATCACAACTATTTAAGATTTCATTTAAGGTGGTGGTTTTATTTTGAGTCAACAATTACTTAGTATCAGAGTCATTTACATATTTTATGTAATTACAAAGACTTAATAAACAATTTATAATGCACCCATAGTGGGAATTAATAACCCCACTAAGTAACATTATTCATAGAGAGAACTGTTTGTCTGATCAAAGAGAATTGTATGGTCAAGTCACATTAGATTCCCAACCTTTTCAGAGTCTGAATGTATAATGACTGATGTATTTGGTAAAAAGGTTCTCAGCACTCAACAGTAATTTTGTTTTAACAGAAACTAACCAGCAGAACTCGCCCAACACCTCAACATCAGTAGTAAATGGTAATGACCCCCAACTATATCAAGATGCATAGAATAATGTTAGGTTTTGTTAGTTATAGATTAGTTAACCAATATCAGATTATATAGTCACTGGTTATGTGTTTTAGTTAATAAATTATGATAATACAATGGACCAACTTGTCCTAGATTGGTATACATAGTCGATAACAGAAGCTTATGTACATTTTCATCTCTATCCTCTATTTCTCTATTTATGTATTCTTTCTTCTCTTCTCACAAGATAACAGCAAATCTCTTTCTCAAATGACTCGAGGTCATCAAAACCTTTTTTTTCAAAAGCAACCTATCTTAGAGCATCTAACTGGATTAATTAGCCTATGTTTGTCAAAATTATTGTTTTATTTCCTGTTTTTTTACATAGCTGTCTATCCAAAACAAACAAGTTAAATTACTATCATACCTGCATTTATACAAGCACATTGATTTCAACAAATTTAATGTCAATTTGTACTTCAGATTCCTTCCTTTTCTTTTCCAATTTCTAAGAGCTATGTGCTTAATGGAAAAACCTTAATGCAAAGTGTAACAAATAGTATTGAAGAAGTTCAATAATATGAGATCAAACCTCTGCCAAGGTTAGTCCACCAATCAGCCGTGAGTTGGTCAAGTTACATTTCCTTATTTGTCCAAGTAAAGCTTTGGACTGGTTTCCTAGCTTTTTAGTTTCTTCAATAGACAAATAAGCAAAAAGTTTAGCTGGCTTTCCAATCATCTCAACCGGTTGTCTCAATAGAGATGGAATCACCTGGAAAAGTGATAAAACTAATCAACATTTACATCAAAATGCATAAATAATTAAGACTTCCATAAAATTTAGGAATTCATTGGAAGTTCCACAATTGACATATTTTCCCTGAACATATCAATTATAATTCATGTAATTTGAACTCTTTAGATTTTAATATTCTCGAACCAAATCATGTCAATATTAACAGAATCCGCAGATGAAGTTTATACAACCCAAAATAAACAAATAATTTTATCAAAATGCACTCCAAATTAACAACCCAATCCCTACATCTTTCTTGATCGTTCTCTCCCTAGTGAAATAAGTTGTTATTTCAAGTGTACAAATTCCTTTTATTCAATATGTCTGCCCCAAATTGAGTCCATAAAATTCCCACCTAAATTCTAGTGAATTGAAGATAGAGAGTTGAGAAAACTCATGCAATCAGCCTCTTAAGTGTTAATCTAACATCGATGCAATCCAGCAGCAGTTAGAATAAACCCAATGCTGATCCAAGCTCAATAAAGTTCCCCAATCCTTTTGTAGATTAAATCCAACAATATTGTCCTTAGTACTGAACAAAGTCGGATATTGCTGTATAACAATACGGAAGGTAGTTGAAGACCACACATTTGAACACAAACTTTCCAATTTTAACACCCACGTTTTGGTCTTACGTCTACTGAAATTTAGTTAATGTTGAACATATCCAACCATGACTAACAAATAATATTGAATGGATTGTTAATTTACTGGAGAGGTAACAGAAGCTGGAACATAAAGCAAAATCAGCTTATAAATTTTACTTATAATTACCATGGAGAAAATGGGAAACTTAATATCAATCGTCTTTATCAACTCCGGCACTGAAAAATCCCAATAACGAATAGTCCCATCAAGTGAAGCCGTCCAACAGTAACACAAAATCTTAGTAGCCGGAGTTGTAGCAGGCACGACTATGACCGTCGTCACGAGCGACGAATGCCCTTCTAATGACGTTACCTACCAAGAATAAGAATAGATAAGGAAACCCTAGTAAATTAACAAAACAAATAGTAATTAAAATTTGGGAGGCGAAGCACAATAATAAGTGATAAGATAATTAACAGGAGGGGAAAAGAAAACCTGCAAGCCGGTGGCAGTGCTGAAGACAGAGACAGAGTTACCAGAGCAAACAAGGAGTCGTTTGGCGTCGTTGGAGAAGGCCGGCGGTGAAGAGACATAGCTGCTACCGCCTCTTATCATGGTGAGGCGGGCTAGATTTCAAAGAGTGAAAAAAGAAATAGCAGAAGATGAAGGAAAATTTGGAGGACGATGCAGGGGAGAGTTTGATTGTGGTCGCAATACAGGAGATAGAAAGAGTTGCCTGAGTTGCTCTTGTAAAGTCTGCGCTGGCTGCTTTGCTCTCGTAGACAAAAGCCCTAAACCCTCCTCCCTCTTCTTTCTTTGTTTTTTAAAATGGAGAAAGGCTATGCAAATATAAAAGTGAAAAATTAAAATACATTAATTAAATTTTTTTTAAAATAGCTAAGTTGTCCAAAAACTGACATCTTAACTTCCAAATGTTACAACTAATTAGAAAACTTATTTGGAACTTCAAAATATTAACATATTTGAGAGCTTGTTTCAAAAAAAAAAAAACATATTTAAGAGCTTATTTGTTTCAAATAAGCAAATGGAAGAGATTAGTTTTAACATTTTAAAATTCAATGGTCGACTTGTGGACAATTTTTTTTTAAAATAAGTTTTTGGACAATTTGAGAGTCTTAAAATATATTTGACTTTTTTAAAATTGTTTCATAACTATTATTAACCAAAAAAATTTACATCTTATTGTTAGGTTTTTAAGAATATTGTTATGTGACACAAATTCCATCGATTAATTTTAACGTAACATTTTTCGCTATACTAAAGTTATAATAATATTTTTAATGAAATCAGACTCCAAAATTAGTTTTTTATGAGGAGAAACTGATGTAGCGGAATAAACAGACTTTCGTTCTAAACGAATGTTCGCGCACGAACAAAGCTTAAAACCGTCAACTATCGTTGAATCGCGCACGACTAACGAAAATTGGAAGAAAGAGAACTCTGAAATTTTTATTAATCGATAACTGCCTTACATAAGGTGGGGGTCGAGCCTTTATATAGGCTGACACATAAAACCTAATCTGAAACCTAAAAGGAAAACAACAAAACAGGAAAAGTGCGATAAAACACAAAAAGGCCGATTTGAGGCCCTAAACGACCTCGGATGGCTAAAAAACACGTCCGCCAATGGGTTTGATCCAATGGGCCGAATCCAACAAAATTAGGGTCCGGAATCGCTAAATTCCAACAACCCGTTTTATCTTCAAAATCTCAGTTTCGGGTCCACTTTCTCCAAATAGTTCAAGGCCCGCTCCACTTCATCAGAAACTCCAACTTCTTTCTCTAACATTTTGCATAGTTCCGGACCGTTAAAAATTACAGTCGTCAAACTCCGCTTTTAATTAACACTCTTTATTTTCAAAAAAAAACAAATAATTGGCTGAAAATGGAGAAAGGCTATGTAAATATAAAAGTAAAATATTAAAATACATTAATTAATTTTTTTAAAATTGTTCTATAATTATTGTTAACCAAAAAAGCTTACAACATCTTGTTAGGTTTTTAAGAATATTGTTATTTGACACAAGTTAAATCGACTAATTTTCATGCAACTTTTTCCGCTAGACCGAAGTTACAATAATATTTTTAATGAAATCAGACTCCAAAATTAGTTTTTGTGGTGGGAAACTCTAACTTCTTTCTCTAACATTTTGTACCTCTTTCGGTCCGTTAAAAATTACAACCGCCAAACTCCACTTCCAACTAATACTCTTTATTTTTGGGAAAAAAAAAACTAATAATTGGCTGAAAATGGAGAAAGGCTATACAAATATAAAAGTCAAAAATTAAATTACATTAATTAAATTTTTTAAAATTATTCTATAACTGTTGTTAACTAAAAAAACCTTACAATATCTTGTTGTCAGGTTTTTTTAAGAATATTGTTATTTAAGACAAATTTCATCAATTAATTTTCACATAACCTTTTCCGCTAGACTGAAGTTACAATAATATCTTTAACGAAATCAGGCTCTAAAATCAGTTTTTGTGGCAGGAAACTCCAACTTCTTTCTCAAACATTTTGCACAACTTCCGATCCGCTAAAAATTACAGCTGTCAAACTCCGCTTCCAATTAATAATCTTTATTTTCGAAAAAATAAACTAATAATTGGCTGAAAATGGAGAAAGGTTATGCAAATATAAAAATCAAAAATTAAAATACATCAATTAATTTTTTTAAAATTGTTCTATAACTACAGTTAACCAAAAAGCTTACAACATCTTATTATTAGGTTTTTAAGAATATTGTCATTTGACACAAGTTCCATCGATTAATTTTCACGCAACTTTTTTTGCTAGATTGGAGTTACAATAATATTTTTAATGAAATCAGACTCCAAAATTAGTTTTTTTGTGGCAAGAAACTCCAGCTTCTTTCTTTAGCATTTTGCACAGCTTCCGGCTCGCTAAAAATTACAGTCGCCAAACTTCGCTTCCAATTAATACTTTTTGTTTTCGGAGAAAAAAACTAATAATTGGCTGAAAACGAATTAAAGATTAGCATGTTAACCCTAAATCTACCTCTTTAAGCCCTTACATCAAATGAGTGAGAAACGCGATAATGGTAAAAAAAAATGGGGGTTTAAGTAACGGGTGAGACCGTTGCAAATTGTGAAAAGTTAGTAAACCCGTTAAAAATAACATATTTAATCACGGATATGTCAAATAACGCGATACAATAAACAGAGTTTGCAATGGGCTTAGTTTGTGCCTGTTACATATTGGTAATCTAATTGCAACACACATATTTTATGTTATTACATCTGTACAAAAAGTGTTAAGCTTTCCAGAAGTTAGTGATGTAATTGCAATGTGCTTTTTATTTTAGCCCGTTACAAAAAAAAACATATATTCTCAAAATTTGTAATCATTGTTAGAAAAATATGCATGCTTCATTAAGATAAACATCTTTCAAACTTCCTCCATGCAAACCTTTACATAATTCCTCTTAAGAAATTCGCGTAGCCAATATTCGATTTGCTAATTGGAAGATTTCTTATCGTGAGAAAGCAAATTAGTTGTTCTGTTATATTCAAATGAGCAACCTGCAATGTAGGAATAGCAACCTGCAATGGAGATTTCAATGCATGCATTGTTTGGAACATCAACAAATAATTATAATGCACAATGTACAATTGATAACAACGATGTTATTTATGGTGAAGCATGATACTATAAAGATGATAGTGAATATGTGGTGTGTCTAGATGTAGGTGCGGAAAATTCGAGTTTTGAGTCCTTAAAATATGCATGTAAAGAATATGATAAATGTTTTTGCATTTTTAGGTCATCTTGCATCAAAGGTAAAGGCTAGTTCATCAAATATATGATACTTGTGTGTGACAGAGGAAGGAAATAAGAAGGTCAAAAAAGATTAAAAATGATAGGTTGTCAGTAAGAATAAGAGCATTAGACAATAAAGGTGTTCAGAAAGTTACTGAAGTAGTACATGAGCACACCCATGAGTTGGTTCTAGACATGATTATAATGGTGTCTAGTTAAAGGAATCTGATTATTCAAGATAAGAGGCACTTGGAAGCATTTTATATAGCAAGATAAGGACAAGCAATGAGCCATAGATTATTGGAAGTTCAAAATGGTGGATCGTAGAACACAGATTTATCAAAAAAGGAATGCATAAATTTTGTTGGAAGTAAGAGGAGGTTAAGGTTAGGTAATGTTGATGTTGAGGCAATGAACAAAATGTTATTAAATATGCATGAGAAAGATAAGGACTTTTTCTATCTTGTTCAAAAGGATGGTGAAGGAAATTTAAAGAATGTTGTGTTGATTCATCCTCGTTCAATAACAGCTTTTGAAGAATTTAATGATATTGTGAGCTACATTTGTAGGTGATGAGAGGATATTATACTTGTTAAAACTCGTATATTTTCACTTGTTCTAAGCAGTGTTATGAAAACAGGATCGATCGATTCTACCGTGAACCGATCAGGTATACAACCCGATCGATGTTGTTTTTTTTGTATATCCAATAAACCGGACTAAACCATTTGAAGCAGTCGGGTTAACCGCAAACTGGTCTAGTTGAGCGACTCAGCCCGGTTAGTTTTTCATCCATGTTTAATTTAAAAAAATATGTAGAGTGGGATTGAAACTTGGGCCACTAAGTATTGTTGTACATATCCTACAAGTAAGCTAGCTTTCCATTTATGGCTAATAACAATAATATATATTTATATATTATATTAATGGTTAAGAGCTTACCTATGACTAGAGAGGTTTTAGCCTAGTGGTTGAGAGCTTACTTATGACTAAAGAGGTCATGGGTGCAAATTTAAAAAAAAAACATTAAAAATTTAAAATATCATTTAGTATTTATTTTTATATATATTTTGATAAATTAGGAAAAGTACAAAAATAAACCATTTGATTGCACTCTTTTTCAATCAGAAACTATGTGGTTTAAAAATTTGCAAACAGGTACATTATGTTCCATTAGCAAACACAATCCAAACTGACTAACAGTTAAAAAAAATCAAATGACAAATGGAAAAGAGTTATTTTTATCTTTATATTTATTTATTTTATAAATTAACTTCCTTATTATCTAATTATCACAAACAAACCTCAAAACAAAAAAAAAAAAAAAAAAAAAAAATCAAACTCACCATCTCTCTCACCATTTGTTATCTTCTCCTTAATTCTCTTACATCTTCTCCATGGCCATCTCCAAACTCTCCCAATCCAAACAATTTTCCCTAAATTTCTCCAAACTACAGAGAAATGGAAAACCCAGAAAGTCTATCTTCTTGATCAAAATAAACAGGCAAAACCTTCATCAGCATAACCCAAAAAGAAAGCAAAAACCATTCAATAAAATTTTATTTTTTAAAGCATTACCTGACAAGATCTAAAAGGCTAAGAATTGTAGAATCGAAATACATAAAGTAGATGACAATAAAACCTAAATTGAGCACAGAAATACAGATTTTATACCTCAAAATAGAAACCTAGGCTAAAAAATTCACAAAATAACAACAAAAGATAGATTTTTCTAGCCCGTCAACAAGTCATATAAGAAATTAACTTTAATTTGTTTCCTTGATTTTCTTCGTGGCTAACAGAGAAAGGGAAAAGTTCAGACCAGGCGCGAGAACCAGGTCCGTAGTTTTTGGGATTAGAGTTTAACATGTTGGAATGACCTATAATTCGACGATTTTCAACTAAGGGTGGAAGATACAAAGCCGCGCAAGAGCCTCCTGCAAAACCTAGAATCTAACCATGGAGAAGACGTAGTCTGAGAAAATAAGAGAATTAAAACATTCTAAAATAAAAAGCCTCTTTAGAAATAAGACGAATGGGGAAGTAATCGGCTATGTTCGGTATAGAAGCCTTAAAATTGCAGCAGAAAAAAAAACTATAAAAGCTTAAGAATTACAACCCAAATTTGAACTGTGAGAGTTTGGAGATGGCCATAGAGAAGACGAGATGGTGAGTTTTATTTTTTGTTTTGGGGTTTATTTACGATAATTAGATAATAAGGGGTTAATTTATAAAATAAATAAATATAAAGATAAACAAAAATAATTTTTTCCCTTTGACTTTTTTAAATATTGTTAGTCAGTTTAGACTATGTTTGCTGATAGAAGATAACACAGGATACTTGTTTGCAAATTTCTAAACCAAATAGTTTGTGATTGAAAACAAATGCAACCACAAAGTTTTGTACTTTTCCCTAAATATTTTAAAATTTAATTTATTTTTGAAATATAAACAAGATTTATTTAGTATTTAAATTTTAAATTTACACAAAATAAAATTATAAGTCTAGTAAATTTCATGATTTAATTTAAATTAAACTATATATAAATGTGTATATATATATATATATATATTATTTCTGATGTCATCATGTTTTACCAATCTGAGTCAACTAGTTGAACCCATTAACCCTTGACCCAGTTGTCAATTTGGGTCGACTTCCGATTCGATTTTTAAAACATTGGTTCTAAACCCATACGATGTTGTTTTAGGCATGTTTTTTTCTTATTTTAACTGGTCTAGAGGTTGATCGATAAAATAGACTGATTGCGCTCATTCTAGTTTTTCTTAGTAGAATATATGAAAAAAATGAAAAAGAATTGCAAAATAGAAGCATGTATCTCATTGGTACATTGAACAAAGCTATGAACTTGTGAAAACCTACCAAGTTGACTTATGAAAGAAGCCACAAAGTGAATATTTTATTCACAATTCATCTCAAGCTTCTCGAATGCAATTAACAACCCTTTAGTGGAAGATGACCTTTGATACGAGCAAGATGGACAAGATTGTGATGCTGAACATTCATGGAAAAGACCCTCAAAGTCCAAGTTTCCATCCCTTCAAGGATGGAACAAATAGAAATTACAGTTCGTTAAGGATTCCTCCTAAACAGCTACGAAGAAGGGTAGAACAGCACAAACTATAGCAGAAACGAGTCCGTAAGATGGGTTTTCGGATTTGAGCGCGGGTGAAAGGATTTTATCATTAGTGAAAGGATCTCACTCAGAAACCTTAAAATCTCTCACCTTTAGGGGGGCATTTTATCTGAAACAGCTTGTTCACTCATAATTATGAGTGAGTAGTTTACTTAGCAGGTCTAGCCAGTCATAAATGGTGATTGTAAGTATATCTGTTTTGTTAATGAAGCATGTTTATCCATGATTGGTTATAAATGAGTTTCTTAAATGATTATATTATGATCAAATCTTTGTGATAGCAACAATGGATGGCACGACAGTGCTCTAGCGTTGTTGAAACACTAATTAATATATGTTGTTAGGGACGGACACGCAAATAACCACATACCAGGTTTTCATTTATGAATGCTTTCTTGGTCTTAATGCTTGGATGCACTTAACTCAATGACACTTGGTTAACCTGTATGCTTAAAATCTTTGGAAATGGAATCATCCTAACTTCTCATGGAATGATAATCAGAGACAACTAGTTGTTCAACAATCCTACCATCAAAACAACCAGAGGCAACCATACCAATAGCAGCAAGCTTCCACATCCGGTCAACAATATCAGAAACCATATATGCACCTCCAAGAAGGCAAACCGGACTTAGAATCCATGATGATGCAGTTCATAAAACAGACCTAAACATCCATCAAGAACCTGGAGACATAAATGTTGCAGTTTGCAAATATCATTGCCTCAGAGGAGAATGGTGTTTTGCCAAGCAATACCAACACTAACCCTAAAGAAGAAGTAAATGCAATCATGTTGAGAGGAGGTAAGCTAATTTTAAGTTCCGTTGAGAATAACAATCTGTCCAATGATGTAGAATGGGAGAACTAGCGAACTCAACTACTAGACCAGGCTGTGCCAGCAGTGAAGGCCAGTCAAAGGAAGGACATCAACCACTCAAAGAGGAAACACCCATTCCCTCTTATGAGGTCAGAATACCATATCCTGACAGGCTGAAGCAGCAAAATTGGGAGAAAAGGCATAAGGGTTTCCTATAACAGTTGACCAAGCTGCACATCAACATACCATTCATTGAAGCACTAACAAAAATGCTTATGTATGTGACGTTCCTCAAGGACTTGCTCACCAATAAAAAGAAGCTCGAAAGCGTTGCCATGGTGCAACTGAACAAAGATAGCTCATCCATCCTCCAAGCTAAACAGCAGTTGCCAAAGAAATCAAAAGATCTAGAGAGTTTTTCTATACCCTATCCACTAGGAACCCTCACTATCCAAAACGCCTTGTGTGACCTAAGTGCTAGCATAAACCTCATGCCATATTCCATATATATGAAATTAGGCTTAGGTGAACCTAGACCCACTAAGGTCACAATACAATTAGCTGATCAATCTATTTGGTACCCAAAGTGGATAGTTGAGGATGTTTTGGTTAAACTAGGGAATTTTATCTTGCCTGTTGACTTCGTAATTATGGATATTGCTGAGGATTTAGAGGTCCCAATCATTTTGGGGAGACCTTTCTTAGCCACTGGTAGGACTATCATCAATGTATATAATGGTCATTTAATTCTGAAAATCAACAATGAAGAAATGATATTTAAGATGCACGAAGTTGTTCGTTATGCTTCTACTTCCGATAATGCCTATTATTTTCTAGATACTAGAGAGGAACAGTCTGTTTTGCAGGAATAGGAGGAGAATGTGAAAGCTGTTAGGGTTTCGTGTCCTATAGTCAATTGTTGTAGGATATAAACCAGCTGTAAATGAATTGTTCTTTTATATCATTTGTTTTAATAAGATATAGTTTTCAACTATATAAAGGCAATTACTTTTAAGAACTAAATAAGTCAAATAAATGAAAATTCTTAAGTTTATTTAAAGTGATTATAAAGTGTTCATACAAGCATGAAGTGAGACAAAACATTATAATAAACTAATAAACTTAAAACCACCCAAAGTCAAGTAATATGTTTGAATAGGGATTGACATAATACTGTTGAGACTTGCATGTAATAATGTCTTCTGTTATGAATAGATAGCTGATCTCACAAGCTTCGGATATGTGGATATCTTAGCAGTTATATGGATCCAGTGAAGGAGTTCATTAGGATTGGGGACCCGACTCGAGATAACAGGATGGATGGATTTATCCTATGTCACATGTTCATCACATTGGTATTAATAGGTATAAGTAACCCTCAGACTCAAAGGAATATTAATTAGTGATTCTGGATTATGGAATGTGATACTTTGACTCTGTTCAAACACGATCCATAACAGGGAGGACCATGAGGTGTGTGCGGGTAGACATTGGGTATCACATGAAGTAATTGCAGAATAGTTAATGTTGGATTGAGCATTCATCACTCCTGATGAATAGGAGATATGTCCAATGATCGCTTGTGGAAGACTTGAATCTAAATCCTTGCAAGGTGATGGATTAAGAGTTGAAATGGAGATTTCACTTAATCTATCTATTCGGAGTTAACTCGTCATGTACAAGTAAAATGAACGTCTCGCTATATGTGACTTGACATTATCCATAGTCATAAGATTCGTTCGAGGATGTAGTTGATGAAGGATCGAATTATACTGGACCTAATGCGGAAAGGTCAACGACGGAATCAACCTGTTTTCTTATAGCTCTAGGGGAATGTTTACGGTTTTGCTATTCACAGTCCACGCACTCATTTCGATATACAAAAGATTGAATATAATTTTGGGAAATTAATTCAATAGTTGCATACGGCTAGTAGCAATAAGAACTTAATGGGTCACACATAAGACTTGGAACCAAATGAGGACTTAATAGTTATTAATGAATGGAGGATTAAAATTGGTTAATTTTGGACATAGAGGGGGCCGAATTTTAATGTACATAATATATGTATATTTTAGTTAATTTATTTAGATAATTATAATTAGATTATAACTATGGTTAAATTAATTATAGGATAAATAAGTTAAGAGGTTTAATGTGATTATATATCTCTAATTATTATCCTATCAAATAAATAAACATTATCTTTTATATTTAGATATAATTATAGATAATATTAATAGAGTATTATTTAGAATAAAACTCTGCTTAAGCAACCTAATTCTACCTAACTAGGGTTGAGATACAAGAGGCTATAAATACCCCCCATATAGTGAATTTCGGCCAACCCTAATGAACTCCAAAAGTTGGAAATTTCGGCCAAGAAAGTTAGAGAGAAATCATCCCGCTTGTCTCCATTCGATTAATTGTTATCTCTATTCTTCTTTCCTTGATATTGTGTTGATTTATTAGAGACAATCTTCTTTGATTACTATTCATCGGTTGTATTCTAATCCTTTACTTGTTTGTTTTGTTTGTATTCGTGAAACTCGGGATTAAGAGTTGTGGGCACTTCGTTTGCAACTGTAGATAAATCGTCAATAAAGGTATTTTGTTCTATCCCTCTTTATATGAAATAACGCTTAACGGCTCTTGGGTTAAGGGAAATAGGTATAATTTTTATATTTTCGTTGTGCCTGTGTTTGCCTATTTCCTTTCAAAAGCTGATGAACTGGAATAGTTGTTTAGTGCTGAACAACCCGTTGACTCAAAAGATGATCCACCAGAGAGCGAATCGAATCAAGAAGATAAAGTTGTTCAAAGTAATTTTGAACATGGAGAAGATTCAAGATGCCCTGAGTTGAAGTCTCTCCCTTCTCACTTGGAGTATGCATTCTTAGATCCGCCGAACAGCCAACCTGTAATCATTTCAGCCACATTGACGAAGAACCAAAAAGAACAGTTGTTGATCATACTCAAAAGGAACAAGGAGGCACTGGCTTTGAAAATCGAAGATATTAAGGGAATCAGCCTCACAATCTGCATGCATAAAATCTTAATGGAAGAGAACTATAGACCAACTGTTCAACCACATAAAAGATTAAATCCGCATATGAAGGATGTGGTTAAGGCTGAGGTGATAAAGCTAATTGATGATGGCATTATTTACTCCATTTCTAACAGTATCTGGACCAACCCAGTTCATACTTTTATCAAGGATATTCGAAGTTTCCTTGGCCATACTGGCTTCTATCATCGGTTTATTAAGGATTTTTCAAAAATTGCACAGCCACTGTCCATATTGCTGCACAAGAACGTAGAGTTCAAGTTTGATGAGAGCTGCATTCAGGCGTTCGAACAACTGAAGGCCAATTTGATAAACTCACCTATTTTGATTGCTCCTGACTGGGCTATGCCATTTGAACTCATGTGTGATGCTAGTGACATGAGTGTGGGAGCTATTCTAGGCCCAAAGATCGATAAGAAATTCAAGCCCATTTATTACGCAAGCAAGATATTGAATGATGCCTAGCAGAACTATACCACCACAGAGAAAGAGCTTTTGGCGGCAGTGTACGCATTTGATAAATTTAGGTCCTACCTGGTGCTTTTAAAAGTAACGGTGTACATGGACCACTCTGCCCTGAAATACATGTTTGCCAAGAAGGATGCCAAGCCAAGATTGATAAGGTGGTTGTTGTTACTCCAAGAGTTTGATTTGGAGATCAAAGATAAAAAGGGATCAGAGAACTTAGTTGTGGATCATTTATCACGAATAGAGACAACCATGGAGATCGAACAACCAGATATCCTGGATACATTCCCAGACAAACAACTGTATACAATCTCCACTCTCCCTTGGTTTCCTGACATTGTCAACTTTTTAGCTTGCAAAATTAAACCCTTTCATTATTCTACTAACAAGAAAAAGAAGCTTTATGCTCAACTAAAATATTATCTTTGGGAAGAGCCATTTCTTTTCAAGCTTTGTGCAGATCAGCTCATTAGGAGATGTGTTAGTAATGAAGAAGGGGAGAAGATTTTGCAACAATGTCACGCAACTGAGGCAGGTGGACACTTCGGTGCAAATCGAACAGCTACGAAGGTGTTTTAGGCTAGTTTCTTCTGGCCAACCATATACAAGGATGCCCAAAGGTATGTGAAAGAGTGCAATAAGTGCCAGAGAACAAGTAACATCTCTACCCGGAATGTTATGCCCTTAAACAACATTATGGTGTGCGAAATCTTCGATGTTTGGGGCATAGACTTCATGGGTCCTTTCCCAAACTCTTTTAGTAACCAATATATTATTGTCGATATAGATTATGTGAGTAAATGGGTGGAGGCTGTTGCCACTCCCTCAAATGATGCTAAGGTGGTCATAAAATTTCTTAAACAGTTGTTCACAAGGTTCGATATGCCAAGAGCAATTCCGTAATTTAGAATGGTCCTTCCCAATTTCTGCCCAACTTGCCTTTATCTTGCCTAGATTGTGAAGCTTCAGCATTTCTCAAATAAAGAAGCATTGATCAGATTTAGAATCTAATTTATTTGATACAATGCATTTAACGAATGTTGAACAACCCCAAATTTTCATAAAAGAAAAGGTGGGTTTCTTTCCATTGAACAGTTCGAATGGTGTAGAACAGGCGGATTTGGTGGGTACTCGATTTAGGGTAAATAGAGCAGTTTCCAAGGCATAGCCCCAGAACGTCTTCGGAAGACTTGCCATGCTCATCATGGATCGTACCATATCTAATAGAGTATGATTTCTTCTATCGGATACTCCATTGTGTTGTGGTGTATACGAAGGAGTCCATTGTGAGCATATTCCACATTTCTCTAGATAATTCAGAAAATCATCTGAAAAATATTCTCCACCTCGATCTGATCGAAGTATTTTAATAGTCTTTCCTATTTGATTTTCTACTTCTTTCTTGAAGCATTTGAATTTGTCAAAAGCTTCTAACTTGTGCTTCATCAAGTAAATATAACCATATCTAGTGTGATCATCTATGAAGCTAATGAAGTATCTGAATCCTCCCCTTGCTTGGACTATCATAGGACTATATACATCTGAATGTATTAATCCTAGAGTGTCTGATACACGCTCTCCTTTATTGCTAAAGGGTTTCTTTGTCATCTTTTCTTCTAAACATGATTCACATGTTCCTATTAATTCACAATCAACTGGGTCTATAAGTCCATCTTGATGTAACTTAAGCATGCGTCTCTTATTTATATGGCCTAGACGACAATGCCACAAGTAAGTTGAATTATCTATCTTATGTATTTTGGTATCAATTGTGAAAACAGAAACTTTATCATTTAACACATAAATGACATTCAATGATATTCCTGAAAAATAGAAAATCTCATTTCTATAAAATTCGCAATTCGAGTTCTTAATTGAAATAGTAAAACCATCCTCTACTAGACAGCTAACAGAAATAATATTTCTAGACATCTTAGGAACGTATAAACAATTCCTTAATTATATTACAAGTCCAGATGGTAATGCTAAGACATAATCTCCAATTGCGAGTGGAGCAACTCTTGCTCCGTTTCCAACTCGCAAGTATACGTCTTCTTTCTTCAATAAGTAGATTTTGTGTTGTTTTGAATTGGGCATATTCTGTTAGCAGAATGTACATTTGGTATTTTATGGATTGGCCATATCCTCTTACAAGTAGATTTTGTGTTGTTTGGCCATTTGGCCATCTCTTAGCAGTATGATACAATTTATGGATACGCTACTTGGTTAACATATGATACAGTTTATGAGTATGTTATTTGGTTAATAGATTATACAGGTTTTGTTAACAGTTTTTTGCATTTTTTTTTTGTTAACTGGGGGTATAGGTTTGAGGTAAAAAAACAGAGGATACAAATTTTTTGCATTGTTTTGTTTAACAGAGGGTACATATTTTGCATTTTTTTTGTTAACAGAGATGATACATGATTTTTGCATTATTTTGGATACGTCTTTTGCATTATTATGTGTTCAAACTAAAGAGCACAAAACACACAAAACAATGATACAAAATAAAGCCATTTAATTAAGACAAATAAAGTCATTACAAGCCATACAGGTTAGCACCTACTTCAAATGGTCTGTTTTTACATAAAAATAACACTAACCAAATAAACCCAAAACACAAAACATAAACAAAGCAAATATTACAACAGTTACAATCCATGTCCGTGTGCAAATCCTTCCCCCGTTTCTTTCTCTGTCAATTACCAAATCTCTTTTCTCTTGCAAAGCTTCTTCACATGAGCTTTCCCTTTCTAATTCATGTTTCACTCTTTCACTTTTTTTAATCATGTCTAGCTTCCTCGATAATCCAAGAATGACAGATTTTGGCCTTTGACCCATAGCTGGATCCATCCACTCGAAGAAGTTGCATACATTTGGTTTCTATTATAGATGGGGAAAAGTAAAAAAAAAATACATAGAAGGGGATGAATAGGAAAAATGAGTTATTATCCTAAAATTGATACGGTTGAAGTATCTTCTGCCTAGATTCGAATCGCTTTAGGAAGTTTTCAAAGGAGCATCGATTCCACAGTGACAAATCCTTCCGCTCCCAAATCGATGGAGATTATGCCTGGTTGAAGGCATCCTCCTTGTGTATTTACTAAATCGGTTACATTTTTATAGATTAGGGTTTGTTACTTTTTATTATGCAGCTCAACCACTGAAGGACGACGAAGAAGAAAGAAGAACAATTGAGAGAGAGAGAGAGAGAGGAAAGACTGTTTATGAAACGATTAGAACAGGTATTGTATAGTTATTTAGGACGGAGAAGCAAGAAAGTGTATTTTAGATAAGGGGTCCCACTCTTTTAAATGGGAGAGATGAAAAAATGATTACATGACGCATTGACTGTAGTTGACCAATCATTTTAAATCATAATTAGAGGTCACCTATAAGGTTGTACACCAAAATGTAACATAAATAAACCTTACACACCTCGTATGCAATTTACTCAAAAAATAAAATTCATACTTCTTGTAATTTAATAATAGAATTGAAAATTAATATTTATAAATTCCACAAAAGATTTAAATTTTTTTCCCAACTTTTAAAGACAATATATTTAAAAAAAACTGTTTCACATCTAAAATTTATCTGTTTCTAATGAGTGATACAATAAAACACAGATGATAAGATCCACACTCAACTAGTCAGCGTTAGAGTAAATTGCTCTTAGCTGCCAACATTAACGTAAAATTATTTCTAGCCGTAAACACTAAAGGTTTTTTTTTTTGGCACCTTATCCAATAAATAAAAGAAACATTGTAAGACACGAATCAGGAAGGGCAAAAATAACCGTCAAGATAACAATTTTTTCAGCTACAACAGTCAGTTTGTGATGCTCATCTATGACAACAAAAACAAAACTATTGTGAAGCTACCAGCAAAATTTTGCTATAAAACACTTTTTAACAACTTTGACAAATGTAAATTACAAATACAAAATCCTTGCCCTAATATATATACATGCCAATGCCGTCATTGTGAAAGCACAAGCTTCCATTCACCTGTCACTCAGGAACGGTTGTCCTCTTTTCCATGAGTGATTCTAGAAATGCTGAACACAGTTTGGTGAGGGGCGGCAGATTATGCGATGATCCACTAAATATGCTTTCCCACAGCCTCTCAGATGCAACCCATGGAGTTTCGCATTTTTTTAGCTCAATTACTGGTAGATCTCCATACATAGATGCATACCCAAATTTCCCTGAAACAAATATCAATTGCTGGTTAGGTGAGACATGAAACAAATTGGTATAATTTTCTGCTCTTTTTAGTCTTGCTTTTTGTCCGTTTGAGTTGCTTATGCAATTATCTCATAATTTTCTTTTCTTTTACTAGTTTGTTTTCTCTCAGATCTGAAATTATTGATTAATCTTATGGCTCTTCAAAAAAATCTTATGACTCCCAATTTCAACAACAAACAGCATCTCCAAACCAAGTGTTTCCCTTGTCCCATTGGCTTTTATGGATTCACATTAACAGATAGAATTCCCTGGAATCCCAATGCAGCTTGTCGAGAACCAGGGCAGGGTATTATGACACAAAAGAAATGAATGAACAGGTTTTAACCCAATAACCAGAGAACAAGAACTGGGTATCATCAAAACTCAACCTGTTTTATGTACCTAGAGCGAAGTTTTATTGACCCCAAATTCACCACTTATATCCAACTCAGTTATAAGATGCCTAGTTAAGTTTGAACACAACATTCTTATTTAGATTAACTAGCATAAACAACAAAAAAAAAAAATCAAAATTATGGATTCCTGACCTGATTCTTCAACAACAGGACGACCATCCCGCTTAATTGTGCTAAGCTCGTTAGATTCTTTTTCATATGGATTGAATAGGACATACTCATGATCACCATTTATATACACGAGCAATGCTCTAGGTGCATTCCCATCAAACATGTTTTCTTCTGCCGAAGATTGATTTAGGAAAGAAAGAGCCCCTCCCTTGGCCTGCACAAAAGCATAGTTGATCAGGAGACCAAGTCACTCATACAGCATAAATGCAACACAAGTAGATTAATGTATGGTTACACAGCTTTGAGAATTAAGGTATGCTGTGGCATCCCTCAGGATTTCACAATAATGAGCTTTGAACCAAAAGAGAGAGAGGGGAGAATGGCAAAGGCAGATTTGAATTTATTCTCCTATTCCATCTAACTTTTTTTATCTTTGAGATCAAGATAGAGGAAAATTGTAAACTTCATATTCTTTATCGCATCAACTAAGCAATTTATATAATTTTGTATTATGTCTTGGTTATACAAAAAGAAATGAACATGCAAACACTAAAATAGAGGATGCCTCAGCACCCGAACCTATCATACGGGAGCTCAAATCAGAATGTGCTAAGGCCTCCCAATGGGTTCGTCCAGGAGCACAAAGAGCACAGGCTTAGCATGCCCCCATATCAGCAACAAATCCAAGGTTCTATGCCACCTTCCAAGGAGCCTGATGAAGTGGTGACTCTCCTGAAAGAGATTTCAGCTAGGCTTGCCAACAATGAAGCCTTCTGCAAGGATCTAGCAATCAAGTGGCTCAGATTAACAGGGACATGCAAGAAAGGCTGCAGGGTTCTCTTTCAAGCACAACAGAAAAGAATCCAAAGATTCAGAGGAAGAAATGAGTAACGGGAAAAAGTCGGGTTGTTCCGGCTTTTTGATTCAATTATGAACAATTATCTTATTTTCAGTTTTTACTTTTCCTCATTAGTTTGTTTGATTTATTTTTGTTTTTGTTTTGAATCGAATTTTCCCATTTGTTTTTCTTATTTCTTTCTCTAAAAAAAGGTCGAGCTATATATATATTCGTTTTTTTAATTTTTGGTGAGCCAGGTCGAAGGGGGGCAGAAATCCGCCCCCCTAGCGCCCAACTCGTCGAGCTGGGCTCTGACGCCCAGCTCACCAAGTAGCTCGGCCGAGCTGCCCAGCTCGGCCGAGACGGGCGGAGTTCGGGAAATTATTCCTGAACTCGAAAAAAAAAATTAAAAAATTAAAATTGAGAGTGGGGGATGAAATTCATCCCCCTTCTTCTCCTTCTCCTTCTCCTTCCTTCTTTTCCTTTTTCTTCTTTCTCTTTCCTTCCTTCTCTCCTTCTCTCTCTAAGAGCATCTCCAATAGCCTCTTAATTTGGCTCTTAAGTTAAAATTTGAGAAGGGGGAATGAAAAATTAGCTCCAATAGCCTCTTAGGCCCTGTTCTTTTTGACTTAATTTCAGCATAAGTAAGTTCAGTTCAGTTCAGTTCAGCAGCATTCAGTTCAGTTCAGTTCAGTAGCATTCAGTTCAGTTCAGTTAAGTTAAGCTCAGTTAATTATTTGGTGTAGTTAAGTTAAGTTAAGTTCAGTTCAGTAGCATTCAGTTCAGTTCAGTTAATTTAATTTAATTTAATTTCAGTCAAAAAGAACAGGGCCTTAGTGGCTTCTCAAATC
Source organism: Euphorbia lathyris (assembly GCF_963576675.1). Lineage (NCBI taxonomy): Eukaryota > Viridiplantae > Streptophyta > Magnoliopsida > Malpighiales > Euphorbiaceae > Euphorbia > Euphorbia lathyris. Next base: position 47,722,025 of record NC_088914.1, read on the forward strand.
ATTAAGGCCCTGTTCTTTTTGACTGAAATTAAATTAAATTAAATTAAATTAACTTAACTTAACTTAACTTAACTGAACTGAATGCTACTGAACTGAACTGAACTTAACTTAACTTAACTACACCAAATAATTAATTGAACTTAACTGAACTGAACTGAACTGAATGCTGTTGAACTGAACTGAACTGAACTGAACTTACTTATGCTGAAATTAAGTCAAAAAGAACAGGGCCTAAGAGTCTTTCCATCCTCTCTATTAATAGAGAGCCTCTTTCCACCTCTTAGTGCCTCCTTAATTTATTTTTTATTGATAATTTATTATTGAGTAGCCTCTCTCCTCTCACTATTAGTAAATATAATAATAATTAATAATTTTAATGATAAAATAATAAAAGGAGTGAATATAAGAGTATTATTGGAGATGATATGTCTTAGTCTCTCTTAAATCACTAAGAGTCAATTATTTATATTATTTTTAGAGTGTGTAATAAGAGTCTTTTGGAGATGCTCTAACAAAACCTAACCCCCAAATCCTTGTTTCTCACTCGATTTCAACAAATAAGGTATGGATTCTTACCTATTTTCGATTTTAAACATGATTCTAACTTTAGTTTTTAGTTTAGGAGCCTTAAAATTCGTTTTTAACTAACCCTATGTTTTCAGGTTTTATAATTTTTGATATATTTGCATGTTTTCCTTGATTTTGTGGTGAATTGATTGCTTATTAGTGATTCTACATGCTTTGGGTATGATTTGAACTTCTAATTTGGGATATTTGGAGAAATTCTTCAAATTGGGTATTTTCTCCATTTTTGCTTCAAAAATCGACTATGTTATTTATAGCCGAAAACTTGACAATAGGCTTTCATTTTACTCCCATAACATGTTTTGGTCGTTGAGGCTCGTTAATTTTGCACTAAATAGGATCTAGGAGTTAATTACCAAACATTTAGGGACCAAACCTTGCAATTCAGTCCCTAAATGTCTAACTTTAGGATTAATCATGCTTTGTGAGTTTATGGTTTAGGTAATTTAACACTACTAACTAGTTTCGTGTATTTATGTTTGGGTTCTAACTTGTCCGGTTTGGTTACTCTTCTAATTTTAGGGAGTTATAGGACAAAAAGGAAAGAGCAATGTCGTCGTGGAGGAAGAGAACGAAGATTCTAACGTCGAGTTCATCGACGCCTTCCAGGTTAAGTATGGCTCCCCCTTCGGTCTGACATATAAGGATGAGGGGATTAGATATGTTCGTTTTGAGGCACAGGAACATTCCCCCCGAGTCCTTTTTTATTTACCTCACCTAGCAACTTTAGGATTGGATAAGGATTTTTAAAAAATCCTGCAGGTCCAGGGCTGGTATAATCTAGCCACCAAGAAGACTGTCGCTTATGACAGTTATACCCTAGAGTTCCTAAGCACACTGAAAAGGGAGGGGCCGGTAAATCGCAACCTATATACCTTCCGACTTAGGGGACACCCCTTTCGCCTCCGAGAGCCAGCCATAGCGGCCTATATGGGTGTCAAAAACATGAGTGGGCTCTTTCAGGTTTTGAAAAACCCATGGATGCTGAAACGGCCTGGGAAGAAATGACCGGGCAAAATTATTTTGACCCTAGTACTGCTACCCCTAGATCTTTACGGGACCCGCTCTTGAACCTCGCCCACAAGTTTATAGCCCATAACTTTGTTGGGCAAGAAAGGGAGCAACAAGGTCTCTACCGGCGAGGTCTTTATGCTTTGGTGCATTTCCAAAGGGAAACCAGTTGATAATGTGAATGCTATTTTTTCTTGCTTTCGGAGTATGCTTAACAATAGACGTAGGTTCTTGGGCTAGGTTATTTGGTGACTAACTTCGTCAAGGACTACTGGAAAGACATATCCTTTGATGAGGTTGGTCACCCACCACTTATTCTTGACTCAGATTTTCTTGGGAGATCCACTTTTCAGGATGTACTGACCTGAGATCAAGATCACGAAGCAGGATCAAATAGTCAGCCAAGGAAGCAAGCACGGAGACCACCACAGCAGAGGGTAGTGGAGGAGGATCAAGAGGGAGATGAAGGAGCAGGAGCTGCAGCTACAATAGAAGAGTGCCAACCGGAGTACCAAGAGTCGGGGGTTTAGGCTCAATTACAAGCCATGAGCATTATGATGAATGAGATGCAGAATCTCAATCTCCAAACCTATGCTACTGTTCAGCATATGGACCAATGCTTCACAACATTCGAGCAGAGGATAGACCGGAGATTATCTGGACTTGAGTATGTGGTGGAGGATTACTGCACCCGCTACGGCATGGAATGGCCATACGCCCGGCCAATCAGTAAGTTGTCTTTTCCACCCTAACTCTTTACACATGAGCTTTCTTGTTTTTATATGCAATGTTGGAACTTATTGCATGATCTAAGTGCGAGGAGGAGGGGTAGACAAACTTATAAAAATTGTATAAATTTTTAATTTTTATTGCGTCGTGTCTAATTTAGTTTTGGTGTTTTGGTTTTTATTTTGTGTTGTTTCATGTTTTACATGTTTTAGGACCTAAAAACCAACTTCCTTCGAAGCTAAACTTCGTTATTTGTTTCTAGGGACTGAGAACCAAATCTAAAATTGCATGCTAACTAGTTTAGGTGTAGGACACAATCCTTGTATCTATAAACGCATGAGGTAAGATTGCATTTAGACCCTACTTTTGAAGAAATGCTAAAATCATTACTTAGGTAGATAACTTAAGGATTGAAGGTATGTGATATTAAATTTGAGCTTGGGGAGAACTAATAAGCATAAAATTGAAACCCAAGGAATTGTGAGTTGAATTTGAGCCTTAAAGCGAACATCAAAAAGCTCTCATTCTTGACATTTTTGTGTGAATGCTTTGACTTGTGGAGGATTACAGATTTTGCACCTAATGCTGAGTTGAGTCTGCACACACTGATTTGAGACAATAGACGGTGAATTAGCCTCATTAGAACTAACCCTTTCTTTACCTTATTTTTATCTTTTTTCATCAACTTTAGGAAGCCCCTTTGAAGCCTTAATTTTTGTAGTTTATAGTTTTTCATTCTTTCCTAACCCTTATTTTTGCAAACTATCACCTAGTTTGTTCTCTAACCCAAATTTTTGCAAAACTCGTCTTGAGTTTTTGTTCTATTCTAGCGCTTTTTCTTTGTTTATGACAATATAAGAGCAAGCCGAAAGGCTAAGAGGTGAACGACCATAATTGCTTGAAAAGGACCGACCAAACGGTCTACACTAGAAGAAAAAAGACAAACAAAAGGGAGCAACATCATCCCCCAGTTCTTAAAATCAAACGTCTCGGAAAAAAAAGAGAAATGAAAAGCTCATTCACTTTATATTTGCTAAAAGCCATTTAACCTTGTTTTTTTAGCGCTAGAATTCCTAACATTTGTTGTACCTATAACCTTTCTCTAACCACATTACAACCCCAATTCGAGGCTATTTTTGATGTTGTCGGAGTCATGTTGCAAAGTAGAGGTACTCGGATGAACATGCAAATTCACCGTAATCCTAAGCAAGAACATAAACCGAGAGTAAACATTTAAGCCACTAAAAATTGTGTGAATTGAGTGAACTACCAATGGTGAGGTGTTTTACTTAGCTATCCCTTAAAGCTCGTTTAATTGAACATGTATCCATTTCTTAAGCATATAACCTGTGATAATTGAACTGCGGCTTTTGGATATCGTGTCTCTATTTTGTACTTCCGAATGCATGTAATTATAGATGCTCGATATTGTGTCAGGCACCTAGTAAAACTAGGAGCTTTCTCTAGCTTGGCTAGTGGTTGCGGTGTAGACACCGAGTCGGAGGACCTGTGACAAAAACCTGGAAACAAGACGGTCGAAGCGATTGATTCCGGAAAGTTTTGAAAAATATATAAAGAATAATAAGCAGAGGAAAATTAACGGCACGGCGCGGGCGCGCAACGGCATCCCGCACGCGGACGACGATGGTAGAACGCCCGCTCGACGACTCGAGACGTGCGCGCGGCGTCCGTCGGACGCATCGCGGGTGGCACGCTCTCGACGTCCGGGCGATGCCTGGGACCGCGGGCGGTGCGCGCCCTCGTGGGCCGTTGAGCGCACGTGCCTGGCAGCGCGAGGCGCGCGTTCGGCGGCCGCGACGTGCGAGCGTCTGGTAGCGCGGAACGCGCGCTCGGCGGCCACGGAGTGCACGCGTCCGACGGCGCAGGGCACGCCCCGAGGGTCGTCGGGCGGGCGCCCAACCGCGTCGGGTGAACGCCCGACGAGGATTGGGCGCGGGCGCCCAACCTCGCGTTGGGCGCTCGCCCAACGCTTGGTTGGGCGGCCGCCCAACCACAATGGGCGACGCCCAATTTTCTTTGGGCGTCGCCCATTGTTCCGGGATCCGTTTCCCTATATAAGGGCACGGATCCCAAGGTGAAGAGGGGGGCCTTTTTTGGAGGAGGGAAAACTTTCTCACTCTAAACATTTTTAGAGAGAGAGAGAGTGGATTTTTTTTGAGAAAAATATTTTTTTTTCTCAAAAATTCCAAATTTCCTAAGTTCAATTTTTACTAAATTTTTATTAAAATCGGGAGCTCGCGGTTCGTGGAATCAATCGGCTTCGACAGTCAGATACCGAATCAAAGGTATTATCCGAGGACTAGACTCTTTATTTTATTTAATTTATTTCTCTCCTTCTATTTTTTTTTATGCCATAGTTTTTATTCCTTTAATCATTTATTTATTTTGTCACGTTTTATTTAGTTAGCATATTTATTTAATTTTCGTTTCATGTTAAATAAAATTCGGTTTTGTTTTAAAATAAAAACCTCGTTTTGGATATCCCAATACGAACCGTGATCCGATAAAAAGGTAGTTCGGGTATCGAAAATATTGTAATTATAAGTTTTTTAATTTAAAAGAGGTTCCCAAATAACGTTTTAAAATAAAAACATCGTTTTAGGAACTTCCGTTTTCGACTATGATCCATCTTTGGTAGTTCGGAAACCAAAACGATTGAATTAGATTTAATTTAAAGCTTTTGAACAAATCTGGAAAATATGGGAGTGCTGTTGTAATTTGCCAATTCTGTCACTAAAGGCTGTTTACCGACGGATTTTCCGTCGGTAAATCCGCCAAGATGTAAAAAATGCCATTTCGGTCCCCTTTTCTTAACTTTTAGACTTTTAATCCTTAGTATATATACATATAATTATGTAATACATGTTTTTCAACTTATTTTAGAACTTTAGTATATATATTTATTTTAGAATATTTGTATATCTCTTTTTATTCTATTTTGTAATATAAGTATAAATATATATATATGTATTTCCCTTTTTTATTAACTTAGGTTATATTTAAATATTAGTTATTTGATATTTTGAGAAATAATGAATAGACATTAGCATATGGTATTTTTGATATTTAAACTATATTAATTATGTATATATATGTATAGTTTTTTTGGAATATTTGGGTTATTTTAGTGATTATTGAATTAAATTATTTTTAGATAAGTATTACTTTCTTAGTTATAGGATTTACTCATTATTTTCACATTTCAAAGTATAAGGTATATTGTGTTTATTATCTTCATATACATATAGTGATTTTTGGTTAAAATCTTATTTTCTTATCTTCCCTTTTGATTTAAATGTATATATATATATATATGGTCTAAAACCATTTTCTTTATTCTTTTGGCCCATTCATGGGCCCATGTTCCAAAAGGGCTTCATTTGAGTGTAAATGCTAATTTATTGTAATCATAATAGCTAAAGACTCCATTAAGTAAGTGGGTAAAATAAATCACAAAAAGAGAGTTTTTCAATTAACTTATTTAAACTAATGAGTTTTTTGTAGATTTCTAATGTAAATAAATAGGGTAATTCTTGTTAATATTTCAAGTCATCTTCAAAACACCACGTTTTAAAACCTTAATCCGTTCCAAAGGCGGATTAAAGGATCATTGTAATTAAAATCGTTTTCGTTGTAAATAAGGAGTTTTGAACCGTTTTCTTAAACGATTTGTACAAAGTAAAATAGACTTGTATGCTTAACCATGTTTTCTCATTAAAGGTTTTTATCTCAAACGTTTTCAACTACTCGAGTCGTTCCAACGGCGATTCAAGTGGACTTCATCAAACGGGATTTTAAAACGCACCCTAATCGTTCCAACGGCGATTAAGGTGCGAACCATGTAAATAAATCTGTTTTGGGGAAGTAAGTTAATAAACACACGACATAATATTTAAAACGGTTGTAAATAAATCACTTCTTTCCTCCCCCTCTCTGTGTATGTATAAACATAAATGGGTGATTCTTTATTGATGTGGCTTTTCAATATCATATGCTCAAAACGGTTTCTAAAAAGAGAAAGAAAAGGGTTTCAAATGAATTTTAAACTTAAAGAAGTATACGATTAGTCCGTTATCGCCTAACATGCTGAGTAGGAGGCCGCTGGTTCATAACCGGGCGATGTCGGGGTGCCTAGTAGCCTTTCTCTGGAAAGGAGCTAGCCTTCTCGGCTCGTACCTAAGTTTCCCGAACCCACACCGGTCTCCCGCAAGGGATCGGTGTTCATTTTCCCATTCGTGGGTGGCGACTCTTCCATATCTCCGAGCTCCGGTCCTGCCGAGCAGCTTGATTCCACGATTTGTTGCTTTCGGCGCCAATCACCGCTTACATCGCCATGAGGTTGTCCACCCCCCGGTCCGCCCGGGAGATTAGGTCGCGGCACCTCGTCTAACAAGTGGCGACTCTGCTGGGGAAGCGAGAAATTTGATTCCGGAAGGCATGCACTAAGCCCTTAACGGGGACGGATCGTTTTACTTCTTTTCGTATGCATACATGTGCATTATTGCAAACCTTTTGGGTAATTTCCGTGAAACCTCTAGCGAGAGTCCATTCGTCGCTCGAAAGAGGATAGCGTAAGTTCCCCCTTACAGTAAGGCGCCAGAGGGTCCCCATCCATTCGTTAGGGGCGAATCTGTGCGGTCCTGTGAGGTCCCGCGGTCAGCCGTGTCAGCATATAATAGCTTTAGAAGTTTCCATAGGATTACCCGTTACTATTTTTGATGTGATAAATGAATCAGTTCGTGTTTTCAAACCGCCATGATACGTGTCTAAATCCTAAAATATGTAAAGAAAATGAGACGATGCGTTAATATATGCTCATGAATCGACATACTAATTACCCTAAAACATTAAAACGATTTGAACTAAAGACGACTTAGTCATCTCGTATGAATGAACATGTGCGACCCGCCTTGTCCCTTTCGGTGTCCCGACGAAGGCACATGTTTCAGGAAATGCGTTATGATGTAAGCACGTATTAGTATGAATCGGTTTGTTGTTGAGGATAATTACATGTCGATACAAAAGACTATATTAACGGTAGCCGTTATTCACATTCTAAATAAATTGGGATAAAACGAAATCATGACGAAACGAAAAACAAAGAACATTTCTGTCTCGAATGACCCTGTCGTAACGTGAAAAGTTTCGCACAAGTAGCCCGTCCCTTCTGAATAAAAGACGAGCTTTTACGTTACGCCTCGAGTTGTTCTTAAGAGAAATGGATGTATCCGCAAAGGTGACTAAGAAAATAAAAGAAAAGGAAAAAATGAACTAAACGACCAAAAATCATTCCGAGTCTACGATATATGTCAATCCCAAGGGTAGTTAAAGAAAATAAACCAATGCCGTTGAATACGTGTCTCGAACGATTATATACCCCGTTTGAAATCTCGAAGCCGAATTAAGCCAAACCATATAGTTGCGCCATATGGACGAGACTGCGGGTTTTGGCTAACGACTCGATCATTTCGACCGTTGCCAAAACTGCAAGAAATATGGCCCGATATACAGGTTTGCTTAAACTCGCGCTTAAAGGAAAGAAAACGGTGATATCCTCGCTTCGAATAAACGCGCGATTCAACAAAATGTTGATTTTCTATAACCATGCTAAGATGATATATCCCGTGGATTAGAAGAACAACGAATTGTTGCTAGCCGAAAGATTACCGTACGCTCAAAATAAGACTCGCCGTCTTTCCACGTAGCTAAAATGAGCAAACGGATCCTCGACGCTAAGAACAAATGCGTTACGCGACGAGTCCGTTCCCTAAAATAAAATCCAAAAGTGATTTCATCACTAAATAAACACGTGACTGCGTCTCTCGAGAGATCCAAAAGATCCTGTTGTAATCCAAAAATCGAGGCACGAACCCACGTGAATAAAAGGGAACAAGTCATTGTCAATAACGAACGATTGGACTAAAAGAATAACTCGTATCACGTCTAAAAATCGAGATGCGCTCGAAGGGAGTCAAAACCCGAACTAATGTGTCTCGTGAAAGGACAAAAGACAAGTTATTCTGAAGCAACAATCTCACTTGGTCGATATCTTAGTCACTGGATGTTGATACGTCAAAATGAACTGTATTGTCTGATGGATGATTTACTTTTTCCTCAATAATCGACGGCATCACGCGTCCTCTGGACCATGATGTGAGCCCATACCAAAATCCTAGGAAAGAGACTTGAACCAATGAGTGTGTGGAGGAATAAGGATGGAAGAGAGATGATGTGATAATTGTGATTGATATCTAACATTTTCTTTCTCTTGTTGCGATCTGATTACGTGTTATGTACGATTTTCGCTAACTAGTTTGTTTGTATAGATTTATATCTTGTTGTACATCAGTCGAGTCAGATTTAAGTTATAACGCATTCTACACTTAACGAATCATTGCAGTCATACCATATAGAGCGCTGCATGCTAACCAAATTGCGTGCAGCCATTCTAGGTTTCATAGACTTAGGACGTATTTATTAGGAATGTGAGAAAGAGTCGACCCCAGCGTCGCGTGTCATTCTGGAGGCATACTAGTTATGTCGTGACGTATCCCATACGTCTTTGCCTTGTCATACCTAGGCGTTGGGACGCATCCTATGCGTCCTTGGCACGTCTCGTACACCTTCACCGTGTCGTTTGTATGCTAGCTAGGAGACATGTCCATTATGTTGTCACGTATCCTATCCGTCTTCGCCTTAGCATATTGTATGTATGGTAGCTTACCTCGTACATTTCTCTCGTATCCCAGGCACTAGTCAGAAGGTACAACCTTTATATCATGGCATATCCCATACGCCTTTGTTTTGGCATACCTCGTATGTCACGGCACCTCCAATATGTCCTTACCCTGTCAAGAGGCGTACTGTTCTCTCGTGACGTATCCCCTATGTCCTTGTTGTGTCGTGTCATCACGCATCCACCCGTCAGGAGTCCCACCTGTCATTTGGTGACGTATTCCTTGCATCTTTACTTTGTCATACCCCTGAGGATGTAATGCACCCCCATACAGTTTCCATTAATCATTCAGACACCGATCAAGGGGCGTACCCATTATGATATGACGTATACCACATGTCCCTTCCCTGTTGTGCCTCGTATATTATGATCCATTCCTTGTGTCTCTACCACATCATTACACACTGGTCAAAAGGGGTACTGTGTGTGTCATAACGCATCCTGTACATCTTCACCTCATTCCTTGCATCAAGCGAGGGGCATGAGTTGCATGCCTCGTATTTCATGGCATATCAGGTGCTTATTCACCATGTTATATACGTTAAATAAAAGGCATACCATTTGGGCTGTGGCGTAGCCCAGACATCCTTACCCCGTCCCATCTTCCATATCGTGGAGTGTCCTATGCGTCTTCATCACGTCAACTATACACTAGTCAGGACGTGTACTCGATGCGCCCCCCATGCATTGTGTACATTCGGGAATTGTCAAGGTCGTACATCGTGATAGGCCGTATATGCGCCTTCCATATCAAGTACACTAGTGTAGAGCCATACCCCGTATGTCATAACCTGAGTTCTCGCCTCGCTAGGTGCCTAATGAAAGACATACCCCGTATGTCATGATGAATCTCGCACGTCTTTACCAGGTCTTGCATACCCGTCAAGTGGTCTACCTCTAGACCCCGAGGTGTTCTCTACATCTTCGCCAGGTTATACTTTGCGTGGGATGGGTCGGACATATCTTTATCGTCCCGTTCATACCATTAGGGGGTATACCGCCTGCATCGTGACCTGCCACACGCACCTTCGCCATCGTGTTTAAGTCATCCGGAGACATATCCCATATGTCGTGACGTACTCCGCCTCCCTCTGTCATGGTTAACAATACCAAGCTGCTTGGTGATCGTACCTTGTTGTCCTAACATTCACATCGTGGGTAAAATTCCGTTCACTTCCCGCATGGTCGACTCGAGACATATTATGTGTGTCGCCACGTCACTTACAACTTATCGATAGTTCAAAAAAAAAGAAACATTGTCATGGCATCGGTTCCCCCCGAGACTCGAATTAACCATTCGTCACATGTCTCACACACGTCCTACTTATGTCTCAAGACATACCATGTATGTCGCTACGCCTTAGCCAACACATCTTAAGATTATGACTGGTACCTTGATCTCAAATAGAACCATAATCTCATGGGTCATCGTCACCTCCCTTTCGTATCTCAAAACATACCCATGAATGTCGCCACACTATACATAATGCCTAAGTGATTCCAAATATATGTTGTTGTATTATTCATGCCCCTCACCTCGTAGGTTGCCATCATGACCTTCGCACACTAAGGCATGCCACGCGTGTCGGTGCACCGTGCACCTATACTCCAAAGTTACGTGGTCGTAAGATCAAAACCTTAGGGTCGAGTGAACTGTTTCACATGAATCTCGTTTACCTATCATCATTCGCATCTGGGGAGGTAGTCCATACGTAGCACCTCCGTATTTCCAAAATTATAGGCAATACCCTAAGCTTCGAAATGAACCCTTGACTGGTATGTTGTCCACGCTTCCCATTTGTACCTTTAGGTGCGCCATGTGGGTCATCATAGTGTCCCCTCGTATTTACACCATCCCACTGTCCGGACCCCAGGTTCGCATTAACCCTCTGACGCACGCTTCACACGAAGTCATGGTGTCACATCCGCGTTTTAACTGGCACCTTATATGGCACCTCGTCACATCTAATAAATCCATGCGTCATTGCACTAAACTCTTAGCTAGTAGGTCATCCTCATGCCCCCATTGGTACTCTCGACCGTACTTTGTATATCAACACGTCATTGTACTAAGGTAACCCGCGCATCCTTGGCCTTCTTGAGACACACTGTCGCATCTTCAAAAATGGGCAAATCGATATGAGACATACCAGGTGTGTCATCATATATCATAACACATCAGTATTCCAAACATGTGACACTAGTCCTTCGAACACGTATCAGCTTTCGGTGCGTATCCCTTATGTCACCACTTGCGCTTTAGTTATACGTTGGGCCTTGTCAAAATGTGCCCCACATGTCGCCTTGTCAATATTTGTAGCCCACGAGTATGTCATTAGGCTATCCAATTCTGGACCGACCTTTGACGCGCGTTCCGTAGGTCATCCCTCGCACCTTACTCACATGTTGAAAACTGAGTCGTTTATACCATCCAGTCAGGGTTAAGCTTGTGGCACACACCCACATACGCGGTTCGGTACGTCTTGTTCGCATGTCAAATGTCGAGTCACTCATGTCATTGAGTTCCAGTCGAATCTGGGGCAAGTTCATATATGTCATCACGTGCATCTTGCTTACACCCCCAATGTCGAGTCATTTGTATCGACAAGTTCAAGTTGAACTTTTGGCCCGTACCTGTCATATAGAGTGATTCATGTCATCGAGTCCAAGTCACACCCTTAGGCACGTACCCTATGGGACATCTCGGGCATCCCACCCATACCTTGACACACTGAGTCGTTCATGTCATGAGGTTCCTATCAAACTCTTGACGTACGCCCTGTAAATTGTCACTCATATCTGGAGTACGTCTCAAACATCGGTTTGTTTCTATTATCAAATCCTCGACACGCTCTCCCTACATCATTGGTACCGCTGTCCATGCGCCCCCAAACTCCGAATTGCCTTATTCACGAGTCTGAGACATATGCCCTATGTGTCGCTATTTGAGTCTCACTCGTATCAGTAGTATCGAGTTGTTCATACCGCGGCTAAGTCCAACATTTGGCACTTACCTCGAAGGTCTTGGTTCGCGTCCTCGTTGCTCCTCGAGTTGTTCATAGTAATAGGTTCCCGTCGAACTATGGATGTCCACCCTGTGTGTCATCGTTGGTATCTCAACTATCAATGATGGACCGAATACGTCAGACATATCCGCGTAAGATCTTTAGTGATTCTCATAAAACATATCTTCGTTGGGTTTGCGCTATGAAACAAATTGACCTTCGACACGTACCAGGTAAGTCTTCATTTCCGTCTCATTGATACCTCGATCGGATTAGGACACCTCTCATTCTACCGGACGCACTGATGTCCGCAAATCCATCGAGGTATTTGGGTCCCTAGCTTAAGTTAATCCTTGAACCACACCCTGCGTGTCGGTATCGTGTCGAGCTTACACCTCCAATGTTGTTAGAAGGTACCTCTCGAGTCATCTTTGTGCTTCATCTATACCCAAAGTTGGTCAGATAATACGTGTGTCATATGCGTACCCTATTCGTGTCTCGTACCTAGCATGTTGGATTTCCCCCACAATGGTCGAAATCCCAAAATCAAGCCATCCCATCATTCGTGAGTTACGTATAAGTCAATCGTGGGGGCACATCAAGTGGGACTCCCATCATGCCTTTTGGCTACCTCTAAGGCATACCACGTACGTCATCGTATTTCCTGAACGCACCACGTTTCAAACCACTATGTCAAGATGCTAGTGAGCCAAGTAGGAGTTAATAATTGGCATGTACCTCGTACGTTGACATATGCATCCTATTCGTACCTCGAGTGTCGAGAATTCCGTGTTCGTTATCCCGTCAGATAATACCCATCATCGTAATAGTTGCTTTCCAGGAGAAGCTGACGATTGGCGCACATGACATATGTCACTCGAGTCTCCCCTATGCCTTAACCTATTTAGGGCATGTCCCGTGCATCACCATTTTCTGCATAACACGCCAAGGTTCCGTTGGTACGCCTACGTATTCGTGTCTTGGGTTTAAACTAACCATTGACCCACACCCCATATGCGGTGGTCTCGTCCCGCTTGCTTCTAGTTTAGGACACATCCTCTATGTCGACCTGTTTCAGGAAACTTGTGTTTCCCAGAAAGACGGTTCCCTGTTATCAGTATCAATACCAAGTAAACTATGGACAAGTGCCCCGCATGTCTCCGTCACGGTCTGTTTGAGTCTCGGACATACCATGAGCATCATATCAGTCCATGTAACACCGCGTATCTTCGAAGTACGTCATTACTACCAAGGATGGCAATCCCTCACATACACCTCAGGCATGATCGCTTAGGTTGTTCTTTTTAGATCGTGAGTCGTATAGATGTACCAAATATGCCATTCCCACCACTCATATCGCTACCCCTCCAATGTATCTACACGTCACGGATATAATCGGGGTACACTCTCATTTACCTAGTGTCATAGGGGATTTTACGTATCATGAGGGTCGTCTCAATCTCACAAGTGTCAGTCGTGTCGAGCGTCATTCAACATTGTACATCTTGTAAAGCATTGCAAGGTTAACTTGTAGGGTTCGTACTAGTGTGTGTATAACAGTCGAAATGGTTTCAGACATCGGCACTTCCAAACTGGTAAGTTAGCACAAACGATCGAGGTACTGCCGACGGCTCTGGTAAAAAAAAGAAAAAGAGAAAAAGGGGTTTAGCTCCAGTCAAATCGTGTTTATGTTGTAAGAAATAAAGCACAGACCACGAATCATGCATAAATCATACATCCATCTATAGGAGGCACAAGTAGATAGCTTTAGCATTCGCATCGCACGTGCATCATCAAAATTCATAATGCCTAAAAAGCTCCACTCACCGATCCTTTCTCTTTCCTTGTTAGAGACCCAACTCATGGCCCAGTCCAGCAATTCTAACCACAATCTTGAGAGCCGTGTGCAAAGGGCTTTAGCCAAATACATCTTTTCTGATGAGTTCAAACGTGCTCTTAATGATCCGGAGAATACTAAGCATGAGGGGGTTGAAAATTCCCAAGAGATGATAGGAGATTTCAATCTCAGAGCAGAAATCGAGCGAGTTCTTCCCGAGATACTTGCTGCAGATGAATTCAAGATAGAGCTGAAAAGGTTGGTCAGGGAGGTCCTGAGTGAGTCACTGGTTGCGGAGATCCCGAAAGCTGCTGTGGAGAAACCTATGTTCCAGCTCGCGTCACAATTTAATCCATAAACATTCACTCCACCAAGGGTAGTCTCACACCATATTTCATGAACACAACAAGATCCACACCACCAAGGACATGAGATTACCAGGGTTGTTCGCCCTCCGTCGCCCACTCAGTATAGAAGGGAGGGAAGGGAATTCTCCACTTTCACTCAACCCTTGTTTGAAGTGTTGGAGGGTCTACGAATGCATGACTTACTTCACCCTCTACCAGCCACGGGAGGTCACACCACTGAATTAGTCAAACGCAGGGGCTACTGCCACTTCCACCAGAAATATAGTCACGAAACAAGCACTTGCATAAAGTTGAAGCATGAAATCCAAGATCTCATCGAAGCTGGGAAGATAAGTGATCCAGATCCTTCTCAGCGGATGAAGTCTTCGACTTGTTCCTTGAACGGTGAGGTCTAACACGGATCAGGATAAGCGAGAGAAGAAGTTCTCTAGATTGAGGACACTTAGGAAGCAGGTGAACTTGAAGCTTCCTGAAGTAGTATGAGAGAGAGGATTGCACTTGTAGTCTTTATCCTTGTCTTTTATTTTATCTTCTATTCCACAAGATGTTATTAACCTCCTTTTGAATTCAATGAAATTTCGTTTCCGCAAATTTATCCTAAACATACGTACTTACATTTGATATCTACTCAATTGAGATATTCCCGCTTCTATCATAGCACGGACGTAAGATCTAGAATATACTTATTGCTCAATACTTAACCACTGAAGAGAGAAAATTAAGAGAGTAAAAAAAGAAAAAAAAAAGCAAAATAAATCATGAGAAACGATTCCCTGACTCTACGATGATAAGTCGGGCGTAGACCCATCAAACGAAGGGTTCTCATCGGCTTTTGGCAGAAAGAAGATTGAGCGACAATCAACAAAGTCCAAAAGAGAGAAAAAGAAAAGAAAATATGGAGCAAGCAACAAGCCCTCAGAGCCATACTTACACTGAGGCACCGACAAAGATTTCTCCACCCAAAGGGGGACACAAGTACAGGAGTGCGCCATTTAGAACGAGGCGGGGGCAACTAACCTATCAACGATAAAGTATTTTGTTCCAGGATCAACGAAAGGGTTTAGACCTATGATGACTCAAAGTTAAACAAAGGAAGAAGAAAAAAGAAAAAAAATGATGCTAAAAAGGCCCTAGGGCAAAGTCAAGTCAATCGGAAGTAAAAGAAAATAAATCAAAAGCTGACGTGATCAGCCAAGAGGCGTCAAGGTGGCAAAAGCGGTTGACATTACCCAGCAAATGTGTAATCAAATGTACGAGAAAAGCTCACTGTAACGAAGAAAGATCAAATGCGTAGTCAAGTGAAGCCGAAGGCGGCAACAAAGTTCAGAACTTTAATCAATCTCGAGGGAACCGAGGAATCCTTCTCATGAAAAAAAAAAAAAAAAAAAAAGAAAGAAAATCCCGATAGGTTGAAAATCCGCAAAGGACGGCCTATGCAACAATAAGGGACACCCCAATAAGTGAAAACCCCACGGGGCGCTTATTTGAAAATTCCGGGGTAAAATGAGAGAGTTAAAATAACTGAAGTGTGAAAACCCGAAAGGGCATGCTTTGGTGACAGTGGTTAATAAACTGAGCAGTAAACAATTCAATGTATCTTTTCCAGGTGCTTTATTTAAGCTAGACGGTTGCATTTGTAATGAAAACACCCGCATCAATAGACACCCCATCTCAACTGAAATCACCCCAACACCCATAAACCGATCCAAAATCTATAAAAAAGAAAAACTAAAAAAAAGACTATTCCTCTCTCTCATACTCCATGAAGTCTAGTTCCTCTGCTCCTATGTGGTCCTCTCAAGGGTCAAACTTCGACCGAAGCGTCTCTCCTCCATAGCTACTCCCAACGGCAGTATCCCTAGTTTGGCGCACACGAAATCTCACCTCGAGTTGGCAGGGGCATACGCTAGCATCAACTTCTAACCTACGCCAAGACGGTAACTTTAATCGGGGGCACGGCCCTACAATCAGATCAACGTCCATCTCACTGCAGAATCTTCTCCATTAACGAAGGCATCGGGCATGAACTCATCGTCAAATGATTAGCATAGAAATGGCCCGTGGATATAAACCCCCTGTGCTATCCGGTATCATTCACAATCAAGAAAGAAAGAAAATGAGAAGAAAAATTGAACAAAAAGTTGGATTGAAAACCTCAAAAGAGGTGATCCAAGCAAAAGGAGAGATAGAGAAAATCGGTGAGATATAGAAAAGATGAATTGAAAACCCCTAGGGGCAGTTCATGCAAAAGGAGAGATAGAGAATATCGGAGAGATCCCGTTGAGTTGAAAACCCGAAAAGGGCGGCTCAGGCAAAAATTAGGGAAAAATGAATACAACTAACTCTGGTTAAAAGTGAGAGCCCTTTTGACACGAGCTCATCAAGACCAAATCCTCATCCTTACAACCCTTAGTTTCAAACTTAACCTCGCCCTCATCCTCGCACTCCTGGGGGACGGCCCGAAACATCATTTCTCGATCTGAAGCTACAAAAATCCTCCAAGCCTATGAAAAGGGAATCCATCCGAGCATTTCATCCACATGTACATAGTTTGCATACACACATGTCCATACATCCGCATAAAGCAAAACACATAAGCCACACTTATGCACATTCAAACACACGCACAGTCACCTACACACACATAGGTGTTTACATGCATCCATAGACTAGGCTACATTCATCCATCTATATGCATCACTACACACCTGCGGTCGATTTAGAGACCAGGGTTGCTTTTGAGCCATTTTGACTCACGGTCGCAGACCGGAGTTGCTTTTGAGCCATCTGACTCGCGGTCGCAGACCGGAGTTGCTTTTGAGCCATTTGACTCACGGTCGCAGACCGGAGTTGCTTTTGAGCCATCTGACTCGCGGTCGCAGACCGGAGTTGCTTTTGAGCCATTTGACTCACGGTCGCAGACCGGAGTTGCTTTTGAGCCATCTGACTCGCGATCGCAGATCGGAGTTGCTTTTGAGCCATCTGACTCGCGGTCGCAGACCGGAGTTGCTTTTGAGCCATCTGACTCGCGGTCGCAGATCGGAGTTGCTTTTGAGCCATCTGACTCACGGTCGCAGACTGGAGTTGCTTTTGAGCCATCTGACTCACGGTCGCAGACCGGAGTTGCTTTTGAGCCATCTGACTCACGGTCGCAGACCGGAGTTGCTTTTGAGCCATCTGACTCACGGTCGCAGACCGGAGTTGCTTTTGAGCCATCTGACTCACGGTCGCAGACCGGAGTTGCTTTTGAGTCATCGCTTTTGAGCCATCTGACTCGCGGTCGCAGACCGGAGTTGCTTTTGAGCCATCTGACTCGCGGTCGTAGACCGGAGTCGCTTTTGAGCCATCTGACTCACGGTCGCAGACCGGAGTTGCTTTTGAGCCATTTGACTCACAGTCATAGATCGGAGTTGCTTTTGAGCCATCTGACTCATGGTCGCAGGCCGGAGTTGCTTTTGAGCCATATTTACCTAAGATCGTAAATCGGGGTAGCTATTTAGCCATTATCCCCGCAGTCGCAAATCAGGGTAGTTATTTAGCCATTATCCCCACAATCTTAAAATAGGGTAGCTATTTAGCCATTATCCCCGCAATCACAAACTAGGGTAGCTATTTAGCCATTATCCCCGCAATCTTAAAATAGGGTAGCTGTTTAGCCATTATCCCCGCAATCTTGAAATAGGGTAGCTGTTTAGCCATTATCCCCGCAATCTTGAAATAGGGTAGATGTTTAGCCATTATCCCCGCAATCTTAAAGTAGGGTAGCTATTTAGCCATTATCCCCGCAGTCGTAAATCAGGGTAGCTATTTAGCCATTATCCCCGCAATCTTGAAATAGGGTAGCTGTTTAGCCATTATCCCCGTAGTCGTAAACCAGGGTAGCTGTTTAGCCATTATCCCCGCAGTCGTAAGCCAGGGTAGCTGTTTAGCCATCATCCCCGCAGTCGTAAACCAGGGTAGCTGTTTAGCCATCATCCCGGCAGTCGTAAACCAGGGTAGCTGTTTAGCCATTATCCCCGCAGTCGTAAACTAGGGTAGCTGTTTAGCCATCATCCCCGCAATCTTAAAATAGGGTAGCTATTTAGGCATTATCCCCGCAGTCGTAAATCAGGGTAGCTATTTAGCCATTATCCCCGCAATCTTGAAATAGGGTAGCTGTTTAGCCATTATCCCCGCAGTCGTAAACTAGGGTAGCTATTTAGCCATTATCCCCGCAGTCGCGAACTAGGGTGCAGCCCGAAGCAGAGTCTGAAGAAGTCAGAGAGCAACACCGGAGCGCGTAGCGCAAAGGTCAGGTACGTTTCCTCCTACTCGTTACGTGTCTTTTACTTTTATATGTTTTACATTGCATGTGTTACGTTAGCAAAAAACGTTTTCAAAACACACACATCACTGTCAAAATAGAAAAGTATGGGCAACTGTAGACACCGAGTCGGAGGACCTATGACGAAAACCTGGAAACAAGACGGTCGAAGCGATTGATTTCGGAAAGTTTTGAAAAATATATAAAGAATAATAAGCAGAGGAAAATTAACGGCACGGCGCGGGCGCGCAACGGCATCCCGCACGCGGATGACGATGGTCGAACGCCCGCTCGACGACTCGAGACGTGCGCGCGGCGTCCGTCGGACGCATCGCGGGTGGCACGCTCTCGACGTTCGGGCGATGCCTGGGACCGCGGGCGGTGCGCGCCCTCGTGGGCCGTTGAGCGCACGTGCCTGGCAGCGGGAGGCGCGCGTTCGGCGGCCGCCACGTGCGAGCGTCTGGTAGCACGGAACGCGCGCTCGGTGGCCACAGAGTGCACGCGTCCGACGGCGCAGGGCACGCCCCGAGGGTCGTCGGGCGGGCGCCCAACCGCGTCGGGCGAACGCCCAACGCGTCGGGCGAACGCCCGATGAGGATTGGGCGCGGGCGCCCAACCTCGCGTTGGGCGCTCGCCCAACGCCGTTGGGCGATCGCCCAACGAAAGTTGGGCGATCGCCCAACATTATTGGGCGGCCGCCCAACTATTGTTGGGCGGCCGCCCAACTCTTGTTGGGCGGTAGCCCAACGCTTGGTTGGGCGGCCGCCCAACCACAATGGGCGACGCCCAATTTTCTTTGGGCGTCGCCCATTGTTCCGGGATCCGTTTCCCTATATAAGGGCACGGATCCCAAGGTGAAGAGGGGGGCCTTTTTTGGAGGAGGGAAAACTTTCTCACTCTAAACATTTTTAGAGAGAGAGAGAGTGGATTTTTTTTGAGAAAAATATTTTTTTTTCTCAAAAATTCCAAATTTCCTAAATTCAATTTTTACTAAATTTTTATTAAAATCGGGAGCTCGCGGTTCGTGGAATCAATCGGCTTCGACAATCAGATACCGAATCAAAGGTATTATCCGAGGACTAGACTCTTTATTTTATTTAATTTATTTCTCTCCTTCTATTTATTTTTTTTATGCCATAGTTTTTATTCCTTTAATCATTTATTTATTTTGTCACGTTTTATTTAGTTAGCATATTTATTTAATTTTCGTTTCGTGTTAAATAAAATTCGGTTTTGTTTTAAAATAAAAACCTCGTTTTGGATATCCCAATATGAACCGTGATCCGATAAAAAGGTAGTTCGGGTATCGAAAATGTTGTAATTATAAGGTTTTTAATTTAAAAGAGGTTCCCAAATAACGTTTTAAAATAAAAACATCGTTTTAGGAACTTCCGTTTTCGACTATGATCCATCTTTGGTAGTTCGGAAATCCAAAACGATTGAATTAGATTTAATTTAAAGCTTTTGAACAAATCTGGAAAATATGGGAGTGCTGTTGTAATTTGCCAATTCTGTCACTAAAGGCTGTTTACCGACGGATTTTCCGTCGGTAAATCCGCCAAGATGTAAAAAATGCCATTTCGGTCCCCTTTTCTTAACTTTTAGACTTTTAATCTTTAGTATATATACATATAATTATGTAATACATGTTTTTCAACTTATTTTAGAACTTTAGTATATATATTTATTTTAGAATATTTGTATATCTCTTTTTATTCTATTTTGTAATATAAGTATAAATATATATATATGTATTTCCCTTTTTTATTAACTTAGGTTATATTTAAATATTAGTTATTTGATATTTTGAGAAATAATGAATAGACATTAGCATATGGTATTTTTGATATTTAAACTATATTAATTATGTATATATATGTATAGTTTTTTTTGGAATATTTGAGTTATTTTAGTGATTATTGAATTAAATTATTTTTAGATAAGTATTACTTTCTTAGTTATAGGATTTACTCATTATTTTCACATTTCAAAGTATAAGGTATATTGTGTTTATTATCTTCATATACATATAGTGATTTTTGGTTAAAATCTTATTTTCTTATCTTCCCTTTTGATTTAAATGTATACATATATATATGGTCTAAAACCATTTTCTTTATTCTTTTGGCCCATTCATGGGCCCATATTCCAAAAGGGCTTCATTTGAGTGTAAATGCTAATTTATTGTAATCATAATAGCTAAAGACTCCATTAAGTAAGTGGGTAAAATAAATCACAAAAAGAGAGTTTTTCAATTAACTTATTTAAACTAATGAGTTTTTTGTAGATTTCTAATGTAAATAAATAGGGTAATTCTTGTTAATATTTCAAGTCATCTTCAAAACACCACGTTTTAAAACCTTAATCCGTTCCAAAGGCGGATTAAAGGATCATTGTAATTAAAATCGTTTTCGTTGTAAATAAGGAGTTTTGAACCGTTTTCTTAAACGATTTGTACAAAGTAAAATAGACTTGTATGCTTAACCATGTTTTCTCATTAAAGGTTTTTATCTCAAACGTTTTCAACTACTCGAGTCGTTCCAACAGCGATTCAAGTGGACTTCATCAAACGGGATTTTAAAACGCACCCTAATCGTTCCAACGGCGATTAAGGTGCGAACCATGTAAATAAATCTGTTTTGGGGAAGTAAGTTAATAAACACACGACATAATATTTAAAACGGTTGTAAATAAATCACTTCTTTCCTCCCTCTCTCTGTGTATGTATAAACATAAATGGGTGATTCTTTACTGATGTGGCTTTTCAATATCATATGCTCAAAACGGTTTCTAAAAAGAGAAAGAAAAGGGTTTCAAATGAATTTTAAACTTAAAGAAGTATACGATTAGTCCGTTATCGCCTAACATGCTGAGTAGGAGGCCGGTGGTTCATAACCGGGCGATGTCGGGGTGCCTAGTAGCCTTTCTCCGGAAAGGAGCTAGCCTTCTCGGCTCGTACCTAAGTTTCCCAAACCCACACTGGTCTCCCGCAAAGGATCGGTGTTCATTTTCCCATTCGTGGGTGGCGACTCTTCCATATCTCCGAGCTCCGGTCCTACCGAGCAGCTTGATTCCACGATTGGTTGCTTTCGGCGCCAATCACC
Source organism: Euphorbia lathyris (assembly GCF_963576675.1). Classification (NCBI taxonomy): domain Eukaryota; kingdom Viridiplantae; phylum Streptophyta; class Magnoliopsida; order Malpighiales; family Euphorbiaceae; genus Euphorbia; species Euphorbia lathyris. The sequence goes on from NC_088914.1 coordinate 47,743,724, forward strand.
GCTTACGTCGCCATGAGGTTGTCCACCCCCCGGTCCGCCCGGGAGATTAGGCCGCGACACCTCGTCTAACATGCGGGTTTAATTTTTAGTTTACTTGGGGGACAAGTAAAGTTTTAAGTGTGAGGAGGTTTGATAGGGGTCGAAAACCCCTATCTTTAGGTATGGTTTTTAGGTTAGTTTTGTCTAGTTTTCATTCAATAAGCGAGCAATTCTCGCATTTTTATGCATGTGTGCGTGTTAGTTAGATTTTGTATATGTTTTATTTACTTTTGTAGTTTGAAGTCGTTTTCTAGTTATTTTTGGGCAAATATTACCAAAATAGCACGTACGTGAACTATCATTTATTTACTGTGGCAAAATGGTCCACCAAAGGTCACACCAAACAGAGGTTTTACTCAAATCTAGCGACTGGTGGGTCAATTTAGCCTTTGAATTGACATCGTTCGAAGTTTATATGCGTGTGCAGGACAAAACAGGAGCAATTTCGGCGAAAATCGCGTCTCGGGGACCTCGGCAGTCGCTCGGTGCATTTTGGGCAATTGCCGCTCGACGAACTGGCCTTTATAGGCCAGCTCGGTGAGCTGGCACTGCCAGTGTAAGGAGCTGGCCCTTGGCGAGCTGGTGCCCAGCTCGCGTCGAGCTGGCCATCAGAGGCTAGCTCGACGAGCTAGGCCTCGAGAATCAGTCTTTTGACTGATTCCCGGCCCCACGACTCCACGAACTCGTCCCCACTTGTCCACCTGCAACAGGAAATAAATCCGATTAGTTTTTGGACTTAAACTGCAACTATAAATAGGAATTTTCTATTGTAAATTAGACATCTTTTAATCTTGTAAAACCCTAGCCTTCCTCCTTGAAGAATCCTCTCCACCTCTTCCATCCACCATTGAAGAACCTTCAAGCTCCGCTCCCCGAGGATTATTCAAGGCTCCATCCTTAAGTCCTAGGAAGACGCATGCATTGGTAGACAGGTTCCTTGGAAGGGATTTTCTTTCTCTTTTACATTCTGTTTGCCTCTGATCCATGTTATGAATCCTAGGCTCATTGTATCTCCGTGACAACACTTTTCATCTTTAATATTAATTCAGTTTCTTGTTTTGTTGAATTGATTATATGATTTAAGCCCAAATTACTGAGCCTTAGAGCTAGTTTCGGCCTTACAAGGGAATCACACGATAGGAACCATAGAAGGATAAGTAGGGTTAATCGCCTTAGGCAAAAGCGACTCATATTAGGTTAACAATTGATTAATAAATTAGGTTGAATTCAATATTATCGTATCACTATGCTTTCTTCAGGGTAATTACATTGTTAAAAGATCACTTAGGAGTAGAATAACTTAATTAGAAGTAGATTAATATAAACAAAACTCAATCTCAAACCCCCCACAGCCTAGATAACATTAGAAGCTTACTAGCTCGATACTTGCAGGAGTAAATCATGTGGATTCGATACCTGGACTTGTCCAGATTATTACTTGATAACGATGGGGTACACTTATCCCTTAGCGAGTCTCATTGGGCGTTAGCTCTGAGGCGCATCACCCTACAAATTCCTTCGTGGATTTCCTGTAGGATCAACTTGCCTTCATTGCCATGGTCGATCAAATGACCTTTTGTACAAAACATTGTCAATCACCTGCTTTTCTCTGAATCTTGACTTGCTTAGCCTTGTCCTCGGGTAAGACACATGTAGTAAGAAAGATGAAGATATGATAAAACCATTCGTTAGAATCATCAATCACCATAATTTATGCATGGTTAATGCTTGGAATATGTATTTGTTCGATTCGGCAAGTGCAATATTTAGACCCATCCGGAGTCGAAGCAAACTTAGCCAAATAATCACCTTTATCATCTTCCTCTTTTGGAACTCTTTGAACTTCCAAGCTTTAGCCTTCAGCCTTACTTTCATGCAACAAGCTTTTAATAAGAGCCAAGTATTTTCTCATAGTATATGTGCGAGTCTCGAAATTCTCTATAAGTTGATAGACCACTAGTTGAGAATCACTTTTTAAAGATTGCTCTGTATGGCTTTATGATGTTTAGAATTCGAAGCCCTGGCATAAAGCTTCATACGTAACCACATTATTAGAAGCTATGAAGCCCAACGCAACAGCATAACGAAGCTTGATCTCATTGGGACCTTGCACGAAGAATCCAATCCCATCTCCTTCTTTGTTAGAACTTCCATAAATATAAATTTCCCGAACCTCATAAAGTTTTGGGATAAGACTTTCATCCTCCAGAATTTCAACTAAGAAATCTGCCAAAGCATGTGATTTAAACGCTTTCCTAGGCTCATATTTGATATCGAATTAGGTAAATTTCAAAGCCCACTCTACAATTCTCCATGAAGTTTATGGTCTTTGCAAAATCTTCCGAAGAGGCATGTCAGTTCGTACTATGATTTGAAAATAATGCATGAGCTTTTGAGCCGTTATCACCACCCTGTAAGCAAGTTTTTCCAGCTTCGGGTATCGAATCTCGGCAGCCCTTAAAACTATATACATAATACACAGGAAATTATTATGTGCCCTCTTTGCAAACCAATACCGTGCCGATAGAGTCCTCAGACACACTGATGTATAAATACAATGTTCCCCTGGTAAGGGTTTGCTAAACAACGGCGGGGAAGCCAAAAAGGCCTTCAATTGCTCAAAAGATGATTGACATTTGGCAGTCCTGAAGGAAAATAGGCAAACGTTTGGCAGCGGAAATATAATTTTTTTAACCCATTTCCTTTAAACCAAGATATGTTAATCGTTATTTCATATAAAGAGGGATAGAAGGAAATACCTTTTGACAAACTATCTACCGTTGCTAGCGAAGTGCCCTCAACTCTTAATCCGAGTTCACGAGCACAAAACAAAAACACAAATCAAACGATATTAGAACTCAACCGAATAATAGCAATCAAGATAGATTGCCTCTAATTAATCAACACAAGATCAAAGAATAAAAGAAAGAGATGAAAATCAATTTATTCGGAAGCAAGCGGTGAGACACGAGCCACAATAGTTGGGGGTCGAAATCTGCACTCTCCGGGATAGATGGCATGGGCCGAAATTCTCAGTATAAGGGGGTATATATATCATCTTGTATCTAAACCCTAGTTAGATAGAATTATGTTACTGAATAAGAGCTGTATTCAGAATAATACTCTTATTATTATTATTATCTATAATTATATCTAAATATAAAGATAATAATAACTTATTAATAGGATAATAATTAGAAGCAATTTAATCTCAATAAACCTCCTAACTTATTTATCCTATAATTAATTTAATTCATAATCATAATCTAATTATAATTGTCCGAAATTAAATTAATTCCTCATGTGTCCCTACACATGAAAATCGCCCCCTCTATAATTGGGCCTTAGTGGACTCAGTTGGGCTTCCGTCAATTAATTAACATCTATTTCTCTTTTGGGTTCCAAATCTTATGTGTGACCCATTAGGTTCTTATTGCTTCTAGCCGTATACAGCCATTAAATTAATTTCTCAAAATTACATTCAATCTTTGTATAACGGAATGAGTACGCGAACTGTGATTGGCAGATCCGAAACATTCCCCCAGAGCTATAAGAAGACAGGTTGATTCCGTCATTGACCTTTCCGTATTAGTTACAATATAATTCGATCCTTTATCAACTACATCCTTGAACAGAATCTTATGACTATGGATTATGTCAAGTCACATATAGCGAGACGTTCATTTTACTTGTACAGGCCGAGTTAACTCCAATTAGATAGGTTAAGTGAAATCTCTATTTCAAGTCTTAAGCTATCACCTTGTAAGGATTTAGAGTCAAGTCTTCCACAAGCGATCCTTGGACGTATCTCCCATTTATCAGGAGTGACAAATGCTCAATCCAATATTAACTATCCTGCAATTACTTCTTGTGATACCCAACGTCTACCGTACACACCCCAGAGTCATCCCTGTTATGGATCGTGTTACAACAGGATCAAAGCATCACATTCTATAATCCAGAATCACTAATTAACGTTCCTTTGAGTCTTAGGATTACTTATACCTATTAATACCAATGAGATGAACAGATTACAAGGATAAATCTACCCATCCTGTTATCTCAAGTCGGGCCCCCAATCCTAATGAACCCTTTCATTGGATCCATATAACTGTCCAGATATCTACATATCTGAAGCTTGTGAGATCAGCTCTCTGTCTCGACAGAAAACATTGTTACATGCAAGTCTTAACAGTGTTATGTCAATACCTATTCAAAACATATCACTAGACTTGGGGTGGTTTTAAGTTTATTAGTTTATTATAATGTTTTGTCTCACTTCATGCTTGTATGAACACTGTATAATCACTTTAAATAAACTTAGGGATTTCCTTTTATTTAGACTTATTTAGTTCTTTAAAAGTGGTTGCCTTTATACAGTTATGAAACCATATCTTATTAAAACAAATGTCATAAAGAACAATTCATTTACAGTAGGTTTATAGCCTGGAACAATTGTCTATAGGACACTAAACCCCAACATACTCCCACTTGGACTAAAGCCAATTGTTTCTACAACTTATCCCAGTAGAACTCAAATGACGATCATGTACTTTTTGGGTTAAGGGCTTTGTCAACGGATCTGTTACGTTGTCCTCTGTAGGTACTCTTTCTATTCTCACATCTCCTCTTGCAACAATCTCTCTTACAAGGTGGTATCGTTTAAGGTAATACTTGAATGCATTATGAGATCGTGGTTCCTTTGCTTGTGCAATGGCTCTATTGTTATCACAGTACAGAGTAATGGGATTCACAATGTCAAGCACCACACCAAGTTCGGTAATGAACTTCTAAATCCAAACTGCTTCCTTTGCTGCCTCCGCAACAGCGATGTACTCAGACTCGGTCGTAGAGAAAGCCACACTTCCCTGCTTGGAACTCTTCCAACTGACCGCACCCCCATTCAAGATAAACAGGTATCCTGATTGGGATCTAAAATCATTCTCATCTGTGAGATGACTGGCATCTGTAAATCCTTCTATTTTCAGTTCCCTTTCTCCGTACACTAGGAACATATCTTTAGGCCTTCTCAAGTACTTAAGAATGTTCTTAACAGCATTCCAATGCTCATCACCCGGATTTCCTTGATAGTGACTTGTTATACTTAACGTGAATGCTACGTCAGGTCTAGTGCAAAGCATAGCATACATAATCGAACCAATCGCGCTGGCGTACAGAATTACAGCCATGCGATTCTTATCATCTTCTGTTTTAGGACATTGATGATTGTTTAACTTTACCCCATGTACCATGGGTAAGTTACCTCTTTTCGATTCAAGCATGCTAAACCGCTTTAGCACATTTTCAATGTATGTAGTCTGTGAAAGACCAAACAGTCTTCTTGATCTATCTCTATAGATCTTTATCCCTAGTATATAAGATGCTTCACCAAGGTCTTTCATGGAGAAGTTACCTAATAACCATACTTTCACCGACTGTAGCAGAGCTATATCATTTCCCATCAGTAATATATCGTCCACATATAATATGAGAAATGCTACTGAGCTCCCACTAACTTTCTTGTAAATACAAGCTTCTTCGCAATTTTGTTCGAAACCAAACTGTTTTATGGTTTCGTCAAAACGCTTGTTCCAGCTTCTTGATGCTTGCTTGAGTCCATAAATGGATCTCTGAAGTTTGCAAACCTTGGTTGCATCCTTTGATGTGAAACCTTCAGGTTGCATCATATATACATCCTCAAGCAGGTTTCCATTTAGGAAAGCTGTTTTCACATCCATTTGCCAAATCTCGTAATCATAGTGAGCGGCAATAGCGAGCATTATTCTGATTGATTTGGACATGGCTACTGGAGAGAAAGTTTCGTCATAATCAACTCCTTGTTTCTGACGGTATCCTTTCGCTACTAACCTAGCTTTGTAGGTGCTAACCTTTCCATCCATGTCGGTCTTCTTTTTTAAGATCCACCTACACCCAATGGGTTTTATCCATTCGGGTGGATCAACCAAAGTCCACACTTGGTTAGTGTACATGGAATCCATTTTCAGAATCCATGGCCTCAAGCCATACTTTAGAATCTGGACTGGTGAGAGCCTCTTCGTAGTTCTCGGGTTCGTCGTCTAACACGAAAACCTCTTCATCATCTCCCACTAGAAAATCGTATCTAACTGGGAGTTCACAAACTCTTTGTGATCTAAGAGTAGGTGGTGGCACTTGAGTCTCATCTAATGGGACTGCTTCGGGTTCCTCTATCGCCTCTGTCGTTTCAGCTGGTGTTTCTTCTTCTTGAACTTCATCAAGTTCAACCATGCTTCCCGTTTGTGTTTCTTCGAGAAACTCTTTCTCTAAGAATGTTGCATGCTTGGATACTATTACTTTCTAATCATCTGGATGATAGAAGTAATACCCCATATTTTCCTTAGGGTATCCTACGAAGAAACATTTATCAGATTTAGCATCCAGTTTATCTGATGCTATACGTTTGACAAATGTTGAACAACCCCATATTCTTATGAATGAGAAAGTAGGTTTCCTACCAATGAACAATCCATATGGTGTGGAACTGGCAGATTTAGTTGGTACTCGATTTAGGGTGAAAAGGGCAGTTTCTAAGGCATAGCCCAGAACATCTTTGGAAGTAATGCTATGCTCATCATGGATCGTACCATATCTAGTAAGGTACGGTTTCTCCTTTCAGATACACCATTGTGTTGTGGTGTATAAGGAGGCGTCCATTGTGAGCATATCCCACATTCAGTTAGATAACTTAGAAAATCATCTGAAAGATATTCACCACCTCGATCAGATCGAAGTATCTTAATTTTCTTTCCTGTCTGATTTTCTACTTCATTCTTGAAGCATTTGAATTTCTCAAAAGCTTCTGACTTGTGCTTCATCAAATAAACATAACCATATCTGGAATGGTCATCTATGAAGCTAATGAAGTATCTGAATCCTCCTCTTGCTTGGACTGACATAGGACCACATACATCCGAATGTATTAATCCTAGAGTGTCTGATACACGCTCACCTTTATTGCTAAAGGGTGTCTTTATCATTTTTCCTTTTAAACAAGCTTCGCATGTTTCCAATGATTCACAATCAATTGCATCTATAAGCCCATCTTGATGTAGCTTAAGCATGCGTCTTTTGTTTATATAGCCTAAACGACAATGCCACAAGTAAGTCGAATTATCTAGCTTATGTCTTTTGGTATCAATTGCGAATACAGAAATTTTATCATCTAACACATAAATCCCATTTAATGATATTCCTAAAAAGTAGAAAATCCCATTTCTATAAAACTCACAATTCTTGTTCTTTATTGAAATATGAAAGCCGTCATCAACAAGACAGCTAATAGAAATAATGTTTCTTGACATCTCTGGAATATACAAACAGTTCCTTAATTCTATTACAAGCCCAGAGGGCAAACTCAAAGCATAATCTCCAATTGCGAGTGCGACAACTCTTGCTCCATTTCCTACTCGCAAGTTTATGATTCCCTTCTTTAATTCCTTAGTCCGTCTTAGTTCCTGCATATTCGTGCAGAGATGAGATCCATATCCCGTATCCAATACCCAAGATTCAGATTGTGAAATTGTATTTATTTCAATATAAAACATACCAGATGTTGAAGCACCATCTTTTCCCTTCTTGAGGGAGGCTAGGTACTTCTTGCAGTTCCTTCTCCAATGCCCGTCTTTACCATAGAAGTGGCACTCATACCAGATGTTGAAGCACCATCTTTTCCCTTCTTGAGGGAGGCTAGGCACTCCTTGCAGTTCCTTCTCTAATGCCCGTCTTTACCACAGAAGTGGGCTTCTTCACTTGCTTCCCCTTTGCTTTAGTGGGCATGGCCCTCTTGCCCTTCTTGGGATGTTTAGGAGTGGGAAAGTTCCATTTCCCCTTCTTTGATCCCTCAATGACAAGAGCCGGTATTGCCTTGTCTTTCTTCATATTGGGCTCAACTGTCTTGAGCATGTTTGCAAGCTTTTCAAGAGAGGTTTGCAAGTCATTCATCTGGTAGTTCATGATGAACTGTGAATAACTCTCTGGGAGGGATTGAAGAAGCAAGTCCAAACTTAGTTCATGATCCATCACAAATCCAATACTAGAAAGATTGGTAATAAAGCCTATCATCTTGACACAATGTGTCATCACAAATGTGCCCTCTTGTATCCTGCATCGATATAACAGCTTCGATATCTCGCAGCGTTCGCACCGAGTTTGTTTCCCAAACAACTCTTTCAGGTGCGTGATGATGGAATAGGCATCCATCTCCTCATGTTGCCTTTGCAATTCCGGTGTCATCGATGCAAGTATGATGCATCCCGCGTGATCGTCATCAGCCTTATGCTTCTGGTAAGCATTGATCTCTTCGATGGGAGCATCATCAGCCGTGGTAGGGGGTATCGATGTATCAAGTACATACCATATCTTATCGAACTTCAAAATAATTTTGAGGTTGCGATACCAGTCGGTGAAGTTTGAACCGTTCAACTTGTTATCGGTAAGTATATTTTGTAGATTGGTTTTAGTCATGATTTTACGAGTATTTAACTTAACCTGAGAGTGAGAAAGAGTAAACGTATATTATTCATTTTCTTTAAAGTATATCAATCTAAAATTTATAGGTCTTTTAATTTTATTTTAAATTGCTCCCACTATTTTGCCAAATTAATAGCCCTCCATAATAATTCGAAGAATTTCACAAATCCTTTAGTGAGCTAGGATCCTAACTCCTGAAATTTCACCTTGAGTTTACTAAACAAGCTAGTCCCATTTGTTAGGTAGATTCGTGCAATCAATCACATCAACAATGCGATTCCTAGGCTATTGGGTTACTAACCACATTAGTAACTAATATGTATTCATATTAATCCCAACCATATTGCCCTTTAGTTTATGACAACATGAGTTTACCCATCCAATTATCATAATCTAATTTAAGTATTACCCCATATTTATGAAAACGATTTTCGATAATTCAGGTGTTACCATAAGACCCCGAGCTTGAGTTTACTCAACAACCCAAAGGCCCCCAGTACTGCCGGCTGAATTATAATATTAGGGAGGGGCAACCGATTTTAATAACTTGCTTATTTACTTAACTTTTAATTAGTGAGGAATTTTTATTTTAAGTCTCATAATCTAACCTAGTCTTGATTTGATTTAGCATACATCAGACACATACAATTTACATTGGCATTATGGACATATTATCTAAATTATTCCGCTGAGCCAGAAACGGAATAAAAGGTCAAACCTAAGGAAATACTAACTGTTACATATTTCTCTTTAGGTCCTCCGTCTTCTCCATGACGCCTCGAAATTACATCAATATTAATTTCTATACTACTAAAAAAAACTTCAACTATTTTGAAGGGAATTAGATGAGAGAATAAATTACAATAGATAGTAGATAGGCAGGACTCGCAGGCCCTATTTCCAAAATACCAAAAGACTAAATAGAGGGTCCAAATATATCCATAACTCCAAACATGCATAGACTCAATTAAATAAATTTAATTGGTTGATTATATAAATTATTTATGTATTATTTAGGTTAATCACATTAACTTGTCAAATTAACTTTCATCCAATTTTAATTCTATCAGTTTTGTATCTTTTATATCTTTTTTTTTTTGAATCAAAGATAACGATAAATTAATGAGCCAAATCTTGGCAAAATTGTCACAATGAAACAGAAACAAAACTCGGTAATAAATTAAAAAAAGAAGGGCAAGTGGATAAACGAGAAGACTGTGCTAACACATGTGCCATCCCATTCGCTTGCCGTCGTATCCATTTGACTGAGTAAGAGTCATTTGAAGTGAGAATCGATCGTATTTGAATAATTCTATCCCCAAATTCAGAATCATCAACAGATGTAGAATTTATAGCATCAATCACTTGTTTAGCATCAGATTCGAAGACCACATTCCTTATTCCACCTTCTTCTAGCCATTGAATAGCCTATAATAAAGCTTCGGCCTCACATTCTCTTGTTGTCGGACAACATAACAGACCCGCACATCTCCCTGTTACAAACTTCCCATTTGCATCCCGTACTGCTGCTCCCATCCCTGCACGACCATCAGCGTTAAAACATGCGGCATCAACACAACACGAGAGAACTCCTTCCGATGGCAGATGCCAAGCCATGCTATCAGCAGATGAAATATTTCCTACTGCTGTATTTCCGATCTGTTGTTCTCCCGTACCAGTCCGATTCCTCAAGGCATTAGCTTCTGACCAATCATTAAGTACAGTACAAGCTTGAGCCACAATCTGATCTGTTGTGCGAATCTCATACTTCCAAAGACGGGTATTTCTAGCTTGCCACAAGCTCCAGAGGTGCATCAAGAATGATTTAACAATTTGTTCCGGGGCTACTCTAATTATATTATGAAACCATGCTGTCAAGTTCTCAGCCACCGCTGCCTCAGCATTAATTCGCGCTAGAAGTCCCGCCTTCTGCCACACTCTTATAGCTCCTGCACATTCAATAAAAAGATGCCATCCATCCTCCCACGCGTGGGGAGACAATTGCGTGCTAGTTGCCAGCCAAAGTACCGGACCTTGTGTGGAATTTCATCATACCATAATTTTTTCCATGCTCCCTGAACATGAAATCTCTCTCCTGCTTTCATCTTTGTAGCCAGTCGATAAGCGCTTTTCACCGTGTATCGTCCTGAAGAATGGAATTGCCATATTAAACGATCCTCAATACTCAAAGTACCAACAGACAGTTTATGAATTTCCGTAATATCTCTATGCTCGAAAATTTCCTCCAACAGCTCTTCATCCCAATCCCTGGAATTATGGATAAACAAATCATTAACTTTCAAATACTCCAACCCTAATCAAACTGTAACAATTACATATTAGATTAATATAACTATACAAACTCTTTTAGTATGCCTATCCCAATTAATTTTGTTTTAATTCATTTAACATCTTTGATTTACAAATATCAAATAATAAGTAAAACAATTTTTTTAAACAAATTCTTTTATTTGATAATCAAAACAAAAAACTATTTATTTCTGAAAACGTATATATATAAATATATTTATAACTATTTTATTTTAAAAATGATTTTTAAAACATCTAGATACACACAACTTAGGTCAGGCCCGTAAAGGCCCGACCTAAATTACTGCTGCCGTCTGGCAGCAGTAGTGCGGCTGGGCCGCCGCTGCCTTACGACAGTGCCCTCAACTCTTAATCCGAGTTCACGAGCACAAAACAAAAACACAAAACAAACGATATTAGAACTCAACCGAATAATAGCAATCAAGATAGTTTGCCTCTAATTAATCAACACAAGATCAAGGAATAAAAGAAAGAGATGAAAATCAATTGATTCGGAAGCAAGCGGTGAGACACGAGCCACAATAGTTGGGGGTCGAAATCTGCACTCTCCGGGATAGATGGCATGGGCCGAAATTCTCAGTATAATGGGGTATAAATATCCTCTTGTATCTAAATCCTAGTTAGATAGAATTAGGTTACTGAATAAGAGTTGTATTTGGAATAATACTCTTATTATTATTATTATCTATAATTATATCTAAATATAAATATAATAATAACTTATTAATAGGATAATAATTAGAAGGAATTTAATCTCAATAAACCTCCTAATTTGTTTATCCTATAATTAATTTAATTCATAATCATAATCTAATTATAATTGTCCAAAATTAAATTAATTCCTCATGTGTCCCTACACATGAAAATCGCCCCCCTCTATAATTGGGCCTTAGTGGACTCAGTTGGGCTTCCGTCAATTAATTAACATCTGTTTCTCTTTTGGATTCCAAGTCTTATGTGTGACCCATTAGGTTCTTATTGCTTCTAGCCGTATACAACCATTAAATTAATTTCTCAAAATTACATTCAATCTTTGTATAACGGAATGAGTGTGCAAACTGTGATTGGCAGATCCGAAACATTCCCCTAGAGCTATAAGAAGACAGGTTGATTCCGTCGTTGACCTTTCCGTATTAGTTACAGTATAATTTGATCCTTTATCAACTACATCTTTGAACAGAATCTTATGACTATGGATTATGTCAAGTCACATATAGCGAGACGTTCATTTTACTTGTACAGGCCGAGTTAACTCCAATTAGATAGGTTAAGTGAAATCTCTATTTCAAGTCTTAAGCTATCACCTTGCAAGGATTTAGAGTCAAGTCTTCCACAAATGATCCTTGGACATATCTCCCATTTATCAGGAGTGACAAATGCTCAATCAAATGTTAACTATCCTACAATTACTTCCTGTGATACCCAACGTCTGTTGTACACACCCCAGAGTCATCTCTGTTATGGATCGTGTTACAACAGGATCAAAGCATCACATTCCAGAATCCAGAATCACTAATTAAGATTCCTTTGAGTCTTAGGATTACTTATACCTATTAATACCAATGAGATGAACAGGTGACAAGGATAAATCTACCCATCCTGTTATCTCAAGTCGGGCCCCCAATCCTAATGAACCCTTTCATTGGATCCAAGTAACTGTCCAGATATCTGTTGGGGTTTAGTGTCCTATAGATAATTGTTCTAGGATATAAACCAGTTGTAAATGAATTGTTCTTTATGTCATTTGTTTTAATAAGATATGGTTTCATAATTGTATAAAGGCAACCACTTTTAAAGAACTAAATAAGTCTAAATAAAAGGAAATCCCTAAGTTTATATAAAGTGATTATAAAGTGTTCATACAAGCATGAAGTGAGACAAAACATTATAATAAACTAATAAACTTAAAACCACCCCAAGTCAAGTGATATGTTTTGAATAGGGATTGACATAACACTGTTAAGACTTGGATGTAACAATGTTTTCTGTCGAGACAGAGAGCTGATCTCAAAAGCTTCAGATATGTAGATATCTGGACAGTTACATGGATCTAGTGAAAGGGTTCATTAGGATTGGGGGCCCGACTTGAGATAATAGGATGGGTAGATTTATCCTTATCGCCTGTTCATCTTATTTGGTATTAATAGGTATGAGTAATCCTAAGACTCAAAAGAATGTTAATTAGTGATTCTAGATTATGGAATGTGATGTTTTGATCCTGTTGTAACACAATCCATAATAGGGATGACTCTGGGGTGTGTACAACAGACGTTGGGTATCACAAGAAGTAATTGCAGGATAGTTAACATTGGATTGAGCATTTGTCACTCCTGATAAATGGGAGATACGTCCAAGGATCGCTTGTGGAAGACTTGACTCTAAATCCTTGCAAGGTGATAGCTTAAGACTTGAAATAGAGATTTCACTTAACCTATCTAATTGGAGTTAACTCGGTCTGTACAAGTAAAATGAACGTCTCGCTATCTGTGACTTGACATAATCCATAGTCATAAGATTCTGTTCAAGGATGTAGTTGATAAAGGATCGAATTATACTGTAACTAATACAGAAAGGTCAACGACGGAATCAACCTGTCTTCTTATAGCTCTGGGGGAATGTTTCGGATCTGCCAATCACAGTTCGCGCACTCATTCCGTTATACAAAGATTGAATGTAATTTTGAGAAATTAATTTAATGGTTGTATACGGCTAGAAGCAATAAGAACCTAATGGGTCACACATAAGACTTGGAACCAAAAAGAGAAATGGATATTAATTAATTGATGGAAGCCAACTTAGTCCACTAAGGCCCATATATGGAGGGGGGGGGGGCGAAATTCACGTGTTGGGACACATGTGGGAATTAATTTAATTTCGACAATTTTAATTAGATTATAATCGTGGATTAAATTAATTATAGGATAATTAAGTTAGAAGGTTTATTGAGATTAAATTGCTTCTAATTATTATCCTATTAAATAAGTTAATATTATCTTTATATATTTAGATATAATTATAGATAATAATAACAAAGAGTATTATTCCGAATATAACTCTTAATAGGTGGTAACCTAATTCTATCTAACTAGGATTTAGATACAAGAGGTTATATATACCCCCTCCCATTACAAATTTCGGCCAACCCTAGTCTCCCCTGCAGACTGAGAATTTCTACCCTACAGTAGAGGACGGAATTCCACCGATTGCTTCCATTCGATTGATTTTATCTGTTCCTCTTTCTCCTTGATCTTGTGTTGATTAATTAGAGGCAATCTATCTTGATTGCTATTACTTTGTTGAGTTCTAATCGTTTACTTATATGTTTTGTTATATTCATGAAAGTAGAAAAGACATACAAAAGGAGAAATTCGTTTTGCTCCTCCTACATCGGGTCACGTCACGATTTCGCGGATTCCCGGAAATTGAACCGTCGGATCATCACGATTTTTGGACAGAAGCTTCTAGACATATTCTTCCTTGTTTTCACCGTTGGGATTGGCGTTCAGAGGTCTGGAAGGTCTGTTCGGGTAGGGGCGGATTGGTAGATAGTTTCCATCTCTTTTGAAATTGTGGGCACTTCGTTTGCAACGGTAGATTGATCGTCATAAAGGTATTTATGTTCAATCCCTCCTTATATGAAATAACAATTAACGGATTTTGGGAAAAGGAAATATGTAAAAATTTTATATTTCCGCTGCCAAATGTTTGCCTATTAACCTTAAATATCTACATATCTGAAGCTTGTGAGATTAGCTCTCTATCTCGACAGAAAATATTGTTACATGCAAGTCTTAACAGTGTTATGTCAATCCCTATTCAAAACATATCACTTGACTTGGGGTGGTTTTAAGTTTATTAGTTTATTATAATGTTTTGTCTCACTTCATGCTTGTATGAACACTTTATAATCACTTTAAATAAACTTAGGGATTTCCTTTTATTTAGACTTATTTAGTTCTTTAAAAGTGGTTGCCTTTATACAGTTATGAAATCATATCTTATTAAAACAAATGACATAAAGAACAATTCATTTATAGTAGGTTTATATCCTGGAACAATTGTCTATAGGACAATAAACCCCAACAAGTCCATACAAAGTTCTTGACCCTCTTCAAGCTTTTATAAAATGACATACATTTTTTGGCCGAACAAGAGATAAATCGACCCAAAGCATTTATCTTCCCATTCAACTTTTGGACGTTATTGATTTTCTTCGCTGGCTCCATATTAACAATGGCTTGGATTTTGTCTAGATTCACCTCCATACCTCTCTAAGATATCATAAATTCGAGGAATTTGCTCGAAGAAACGCCAAAAGTACACTTCTCAAGGTTTAACTTTAAATTGTGCTCCTGTAAGGTAGCGAAGACTATGGCCAAATCTGCTACATGTTCTTCCACCGATCGGCTCTTCACAATCATGTCATCAACATATACCTCCACTTTATCCCCAATAACATCACCAAAAATCTTATGTACCAGTCTCTGGTAAGTTGCTCCTGCATTCTTCAGACCGAAGGGCATTACTTTGTATCCATACATTCCTTCGTCCGTTTGAAAGTAGACATTGGCAATATCATCTGGATTCATTAGGATCTGGTGATATCCAGCTGTTGCGTCTAATAATAAGTAAATGGCATACCACACAGTGGAATCAATCAAAATGTCGATACAGGGCAGAGGATAAGAATCCTTCGGACATGCCTTATTTAGATCGGTGAAGTCCACACACATCCTCCATTTACCATTAGCCTTCTTCATTTGTACAACATTGGCAATCCATTTTGCATAGACTACCTCCTCAATATGTTGACAATCCAACAGCTTCTTTACTTCGGCTCAAATAACTTTTTGTTTATCCAATCCATGATTTCTCAATTTTTGGTTGATAGGAGTGGCATCCTTTTGGATATTCAACGAGTGCATCATAAGATTTGGAGATACCCCAGTTATATCAGCAGAGACCATGTAAAGGCCTAGACATTTGTATGCAAAGTGAAAATTTATATCTACCTTCAGTTGCTCTGGAATCTCCAAAGCAATCTGAATAGACTTTCCTTTGGCTAACCACACTGTCTTCAAAGCTCCCACCAACTTAGCTCTTTCACGCTCTTCTTCCATAGGATAATGTGTTGGCTTCATTTTTAACGAAACCAAATAGGTTTCATGAGCCACCACCTGGTTGCCTTGTGCCACTGCCATGCCTTCTTTAGTTGGAATTTTCTAGGCCAAATGATGGATAGATAAAGCACCAACAGAATTTGATAAGAGCAGACGCCCTATGATGACATTGTATGGTAATACTGAATCAATTACCGAAAAATCAGCCTTAGAATGCCATTTTATTGGCCCATCACCAATAGATACTAGCAAATATGCATTGCCAGGCATAGAGTACCAGAAATTCCCACCAATGGTGATAGAGTATGAATCAATCGATCGTGGTCCAGCTTTAATGCTTCATATGCTTTTCTGGCGATGATGTTCGCAGAACTGCTTGTATCAATGAATACTCTATGAACGTTGTATTCTTCAACATTAATCTCAATTACCAAAGCATCGTTATATGCTTGTCAATTAAAACTGCCGAATGAAAACTCAGCCTTGGAACTAGAGATTCTTTCCTTGCCTTTCTCCATCCTTCGTCTTTTAGCAAAATGATCATCCTATGGTCCTCATGCTATAACATTTATAACTCACCTAGGAGCACGCTCAATATGCTGCTTGTCTTTGGGCTCTTTAGTCTTGATGGCATTCTTCAGAAATCTATCGAGTTTTCCCACTTCGACCATTTTGTTTAATTCGGCAACCAACTGCCTACAATCTTCAGTATCATGCCCCTCACTCTTGTGAAATTCATAAAAGAGGCCATTGTGTCTTCGGCCGGAAGTCTTGAGCTTTAGAGGATACTGAATGTGATGCTTGTTAGTCTCAACCCAATCCAAAACTTCCTTTCTAGGCGTATCTAGGTACATAATTACGATCCATATGCTCATTGGACCGTTTATGTTCCTCCCTACCCCTGTCATTCTTCCCCTCCTTCGATTGGTGCACTGAACTCAACCTCTCCTTTAACAACGGATTCACACGATTTGACAATATCTTTAGCTCTTCTCATCAGATCAAGAAACGTTTGAGGTCTCCGGGTAGTTAATTCTTTAGATAAATCTTTGCTTCGTCAGTTACCTATCATAGCTTCAACTGCTCCATCCATATTCAGATTTTTTTATCTGAATTGCTACGTACCCTCTAGAATTATTCCACCTATTCCTTCAGTGACTCAGTTGGTTCTTGAACCAAATAGTTCAAATCTTGCATGGGTTTGCTTTAGGGAATGGAAGTGATGAAATGATCACAAAATTCTTGAGACATCTACTTAAAGGACCGAATGGATCTAGGCAAGAGTTGATATACCAGTAAACAGTTGAATCTCTCAAGGTTGTTGAAAAGAGTCTACACATGAGTGCATCAGTAGCAGTAGTGGTATGGAGTGCTCTTTGGAAATTCTTAACGTGAAGAGTATGATAGGTCATCCCATTATAATCTTTCAATAAGGGATATTTAAACCCTGGGCATTGGTTGGCCCATTATGTTAGCACAGTCTCTATTACTGCCAAACCTTTAGCCTGAAATCCTTCATCCTTTATAGCTTCCCGAAGCTCTCCTTTGATGAGACTCAACATCTTTTCCTTCAATGAAGGTTCCATGGCCTTTTGTTTCGGTCGCTCTAAGTCACAATGATTATGAGATTTAGGCCTTGTTTGATAAAGCACTTAATTACTTAAATTAAAATGTTAAGCACTTATTTAATTTAAGTGCGTTTGATAACGGTTGTTTCTCCACCACTTAAATTAGTTAATTAAGTTAAACATTATCAACAAATATTTTTTATAAAAGTTAAATCATTCAATAATTTCAACACTTATAATATTCAACACTTAAAATTCAGTACTTATTTTTTCAGCACTTAATTTTCAGTTTTATCAAACAACACCTTAAATACTCCTAAGTTTCTTTTGTGTGCCTCATAATGTCGAATCAAAGATTTGGTAGAATCATGATGATCATTCCTTCGCTGCTTCGGGGATTTTAAATCTCCTCTCCGTGATACTAGCTTCGGCCTAACTGGAGAAGGTGTGTGATGACATCCTCGATATTGAGGATCACCAAACCTTTCTCTGGATCTGCCCCTTTCAACCTCTAGATGAGATTCTTCAGAAAGATCTCTCTTCTTAGGACATGTTTTCATTGTGTGATGTCCAATAGGACAGGTAACGAAACTGCCTCCTCCTTCCTATCTCCCATCCTTCTTTGCTTCTAACAGCTTAAAATGCATAACCTCCATCTGTGAAGCATGCTCAACACGTAGAATGTTCATTGATTCTTGTATAAAGCCCATATATTATAAATCAACTGCTTCATAAGGTTGTCCATGAAACAACATTGCTCCGGATCCAATGACCCCGAACAAGCTTCAATTCATTGATCTAGAGTTGGAGTAACAAAAATAGGCAGAATCACATGATTGATGGAATCAAGCAAGCCACAATTATGAGTAGCTGAATAACTAAGTAGGTCCTTCATTCTCTGACTGAATAGAGCTGGAGAATGAATAGGCGGTTGACCGATTTATGGAGCAACTTGCTGAAGAACATGCTCAATTGAGGGACGAATAATAGAAGAGTGAACATATACCATTTTGCTACAAGATTCAATCCACCTTCACCGCACCAATTGATATCAGAATATCGATTACTTCCTGATAGCTAGCCTTGAGTCACTTGAGAAGGAAGAAAACTGTCAGATAGGGGACCGGGGACCGACAAACCCTCTCCGGTGTTTAAGTCAGTATGAGAAATACGTAACTTGAAAGCTATTTAGTATAAGTGTGTAGTAGAGAATTGTGTACCTGAGATGATTATTTCCATGCTATTTATAGTCAATCATTTACATCTTTATTTGTGCCTTTGTACACGTGTCAGCTCATCATTGGTTCAAAATCTATAATTCCGCAATGTATTGAATTGAGCCTGTGCTTATTCGTTTGAGCCTATAACACTATTTGATACCATATCAACTGGTTTCTGAAATGTGAAGACCCCCGGTTTTCCATGTCTGCGAGAGACGAGCATAACAGTCTGAGATTGATTATTCATTAACCCATTGACACTGGTTATTGAATAGCTGGTGTTAGCTTCGACAAGACGACTCACTGCTACTATGTAAGGAGCAATGTATAAGTCAAAAAAGCTCATTATAGTTACATATTAATCTACTGAATATAATCTTATGAATATAAAGATAGTATAATTTTATGGATATAATTTTATTTTAATATTATAGAAAGTATTATTTTAATTTTATGGATAAGATTGTATTAAAATAATAAAGATATGATTTTATGGACATTTTGTATACAAGGACGGAGATAGGGGTGGACCGGGGCCCTTCCGGCCGCCGGAACCATCATGGTTACGAGTAGTTTTGGCCCCCCTAATATTAGTCTATATGTAGTAATATTTCATTATTTAAAGGTAGATGAGATGGTTAAAAACACTTACTTCTTTTTGAAATGTTCTAGGTTCAATTCTCCCCAACCTCAATTTATTTTAGAACGTATTTATTTATTTAAATTTTATTTTTCAATAATTATAAAACTATGTTACCATTATTAATTAATTAATTTATTTTCATAACACATTTGAACTCATTTTTATTATGTCTTTTCCATTAAAAAATTTATTTTCTTATTTTTGTTAAATATATCCCATTACGTGTTAGGTGTTGGTCCCTTATAACGTTACAAGTATAGTTCCAAGGGGGGGGGGTTAGGAACTATTTAAACTTTTTCTAACTTAGGACAGACTTCTTTTCTTAAGAGAAAAGGTTTTAACAGCGGCGCTGAGTAAACAGCAACATACTGGCTTAGTCAACTGGTGAGTAGGTCAGTTTCTTAACTTGAGTCAGGATATAACACTTAAAGTCTATTCCTGAGCTCCGATGTTCGATGCGCACAACTCAGCTTGACCTCTTTACTTGGTCAGTTTTGGTTATTTAAGCAAGCAATATATATAAGGAGTTTAAGGTAAGAAATATGTTACTCAGCATATTTATCCAGGTTCGGCCTCCAAGCCTACGTCCTGTCCCCGGAACACGTTCCGAGATTTCGAATTCTCTACTGAGCTCTTTAACGGTAGAGCATCAAACCTTTTACAATCTTAGCAACTGAGTATAACAAGAGTACCTTCCTCTATACCTCTACTCAATCCTAATCTCTTGCTGAGTACTATAACCAAGTACTTAGCCTCTCCTTTCTATTCTCTAGAAATGATAAGTGTTTGTCCTAAACAATGATTGCTAAGACACCTTAGATGATTGAATAATCACTCTAGACTTTTACACAAAAGATATGAAATTTAGTGTAAGATTGCTTTGCTTTTTGCTTGCAGAACTTGCGTAGAAATTTGGTCAGCGTAATGGCTTGATCAAGTTCTCTGTTGAATGAAGCTTCTGATGGCACTATTTATAGAGACGTCTTGAGGCATCGGTCATTTCGAATTTCGAAATAATCGTTGGAGGGAAACGGCTTCCTGTCGTTGTCATCCTGACTTGCTCAGAGCTCTCGGCCAATCAGATTTGAGTATCTTCTGTCCTCGGTCAGCTTTTGGTCAGCTCGGCAGAATGTCTCTCCTTTTATAGTAAAGTCAACTGGACAGCATACTGTGTCGTTTGAACTTTACCCAAAGTGGAAACACTTTGTCTGGAAGTTTTCCTTAGCCAGCTGCTGTCTTTTACGCTTTGTCGAATCAACTCAGTAGCTTCGTTCCGAAGTTGTTCTCTGAAGGTCTTCTAGATCCTTCTTCCGCTGAGTTGCATTTTGTCCATAACGGCAACGTTTTGACATTCGCGGGCCGAGTTGTCTTGAATTGTTTGACTTGGGCTTTGACTCTTGTATTGGGTTTGGGCCTTTTAATCCATATGTCTTATAAGCAATTTTTAACTCAACATTGAACAAACACATTAGTAGAATAAATCAAAGCATTTAAACTTAGTGTGTTTAGAATATGTTTTTAATTATACTTAAACAATTTTGTCAAATCAAAATTATGTGGAAAAGTGTTTCAACAAACTCCCCTATTTTGATGTTGGCAAAACTATTCAGCGAAGAACTCAGTATTGAGCTCCCCCATGATAGTTGACCTAATATTCTTAGTAAACTCCCCCGTAAGGGTTGAGCTACTGACTTAGTTTTACTCTAAACATTTAAAGGTTTAATCGAGTAAGTCTAAGGTCAATTTTCAGATATAGGTCAGCTCATGGAACATATTCTATTTTACTCAGTGTTAAGCGGAAGGTTTTAACATTCAGAGGGCGCTGAGTAATTTGTTGTTCAATGAGTTTTATAAGACAATGTTACAAGTCAATGTCAAACATGTTATCAGCATTGGGTTCAATCAATAAATTTTATAAGCATTAAACATAGCTGATTCAATTGAAGATACATAATGACTTAATACACAGCATCGTATAAAAACAATTCATAACTCAGGGTTTGAACAAAAGATGCAAGTATTGATATTTAATATAGGTAGTCAGTGTTTACAAACAGAAGTTCAGGACAGGCATAGAGACTACATACTTAGCCTATACTGAGCTAGCCTATATCTATTTCTTTCTCTTCTATTTGGACTGACTAGACTCATGCTGTGTTCTCGCTTGTTCTTTCTCCCCCGTTTTGTCAGCATCGGGAGGAGGAATCCTAAAGGCGTCGGTTAAGACGGCTCTGGTCAGTTCTGTGGACAGCTCTTTAAGTCTATCGGCACTTTCATTGACACCATCAAAGATAGCCACTCCATTATCTGAGACCTCGGAGGGAATATTAAGCTCAGCAGCGCTGATCATGCTGACTATGAAAGCTTGAGATTTACCTACCCAAGTAAGTGCATCAGTCAGACCAGCAATGACCTGATGGAATGTTTTGAGTAAGGAGGTGTCATAGTATTGACACTGAACATTGCTGTGACGTATGTGGTTGAAGGTTTTTCTGGTGATAGACAGCATTTCATTTTGCTTCATAGCGTCAGTGTCCATCTCTTGCTTGTTCAGATTCAGCAATCGAACGGCCTCACCAATTTGCTCCACTGAGCACTGAGAATAGGAGACCATTTGCTCGTTGGTTTTGATTTGCTCGGTGTGAAGCTGAGCAAAGAGTATTTTTACTTCATCAGAAGTAGCATAGCGTGTGTTCGCAGCTGACAAAGTCTGAACTTGTTGTTGAAAAACATTGAGATGTTGAACTGTTGTCAGTTGGATCTCAGCCAGCTTTGCAATGGAATCCTGCTTAGCTTGTTGTGCTTGAAAAGTAATGATGACATTCAGCAGATCCTTGAATCCCTTAACTTCGTTGAGAAGCTGAGTGACTTGGGAAAGCTGAGTTGTCTCAATAGTGGAAGACCCAGCAGCAGGAGGAGTAGTTTGTTGAAGGTCTTTGATCAATGCTTGCACTGATTCGATTATTCTTTTGCCAGACTCAGTGGCATTTAAGTAGTTTTGAGAGCCTTCATTAAGTTGTCCAGTGACATCAGTATGACCGGTTGGAAGAGGATTGAGTGGGATGATCTGGTCAGTGACTGGAGTTGTGTTTTCAATCTGCACTTGGTTAGATTGGGAAAGAGTTTGATCAGCAGAGATATTGAGTGGAGAGGAAGTAATCCGGATGCTGTCGGTGCTAACTGAGATAGAAATGTTCTGAGTCAGCACAATGCTTGGATTGACAGCATCGACGGGAATTGATTCCACTTGACTCGTAGAATTTGTGAAAGCATTCAAGTCGGCATGTTCCTTTAGTGAAGAAACATAGGCTTGCTTTTCTAGAGAGGCCGGTGGAGTAGAGGATGGTTGCTTTCTGAAAAATTTCAGCTTAAGTGCAGAAGGGTCCTTGGTTGGCTTCTGAATAACAAAGTCAGGAAGGGTTGGTGGTTGAACAGGAATGTCAATGACTGTCTTCTGACTTGCCTTAACCAATCTTCTTCTGCGAGGAGGAGGGTCAGCTTGAATAGACTCTCCTGAGTGAGATGGATAAGTTTCTTCTTGATCAACATTAAGCTGGTCAGCTTGTTTTTGTACTTGATCAACATTGTGTTGGTCATGTTCTTGTTCTTCTCCAGCAGCCAACTCAGTATTGGCTTGCTCAGCTTTAATCTCACTGGCTGTCTCCTCGGAGTCAGCTTCATCACTGTTTTCTTCGCCCTGTTCCTCATCTTCTTCTTCATCCTCCCCATCCAATTCTTCCTCAACTTGTGCAATGAACTGATCGTCCAGTTGCACATCATCTTCTTGATGCTCAGATACAGTTCCTAGACACTGTGTGTAGTGAGAATCACCAGGCACAACAATGTCAGTAGGGATAGCATCAATGGGAGTCAGTGTAGAAGACTTCTGCTTCTTTTGAGGCTGCACATCAGCATCTGTTCTTTCCTCAGTTTCAGGCTCATCTTGCCTGCTCCTTTTCTCAGCTGACTTAGGTCTCTCCTGACCTGGTTCAGCAACTGACTTAGGCTTCTTTGCCTTAGGCTCAGCCTTCTTTGAAGGAGTCTCAACAGCTTTTCTCTTACGGGCAGCTGGAGCCTTTGTCCTTCTTCTTTGCTGGGGAGCTGTTCCCTCAGCTTGTTGTTCACCAGCAGCAGCGGCTTTTGCTTTCTTTAGGGGCTGATTGAACTTTAACGCCCTCAGCGAAGCAGCTGTGATTTCAGATCCTCTAGCTTTAACTTCATCAGTCAGGTCTATTTGATGATCAATGAGGATCCTGGTGATGAGCGAGCCCAGCCTGAGAGTTCCAGTGCTCCGTAGGAACCCAGTAATTAGAAATACTGGCATGTTGATCGGTTTGTATGTCAGCATATGCCATATGAAGCATTGCTCAAAGTTCGTTGCTGAGGTGGTGCAGTTGATCTTAGGATAAATGAAGTAGGTCAGCAGATAGTGAGCCATCTTTTGGTGCTGACCCATAGAGGAACTAGAGACTTCTCCTGAGTGGCCTTCAGGTTTACAGAAGGTGACTTCGTACCCAGTACCGTCATGATCTCCAGATCTTCTCAGCTTTGCTCCTTCATTTTTCAACTTCAGCAAATTCGCCAAATAGGTGGGATTGATGAAAATCGTTTTCCCCCTTACTACTATTGCCAGATAGTCCTGGTTATCATCAGCGACTTGGAGGTTCTTGTAGAATTCCCTTACTAGGTCAGGATAGGTGTGATCCCTAATAGAGAACAGCTCGGTCGATCCATTTTGCAATATCCATTCGCAGAAGGGTTGCTCGGAAGTCACGAAGGACTCAGAAACCCATTGTAAGAAGTCCACTTTCCATTCGCTAATGTTACCAAAAACCTTGGTATAGGTTCTGGTCTTGGCCGGTTTTCCTTTGGAGGAGGTAGCTTGCCCAGTTTTTCCTTTACTCGGCGTAGTGACCTTGGTAGTTTCAGGCACAGAAGTTTTCCTGGAGGGTTCATCGGAGCTGGTCTTAGGGTGACCGGCACCGGAGATGTTGACGGAAACTTGAGTCATAGTTTCAGAACAAGTATGGGAAGCTTTGAGAGTTTTTAGAGAGAAAAACTTGCTTTAGAATTCGATAGGTGTAAAGAAAATAAAGAATGGGGATTTACCCATTATTTATAGCGGTGAAGAGTGGATCTTATCGAATCCATATGTCAGTTTTGCCTTGGGATTGTCAATCGACAAAGATCCTGGCTTTTATGACACATTCGGCGCATACGTCATCCTAGGTGGCTATACGCGTGCTTTTGCATTTAATGCAACGGATCTAACACTCAGTGTTTAGAATACTAAGCGTTTTGGATTCTGAGTGGTCAGTAGTATATGAAAGGATGATTTCTCAGTTTAAGATTACTACTCGGTGTGCATATTGACTCAGTATTGATGTGTATTTTGTGTTAAGTACTCAGCATAACAATCACTCAGCATGCATTTGCATAAATCATTCAGCATAGTAATTCACTCAGCATAAATTTTCATTTTAGAACAGGAATTTACTGAAGAGGATTAAACATACCAATTGCTTCTCTCAGTATGCTGAACTGTTCACGAGCCAGTGGCTTTGTGAAGATATCTGCAAGCTGCTCATCCGTTAGGACGTAGGTCAGCTTTATCTCACCTTTGAGTACATGGTCTCTAATGAAGTGATGCCTTATGCTGACATGCTTCATTCTGCTGTGTTGAATTGGGTTCTTTGATAGATCAATTGCACTTTTGTTGTCGCATTTGACCTCAATTGTCTTTGTTTGAACACCATAGTCTTCAAGTTGTTGCTTAATCCATAGGACTTGAGCAACACAATGACCAGCAGCAATGTACTCAGCTTCAGTGGTAGACAAGGCTATTGACGCCTGCTTCTTGCTGAACCAAGATACAAGACAGCTTCCTAAGAAATGACATCCTCGAGAGGTGCTTTTTCGTTCTAGCTTGTCTCAACCATAGTCAGCGTCAGTGTATCCAACGAGTGTAAAGCCATGAGTGTTGGGATACCATAAACCTGCATTCACTGAGCTTTGCAAGTATCTAAGGATTCTTTTTACAGCTATGTAATGAGATTCCTTAGGGTTAGATTGATATCTAGCACAGTAGCATACTGAGAACTGAATGTCCGGTCTACTGGCTGTTAAGTAAAGTAGAGAGCCTATCATACCTCGATACAATTTGCTGTCTACTGACTTACCATTCTCGTCAGTGCAGAGGACAGTGTCAGTGCCCATAGGAGTGGATATTGGCTTGCAATTTTCCAAGTCATATTTCTTTAATATCTCCTTGGCATATTTAGCTTGACTGATGAAGATGCAATTCTTTCCTTGTTTTATTTGAAGTCCGAGGAAGAAGTTGAGTTCTCCCATCATCGACATTTCAAACTCAGTCTGCATTTGTTTGCTAAATTCCTTGCACATTGATTCATTAGTTGCACCAAATATTATATCATCAACATAAATTTGAGCCAGCAGGGTATCTTTACCATTTCTCTTAATGAATAAGGTTGTCTCAGCTTTGCCTCTGACATAATTTCTAGTCAGCAGGAAACTGGTCAGCCTCTCATACCAAGCACGTGGTGCTTGCTTGAGGCCGTACAGAGCCTTTTTGAGTTTATAAACATGGTTTGGGAATTTTGGATCCTCAAACCCTGGAGGTTGATTAACATAAACTTCCTCGTTTATAACTCCATTAAGAAATGCACTCTTAACATCCATTTGGAATAATTTAAAGTTCATGTAAGATGCATATGCACATAAGATCCTAATAGCTTCTAGCATTGCCACTGGGGCAAAGGTCTCACCGTAGTCAATACCTTCTTGCTGACTGTAGCCCTGAGCTACAAGCCTTGCTTTGTTCCTGACTACATTTCCTTGCTCATCCAGTTTGTTGCGGAAGACCCATCTTGTTCCAATGGTCTTCTGACTCCTTGGATGTGGCACTAGCTCCCATACATCGTTTCTTCTGAATTGGTCGAGTTCCTCTTGCATTGCGCTCATCCAGAATTCATCTTCCTCAGCATCAGCGAAGTTCTTAGGTTCCTGAACTGAGACGAAGGCTACATTACTGAGGTACCTCCTGAGTTGATTCCTCGTCATCAGGGTATTCCCAGCAGAATCAAGGATTGCACTCTTTGAGTGCCCTCTTGGAATCCTTATCTCTTTAGGTAGATTGATGTCTTGTGCTGTCTGTGTTTCAACAATCTCTGCAGAAGTAGACTGGTCAGTGAAAACAATCTTAGGTTCACTCTTACTCTTGGCCAGCCTTTTAGTGAATGACTCAGCAGCTGGTTTTTGGTCAGCGGTTACTGAGTGTGGATCATCCTCGGTTAGTGGCTGGTATCTACCTGCAGGGTTAGTCTCATCGAACTCAACATGTACTGACTCTTCTAAAACTTGAGTTCGTTTATTGAAAACTCTGTATGCTTTGTTGTTTGTTGAGTAGCCTAAAAAGATAGCCTCATCAGCTTTTGAGTCAAACTTTGCTAAGCTATCTTTGGTATTCAAAATAAAACATTTACAGCCAAAGGCACGAAAGTATCCAATGTTGGGCTTTCGTCCTTTCCAAAGTTCATAGGGGGTTTTCTTTAATATAAGTCTAACTAGAGCCCTATTAAGAATATAACACGTTGTGTTAACAGCCTCTCCCCAAAAATACTTTGGAAGCCTATGCTCATCCAGCATTGTCCTAGCTATTTCAACCAGAGTTCTGTTCTTCATTTCAACAACCCCATTTTGTTGAGGTGTTCTAGGAGTAGAGAAATTGTGGTCAATGCCGCTGGCTTCACAGAATTCAACAAACTTTTGGTTTTTGAATTCTCCACCATTATCACTTCGGATGTGAGCCAATTTTAGGTCTTTATCATTTTCAATTTTTCTAACCAAATTTGAAAATGTCTCAAAGGTCTCATCCTTGCTACTCAACAAGATGACCCAAGTGTACCGAGAGAAGTCATCTACAATGACCAAGGAAAATCTTCTTCCACCCAGACTCAGCGGCTGGACTGGACCGAAGAGATCCAAGTGTAGTAACTCTAACGGACGCTTAGTTGAGACAATGTTTTTGCTGTGAAAAGATTGTTTGGTTTGTTTTCCAGCTTGGCAAGTGTGGCATAATTGATCTTTTTCAAATTTAAGTTCAGGCAGTCCCTCAACCAATTGCTTTCTTGCTAATTTGGCCAGGAGGTCCATGCTTACATGACCAAGTCTCATGTGCCATAGCCAGGAATTTTCTTCCTTTGATACTAAGCATACAGTTTTTGAAAACTTTTTCTCTAAGTCTAGCATAAAGACATTATCAATCCGAGGGGCAGTTAAAATTAACTCATTTGTTTTACCCTCATATATTTTACATCCAGTAGCATCAAATATAACTTTTCTCCCATTATCACATAGCTGAGCTACGCTGAGTAAGTTATATTTGAGTCCGCTGACTAGGGAGACTGACTCAATAGTAGGATTACCTCCGATGGTTCCTGACCTTACTATCTTACCCTTTTTGTTGTCTCCAAAACTTACGCTTCCTCCTCGTTTACGCTCAAATGTGATGAACTGAGTTTCATCACCAGTCATGTGCCTCGAGCATGCGCTGTCAATATACCACATCTTTGACTTCTCAGCACACCTCAGGCTTACCTGCATTGTAACTAGTTACTTTTAGGTACCCAATTCTTTTTGGGTCCTTGCTTGTTAGGTTCAACAGGTAAAGCATCATATTTTATTTTATGGCGGCATACATGGACAGTATGGTCATTCTTTCCACAGAAGTCACAGCTGACCTTCTGTTTAGGTTGTCTCACTGACTGGTCAGCACCCTAGTGCTGAGCATGCCAGCACACCTTTGTGGTGTGACCTTTCTTCCCACAGAAGTCACACTGGACATTCCGCTGGGGATTCCATCTCTGCTGAGTACCTTGGTACTAAGTTCTCAGAGGAATGTTTCTTTTATTTGGAACCTTTAATTGGTTCTGGATAGTTGTGACGTCCTTTCTCAGTTTCTTTGAAACTGATTGGACTTCAGAGACAGACTCATGTATGATCTTCATGTTATCATGCAAAGTTGAGTTGTCCTGAAGAAGGTATCTGAGGTCACTCAGCTTGACCTCTTCAACCTCGTCACAGTGCATGCTGAGTGCTCTAATTTTCTTATTACACTTTTTGACAAGTGTATAGAGATCACTCAGGGCATTACCCATTTCGTTTCTGAGCTGGGAAAGTGGTATTACCTCATTTGATTGCTCCTCATCGTCAGATGCAATGGAGGGGTCAGCATGCTCAGAGACGCACGGCTCAGCAAGTTCGTCAGCCATGAAGCATATCTTCGCTGACTCGGTGGCCTCAGCTTCTGTTGATGAAGACTCATCACTGTCGCTCCATGTAGCCATCATTGCCTTTTTTGTCGTTCTTCTTATCTTTCCTCAGCGTGGGGCAGCTTGACTTTATATGGCCAGTTTGATGACATTCAAAGCATGTAATGGGCTTTGAGTTGTCTTTCTTGTATTTGCTGTCGCTGGACTCAGCTTTATACTTATCAAACTTTCTGTAAGGCTTCTTAGAATATTTGTCATTTTTCCTGAACAGCCTTTTCATCTTCCTTGTGAACATAGCCATCTCTTCATCATCTGTTGAGCTCCCATCAGTGGAGTCAGCTTTCATGACAAGAGATTTCTGCTTCTTGTCTTCAGACTTTTCCTTCACCTCGAAGTTTTTCATTGATATCTCACGGGTCAGCAACGAGCCGATGAGTTCGTCATATTTGTAGGTGGTTAAGTCCTGAGCTTCCTCAACATCGGTCTTCTTTGCTTGCCAGTCTTTAGGAAGACTCCTGAGTATCTTTTTGACTTGTTCTTCCTCAGTGAAGATCTTCCCAAGTCTCTTGAGCTCATTTATGATGTTGGTAAACCTTGCATTCATGTCAGATATGCCCTCATCATTGTTCATCTCGAACAGCTCGTACAATCTCATCTGCTGGTTCACCTTGGACTCCTTTACTTTATTGGTTCCTTCGTAGGTGACCTCCAGCTTCTTCCAAATCTCTTGCGCCGACTCACAACCTGAAATTTTATTATATTCTGCAGCATCGAGCGCACAGTGAAGCATATTAATAGCCGAAGCGTGATTTTGAAGCTTCTTGAGATCATCCTCTGTCCATTTGGCCTCAGCTTTTACAACTGTTTGGCCAGCCACAACTTCGACAGGTATAAATGCGCCTTGCACTATAGATAGCCAGGCACTCATATTTGTAGCCTGAATGAAATTTTTCATCCTATTCTTCCAGAAGGTATAGTTATACCCGAAGAATAGGGGAGGCCGAGTGATGGACAGCCCCTCAGGCAATATATGAGTTGTTTGGTTTCCTGGGAGAAACCGAATACTGTTTTAGGCTCTGATACCACTTGTTGGTCCCTTATAACGTTACAAGTATAGTTCCAAGGGGGGGTTAGGAACTATTTAAACTTTTTCTAACTTAGGACAGACTTCTTTTCTTAAGAGAAAAGGTTTTAACAGCGGCGCTGAGTAAACAGCAACATACTGGCTTAGTCAACTGGTGACTAGGTCAGTTTCTTAACTTGAGTCAGGATATAGCACTTAAAGTCTATTCCTGAGCTCCGATGTTCGATGCGCACAACTCAGCTTGACCTCTTTACTTGGTCAGTTTTGGTTATTTAAGCAAGCAATATATATAAGGAGTTTAAGGTAAGAAATATGTTACTCAGCAGATTTATCCAGGTTCGGCCTCCAAGCCTACGTCCTGTCCCCGGAACACGTTCCGAGATTTCGAATTCTCTACTGAGCTCTTTAACGGTAGAGCATCAAACCTTTTACAATCTTAGCAACTGAGTATAACAAGAGTACCTTCCTCTATACCTCTACTCAATCCTAATCTCTTGCTGAGTACTATAACCAAGTACTCAGCCTCTCCTTTCTATTCTCTAGAAATGATAAGTGTTTGTCCTAAACAATGATTGCTAAGACACCTTAGATGATTGAATAATCACTCTAGACTTTTACACAAAAGATATGAAATTTAGTGTAAGATTGCTTTGCTTTTTGCTTGCAGAACTTGCGTAGAAATTTGGTCAGCGTAATGGCTTGATCAAGTTCTCTGTTGAATGAAGCTTCTGATGGCACTATTTATAGAGACGTCTTGAGGCATCGGTCATTTCGAATTTCGAAATAACCATTGGAGGGAAACGGCTTCCTGTCGTTGTCATCCTGACTTGCTCAGAGCTCTCGGCCAATCAGATTTGAGTATCTTCTGTCCTCGGTCAGCTTTTGGTCAGCTCGGCAGAATGTCTCTCCTTTTATGGTAAAGTCAACTGGACAGCATACTGTGTCGTCTGAACTTTACCCAAAGTGGAAACACTTTGTCTGGAAGTTTTCCTTAGCCAGCTGCTGTCTTGTACGCTTTGTCGAATCAACTCAGCAGCTTCGTTCCGAAGTTGTTCTCTGAAGGTCTTCTAGATCCTTCTTCCGCTGAGTTGCGTTTTGTCCATAACGGCAACGTTTTGACATTCGCGGGCCGAGTTGTCTTGAATTGTTTGACTTGGGCTTTGACTCTTGTATTGGGCTTGGGCCTTATAATCCTTATGTCTTATAAGCAATTTTTAACTCAACATTGAACAAACACATTAGTAGAATAAATCAAAGCATTTAAACTTAGTGTGTTTAGAATATGTTTTTAATTATACTTAAACAATTTTGTCAAATCAAAATTATGTGGAAAGGTGTTTCAACATTAGGCTTGTCCAAAATTCAAAATTTCAATATTTTGGACCTATTAGGTACTCCCTAAATCCAAATTTCTAATTTTTTGGCATGTTAGAACTCTATAAATCCAAATTAATTTTTTTGGTCTATTAGGCGTTTTTAAATCCAAATTTCTAATTTTTTTTTTGTCTGATAGGCCATCTGAAATCAATTTTTTAATTTTTTTTACATGTTAGGACTATTAAATGTAATCTAGTTTAATTTTGAGAAATTGTATATTAATACGTAAAATTGGTTTTTGACCATTCAAATTATAACACGCAAATATACAAAAAAAAAAAAAAAATTAAGCAAGTTCAATTTAGCAAATTTTTTTTTTCCAAACGCACGTGTAAAATCGCCCCCCAACCGAGTAATCCTGTATTCGCCACTGTTTATATATATATATTATATAAATTAATTTATGGATAGTATAGTGTTAGGATTAATTGGGTATGGATCTAATTAATCTGACCCGCCCGAAATGGAACGGGCCAAGCCATCTTAAGAGATAGAGGATTATGGTTTTAGCTTCCTATAAATAGGCTTAACCCTAATCACAACATAAGGTTGAAACATAATAAAAGGTTACCTCCTCTTACTGCTTCCTGTGCCTCCTCTCTATCTCTCTCTCATTCTTCTTCTTCACTTTAGTCTGTGGATTATTCAATCTTCCCTGGCTAACGCTGTGTGGTTGCCTGTTGTTAGGCGAATTCCGCAAGTGCACGGTTTCGCTTGTAGTAATAAAAGATATCGATCCCACGGAGAACGCAATTGATACTTAATGTATGTTGTTTCTTTATTCGTTTTCTCGAGGTTTATAGAAAGTCATTAATTGAGTGATTGATTTAATCTAACTTATCTAATCTAAACTAATCAATCCTATGATTCGTTTTATTCATAGTTCTGATACAAGTTGATAATAATTAAACAGAATGAACAATTATTAATATTGTCAATCTTCTGCAGTTATACTGGAGAATTACTCTTAATCCAATCTCTCGATCTAGGATTAAGAACTTAAGTTTACTTAGATTAATAATACTAACTCCTCGACCTATTTGGTTCCATTGCGTACGAATGGGAGATGTTAGGATTAATTGGGTATGGATCTAATTAATCCGACCTGTCCGAAATGGAAAGGGCCAGCTCATTTTAAGAGATGGAGGATTAGGGTTTTAGCTTCCTATAAATAGGCTTAACCCTAATCACAACATAAGGTTGAAACATAAGAAAAGGTTGCCTCCTCCTCCTACCTCATGCGCCTCTTCTCTCTCTCTCTCTCTCATTCTTCTTCTTTACTTTAGTTTGTGGATTATTCAGTCTTCCCTGGCTAACACTATGTGGTTGCCTGTTACTGGTGGTACAAGGCCGTGGTGCTAAGATCCTCTTCCGCTACCGCTTCCGCTACTCTAAGAGATCTACAGGTTCTACTATTCAATAAGGTACGCCCGAACCCGTATATCTCAAATGGATTAATTGCCATTAATCCCTTCATATAGTTTTATGGATATTTTGTAATGATTGTGTGAATTAATTTATGGATATCTAGTATAATTTTATGGATTATAAAGATACTATAATTTCATGGATATTTTGTAAATATTATGTAAATTCATTTATGGATATAAAGATAGTGTAATTTTATTGACTATATATATGAGTAATTTTATGGATATCAAATAGTGTAATTTCATGAATAATTCTATTCGTAATTGTCTAGCTTTATGGATAGTATAGTGTTAGGATTAATTGGGTATGGATCTAATTAATCTGACCCGCCCGAAATGGAATGGGCCAAGCCATCTTAAGAGATAGAGGATTATGATTTTAGATTCCTATAAATAGGCTTAACCCTAACCACAACATAAGGTTGAAACATAATAAAAGGTTACCTCCTCTTACTGCCTCCTGCGTCTCCTCTCTATCTCTCTCTCATTCTTCTTCTTCACTTTAGTCTGTGGATTATTCAATCTTCCCTGGCTAACGCTGTGTGGTTGCCTGTTGTTAGGCGAATTCCGCAAGTGCACGGTTTCGCTTGTAGTAATATATGGTTATATAGTTTTTTCACTTTTTCATATTTTTTTACATTTTTCTCGCTTCTTTTAATTTTCATTTTCACCGTTTTTCTATTTTCTCATTTTTCCGGTTTTTCATTTTTTTTCATTTTTCTCGATTCAATTTTCATGTTTTTCTACATTTTGCGTTTTTTACAAGAATGAGAGGTAAGATTGAGAGGTGAGATTTGAGAAATGAGAGGACAATGGAATGAGAATTCAAGTCATTTTTCTATGTAATGGGGATTACAAGATTTCTTCAAGAAAATTTAACTCAAGTTTTTCTCATTCCATTACAATGAAATTGTAACATGCAACCAAACATGGTAATGAGCCTTTAATGTAATGGTCATTCCATTACGAAGGTCATTACATCTTACCAAACGACACCTTAGTATCTGTAAAAATAATAATACAAGTACATAAATTAGATCAATAACAAAATTTTATATAAAATTAAAGAAATTAAATTACACACCTTTATTGCCTATGAGAACAAAAGTTTTTAAATTGAAGGATGAGTAAAAAATTGAAGAAGGTTTACAAGAAGGAAGAGTGAAGAGTTAAAATGAGTGAAGAGGTTTATAGGAGGGTGAAATGAGAAGAAGGGGGTGTATATATAAATAAATTATGATGAGTAATATTTATTAACAATTCGAAGTAGAAGGGGAAAAATGTTATATTTCCCTTTCCACCTATGCTCCCTGCAGGGGAGCAGAGGCTTCGCGTGCGAATCTTTCTTTAGAAGAGATTTGCACGAAGGCTTGTCAATGGGACGGATAATACTCATATCCATTGGGTTCCGTCCCATTAGGACCAGAGAATCCCCAATATCCATTTTTATAGGGTTAAGGATGGGAAGAAAAATTATCCATATTTCCGGAGATGGGTTAGAGACGGTAATAATTATCCTGTCCCATGGGGATCCCCACCCCATTACCGTTAGGATTACCCACGGGAATACCCATAGATATACCCATTAAAATATAATATTGATATAAAAAATTATATTATATATATATTAAATACTAATATAATTTGCAAAAACTAATCTAAAATGCAATAGTTTATAGAATCCACTTTGAATAGAATTATAACTTTGAACAAAATTATAACTTTCTTCTTCAATTGAATTCTAAACCATTAAAACTTTCTAATTTCTAATTTCTAATCTTCTATTATAATAAAATTTCAATTCTGAGGTTAAGAAAATTATAACTTCCTATTTAATTCAAACTTATAAATTGGGAAGTCTTATTCCATAATTTTCATAACACATTTGAACTCATTTTTATTATGTCTTTTCCATTAAAAAAAAATTATTTTCTTATTTTTGTTAAATATATCCCATTACGTGTTAGGCTTGTCCAAAATTCAAAATTTCAATATTTTGGACCTATTAGGTACTCCCTAAATCCAAATTTCTAATTTTTTTGGCCTGTTAGAACTCTATAAATCCAAATTAATTTTTTTTGGTCTGTTAGGCATTTCTAAATCCAAATTTCTATTTTTTTTGTCTGATAGGCCATCTGAAATCAATTTTTAATTTTTTTTTTACATGTTAGGACTATTAAACATAATCTAGTTTAATTTTGAGAAATTGTACATTAATACGTAAAATTGGTTTTTGACCATTCAAATTATAACACGCAAATATACAAAAAAAAAAAATTAAGCAAGTTCAATTTAGCAATTTTTTTTTCCAAACGCACGTGTAAAATCGCCCCCCAACCGAGTAATCCTGTATTCGCCACTGTTTATATATATATTATATAAATTAATTTATGGATAGTATAGTGTTAGGATTAATTGGGTATGGATCTAATTAATCTGACCCGTCCGAAATGGAATGGGCCAAGCCATCTTAAGAGATAGAGGATTATGGTTTTAGCTTCCTATAAATAGGCTTAACCCTAATCACAACATAAGGTTGAAACATAATAAAAGGTTACCTCCTCTTACTGCCTCCTGCGCCTCCTCTCCATCTCTCTCTCATTCTTCTTCTTCACTTTAGTCTGTGGATTATTCAATCTTCCCTGGCTAACGCTGTGTGGTTGCCTGTTGTTAGGCGAATTCCGCAAGTGCACGGTTTCGCTTGTAGTAATAAAAGATATCGATCCCACGGAGAACGCAATTGATACTTAATGTATGTTGTTTCTTTATTCGTTTTCTCGAGGTTTATAGAAAGTCATTAATTGAGTGATTGATTTAATCTAACTTATCTAATCTAAACTAATCAATCCTATGATTCGTTTTATGCATAGTTATGATACAAGTTAATAATAATTAAACAGAATGAACAATTATTAATATTGTCAATCTTCTGCAGTCATACTGGAGAATTACTCTTAATCCAATCTCTCGATCTAAGATTAAGAACTTAAGTTTACTTAGATTAATAATACTAACTCCTCGACCTATTTGGTTCCATTACGTACGAATGGGAGATGTTAGGATTAATTGGGTATGAATCTAATTAATCCGACCTGTCCGAAATGGAAAGGGCCAGCCCATTTTAAGAGATGGAGGATTAGGGTTTTAGCTTCCTATAAATAGGCTTAACCCTAATCACAACATAAGGTTGAAACATAAGAAAAGGTTGCTTCCTCCTCCTACCTCATGCGCCTCCTCTCTCTCTCTCATTCTTCTTCTTTACTTTAGTTTGTGGATTATTCAGTCTTCCCTGGCTAACACTATGTGGTTGCCTGTTACTGGTGGTACAAGGCCGTGGTGCTAAGATCCTCTTCCGCTACCGCTTCCGCTACTCTAAGAGATCTACAGGTTCTACTATTCAATAAGGTACGCCCGAACCCGTATATCTCAAATGGATTAATTGCCATTAATCCCTTCATATAGTTTTACGGATATTTTGTAATTATTGTGTGAATTAATTTATGGATATCTAGTATAATTTTATGGATATAAAGATACTATAATTTCATGGATATTTTGTAAATATTATGTAAATTCATTTATGGATATAAAGATAGTGTAATTTTATTGACTATATATATGAGTAATTTTATGGATATCAAGATAGTGTAATTTTATGAATAATTCTATTCGTAATTGTCTAGCTATATTAATTCCAATGAACAATATATCCAATTATACAAAATAATATATACAAAATAATAACACTATCCAACCGTACAAAACAATAACATTATCTAACTATATGAAATAGTAACATAACCAAATATATAGTGACTACATGTATATGTACATATAAATAAAGTTACATACCTTTAGGGTCCGTTTGGTATGCCGTAATTCAATGTAATGTAATCAAAGTCGTAATGTAATCAAAGTTGTAATGTAATGGAATGGAATAATGATTCTATTACCATGTTTGGTTGACAATTATGATGTAATGTAATAACCATCACAATACTTATATTTTCCTAATTAAATGTAATCATAAAATTTTATTTACATAATTAAAATCAACGAAAAACATAAAAAATGTGAAAAATCGAATCGGAATCAAATACAAAATTAGATTAACTGAAATCAATAAATTAGTATATAGTTATATAGTTTTTTCACTTTTTCATATTTTTTTACATTTTTCTCGCTTCTTTTAATTTTCATTTTCACCGTTTTTCTATTTTCTCATTTTTCCGGTTTTTCATTTTTTTTTCATTTTTCTCGATTCAATTTCATGTTTTTCTACATTTTGCGTTTTTTACAAGAATGAGAGGTAAGATTGAGAGGTGAGATTTGAGAAATGAGAGGACAATGGAATGAGAATTCAAGTCATTTTTCTATGTAATGGGGATTACAAGTTTTCTTCAAGAAAATTTAACTCAAGGTTTTCTCATTCCATTACAATGAAATTATAACATGCAACCAAACATGGTAATGAGCCTTTAATGTAATGGTCATTCTATTACGAAGGTCATTACATCTTACCAAACGGCACCTTAATATCTGTAAAAACAATAATACAAGTACATAAATTAGATCAATAACAACATTTTATATAATATTAAAGAAATTAAATTACACACCTTTATTGCCTATGAGAACACAAGTTTTTAAATTGAAGGATGAGTAAAAAATTGAAGAAGGTTTACAAGAAGGAAGAGTGAAGAGTTAAAATGAGTCAAGAGGTTTATAGGAGGGTGAAATGAGAAGAGGGGGTGCATATATAAATAAATTGGGATGAGTAATATTTATTAACAATTCGAAGTAGAAGGGGAAAAATGTTATATTTCCCTTTCCACCTATGCTCCCTTAAGGGGAGTAGAGGCTTCACGTGCGAATCTTTCTTTAGAAGAGATTTGCACGAAGGCTTGTCAATAGGACGAATAATACTCATATCCATTGGGTTCCGTCCCATTAGGACCAGAGAATCCCCAGTATCCATTTTTATAGGGTTAAGGATGGGAAGAAAATTATCCACATTTCCGGAGATGGGTTAGAGACGGTAATAATTATCCTGTCCCATGGGGATCCCCACCCCATTACCGTTAGGATTACCCACGGGAATACCCATAGATATACCCATTAAAATATAATATTGATATAAAAAATTATATTTTATATATATTAAATACTAATATAATTTGCAAAAACTAATCTAAAATGCAATAGTTTATAGAATCCACTTTGAATAGAATTATACCTTTGAACAGAATTATAACTTTCTGCTTCAATTGAATTCTAAATCATTAAAACTTTCTAATTTTTAATTTCTAATCTTCTATTATAATAAAATTTCAATTCTGATTAGGGTAAAGAAAATTATAACTTCTTATTCAATTCAAACTTATAAATTGGGAAGTCTTATTCCACAATTTTCACTCGATTCATTAGATTGGTATGCTCATTTATATTCTTCGTTTAATAAGGTAAGTTGATTTACTTCTCATCATCTATGTTTTATTTATTTATTTGCTATTTGTTTTTAATCATCATTAGGAATTATACAATTTTATGTTTATGTTTTAAAAATAAATTATGTTTAGTTAATAGTATACATTTGATATTAATTTAGAAAAAC
This sequence comes from Euphorbia lathyris, assembly GCF_963576675.1. Classification (NCBI taxonomy): domain Eukaryota; kingdom Viridiplantae; phylum Streptophyta; class Magnoliopsida; order Malpighiales; family Euphorbiaceae; genus Euphorbia; species Euphorbia lathyris. The sequence goes on from NC_088914.1 coordinate 47,781,948, forward strand.
ATTACAAAATGGGGTGGATATATCCATAGGGATCCCCATTACCCATTGGTAGGGAGACAAAGACAAATTTATCCCAATTTTTCTCAACGGAATGGGGATGGGGAATTCTCATTACGAATGAGGATGGAATTGCTCACCCCATCCCCAACACGCTCCATTTTTAAGCCTATTCGCATGCTTACCTGACACCGGTGAATTAAAAACTGGTGCCACGAGACCAATTATCCAATAACCAGTCTCAAGTTTTTCGATTTTCGAAATTTTAACCTCGGTTATTATAACCAGGTTCTTTACAAATTATGAAACCGGTTATTGGTTCACCGGTTTCATCTAACCATGGCAGAAAAGAGAAGTACTACCGTGTGCAATATTATTAACCAAACCTTTTTGAATTATTTATTAGGAAATTTGACAATTATTAGGAGGAAAAATCCAAATTTTATAATATATTTTTAAAAATGTAACGGTTGATTTACTGTAATATCTACAAACTAAAAAATTAACAAATTTTAATATATATATATATATATATATATATTTATGCTGAAAGATTTATAGGGTCATCTTAAGTTTAACTATTTACATTTATCTTAAAATCCAAAAAAAATTCTTAAAATTGAAACTGATTATATTATTCATCTGTTTTTATATGAAAATAAACGTTTTTTTTAGTAATTTTTAAATTTGTGGTTCTTGTACTTTGAGATCAGAATATAAAATTATTGTTCAATTTGGGCAGGGGCGGATATAGGGGTGTCAAAGGGGGCATTTGCTCCCCTTCATCACTAATTTTTTTTTTTTTTTAAATCCAAAATTAAGGGTTAAAGTGTAAAAATATCCCTAATGTTTTGGGTCAGGAGCAATTTTATCCCTAACGTCTAAAATGGTACAATTTTATCCCTAATTTTGGAAGCCAAGAGCAATTTTATCCCTAACGTTGATAAATTGGGTCAATTTGAGAAATAATTCATCAAACTGTCTTCTCGGTCATGGATAATAGTGTCTGAAATTGATCCAATTTATCAACGTTAGAGGTAAATTTGGTGCAAAATTACAAAATTGATATGCAATTGGTGTAAAATAAAGAAAAAAATGACTGTATTTTATAATAGTGTCTGAAATTGATCCAATTTATCAACGTTAGGGATAAAATTGCTATTGGCTACAAACATCAGAGGTAAAATTGCACCATTTTAGATGTTAGGGATAAAATTGCACCTGACCCAAAACGTTAGTGATATTTGATGCGTAACAACCCGAGAATCCCGGAAATGGATAATTACGAGTCGGAAACATTATAATTTACGTTTTTTATAAAAAAAAATCATGAAAATAATGCATGACAATTGAACGATTTTGCATTTTTTGTCATAAAAAATTGAACAATTTTACATTTTTTGTCTAAAATTTTTTTACGTAGAATTTTACCCTCCGCTCCCTCAAATCCTGGATTCGCCACTGAGTTTGGGATTCAAAAGTTTGTCTTATATTCGAATTTTCATGGTGCATTTTTTTAAGTTGATAATTTTTATAGTATAAAATGGTGGCAATTTGTTGAAAAATGTTTGAAAAAAATTATTAATTAAAATTAAGAAAAATATTGAAATAATGCTATGACAAAAGTAAAAATAAAAGGTAATATTTTGATATATTATTAATTTTAAATATGAGACGATAGAAAACAGAAAAATAAATTAAATAAATGTAAAATAAAATTCAAAATTGATTTAAGATGTAATTTCCTTAAGGATTACATTTAAAGATGTTATGAGGGCTGTGATTGGATGGAGTGATCGATGGTTAGAGATGAAAGTAGTGAATAGGAACGGGCGCAGGAGATATGAAGCCTTTGCCTGAGAATATTTGAAATTCAAATCAAGTTTGGTTTGGTTGTAAAAGGAAATCAAATCTCGCAAACATTTATAAAATAAAATCCTTAACAGCCGCTCTTCCAACGGTCTCCTCTTTCCTTAACCTCTCTCTCTCTCTCTCTCTCTCTCTCTCTCTCATCTGGCCTCTTTTTCGACCCCCATATTCCTCGCCCTTCCAACCTTCACATTTTCCAGGATACAATTCTCAAATTTCTCGACAAATTCTACATTTTTGCTTAGAAATTAAAAGGAACGATAGGGAAACCATATCTTTTACTGAATTTTCTTTCTTCTTCAGGTTTGTTTTCAGATCTCTGGTTTTCTTTTTTGTTTTCCATTTTCACCTCTTGTTTCTCTGTTTGGAGATGGAGTCAATGTCACAATTAGGAAATCAAAATGGAACTTGATCATTAATGGTCATTTGTTTGTGGAACTCAGATTGCAAGGATTTTTCCGCAGAGGTTCTGCTCACATGTCCAATCTTCAGAATGATCCACTTCTCCAAGTGGAAACGACCTGCGGAACCCTTCTTTATGAGTTGAAGGTTTTATACCTTCTTTACCTTACAGTCTGTTACCTTCTTTCTTCTCCGTAATTTGTTGCGGATCTTTTGCATGTTGCAGATTATGAACTCTCTTTATTTTCTTTCTGTATTTTCCTATTCTGTCGGAAATCAGATCATTTGGGACGAGGTTGGGGAGTCCCACACTGATAGGGATAAAATGCTGCTTGAGCTTGAACAAGAATGTCTCGAAGTATACAGACGGAAGGTGGATCAGGCAAACAGAAGTAGAGCTCAGTTGAGACAAGCAATTGCTGATTCTGAAGCTGAACTTGCAGCTGTCTGCTCTGCCATGGGAGAGCGTCCTGTGCATATTAGGCAGGTTCGAACTCAGTAACAATGCTTTCCTTCTATCACCTTTTTCTGGTTGTGGGTTTTGATAAGGTTTAAATATCGTGGTCATTTAATTGCACATGAAGTAGAAAACAAATTTGGAGGCTTGTACAACTTTTACTGGAAATGATAAAATTACCATAATTGAAGTTAACAAGTCCAATAGAAGTAGCATATGTCATGAAAGTAATCTGAAGAGTCTAACAACGTCAACTTCTTAGCTTTTAATTTCACTGCATAAAATTAAACAAATTGTTAAGATTTGTCAAATAACCTCACTTAGTTGATAGCATAATTAGGTTAGAGCCAAGCATTTTGAGGTTCTTCTATCGTCCTCTAAGTTTCTATTATTTCAGGGTGATCAAAATGCTGGAAGCTTGAGGGAAGAACTCAGGACAATTCTTCCTCAACTCGAGGAGATGCGGAAGAGGAAATCAGACAGAAGAAATCAATTTGTTGAAGTTCTGGAGGAAATACAGAACATCTCGAATGAGATATATGGATATGCTGATGGTATGGTTCTGGATGAAACAGATCTATCCTTGAGACATCTTGAAGAATTGCATAGACAGCTGCATACTCTTCAAAAAGAGAAGGTTTGATTATTCTCATTCTCCTCCATATTCAAATATTACTTCTCACCTTCAAACACAACTGATTGATATTTTCTGTTTGTAGAGTGATCGGTTAAAGCAGGTTCAGGAGCACTTGAATACTTTAAACTCCCTTTGCTCAGTTCTTGGTATGGATTTCAAGCACACAGTTAGCGAGCTTAATCCAGGCCTTTTTGATAATGAAGGATCGAGGAACATAAGTATTGATACAGTTCAGAAATTGTCTTCTGCTATACTTAAATTGCGAGAGATAAAATTACAGAGAATGCAGAAGGTAATATTGGTATTGCTATTATTATTATTATTTTGCTTTTTATTGATAATATTGTGCTTTGTTGTGTGACAGATCCAAGATCTTGCAAGCACAATGTTGGAGTTATGGAATTTGATGGATACTCCAATTGAGGAGCAGCAAATGTTTCAGAACGTTACCTGTAATATAGCGGCTTCAGAAGATGAAATTACTGAACCAAACACTCTATCTGTGGACTTCATCAATTATGTGGGTAGCAATCATTTCTGAATTTCTTTTATGGTCTCCTGGTTTGTGATTTCGTTGTTCATGGATATAATGTATTATGAGAACTCAACTTGTAGGTTGAGGCAGAAGTCTATCGGTTGGAAGAGTTGAAATCAAGCAAGATGAAAGATCTTGTTGTGAAGAAGAGGACAGAGCTGGAAGAGATCTGTAGAAAGACGCATATGGTTCCAGAAGCAGATACTGCAATCGACTATGCTGTAGAAGCCATTGAGTCTGGTATTATCACCTTTGATCATTGTAACTTCTACTAAACATATGTCTTTTGATTTTTTAATACTCATTTTTGTCCATAATTTTGAAGGAAATGCGGACCCAGCCACTATACTTGAGCAGATTGAACTTCAAATTGGTAATGTTAAGGAAGAAGCTTTTAGCAGGAAGGAAATACTTGAAAAGGTTGAGAAATGGTTAATTGCATGTGATGAGGAGTGCTGGCTTGAGGAATATAACAGGGTTAAACATCCAGACCACCTCTTTTAATTTATACTTCCATCTATTTTCATAATTTCATGCTCAACTGTTGGCATTTGATGGTGGTTGTATAGGATGAAAACCGATATAATGCAGGGAGAGGAGCTCATCTTACTTTAAAGCGTGCCGAGAAAGCTCGTGCTTTGGTTAATAAGCTTCCAGGTAGGTCATTCAAATGATTGATTGCCTTTGTATCAATAAATTTGTCATAAACAGCTGATGGCATATCGTTAAAATAATCAAACAAACTTCTTGACTGCATTTGTTGGAGTAAGGGAATATTTTGGGGTCTTACTGATTCGATTGTTTTCACTTGATTGTTATAGATCTTACATGATAAAGTGTTTATAGTCTGGTTATCTTCTCATAATAACCTTCATTTTTCATGTTGGTCCAGGTATGGTTGAGGCACTGGCTTCAAAAACAATAGCATGGGAAAAGGAGAGAGGCACAGAATTCTTATATGATGGTGTAAGTCCAGTAGTTCTTACTTGAGATTTAGGTTCCGACTATAATGGTTTAGCTGTCTATAGTTGGGAACTTATGTCAATTAATTGCTGAACGTTTGTGAATTTCCAGATCCGCCTCCTTTCCATGCTTGAAGAGTATACAATATTGCGCCAGGAGAAAGAGGAAGAAAAGAGGAGGCAAAGGGTATGAACTCACCATTTACTCTATCTTGCCAGTTCTCTTTTAATTGAGCATTCTCACATGCTATAGGCAATACAAACAGTGTTACTTTATAGTTGATATTTTCATACAACTGATAGGCTAATTTTGATATTTGCCTGGTTCTGGATACAGGACCAGAAGAAGTTACAGGGGCAGTTAATAGCAGAGCAGGAGGCACTTTATGGGTCAAAACCAAGTCCTTCAAAGACTCAGAACGTGAAAAAAGCGGGTAGAGTTTCAATGGGAGTCGCTGGCAACAGAAGACTATCCCTTGGAGGATCCATGCACCAAACTCCCAGACCTGATAGTCACTCCGGCAAAGCTACACCTCGTTCTCGTACTGGCAAGAAAGTTGATCAAGTGCACCAACATGACCCTTTACATAACCACCGGCAGGATGATGGCTTTGCAGCATTATCAGATGGTAAGTTTGTGGTAATTGGTTAATGCGGAGATACATATTTACTATGAAGCTGGTAGTCCTGAAGATCCTTGCTAAGCATATATTTTATTTATTTATTTCCATTTTTCTTTTCCTTTTTGTCTTTTGTGAAGATGATAAAATTGAAACTGAGCAGTAACGGCTTGCCAATGTCCCATGGGGTCTGAGAAGAATACCAACTCGTTCTTCACAATTTTCTAATTGTTGATTGTTGAAGAAGTAGGTTCTGTCTCTCCAAGTTTTCAAGTTTTTTTTTTCTTTTGATTTTCAACTAATTTTTGTCAAGGAAGGAAAATAACTTTTCTTCTACTAACAAATGACTATGAAATGTCTAATAAATTGAATCGTTATGAATCAATTTGTAGACCACTGACTGTTTAGAAGAATACAAAAACGAAGCCAAAAATACAAGTGGATGAAAGTCAAGTACATAAGAAAAAGTTTAATTGTGTTCCTTTCATTTCATTGTTTGAAATTTCCAAGTTCCTTTGATCAATTTATTTCCCCTTGTCTTATATAGGTAGAAGAGGGTTGGATATTGCTGGTCTTCCTTCGAGAAAACATCCATTCAGTACTGTAAATGCTCATGAACCAGAGTCGCCAATGGTGCTGCTACGGAAACCTTTCTCACCTATTTCTGCCACAGGATCATCCAAATCAAACATATTAGAAGATGTAAATGGAGAGAATATTAAGAAGGTGGTTGCTACTACTCCTTCGAGAACTGTAATGGCAGACGAAGAGAATTGGACTCCCAAGGCAATGCACATCCCTGTGCCAACAACACCTGTAACAGTATGTATCCCAATGCAGACAGCTATTACCCCAGCAGTTCCATATGCTGCTACTCCGGCAGAAGTGGTTCAAGAAGAAATCGAATATTCGTTCGAAGAGAGAAGAGCTGGTTTTGTTCTTCCCACTACTCAGATTAGGTCTATACATGTTTGAGTCGCCAATGCAGTTGAGATTTTAAACTGTTCTTTCTTTCATTTAAGTTTTGGGATTTGTTTCTTGGATAAAAGTCAATTGTAATATTGGCTTTGACCATGGTGTATATAGTCCACGAAAACTGACCGTGGACTGCTTATTGAAATGCGCAATTCAATTGAATCTTGTTCCATTTTGAGTGGAAAAGAATATCAAATAATGCAGGCAGGCTGGGTCGAGGGATCCATCATAATTTGATTTTTTATTTCAAACAAATTTTGATTCCCATTTGAAAATGTCTGCGCTCAAAATAAAATTTTATTTTTAAGTTTTATGTAATATGTTTTACAATAAGGTTCATACTTGGTGTGAGAATATTGGGACTTCTCTGTCCAAAATAATTTAATTCACATGCCGTGTGACCCACACGCCGTATGAACCACTATAAAATACTATTTATAGAACCTCAAAGTCTTCTTTCCAAACCCCAACCCAAAAACCACATTTACACTATGTGCTGAAACACAATTTCCATTAAATTAAGTTTTTAATTATGACAAAAATCATATTTAAGGATTTAAATTCCTATAAGTATTTAATTAAGAAATTAAATTAAGATTTATTTTATACTAATGGATTTGTTAAATGTTGTAATATAAATCAAATTATAAATGTCAAAAGCCCAATAGGCTTAGAAGGCCCTAAAAATATCAAAGGCTCACAACTCTTTTTGTTGATCCGGAGTTAGAAGCCAGAAGATAAGATTCAGAGAATCAAAGTCAACTCTCAGGCGTTTCCGGAATTGGCAAAGAAGACAGAAAACACAAGCTCTGTCAGCAAAACGCCTCTCTCACATAACCGTTTTGGGAAAAAACGAAATTAGAAGCTGCTAGTCAACACGAGACAGAGGTCTGATTTCGTCAACAACCCTTTCTGATTTGTGCATTATGGCCTTTGGAAGACAGAAGCAAAGACAGTAGACAGAAGCCATTTGAAGCTTTCTCTCCAACGGCAAAGTTCAAATTCAAACGTATATGGATCAAGCTTCCACTATAAAAGGCAAACACAAAGCTCATTTTAGGTGCTGATAAAAAAAAAACACAAATAGAGATTAAAAGCATTCAAGCAAAAAAGAGCAAAAGCAAGAGATACACAATTCATTGTACATACTTGTGTATTAAGAGAGTTCTTAGGCCCTATTCTTTATCACTTAATTTCAATAACAATAAGTTCAGTCCAATTCAGTTCAGTAGCAATCAGTTCAATTCAGTTCAGTTCAGTTCAACATTCAGTTTCAACATCTAGTTTCAGCATCCAGTTTTAGCATTCAGTTTCAGTATTCAGTAATTTATCATTATTTATTATATTATAATTATTTATATATAATTTATTATAATAATTATTATTATTTATCTATAATTTATCTAATTTATTATTATTATTATTATTATTATTATTATTATTATTATTTATAGTTTATCATTATCTATAAATTAGATAAAAGTCAAGAAATGATAGTTTATTAAAGTATATATCGTTTAATAAAAAAAATTAAAACTAAAGTATGCATCCATATTTAAAAATTAGGAATTACATTCATATTATGAATCATTTCTCAAATTTACCGAATTTATCAATGTTAGGGATAAAATTGCACAATTTTAGACGTTAGAGGTAAAATTACTCCTGAACCAAAACGTTATTTTTGCACTTTAACCCTCAATTAGAATAAAAAGTTAAGAGTTTGTATTCATATGAAGATTTGTATTTAATTTCATAGGCTTTAAATTATATGTAAATTTGTGTTTGTATGTAATTTGTATTTTTAATTTAAATCAGTCTCATTTTTATTTAGTTTCATAGGCTTTTATCGAGACAAGATTTTATCAACCGTGGCTTTTATTTGATATTCAATTTAGTTTTATCTTTAATAATATATTTATTTATTATTGATATTATTAAATTTATTAGAACCATTATTATTATTATAAGTTTATTAATGTCCAATATTATCATTAAAATTATTTTAAAGTCTAATATCACCATTATTGTTAAGTTCGGTAGCATTCAGTTAAGTTCAGTAGCATTTAGTTAAATTCAGTTCAGTTCAGTATTCAGTAACATTCAGTTCAGTTCAATTCAGTAGCATTCAGTTTAATTCAATTCAGTTCAGTTCAGTTTTTTTCAGCGATAAAGAACAGAGCCTTAATCCGTGTTCTAGTTTAGAACAAACTCATCAATTGTAAAAGGATCAGAAACTCTTTTGTTTATTTCGATTTTAAGTAAACACCTAAAGAGATAATTTTGTCTTTATATTTATTTATTTTATAAATTAACCAATTGTTATCTAATTATCACAAATAAACCCAAAAATAAAAAATAAAAATCAAATACACCACATTTTTCATCTCTTTTTAATCTTTTATTTTTCTTTCTCTCTCCTCTTTGTTAATTTACGTTGTAACAGAAACATAAATGTAGGAGAAAATTGTGAGAAACTTGAACACTTGGATTTATCTGGTAATTTCTTTGTTGGAGGCATTCTTAGTAGTATAAGTAATTGTTGTCATTTGAGGACACTGTTGCTGTATTCAAACTTTTTTGAAGAAGTTATTCCACCTAAATTTGGCATGCTGGGAAAGCTTGAAGTGCTGGACGTATCAAGAAATATAGTGGCTCGAGGACTTTGTTTACCAAGTGTGATGATTTGAGCAAAATGATTCTTAATGTTAGTAACAATAAAATATCTGGTCAGATTTTGGTACAATGTACAGATCTCTCAAGCTTCTAGATGAATCTAGTAATCAGATTATTGGGTCATTCCTCCTAGTATTGGTAAAGTGGTGTCTCTTCTATCTCTTAACTTGAGTTGGAACCTTTTGCAAGGCCAGTCAAATGAAGAGCCCGAGGTACCTTTCTTGGGCTGGCAATAAAATAAGTGGATTACTAAACCCAGCCCCAATTTCACACTTTCAGCTCTGGAAAAAGACGTAACCGCCCTTTAACCAAAAACTGAAAATTCCAATCCCTCCCAAACTCTCTCAAAGTCTCCCAAATACATTTTCATCCGAATCAAAGACAACACGTTTGATGGAAGGCAATCCGTTATCACCGGGAGGAGACGGGAGCGATGCTGTATCTGAAGTCGAGGTATTTTTCCGATTGAACTTCATTTCATTTTTATAATTTGAATTAAAAAAAATCTGTTTCGACACTCGGGCGTGTGAGCATCACGCCTCACCATGTGGTGGGGCGTATGAGTATCACGCCCCACCACATGGTGAGGCATGATGCTCACACGCCCCACCATGCGATGGGACGTGATGTTCATACGCCCCACCACATGGTGAGGCGTGATGCTCACACCCCCCACCGCATGGTCGGGCGTGATACTCATACGCCCCACCACATGGTGAGGCGTGATGCTCACACGCCCGAACATATTTGTGGTTGTTTTTCGGGTTTAGACACCAAAACGCTGTAGAAATGTCACGTTTTGGAATGTAATGTTCGTTATTTATCATTTACAGGAGGTTTCGTGGGAAGAATTTGACGGAAACGACATAGATTACAGTTCGCAGTTTTTTCCCAAACAAACGTTTCAAACATATCATGAAGCTGTTAACTAGGCAAAACAGACGGCAATTGGGATCGGGTTCGAGTTAACCACAGCGTCGAACAAGACGGGGCGCAAGTCAAAGTGGATATTGGTTAAATGTGCTCGTGGTGTTAAGAATTACAAAAGGAAAAAGGATATGGATATGGATGTTATACTACGGAAGAATAAAAAAAAAGTACCGTGGTTGCAAATTCTAGATAAAAGTTATGGAAATCGCTGAATTGGGCGGTTGGGTGGTGAATGGGATTCCTGGAGATAGAGGACAACACTGTCATCAGTTGGCTGTATATCGTCAGGGCTACAGACAGATGAGCGGACTAAGCCCGGCTTCCAAAAAACTTGTTCGTGAAATGAGTTCAGCTCAAGCTAAGCCTTGTTCTATTTTTGCTGCAATCAAAGAAAAACATCTAGAGGATTGCCCGACACAAAGACATATCTATAATTACAGGGAGAAAATCAGGACTGAGAGCTTTGAGGGTCGGGATGTAATCGGTCAGTTTTATCGGCTTGCTATAGATAAGGAGTACATACATTGGACGCAAGCGGTGCCGGGCAGCAATGTTGTGACTCACTTATTTATGGCACATCCAACATCGATCACACTGTTCCGATCTTATTACTTGTTTGTTGGTATGGATTCAACATATAAAACAAACAAGTATAAGATGCCATTCTTTGAAATCATTGGAATGACGTCTTCAAACAAAAACTTCTTGATCGCCTATGCAATCATGAAGGATGAAACTGAGGGTAGTTATATGTGGGTGTTATAAAAATTGAAGCTTTTGCTCCAATCTGATGTGCATCCGACAGCCATTGCTACAGACCGGGAGTTAGGACTGATGCGGCCGGTTCGTGAGGTATTTCCTCATAGTCATCATTTATTGTGCACATGGCATATTAATAAAGATATGGAGGATAGAGTAGGCAAGTTGTGTGGAATAAAGAGGTTTGGTGAAATTTTTAAGAATTCCAAATGGAAACGTATAATTGAAGCCCCGACAGTAGCCGAATATGAGGCGGCAGTGGTAGCTATGAAGAATACTACTGCCAATTGGCCTCATGTGATAGAGTACGTGGAGACCACATGGCTAGTGCATAAAGAGAAGTTTTGTCGAGCATGGACGAACAATGTGTTGCACTTAGGAAACACCACAACCTGTCGAGTGGAGAGTTCACATGCACAGTTGAAACAATGGTTGAATTCATCTACTGGTGCACTCGATACAGTGTGGGCGAAGGTGCACAAGGACATTGAGGCTCAGATCGAGGCGATCAAGTAAGACATTTATTCTGTTATTTGCTTTAATCTTTTAAAATTTAATACATTAGTTTTGTAATCCTTCACTGTATATAATCAGATACTCACTCGATGACTCGAGAAGAAGATCTGCGGTGAATCACTGTGGAGCACCTTTCATGTATCTCGACTTACACGTTTCACATTACTGCTTGGCTATACTAAATGCTAAGCTCAAGCGTATGCACGGATTGAGTATGGATGTGGTAAGTGAATGCGGATGCGTGTTGCCCATGACTCATGGCATTCCGTGTGCATGTGAGCTTAAAACATATATTGACACAGATGAATCGGTCCGTGTTGACCGCATCCATCCTTTTTGGAGATCTCTTGCGTTTGAAGGGTTGAGTGACATACCAGTTACTTCTCTAGTATATGCTGATGGGTCTGAAGATCACCGATTTTTTCAATCTCTTGTGGAAAAGGTTGAAAAATTAGATCCTTTAATGGTGCGTAGCATATCGATGTACATTCATGATCAGATAAACCCGGAACAGAGTGGCTTCAAAGAACATGAGGTCAAAGACACTGTTAGGGGTAGACCAAAGGGAAATTCATCGACGAAACGAAATCCGAGTGCATGGGAGTACAGTCAACGAGGTCGAGCACGGTCATCAGGTTCGAGGAGTAGTCGTAGTCGAGGCCGTTCCTTATCCTCATCTGTGCATAACAGCCAGATGCCGGGTATATTTTATTTCATTAATATATATGTTGAAGTTAAAGTAAATATATTTTTATTGATGAATTTCATATATTAATATTTTCAGTCGGATTTGATGCGGATATCGCCGGTTACCACCATTTATATCGGGTTCAAGGTCTCATCGTATCATTTATTACTGGATTCCATGATGTTGTAGCAGATGGTAACTGTGGATTTCGTGTTTTAGCCGATGCCATCACCTATAACCAAGAGGAGTGGAAGCTGATGAGAGTGCTCATAGAGATTGAGATGCGGGCAAACCGTGATCTGTATGCGACAGTGTATGGGAACAGATTTGATGCTGCCCTCACACGTATTAAATAGGTAGGAGCGGGTTGTGGTGAGTCCCACTGGATGGTGAGTCCAGATGACTTATATGCTGTTGCATCTGTATTGAACGCAGTAATATTCCTCTTTACTACACAACAGTTAGGATGTTGCACTATACTGCCGATGCGTTCGGACGATGGAAGACCACCAGAGCGAGAGATTGTGATTTGTCATTTGGGGAGTTATCATCACTACATACGTCTTTATTTACATCCTACGTTTCCAGTGCCTCCCATTGCCACCCAATGTCATTTATTTTGTCATCCGAGTGTTCGTCACTTAGAGAATCTATACGCTGAAAGGAGAGAGGCTTGGACTAGATTATATTAGTTTTATATGTTGTGATTAATAATATTTATTAATTAACTTATATTATTTTTACTGATTTTAGGACTAAATTGTATGGTATTTTTAGGTTTTAAGTACAATTCTGTAGTTACGGGTTTAACGACATATTTACAGGTTTAACAGCCTATTTACGGGTGTTAGACAAGGTGCCGAACGGCCTCGCCCGGGCGGACCGGGGGGTGGACACCTCATGGCGACGTAAGCGGTGATTGGCGCCGAAAGCAACCAATCGTGGAATCAAGCTGCTCGGCAGGACCGGAGCTCGGAGTATGGAAGAGTCGCCACCCACGAATGGGAAAATGAACACCGATCCCTTGTGGGAGACCGGTGAGGGTTCGGGAAACTTAGGTACGAGCCGAGAAGGCTAGCTCCTTTCCGGAGAAAGGCTACTAGGCACCCCGACATCGCCCGGTTATGAACCACCGGCCTCCTACTCAGCGTGTTAGGCGATAACAGACTAATCGCATATTTCTTTAAGTTTAAAATTCATTTGAAACCTTTTCTTTCTCGCTTTGAAAACCGTTTTTGAGCATGTCATTGAAAGCCACTTTAGTAAAGAATCACCCATTTTGCATGAATTTAAAGTATATAGGAGAGAGAGGGGGAGACGAATTTGATTTATTCACAGTGCGATTTTATGCTTTAGACTATACACTAACTCTAAGCTAATCTCATTCCCCAAAAATAAGTTTATTTACACGGTTCGTGCCTTAATCGCCGTTGGAACGATTTAGGCACGTTTCAAAACCCCATTAATGACGTTCACTCGAATCACCGTTGGACCGACTCGAGCGTTTGAAAACGTTGAGCAAACATTTTTAATCTAAAAGCGTGATTAAGCATACAAGTCAATTTATTTTGTACAAAACCATTTAGTTAGGAAAACAATTCAAAACTTCATTATTTACAATGAAAACCATTTTAATTACAAGGTTCGCTTAATCCATCATTGGAATGAATTAAGGTTTTAAAACGTGATGTTTTAGGAAACGATTTAAAGTAATAAGAAGGCCTTTTATTTACATTAGGAACTTCTAGAAAACTTAAGTTTAAATAAGCAAATTAAACTCTCTTTTTGTGGTTTATTTTCCCTTTTTTCACTCAATTGAACCTTACTTGAATACAAGGACAATAATTAACAAATTAAGTCCAAATTTACCTAACCAAAACATTTTCCCAAGCATATATATATATATAGGAAATTCCAAAGGAAAAGAAGAAAGATATACATATATATTTTGATAGAAATGATAACTATACATATATATATATTTAAAAGTTAAACAATAAAGACTTTGATTAATAGATAAAAATGATAATAATATTCACAAATAATAAGAAATTAATTTTTAACCCCAAAACTATTATCATAAGTGTATATAGGAAATAACCCCCAATAACCCCAAAATATCAACCATGTCTAGTTTAAATAAATTTAAGGAGAAAAATCTATATATATATATACATATAATTTTATTAAATCAAATTAATGAAAAATAATATCCAAGCACATTAAATAAATATATACAAAATATTTAAAAATAGCTTGAATGCATATATTACATAATTATACATATGTATATAAAGGACAAAAAGTCTAAAAGTTGAGAAAGAGGGACCAAAACAGTATTTTTTACATTTCAGCAGCTTTACCGACAGAAAATCCGTCGGTAAACAGCCCTTAGTGACAGAAAACGGAAAATTACAGAATTTGTCCAACAGTTTCCAGATTTATTCAAAAGCTTTAGATTAGATCTATTCTATCGTTTTGGGTCCTCGAACTACCAAAATTGGATCATAGTCTATAACGGAGATCCCTAAAACGATGTTTTATTTCAAAACGCTATTTAGAAATATTTTCAAAAACTTATAATTACAACGTTCTTTAATCCCGAACTACCTTTGAATCGGATCACGGTTCGTATTGGGATATTAAAACGAGGTTTTTATTTCAAAACAAAACCAAACGTTTATTTAATACGAGACAAAAATTAAATAAATACGGAAGATTAAATAAAACATAATAAATAAATAACTAACTAAGTAAATAAAATTATAACATAAAAACAAATAAATAAAGAAAATAAATTAAATAAAATAAAACGAGTCTAGTCCTCGGATAATACCTCAAGTTCGGTATTGACAGTTGAAGTCGGTTGATTCCACGAATCGTGATTTTCCGGTGTTTTCGGTTTTTCTAGTAAAAATTTAACTTTTAGGAAATTTGGACTTTTTGAGAAAAAAAATATTTTTCTCAAAAAAATTCACTTTCTCTCTCTAAAAATGTCTAGAGTGAGAAAGCTCTCCCAAAAAATCCTCCTTCTAAATGCATGGAGATCCGTGCCTTTTATAGGCACGGATCCCAAAAAATTTTGGGCGTAGCCCGACGCCCGTCGGGCTACGCCCAAAATGTTGGGCGGACGCCCAACTGATGTTGGGCGAACGCCCAACTGATGTTGGGCGCGCGCCCAACTTATGTTGGGCGTTCGCCCAACGACCGTTGGGCGTCCGCCCAACGATGTTGGGCGTTCGCCCCACGTCGTTGGGCGTTCGCCCAACGGCCGTCGGGCGTTCGCCCAACGGCCGTCGGGCGTTCGCCCAACGGCCGTCGGGCGTGCGCGCCCAGCGGCCGTCGGGCGTGCGCCCCGCGCTGTCGGGCGCGCGTCCAACTGTCATCGGGCGCGCGCCGACTGCCACTAGGCGCTCGCACCACGTCGCCGAGTACTCGCGAGCCGTCCACTCGAAGACCGCAACTCTTACTGACCTCTCGTTTTTTATTATATATATTTTTTGCTTTAAAACTCTCGAAACCAACCGCTTCAACCGTCTTGTTACAGGTTTTCATCACAAGTCCTCCGACTCGGTGTCTACAGTTGCCCCTACTTTTCTATTTTGACAGTGGTGTGTGTGTTTTGAAAACGTTTTTTGCTAACACGGCACATGCAATGGAAATATATTAAAGTAAAAGACACATATAGAGTAGGAGGAAAAATACATGATCTCTGCGCTGCGCGCTCCAGCTTCGTCTTCGTCCTCTCCGTCTTTGCCTTCGAATCGGATGTCAGCGGACGTTTTCCTTAAGGATCCTAGCCTAAATCGACCGCGGGTAAAAATGGCTCAAAAGCAACCTCGGTCGTGGACCAAAGGTAAGAAGGCTCAAAAGCAACCTCGGTCATGGATCGTGGGTAGGATGGCTCAAAAGCTACCTCGGTCGTGGACCGTAGGTAAGATGGCTCAAAAGCTACCTCGATCGTGGATCGTAGGTAAAATGGCTCAAAAGCAACCTCGGTCGTGGACCGTAGGTAAGATGGCTCACAAGCAACCTCGGTCGTGGACCGTAGGTAAGATGGCTCAAAAGCTACCTCGGTCGTGGACCGTAGGTAAGATGACTCAAAAGCAACCTCGGTCGTGGACCGTAGGTAAGATGGCTCAAAAGCAACCTCGATCGTGGATCGAAGGTAGGATGGCTCAAAAGCTACCTCGGTCGTGGACCGTAGGTAAGATGGCTCAAAAGCAAAAGGGTTCTTTCCAGCAATTCTGAATTCTAAAACACTGTCGTTTGTATTTTCACTGGAGCTATTGTCTCAGGCATTTTGAATTGTTTGGTAGGAACGCGCTTACCCGTTTGTTTGGAACGCTTTTGACTAAAAAATCATTTTTCTGTCAACTGTTGTCTGCATTTTGACTGGTGCCACTGTTCTGTAAAATTTCGGCTGTCGTCTGGAGTCATATCTCTGTGGTATTGGTCACCGTCTGGCAGAAGCGCAGGCTGAAACGGACTGCGAATCGGAGGTCTGTGCACCTGGTAATTAATTATTTACTTTTCACCTTTATGTCACATCGTACTTTTTTCACTATTTACGGGAATGTCATTCCCTCTTCCTATATAAGGTGGTGGGGTTTCATTTCAACCCCACACCTTCTCTCTCTTCTCTCTCTCTCTCTAACTTCTAACTTTGAGCATTCTCGTGATGGATTCGGATAGATACGATGGCACGAAGGGCATGGATGCGGGCTTCGAGAATCTGACTAGAGTGGTCCCCTTTCAGGATCCTGATTCTCATCTGAGCCGGACCCACATTAACCAGGTAAGTACCCTTCTACCCTTTTATCCTTTAACTAGACTTCTAGGCTTTAGTAGCCCTGAACGTGATTTGCATGCCAACCTCTAAGTCGTTTAGAAGACTTTTAGCTAGAGAACACGAATTTCTACGCCCGTAAGCAACGTTTTATTTATCTCTTGAAAGAATGTGAATTATATGCATGTGAATAGTAAAAATATGAACAATGCATGTCAACAGTAAAAACGTGAATAGCACGTGAATAGTGCACGTGAATAGTGAAACGTTGAATAATGCATGCTAACCGCAAAGTAGAAACGTGAATAGTGCATGTGAATAGTAAAAAACGTGAATAGTAAAAACGTGAATAGTGCACGTGAATAGTAAAAACGTGAATAGTGCACGTGAATAGTAAAAACATGAATAACCAAATTAAATGCTAAAATTGGATCAATCTCTTTGCCAACACGCGGGAGAGTGGAACATCGAAGAATAATGAATTAATCAAATCTTGTACAAACGACCCTAAGAACGAAATCTCACAAAATGATGGTCCTAATTGACAAGGAGTCTCTAGGTTAGATTTAAACATGACCGAAAGAATAACTAGGTTAACAAACCTTTATTAGACGTGAGCCTAGGAGCGAGGTTTAAACTTACCCGTTCCGCTCTTTCCAGATCATAGGCATTTCTGGGACCACGGAGGACATCCACGCTTGGCATGCCATGCTTAGCCCGGCGGCCAAAGCCCGGGTACGAGAGTTGGGCTTCGAGCCCTTTATCCTGGCGCTGCCTCGCGCCAATGGGGTATGCGATCGATACGGCCTGCGCGCCTTGTGCGAGAGATGGGTGGACTCGACCCATACTTTCCACTTCTCATTCGGGGAGATGACGATCTCGCCCCGCGACTTCTCCTTGTTGACTGGATTGCGAGGTAGCGGTATCCCGGTTCCTCTCTTCTTTGACATGGTGCGTCCCCGGGTTGACCGCGACGAGTTAGCTGCTCTGATTGGACCAGGAGTCTATACGGGTGTCAAATCCACCCCGACGAGGTTTATTACTACCTACGGATTACTGAGTCGCAGGGACTTCTGCGATCGAGACGACACAGATCGGGCCATTCGCAGCTTCCTTCTATACGCCTTGGGCGAGACGATCTTCCACACCTAGAGCGGGACGGTACATGCGGGTCTTATCCAGGCCTTCCGTGACTTGGATACGGCATCATCTTATGATTGGGCAGGAGCCGGCTTAGCTTTTCTGTACAAGTTTTTGGTGGTTACACCTTTTCTCTCATGGTACGTCATTCATCCTTGGCTTGTTTCTTTATTCTTTTTGCGATTTCTGCTTTTAACCTTCGTTCCTACGAGCAGGTTTGGGCCTACGAGAGGCAGATTCTTCCGTGCACACGTAGGAGCAGGCCTCGGGTGGTTAGGCTTCCACTTATGGCTCGGTGGGGTGATTTTGATTTAGGCGCCGAGGAGAGGCGGACAGTGGCGCGATTCCTAGCATGGATTGACTCGCGGACCTTGGGGCAGGTGAACATCTTCTAACTATGCTGGATTTTCGCTTGATCAGACCTGACTTTTCTCTCTTTTTTTTTCAGATTCGATTCAGATGGGACGACCTCGACTTCGGTCCGATTACGCTTATGTTACTCGCATCTAGGGGCAGTAGTGCGTACTTACGGGCCCCTGTGTGCGGGCATGGTACTTGGGCTACCGGTGCATCACCGGGGTTAGTGCATCGCATTGGACACCCGGTGAGATCCCAGTGTCCATGTTCGCAGTGAGGACCTTGCCTCTATCGGACATTCATCGCGACTTGACTCGCCAGTTTGCCCCTCGAGATGTGTGGGACCATGGAGGGGGCCGTGCTCGTTATTTATCGACGCTGTTGACTCCGGCGGACGCTCCCGAGGTTGCGATGGACGTGGACCCCAGGACAGACGTGTTTTCAGCGGAGGCTATTGCTGCGGTTTTTGGTCGAGAGGAGATCTCGGTGAGTGCTTAACCCTTTTTATTCTTTATTCACGAGGTGGTTAGGGATGTTTATTGTATCTTTATATGCAGGAGGGTTCCTTGAGGAGCGCTCGGATGTCCGACTTTTTCGACGGTACTCGGGCCCGGACGCCTGCGAGCGAGCCTTCCTATTATGCAGGTGAGTCCTCAAGCGCCGCCCGGCCAGAGCGGCCCGACTTAGGCGTACCTATCCCTGACTTTGGGAGGGATTTCTCAGTAGTTCATTATGACGAGACAGGAGTGGCCTATACCGGCGTTGAGATAGCTCCTCCTGTTTTCACATCGAGGGTGCCGTTTGATCCCCCGGATGCCCTCCATACTTCGAGGGAAACATGCACTGATTACGTGGGGTTGTCTGGTTATCTCAGAGAGCGGCTCAGCCTACGTTGCACCAGCCACCTGGTGAGTATTCTTATTTTATTTTAGTGTAGTGGAATGTATGCACATATGTATGTATGACTTCTGTTGTTGTCTGTTCTTCTTCTTTTCTTCCTTATATATATATATATTTTTCAGAACGATCTCCATGCAAATGAGCTGAGGCGGAGCGAGTCATTGCGGGATGCCGATGCCAGGGTCGGCCAGGTCTATCGGAAGAGGAATGCGCATTGGTCGGGGATGATGCGAGCGGAGACCGAGGGGCGTCTTGCCGCCGAGGAGAGGACGCGAGTGGAGACCGCGGGGCGCCTTGCCGCCGAGGAGGGTCGTCGGGTTGCTGAGGAGGCCTTATCCGCGGAGCGGGCTTCTCATCTAAGGGACTTTGAGGACTTCTGGGATCTTCCTCCTTATTAGGCTTATTATTTGTAGTTTTCTCATTAGTATTACCCCGATGTATATCTTGTATATAGGGAGAGGGGTGGATAGGATGTAGGCTTTTTACGTGAGAGAGGTAGGAAATGTATAACTCATGATTTATAGTACAATGCATTCAGTAGATTGTAATGATTCCAATTATCCTCTTCGAATATATTCATGCCTTTATTTATTTACAAACAATAGAAATACTTAGCTGCTTATACATTATTCTCATAATTGCTCAAAATATAACTACTGTTACCAGGATCCGCCTTTTTTCGGTTTTCAGATCCCAGCAATTTTTCATCTCTCCTTTTACTATCCCGAAATTTTCAAATGAGTGCCCTTTCGGGTTTTCACCCATTGGGATGTCCCTTATTGTTGCATAGGTCGCCCTTTGCGGGTTTTCAACCTATCGGGAATTTTCATTTCTTTTTTTTTTTTTTTTTACGAAAAGTATTTCTTAAGCCTATCTAGATTGGTAAGTTCGGAGAACTCCATGCCGTCCATAGTAGTAAGCTTAACCGCCCCTTTGCTTAGGATTTTCTTCACGAGGAATGGCCCTTCCTAGTTTGGTCTGAACTTGCCCCTAGGGTCGGTGTGCGTCACTCGGATCTGTTTCAGCACCATATCCCCTTCTTTGATAGGGCTGACTTTGACCTTTTTGTTGAAGGCTCGGGCCATCCTTCTCTGATATAACTGCACATGGTAAAGAGCATCCATCCTCCTCTCGTCCACCAATGCCAACTGCTCACATCGCTTCTTCACCCATTCCGTCTCCGGAATCTCTGCTTCTACTGCGATTCTCAATGATCGCTTTTCAATCTCAATTGGGAGAACGGCTTCCGCACAATATACTAAGGAGAACGGCGTTGCCCCGGTAGATGTTCTAATGGTGGTGCGATAGGCCCACAAAGCAAGTGGAAGCTGCTCGTGCCAATTCCGATGCGACTCCACTGTCTTTACAAGGATCCTCTTAAGGTTCTTATTTGCCGCTTCTACTGCCCCGTTAGCTTGCGGGCGATATGGAAAAGACCTATGATGCTCAATACCGTATTCTTGGAATAGACTTTTCACTTCTCCTTGAAACTGGACCCCATTATCCATGATCATGTGATGAGGCACTCTGAACCTGGTGATCAAGTGCTTTTCAATGAACTTCCTCATCTGTTTAGACCCCAACTTGCTAAATGATTCTGCCTCTACCCACTTGGTGAAGTAATCAATGGCGACTGCAATGAATTTGTGTCCGTTTGACGCATTAGGCCTCACCTCCCCGATGATATCAATGCCCCAAGCCGCAAACGGCCAAATGGGTGCTAACACATGCAATTCCATAGCCGGTAAGTGATTATAATCTACGTGGATTTGACAATCGTGGCATTTCTTCGCATACTCGTTATAATCTCTTTCCATGGTGAGCCAATAGAAGCCTTGCCTTATGATTTTCTTTGCCAATACTGCTCCTCCTATATGGGCCCCACAAATTCCCGAGTGTACTGACTCCATTGCCTCACGGGCTTCTCCCGCATCCAAGCACCTCAGTTGTAAACCATCGGTGTGCCTTTTGTAAAGCAAGTCGTTGTGGATGACGAACTGCTGAGCTAACCTTCTAATCACAGCCTGATCCCTAAGTTCTGATTCTGCCGGGTATGTTCCACTCTTCATGAAGTTTACGATATCGAAATACCAAGGCTTTTCATCTGCCCCCAACAGCATTACATCTTCGTAGCATGGTTTGTGAGACCTCTTCAATACCAAAGGCTTCGAGGCAAGGTTCCGAGGGTTATCCCATACTGACACCAAAGTGGCCAAAGCATCTGCTGCCTGATTCTGTGCTCGAGGAATGTGGTAAAAACGACACTCACTGAATCTCTGCGCCAATCCCTCCAACTGGTCTAGGTATGGACGCAACCTTTCTTCCTTTACTTCCCAGTTTCCCTGTGCTTGTTCGATAATCAGTTTTGAGTCGCCCCAGATTTTAACATATGATGCTCCCAGCGCTGCTAACGACTCTAACCCGTAGATGCACGCTTCATACTCGGCCATATTATTGGTGAGAGGGAAGGATAACTTCTTTGCCATTGGGACCCTTTCTCCTTCTGGTGAGATAAGTAGCACTCCTACCCCGGCTCCATTTAAGTTAACCGCTCCGTCGAAGAACATTTTCCACGGTATAACTTCTATTGCGTTAAAGTGCTCATCGGGGAAATCATAGTTTATCTCCTCCTCTTCTGCGTTCAGAGGCTGATTGGCCATAAATTCTGCTACGGCTCTCCCCTTAATAACCTTCTTCGTTACATATTCGATATCAAATTCGGACAAGAGCAACAACCATCGGGATAGCTTCCCTGTTAGAGACGGAGTTTGGTACAGATACTTCACGGGATCCATTCGAGAAATAATGATCACTTTGTAAGATTGAAAATAGTGCCATAGTTTCTTTGTTAGCCATACTACCGCCACGCACGTCTTTTCGATCATGTTATACTTAAGCTCGTATTCTAGGAACTTTTTACTCAGATAATACACTGCGTGCTCCACACCAGTGTCCCCTTCCTGGGCCAACATTGCCCCAATAGATCGCTCCTCGACCGCTACATAGAGGAGAAGCGGTTTTCCAAGTTTAGGCGGTCTCAGAACCGATGGATTAGACAAATAGTTCCGGATACTCTCTAATGCTTGCTGGAACTTATCATTCCAAACCGTGGGTTGATCTTTCCGTAGCAGCTTAAAGATCGGCTCGCAGATCGCAGTGAGTCGTGCTATGAACCGACTGATATACTGAACCTGCCCCAGAAATCCTCTCACTTCTTTCTCATTCTTGGGTGCTGGCATTTCCTGTATGGCCTTTACCTTGTCGGGATCCACCTCAATCCCCTTGTTACTGATCACATAGCCTAAGATCTTCCCCGATGAAACGCCAAAGAAGCACTTCTTCGGGTTCAACCTTAGCTTGAACTCTGCGATTCGGGCCAAAAACTTTTCAAGTGCCGCGAAATGCCCCTCTCTTGTCTCCGACTTGACCATCATATCGTCCACATAAACTTCTACCTCTTTGTGTACCATATCATGGAATAGTGCCGTAGCCATTCGTTGATAAGTTGCCCCGGCATTTTTCAAACCAAACGACATTACCCTATAGCAGTACGTTCCCCACTCAGTTGTGAACGAGGTCTTTGCCTTGTGCTTTTCTGCCATTTGAACCTGTATGTAGCCCATGAAGCCGTCGACATTTGTGTGCAAGACGCTCGATGCTGCACTGTCGATTAATACGTCGATGTGAGGCAATGCGAATTCATCTTTGGGGCACGCCTTGTTAAGATCTCTATAATCGACGCACATTCTCACTTTGCCGTCCTTCTTCGCGATGGGCACTACATTTGCGACCCAAGGGGGATAGTCGATTACTTCGATGAACCCCGCTTCTAACTGTTTCTTCACTTCTTCTCTGATCTTATCTGCCCATTCCGGCCTCACGCGTCGGAGTTTCTGTTTCATGGGCTTAGCATCGGGGTATGTTGGAATACGGTGAGTTACGATTGATTGATCGATTCCTGGCATGTCTTCGTATGTCCAAGCAAACACTATTTCGTATTTTTTAATTATTCTCTCAAATTCTTTCCTCTCTTCAGTAGTTAATTCTTGAGCAATTTGTATAAGTTTAGGATTTTCATCCGTTCCAAGATTGAAAGTTGACATTTCTATTGTATTGATTTCAAATGTAGGCATGTTATATGAATGAGAATGCATAGAATGATCAGAATCAACATCAAGCAAGTAAGCAAAATCAGAATTCATTTCATTGATAGTGTTGGCGAGTACATCATCGGATTCAAATAAAGCAGTAATACAATTGTTATCAATCGGGTTATCGGGTTTCTCATAAGCCTTGGAGGTACCGGGCTCGTCCACCGCTCCCACAGTTGCTTCAATAGTGATGACCTGCTCCTCAGCATTCAGATCTAACATCATGATCTCCTCGACGAAGCAGCTCGTCTCTCCTTTGCCCCAACTGGTAACATCATTGAAGATCTCAAAACCTGGCAGGATCTTTCCTTCGGTGCTAGTCCATGACTTGAGAGTCCCCGAATAAACCTTTCCGTGCCCCTCATTCACAAAATACTTCTTTAGGCCCACCTTTCCTTCACCACCTGTGTTGGACGGACCTCCCAGCTCACATCCCAAACCCTTCCAGGTTTTCTGACTCTTGAAGTCCGGAAACTCTGGCAACCCTTGATGGTGTGCTCCCAAGCCCATACCAGGGATGAAACCTCCTTTCATCATCTTCACCACATCGGTGGTCATGCTAGACTCGTAGATCCCAAAAACTTGGAATCCGGAGAAAAGCTGAGGCTCAATTCCCAATGCCGCCACTGAACTCAATTTCTCAGCTCTGATTGTCACTATCTCCTCCCCGAAGGGGAATTTGATCATTTGGTGGAGCGTGGAGGGCACACCTCCCAACTTGTGGAACCATGGACGTCCCAACAACATGGTAAACGTCACCGGTATATCCAGCACAGTGAATTCAATCTCCTCTTCATGCGGCCCTACTTTCAGCTTAGCCTTGAAGACTCCTTCGATGTGCCTACGGCTATCATCATAAGCCCTGATCACGGTTTCCGAGGCCGTCAGATCTCCTCTTTCTACTCCCAACTTGGACAAGAGTTTCAGCGGGTAAACATTAATGGCCGATCCATCATCAACCATCACACAGCTAGTCTTCTTCCCGTTAATTTCAGCTCGGATGTACAAAGGCTTGTTGTGAGCCTTACCCTCCTCCGGGAGATCTTCGTTGGTAAAAGTGATTTCAGTCTTCTTCCGGGCCATAATTGCCCCTACTAACGCCGCCGGCTCAGTGTCGGTAGAAATGACCAAATTTTGCAGCTCCTTCATCAGATTCTCACGGTGGTACTTAGAATGGCATATGACTTCCCACACCGTAGACTTAGCTTGTGTTTTCTTCAACTGCTCGAGGACTTGGTCATCTGGCTTGGGAGCCGATCCTTCCCCTATTTCCGTCTCAACCATAGGCGCCTTCCCTTCTGCCACTCGACCTGATCTTGTCATAACGGCAATTTCTGGCTCATCATCAGATTCATCCCAAATATTGATAGGAATTCTCCGATCAGCGTCCTCCTCGTCCGAGGAACTTTCCCAAATGTCCACCACCATTAGGTCCATCACGTGAGGGACATTTGGATTTAAATACAAGGGATCTGCCGATCCATACATAGCCCAGCCTATCAATTCATCATAGTTCCGGAGAAACACCCTGTTCATTCTTCTTGCTGCTAACGGAATATCACCTCTCTGTATGCACATGAGTTGCACCTTATCGCTCATCGTTTCATGACATAACTCGTAGCGGTACCTCCACCTCCTAACATAATCCACGAATGGTTCCTCGGGGAATTGCCTGATCCTATCCAGATCTTCCATGGATCCCGTCCATGGAACGTACATCTCATATCTCGACACAAAAGCATCCCTAAGAGGTACCCAATGACCCATTTCTTCCTCTGACAGGCCTTGGTGCCACAACAAGGATTCTCCCATGAGAGTTTCCGGGAAGTGTTCATGTAATTCACATTGAGGGAACCCAGCATCATACATATGGTTGCGGAACAACCTTGCGTGCTTAACAGGATCCCGGTATCCACCATACCGGGGCATTGCCAACACCGCTTCGGGTGTTTCATAAGAGGGTGAGTCCAGGGTTTGCTCTGCAAGCATCCATACTGTATATTCCTTAATGAACCTCTTGGTCATCGCGGCCTAATCACACTTAATACGCATCGGGAGAGACATATACCACATTAGCGGCTCCCCCATCAGTGAATTGCAAAACAGACTGGTGATCTCTTCTTCCTTAAAACCCAAAGGCCCTATGGCCGATAAGTAGAAGTGAAGGTGTTCCATTGGATCCTTGTTGCCATTATACTTACTGACCATTGGCAACGGGCGCTTGATAGGCCCAATCTGCAACGCGAAGTGCTCTGATATCCTGTTCTTAGAGTTCTTGTACTTTTCAAGGAATAGATCGGACAATTGTTCCCAATCATGCTTGCAAGAGTCGGGTAATGAGTGGAACCACCCCAAAGGCTCGCCTATTAGCGAATGGTGGAACCACTGAGCAATTTCATCCACCCCGAAGGATTCAACAAACATATCATGCATATACTCGCGCAAGTGCACATCGGGATTCTCTCCTCCACTAAATAGGCTCAATTCTGGCACAATAGTTCGAGACGACCCTTCCCCGATCTCTTCAGCACTATCTTCATCATACGGTGCTCCACCGTCTAACCCTTCATCCATCGGTTCACCCTCCTGCTCCTTGCCAAGGGAGGACACATATAACCCATTTCCCATATTGCTCTTCTCATCGGAGTCCAACAACTCCTCTTCATTTTCCTCGAAGGATTCCATAACCACGCTTTCTTTCAGCCCAAATCCGATCATGCCCACCCTATGATTAGGCAGTGGATTACGCCTAGTGGAAGGGCTTGCTGACGAAGGATCAGCTATCTTCTTCTCCTCGATCAAATCTTGGATCTAGTGCTTCAACCTCTCACAGTTTTCAATAGTATGCCCGTAATTACTGTGGAACTCGCAGTATCCCCTAGCTTGTATCTGCGGAGCAGGCGGCACCTTGTTATAATGAGTGAGGGCTTTCAATAATCCCTTTTTCTGCAATCGTTCGAAAACTTTTGCATAGGTCTGATCAAACTTGGCGAACTGCCTTTTCTCGATAGCATTAAGATCAAGCACTTTCACTGCGGCCGATTCTGTACTCGTGCTTGGCCCTCCGGCACCATATCCAGACTTTGTCCACTTGGTATAAGCTTTCTTCGGTAAAAGGCATATACCGCAGCTCATTCTTAATATACGGCAACGTGTTGCCAGTTACCATTCGGATCTGATCCTGCTCGAGCGGCTTTTGCTTCATAACCGCCGCCTTGGCTCTCCACCTCCTCACAAAATCGGAAAAAGACTCACCAGTTTGTTGCTTAGTGCTTTCCAGTTCCTTTAGAGTAACCTCAAGCATAGTGTTGAAACTATACTGAGCGATGAATGATTTTTCCAACTCCTTCCAATCTCTCTTTGTCACTATTGGCAACGCATGAAACCATACAAGGGCAGCTCCCTCTAGATAGGTATTAAACAGTCCCAAGACTTGATCCTTAGTCAGGATTGTGTGCTTCATCACTGCAACATACTGATTCATGTGAGCCGTGGGATCCCCAGTTCCATCGAACTTCTTTATGTCAGGGAGCCGAAACTTCAAAGGCAAAGCAGTTGCCGACAAATAATTCTTCAAATTATAAAAGTCCTGACTTCCGGAGCTTTCCCCACGCAGATCCTGCACCTCCTGAGTAATGTGCTGCTTCCACTCCTCTTCCTTAGCCTTCTCTTTCTCAAGCTGTTTCTGGATATAATCCTGATAGTCATCCTCGTTCCCGAAGCGGGGACCAGGATTTACCTCATTCTCAGCACGCTTACTACCACTCTTGTTATCCTTCAATGCCAGCTCAGCTAGCTGGGCCAAAATTGTGGCCAACTGATTGTTAATGTTGTTCACAGAGTTTTCCAATTCGGCCACCTTTTCGTCAGTCGCAGACATACTGACAGAAGACTGAGTATACTCGGACGAAGATGATTCAGAAGCCACAACTGCCGATTCGGAATTGTCAATTCGTAGCTGATCAAACTGCCTGACTAGCCGGTTACTCTCGCGAAACCACAACCGCTTAATGATGAAGTCTGCGCGAACGGTCATCCATTAGTATGTATGCATGGTTTTATATGCATGATTTGTGGTGTGTGCGTTTATTTATTTACGGATATATAAGATAAGAAGAACAAACGTCAGTCTAATTACACGTATCACAGCATCTCTCTTCCACCCTTATTCCTCCACACACTCGATGGTCCAAGTCTCTTTCTTAGGATTTTGGTTTGGGGCTCACATTGCGGTCCAGGGGACGCGTGATGCCGATGATTATTGCGGAAAGAGTAAATCATCCATCAGACAATACAGTTCGTTTTTGACGTAT
Organism: Euphorbia lathyris; assembly: GCF_963576675.1. Taxonomy (NCBI): domain Eukaryota; kingdom Viridiplantae; phylum Streptophyta; class Magnoliopsida; order Malpighiales; family Euphorbiaceae; genus Euphorbia; species Euphorbia lathyris. Next base: position 47,809,621 of record NC_088914.1, read on the forward strand.
CAACATCCAGTGACTAAGATATCGACCAAATGGATTGTCCTTTCGAATAACTCGTCTTTTGTCATTTCACGAGATGCATTCGTTCGGGTTTTGATTCCCTTTTGAGCGTATCTCGGATTTAGACGTGGTACGAGTTATTCTTCTGGTTCAATCGTTCGTTATTGACAATGACTCGTTCCCTTTTATTCGCGTGGGTTCGTGTCTCGATTTTTGGATTACAACGGGATCTTTTTGGATCTATCGAGAGACGTAACCACGTGTTTATTTAGTGATGAAAGCACTTTTTATTTTAAGGAACAGACTCATCGCGTAACGTGTTTGTTTTTAGCGTTAAGAATCCGTTTGCTCGTTTTGGCTACGTGAAAAAGACGGCGAGTCTTATTCGAGCGCACGATAATCCTTCGGCTATTAACAAGTTTTTATTCCTTCCAATTTACGGGATATATCATCCTAGTGTGGTTATAGAAAGTCAACGTTTCATTGAATCGCATGCTTATTAGAAGCAGGGATATTACGGTTCTTTTTCATTCAGGCACGAGTTAAGCAAACACGCAGATCGGGCCATATTTCTTGTAGTTTTGGTAACGGTCGAAATGATCGAGCCATTAGTCAAGCCCACAGTCTCGTCCATATGGCGCAATTATGCAGTTTAGCTTAATTCGGCTTTATGATTTTAAACGGCGTATATACCGGCTTGAGGCACGTATTTAACGGCATTGGTTCATTTTCTTTAACTACCCTTGGGATGGATATACATCGTAGATACAGAATGACTTTGGTCGTTTGTTTATTTTCTTTTATTTTCTTTAGTCACTTTTGCGGATACATCCATTTCTCTTAAGAACAACGCAAGGCATAACGTAAAAGCTCGTCTTTTATTCGGAAGGGACGGGCCATGTTTGCAAAACTCTTTACGTTACAACGGGGTCGTTCAAAATAGAAATGTTCTTCGTTTTCGTTTCGTCATAATCTCGTTTTATCCCAACCTATTTTAAAGAATGTGAATAACGACTACCGTTAATATAGTCTTTTGAATCGAGATATAACTATACTCAATACCAAACCGATTCATACTAATACGTGCTTACGTCATAACGCATTTCCTGAACATGTGCTTTCTTCAGGACACGGAAAGGGACCAGGCGGGTCGCACAAGTTCATTCATACGAGATGACTAAGTCATCTTTAGTTCGAATCGTTTCGATGTTTTGGGGTAGTTTGTATATCGGTTTAAGAGTATATATTAACGTATCGTTTCATTTTCTTTACATATTTTAGGATTAGACGCGTATCATGGCAATTTGAAAACACGAACTGATTCATTTATCACATCAAAAATGGTAACGGGTAATCCTATGGCAACTTCTAAGGCTACTATATGCTGACACGGCTGATCACGGGACCTCACAGGACCGCACAAATTCGCCCCTAACGAATGGATGGGGACCCTTTGGCGCCTTACTGTAAGGGGGAACTTACGCTAGCCTCTTTCGAGCGACGAATGGACTCTCGCTAGAGGTTTCGCGGAAATTACTCAAAAGGTTTGCAATAATGCTTATGAATGCATACGAAAAGAAATAATACGATCCGTCCCCGTTAAGGGCTTAATACACGCCTTCCGGAATGAAATTTCTCGCTTCCCCAGCAGAGTCGCCACTTATTAGACAAGGTGCCGAACGGCCTCGCCCGGGCGGACCGGGGGGTGGACACCTCATGGCGACGTAAGCGGTGATTGGCGCCGAAAGCAACCAATCATGGAATCAAGCTGCTCGACAGGACCGGAGCTCGGAGTATGGAAGAGTCGCCACCCACGAATGGGAAAATGAACACCGATCCCTTGCGGGAGACCGGTGAGGGTTCGGGAAACTTAGGTACGAGCCGAGAAGGCTAGCTCCTTTCCGGAGAAAGGCTACTAGGCACCCCGACATCGCCCGGTTATGAACCACCGGCCTCCTACTCAGCGTGTTAGGCGATAACGGACTAATCGCATATTTCTTTAAGTTTAAAATTCATTTGAAACCTTTTCTTTCTCGCTTTGAAAGCCGTTTTTGAGCATGTCATTGAAAGCCACTTTAGTAAAGAATCACCCATTTTGCATGAATTTAAAGTATATAGGAGAGAGAGGGGGAGAAGAATTTGATTTATTCACAGTGCGATTTTATGCTTTAGACTATACACTAACTCTAAGCTAATCTCATTCCCCAAAAACAAGTTTATTTACATGGTTCGTGCCTTAATCACCGTTGGAACGATTTAGGCACGTTTTAAAATCCCATTAATGACGTTCACTCGAATCGCCGTTGGAACGACTCGAGCGTTTGAAAACGTTGAGCAAACATTTTTAATCTAAAAGCGTGATTAAGCATACAAGTCAATTTATTATGTACAAAACCATTTAGTTAGGAAAACAATTCAAAACTTCATTATTTACAATGAAAACCATTTTAATTACAAGGTTCGCTTAATCCGTCATTGGAACAAATTAAGGTTTTAAAACGTGATGTTTTAGGAAACGATTTAAAGTAATAAGAAGGCCTTTTATTTACATTAGGAACTTCTAGAAAACTTAAGTTTAAATAAGTAAATTAAACTCTCTTTTTGTGGTTTATTTTTCCTTTTTTCACTCAATTGAACCTTACTTGAATACAAGGACAATAATTAACAAATTAAGTCCAAATTTACCTAACCAAAACATTTTCTCAAGCATATATATATATAGGAAATTCCAAAGGAAAAGAAGAAAGATATACATATATATTTTGATAGAAATGATAACTATACATATATATATTTAAAAGGTAAACAATAAAGACTTTGATTAATAGATAAAAATGATAATAATATTCACAAATAATAAGAAATTAATTTTTAACCCCAAAACTATTATCATAAGTGTATATAGGAAATAACCCCCAATAACCCCAAAATATCAACCATGTCTAGTTTAAATAAATTTAAGGAGAAAAATCTATATATATACATATAATTTTATTAAATCAAATTAATGAAAAATAATATCCAAGCACATTAAATAAATATATACAAAATATTTAAAAATAGCTTGAATGCATATATTACATAATTATACATATGTATATAAAGGACAAAAAGTCTAAAATTTGAGAAAGAGGGACCAAAACAGCATTTTTTACATTTCAGCAGCTTTACCGACAGAAATCCGTCGGTAAACAGCCCTTAGTGACAGAAAACGGAAAATTACAGAATTAGTCCAATAGTTTCCAGATTTATTCAAAAGCTTTAGATTAGATCTATTCTATCGTTTTGGGTCCCCGAACTACCAAAATTGGATCATAGTCTATAACGGAGATTCCTAAAACGATGTTTTATTTCAAAACGTTATTTAGAAATATTTTCAAAAACTTATAATTACAACGTTCTTTAATCCCGAACTACCTTTGAATCGGATCACGGTTCGTATTGGGATATTAAAACGAGGTTTTTATTTCAAAACAAAACCAAACGTTTATTTAATACGAGACAAAAATTAAATAAATACGGAAGATTAAATAAAACGTAATAAATAAATAACTAACTAAGTAAATAAAATTATAACATAAAAACAAATAAATAAAGAAAATAAATTAAATAAAATAAAACGAGTCTAGTCCTCGGATAATACCTCAAGTTCGGTATTGACAGTTGAAGTCGGTTGATTCCACGAATCGTGATTTTCCGGTGTTTCCGGTTTTTTAGTAAAAATTTAACTTTTAGGAAATTCGGACTTTTTGAGAAAAAAAAATATTTTTCTCAAAAAAATTCACTTTCTCTCTCTAAAAATGTCTAGAGTGAGAAAGCTCTCCCAAAAAATCCTCCCTCTAAATGCATGGGGATCCGTGCCTTTTATAGGCACGGATCCCAAAAAATTTTGGGTGTAGCCCGACGGGCCCAAAATCAGTTGGGCGAACACCAAACATATGTTGGGCGCACGCCCAACTGATGTTGTGCGCGCGCCCAACTTACGTTGGGCGTTCGCCCAACGACCGTTGGGCATCCGCCCAACGATCTTGGGCGTTCGCCCCACGTCGTTGGGCGTTCGTCCAACGGCCGTCGGGCGTGCACCCCGTGCTGTCGGGCGCGCGTCCAACTGTCGTCGGGCGCGCGCCGACTGCCGCTATGCGCTCGCACCACGTCGCCGAGCACTCGCGAGCCGTCCACTCGACGACCGCAACTCTTACTGACATCTCGTTTTTTATTATATATATTTTTTGCTTTAAAACTCCCGGAACCAACCGCTTCAACCGTCTTGTTACAGGTTTTCGTCACAGGTCCTCCGACTCGGTGTCTACAACGGGTTTAACGAACTATTTACAGGGTTAAAAAGCTATTTGTTTTTGCCAATCCGAAACGCGGGCGTGTGGCTATCACGCCTCACCGCGTGGTCGGACGTGATAGACACACGCCTCACCGCGTGGTCGGACGTGATAGCCAACTGCCCGACCTTGCGGTGAGGCGCTATCACGCCCGACCACACGATGAGGCGTGATATCTATACGCCCGACCACGCGGTGAGGCGTGATAGCCACACGTCCGCGTGTCGGATTGGCAAAAAAAAAATAGAAATTTCCCTCCCCAAAACCCATAAAAGGGCATTTTCGTCCTTTCACGGGGCTAGGGGTGGGAATTTGGGGCTGGGTTTAACAACACTCTAAAATAAATGATGTATTTGGTTTTTTTTTTTGATGCAGAGGAAAGAGAAGAGAGAGAAAGAAAAAGAAAAATAAGAGATTAAAGAGAGATAGAGAAGATGATGTATTTGATTTTAATTTTTTATTTTGGGGTTTGTTTGTAATAATTAGATAATAAGAGGGTTAATTTATAAAATAAATAAATATAAAGATAAAATTAACTCTTTTCCCTTTGAATTTTGTTTTTTTTAACACCGTTAGTCAATTTGGACTGCGTTTACTAACAGAATGAACCTCAATATATTTGTTTGTCAGCTTTTAAACCACATAGTTTATGTTTGAAAATAGCTCAAACTACAGGGTTTATTTTTGTATTTTTCTCAATAAACAATGAAGAAGTAGTTTTAAAATGCATGAAGCTATGAAGCATTCAATATGCTAATGATGATTCTTGTTATTTTATAGAAGCTAATAATGATTCATTTGCCTTACAAAAGTTAGAAAGGGAAACTATAGACGAAATTTTGATAATATTATTATTATTATTAGAACCATTGTTATTGTTATTATTATAAGCTTATTAATGTTCAATATTATCATTAAAATTATTTTAAAGTCTAATATCATCATTATTGTTAAGTTCGGCTAAGTTCGGTAGCATTCAGTTAAATTCAGTTCAGTATTCAGTAGCATTCAGTTCAATTCAATTTAGCTCAGTTCAGTTTAGTTTTTTTCAGCGATAAAGAACAGAGCCTTCCATGTTTCGCAGCTAAAAAAGAAGGTAAGCAGTAATCAGGAAGTTTCTGCACTTTTGTCTGCTGAAGAGAACTAGACTCCTGTGCCAGTGGCAATTCTAGATCGTAAGATGGTTAATAGAGGAAATCAAGCAGCCACTAAGATCCTAGTTCAATGGTCTGATGGGAGCCTAGAAGCAGCAACTTGGGAATTTGCATTTGACCTCCAACAACGTTTTCCATCAGTGAATTTAGAACCTTGAGGTCAAGGTTTTAATTTAAGGGGAGTGGAATGATATGTGTTAAAAATAATAAATGTCGTTTGGTTATTTTGTTTGTTAGTAGAGAATTAGTTACGGAGAGAGAAAGGGAGGGATACGTGGCTTTCTTCCTGCAACAGTTAGTGCTTTGCCCATGGGCACTGCTATTTAGGTTGTAATAACAAAATATCCATTATGAATGAAAATATTGAGTTTTCTCCTCTCTCTCTCTCTCTCTATAGCGTCTTCTCCTTCTATCTCTGTTTTTTAAACTTTCCCAGGTATAAAAAATATAGAAACTTCATGATTTGTTTAGTGGATTTGTTTGTGGTACTTTAGTTCTTGGAAACTAGCTATATATTTCTGCAAGGTGTTCTTTTTGATGAATTCCCTTTTCAAATAAACATCCGAAAATGTAGTATAAAAATCAGATAATGACAGAACCGCCTGTGATTGAGTGATGACATCCGAAGAATGCTCGACCAGTGAAGTGCATGTTTGGGAGACTTTAGTCGGGATGCACAGGGGAGTCAACCTTAATTCATGAATTAGCCTACTAGAGTTCACTGCATATTCCCTACTTCCTTCCACTAAATCTGGACAATGCACTTTTTTTTGGTCCTGTCTGGACTCCACACTTGTCCCGTCTGCTCTTGCGGGAAAGCAACTTTTGTTTTGTTCCTTCTGGTCGAGCAACTTCCACTTTTTGGCTGTTACTCCTAATTTTATCTTACATAGATTCTGCTAACCCAGATAAGCAAACTTCCGATTAAGAATCCAATATAGAATAGAATGTTTATGCTACACTTCACTTCTTCCTATAGCAACTGATTCCCGAGATCCTAAAGTTCTTTCCTTCTAAAGTTCTCTACATCGGTCAAGAGTGGATGTTCGGCTGGTGGTTATTTGGTCAATATATACTACTTTGGTGGTTTGAGTTTGATGAGAAGGTTAAATCCTCGTCAAATCTCACTAGAATTTCTTCTATCTAGGGACAAAGTGAAGTAGACAGAACTCAATCAATCACGAAGGAGAGAAACTTGCACATATGTGTATTATTTATTTAGATAAAACATCCACATATGCTTTGTGTTAACTTTGATTTCAACTATTTGGGTGGTTTTATAATTATTTTGGATTTTGACAGATTTTGATCTCTCCCAAGCAGCACCTCCAACTTGATTTATGATATGCTAATAAAAAAATCTATTATATATATAAAATGAGAATACTAACTAAGCCACGTGTCAAAACCTTATACATTTAGATGATGTGTAATTTTCTTAGAAAGGATCGGGAGTTCCAACTCATATAAAGGACCCTCCATACATCTTCTAGCACCTGTCCACTTTTAAATTAAAAATTTAATTAATTATTTTTTAATTAAAAATTATGAAAGAGATTTACAACACTTAGAGAAACAGGTAAAGAGGAAATCACGTTCTCCATTGATCCCCACTACTACCGCAACTGCTGATCTATTGGAGGTCATTCATGTAGTTGTTTCTCTCTTCCTCTCTGATATTCTGTTATGGCTGAAACGTAGTTCGTGGTTTCAGAAAATACATCTGAACTAATTTTTTTTATTAAATTTTGTAACTTGAACTGAGTTTCACAAAGTTCATAAAATTGGAGCATATACTGTTCAAAATCAGAATGAAGATGATTCTGAATGATTGGGTCATCTAATTTGGTTTTTGAATGTAATCAAAATCAGGAATCATATTACAGAGGTTACTTTGATGTTAAGGCTAAAAAAATTTCCTTTATCCCATTCACAAATGCAACTCACCATTTCTTTCAATGGCGTGCAGTCGAGACCAGTAGCGACGATGGAAATCGGCAGTCGAGACCTGCAGCAGCGATGGAAATCAGCAGTGGAGATCGGCAGAAATTGACTGTCGAGATCGGTAGTGGTGATGGAAATCGGCAGTGGAGATCGGTGGAAATCGACAGTCGAGACCAGCAACGGCGATGGAAATAAGCAATGGAGATCGGTGGAAAACGATTCCGTCTGCCTGTCTTTTGTTATGCGCTGTTTTAAATTCCTCCATATATGATATTAATTGAATTTTTAATTTAAAAGTGGACATGTGTTAGAACATGAATGAAGGGTCCTTTATATGAGTTGGAACTCCCAAACCCTCCTATAAAATCTCATATGGATGTCTATTGAGTTGGGGATTTTATAGAAGGGTCCGGGAGTTCCAACTAATATAAAAGACCATCCATTCATCTTCTAACACCTGTCCACTTTTAAATTAAAAATTCAATTAATTATTTTTTAATTAAAAATTATGAAAGGGATTTAAAACACTTAGAGAAACATGTAAAGAGGAAATCACATTCTCCACCGATCCTCACTGCTACCACAGCTGCTGATCTATTGGAGGTCATTCATCTAATTATTTCTCTCTTCATCTCTGATCTTCTATTATGGCTAAAACGTAGTTTGTGGTTTCAGAAAATACATCTGAATTAAATTTTTATTAAATTTTGTAACTTGAACGGAGCTTCACAAAGTTCATAAAATTGGAGCATATACTGTTCAAAATCAGAATGAAGATGATTCTGAATGATTGGGTCATTTAATTTGGTTTTTGAATGCAATCAAAATCAGGAATCATATTACAGAGGTTACTTTGATGTTAAGGCTAAAAAAATTTCCTTTATCCCCTTCACAACTGCAACTCACCATTTCTTTCAGTTTCGTGCAGTCGAGACCGATAGCGACGGTGGAAATCGGCAGTCGGACATGCAGCGGTGATGGAAATCGGCAGTGGAGATCGGTAGAAATCGGCTGTCGAGACCGACAGCAGCGATGGAAATCAGCAGTGGAGATCGGTGGAAATAGACAGTCGAGACTGGCAACAACGATGGAAATTAGTAATGCAGATCGGTGGAAAACGATTCCGTTTGCCTGTCTTTTGTTATGCGCTGTTGTAAATTCCTCTATATATGATACTAATTGAATTTTTAATTAAAAGTGTACATGTGTTAGAAGATGAATGGAGGGTCCTTTATATGAGTTGGAACTCTCAGACCCTCCTATAAAATCCCATCTGGATGTCTATTTAGTTGAGGATTTTATAGGATGGTCCGGGAGTTCCAACTCATATAAAGGACTCTCCATTCATCTTCTAACACCTGTCCACTTTTAAATTAAAAATTGAATTAATTATTTTTTAATTAAAAATTATGAAAGGGATTTACGACACTTAGAGAAACAGGTAAAGAGAAAATCACGTTCTCCACTGATCCCCACTGCTACCGCATCTACTGATCTATTGGAGGCCATTCATCTAGTTGTTTCTCTCTTCCTCTCTAATCTTCTATTACGGCTTAACATAGTTTGTGGTTTCAGAAAATACATCTGAATTAATTTTTTATTAAATTTTGTAACTTGAACTGAGTTTCACAAAATTCATAAAATTGGAGCATATACTGTTCAAAATCAGAATGAAGACGATTCTGAATGATTGGGGCATCTAATTTGGTTTTTGAATGTAATCAAAATCAAGAATCATATTACAGAGGTTACTTTGATGTTAAGGCTAAAAAAATTTCCTTTATCCCCTTCATAAATGCAACTCACCATTTCTTTCAGTTGCGTGCAGTCGAGACCAGTAGCGACGGTGGAAATCGACAGTCGAGACCTGCAGCGGCGATGGAAATCAGCTATGGAGATTGGTAGAAATCGGCTGTCGAGACCGGCAGCGGAGATGGAAATCAGCAGTGGAGATCGGTGGAAATCGACAGTCGATACCGGCAACAGTGATGGAAATCAGCAATGGAGATCGGTGGAAACGATTCTGTCTGCATGTCTTTTGTTATGCGCTGTTGTAAATTCCTCCATATATGATATTAATTGAATTTTTAATTAAAAAATAGTTAATTGAATTTTTAATTTAAAAGTGGACAAGTGTTAGAAGATGAATGGAGGGTCCTTTATATGAGTTGAACTCCCGGACCCTCCTATAAAATCCCATTTAGTTGAAGTTGATTTACACAGGAAGAATGGTAATATTCACGAAATTGATGGAGACAGAGGGACCAGAATTACCCTTGGTCATGGTGGTTCCGGCGGCTGGAGAGGCCCGGGCCTCTCCTTGTATACGCCCCTGCATACAGACCGAGAAGGAAGGGTATTTATGTTTGGATGTGGTTTGAAATTACAAAAAAAGTCTTCGGTTATTTAACTAAAAATTGTCATGTCAATTTTTTTTTTAACACAGTTAACATCTTGAACTATCTTTGCTAATAGAATGAACCTCAAAACATCTCTTTACAAACTTTTAAATCATATAGTATATAGGATTAATTACAAATAACTACCCTGTGGTTTGGCCGATTTGCGATGTGGTACCTGTGGTATTTTTTTTTGCAAACACAATCCTATGGTTGCAAAATTTTACATGTTTTTTTTACTTTGCCAAATTTGGCCGATAATGACTTCGAAATAAAAAATTTCAAGAGCTAAATGATATTTTAAGCAACTTTAATTCATCAACTTTTTAGGTTTAAAGTCATTTATGTGTTGTTTTTTATGAGAGAGAAAGATAATGTTTAGAGAGAGAAAACTCCAAAAATGATGATTTTGAAAAACTAAGAATATGGTTCCATAGTAAATATGATATCAAACAAGTTTAATTCTTAAAAAATTTCATTTCGAAGTCATTATCGACCAAATTTGGCAAAGTAAAAAAAAAGCATGTAAAATTTTGCAACCATAGAGTTGTGTTTGCAAAAAAAAAAAAAATACCACAGGTACCACATCGCAAATCGGTCAAACCACAGGATAGTTATTTGTAATTAACCTTAGTATATATTAAAAAATGACCAAAACCACATGGTTTATTTTTATACTTTTTCCATTTTTTATTTTTTATACTTTTTCCATTTTTTATGCATATTTAATGGTTGTTTTGTTCTATTTTTTAACTACATTATATCTTTTAATTCTAACAACAACAAACATCCCTTAGTTTTTATGTTATTTAATTTGAATGATTTTGGCTATTTTGTCAGTCTTTATAAGTGATTTTTCTCACTTTAGATATCCATAAGGAATCTGGGCCTCACAAGCCCAGCGGGCCCACCTCACCTAGTCTAATCAACCATATGCCCATCAGGCCTCGATGAAGCCTATATAAACCCCAAGGATCCCATCACATGTATGCAATCTCTCTCTTTACTCTTAGACATAGCCCTTCGATTATACCCTTACTAACTTGATCGTCGGAGTGTTCCCAGGGACCGTTCCCAACACAGGAACGTCGACCGTCGCAGGAGCACCTCGAAAATACTCGACCGTTACTGTTCAATCCGATTTTTTTTATTTGGTGCGGTGAACACGGATCGAACACGAGACCTTCATAACTTCGACAAAGAATGGTAGCAACGGCAGTCGCATGACTGCCTCGAACTGCTCTGCATACACTATCATCTCATCGCCAGCACCCGACTCGTTTGCCCGCTCCTCCATCCCTAAAGCACTCAACTCATAAGGCTCCCTAATCCGATACGCCACCGACAGCAAGGCAAGATCCGCCGAGACTATAATGCTATGAGCATCCTCCACGGTGAAGTGATCAGGTCGCCTCGACCTCTTTGATTTCTCGAAGCGATGCCCGTCTGAACCTGACACCCCCCGGATCGCGTGACCACACCTTTCGTACAGTGTCCTCAAATCGTCCCTTCCACGGACAAGCCTCCCTAGTACCTCAACAATTACTTCGATGTTCTTGGTTTTTACCCATTCGACAGGCCGCGGAACTCTCGGCTCTACCCAAGATACTGCAGCACTACGGGACCTCGCCTTCTTAGGCTTTGGTGACCCCTCGTTCGACTTTTTCTCATCCGTAGCCTTCCATTTCTTCGGACGACTGCGACCAGTGTCGCGAGCAAAATCACCAGTGCTAACCGGTGCCAACTTCACCAAAGTCCCTCGAGAGGAACCTTCTGACATACTATCTGACACCCCCAAAATGAAGAAAAATAGCGAAGTCTGAAAAAGATTAGGAGAATGACCTCGCTTTGTCGCTCCAAGTCAAAAGCACAACCCTCGTTACCAAATACAACAATGAACCAACCACGACACTCTCGATAACCGTTACAACGAGCAGGAAAAAAACCCGCAGCCTAGAGAGGATATCAGCGAGCTACACCACAATATTTTTCAGAAATAGAGAATGCAAAAAACATGAAAAGCCGTACCAACATCTCTTTTATAAGCCACCATGCCCCAACCAATCAATGGGCATTTAACACGATAGCCGGCACATGCGCCGCATACATAATTACTCCTCATTAATGCTGTCAGAGACGAAACTGCATGCGGAAAAAGCTCAAAGGTCCCTGCTACAGTCATAATGGGAAACTCCACATTTCACGAAGCCCGGCCCCTCACACGACATCAACCGACGCACACCACCTACCAAGGTCTCCGAACCTACTTCCGGGGCACCGACGGTCCTCACATGTAATGATTGACACCCACCTCGTTTTCGAGGGGGGGGAGGCTACTTGATAAGAAATATGGGCCAAGCCCAACAGGCCCACCTCACCTAGCCCAGTCAACCACAGGCCTTTCAGGTCTCGATGAAGCCTATATAAACCCCCCAAGGGTCCTATTACACGTATGCAATCTCTCTCTACTCTTAACCATAACCCCTCGATTATACCCTTACTAACTTGATCGTCGGAGTGTTTCGAGGAACCGTTCCCAACATAGGGACGTCGACCGTTGCAGGAGCACCTCAGAAATACTCGACCATTACTGTTCAGTCTGATACTTTATTAGATATTAACTGAGATAATTTAACAGAATAATCTTAATGGAATTTATTCATGAATTGGGTATTATTTGGTACTAATGATTTAATAACAATCTTTGTAATTCTTATGTAATTTTAAGGGAAAAGTACAAAAATAAACTTTATCGTTACACATGTTTTCGATCGGCATCCTTGTGGTTTTAAAATTTACAAACTAGTACCTTGAGGTTCATTCCGCTAGCAAACATATGCCAAATTGACTAACGGTGTTAAAAAAAAAGTCAAAAGTCAAAAGGAAAAGAGTTAATTTTATCCTTATATTTATAAATTAACCCTCTTATTATCTAATTATCATAAACAAACCCCAAAATAAAAAAATAAAAATCAATTACACCATCATCTCCATCTCTCTTTAATTTCTTTTTTTTCTTCTTTCTCTCTCTTCTCTCTTTGTTAATTTTTCTTTTTGTTATTTTTTTTCTAATGATTGTTAATTTCTTATTACATTTAAAGAGAGAGAGAAAAATTAACAAAGATGAAAGAGAAGAGAGAGAAAGAATAAAAAAATAAAAAAATAAAGAGAAATAGAGAAGATGGTGTAATTGATTTTTATTTTTTTTATTTTGGAGTTTGTTTGTGATAATTAGATAATAAGATGAGTTAATTTATCAAATAAATAAATATAAAGACAAAATTAACTATTTTCTCTTTGACTTTTGACTTTTTTTCTGTCACACCGTTAGTCGATTTGACATGTATTTACTAACATAATGAACCTCAAGGTTTATTTCTGTACTTTTTCCTAATTTTAATTTTGTTTTTTTATTTTATAAATTGCTCATAAGATGAATTCCAAATAATGCGCGTGCATATATCAGTTTCCAAATTAAAAAAAAAACATTCCATTAAGAAATCTGCAAATGGAAAACTACATTTAGTTTTCCTATCTTTATCTTTTATGAATTTTTTGTTCTGGAATGTGAGAGGTGCAACGAACAGGAATACTCGCTTACACCTGAATGATATGCTGAGGCTCTACAAGCCATCTGTTTTTGCTCTTTTGGAAACTAAATGTAGTGGTCCCGTGGCGGACCGTATTGTTAAGAGGTTCAGAGGATGGAAATGCGTCCGGTCTGAAGCTCAAGGCCGTGCTGGGGGTATCTGGGTGTTCTGGAAAGAGCAGACTCTGGATATCAATATTCTACAAATTCACCATCAGTTCATCCACTGTCAAGTGATGCAGAATAATAGATTGATCTGTATGTTGTCTGTTGTGTATGCATCTCCTTGCCTAACCGACAAAAATGTCCTTTGGAACACTTTGATTTCTCTAAGCAGCTCTATCACTGATCCATGGTTCATTATGGGGGATTTGAATGATATCAGCTCGATGGATGATCAGCGTGGGGGAAGCTCCAATTACAGAACTCGTGCAATCAACCATAAAGCTCAAATGGATGAATGGGGTGTTCTCGGCCTTGGGTTTGCATGGGCTCGGTTTACTTGGAGGCGCCAATTACTTCATGTTAGATTGGATAAAGTGTATGGAAACACTTGTGCCCGGACTCACTTTCCAGAGGCAATGGTCATTAACCTTCCTTTCAGGCATTCTGACCATGCTCTGGTGCTGTTCAAATTGAAGGGGCTGATCGGTGCGAGAGAGAGGCGTCCTTTCCAATATTTAATGGCTTGGGAGGAGCATTCTGATTTTAAAAGTGTGGTCAAAGAGAGCTAGCATGGTAATACTCATCATGTGGTAGCTGTCAATGATTTTAGGCGCAGAGCTATGGTATGGAACAAACAAACCTTTGGAAATATATTCAGAAGGAAGAAGAGAATCCTCTAAGCAGACTTGCTGGTTTTCAAAAAATCCTAATCAACTCTCGGGAGGAAAACTTGCTCAAACTGGAGAGATCTCTCGTGAATGAACTGTCGGCTGTATTGAGACAAGAGGAACTACTCTGGTTCCAAAAATCTAGAAATCAATGGATATCTCAGGGGGATCGGAATACCAAATTCTACCACTTGTCTACCATAATTAGAAGGAAAAACAATAAAATTGAGGCTATCTAGGATGATTCCGGCATTTGGTTATATAGCTTGGATAGCATTCGATCTCATGCGAGAAGCTTCTACCTTGCTTTGTATAATCAAGACCCTGATCAATCGACGAATTCCTTAGCATCGTCAGCCTCGTTTCCCTTTGTGGATGATCTTACCATGAGGAACCTCTTCAAACCAATTGTTGTGCAGGATATCCAAATGGTCTACCTGCAATCTTTTTCCAGAAGCATTGGGAAGAAGTGAGCTCTAGCATCAATAACTTCATCCTTAAAGTGTTTGATGGGACTAATTCTGTGAGTGCAATTAACCAAACTATGCTTGTTTTAATTCCGAAGGTCCCAAACCCGACGTCCCTCACTCAGTACCGCCCCATAAGCCTGTGCAACGTGGTGTACAAGACTATAACCAAAATCATTGCAAATCGGTTCCAAAGCTTGTTCCCTAAAATTATTGCCCCTACACAAGCTAGTTTTGTTCCAGGAAGGCAGATTATCGATAATATTGTTATAGCCCAGGAGGTGATTCACTCGATGAGAATTAGAAAAGGTCGGCAAAGCCTTGTTAGCCTTGTTGCTATTAAGATTGACATGGAGAAAGCGTATGATAGATTGAGCTGGAACTTCATCGCTGATACTCTTCTCAAAGCTGGTATCCCCTCGAATTGGAGGAGAATTGTCAACAGCTGTCTGACTTCAAGTACCATGCAAGTCCTCATCAACGGGGAAGTTTCTAACAGCTTCACCCCCTCTATAGGGGTTCAACAAGGAGACCCCATCTCCTCGTACTTATTTGTCTTGTGCATGGAAAGATTGGACCATCTGCTTAGGGATGCAATTGAAGCCAAACGAATTAACCCTATCAAGCTTAATAAACAAGGCCCATGTTTTAGCCATCTCTTTTTCGCTGATGACTTATTTGTGTTCCTTGAAGCAGATATCCAGCAGATTACAAACTTCATGCAGGTCATGGATGAATTTTGCAAATATTCTGGTCAGAAAGTCATTCTACAAAAATCCAGAATCTGCGTGTCTGGAAATGTCCCTGATAGCCTGGCTCGACAACTTAGCCGCTCTTGCAATATTCCTCTGACAAAATGTTTGGGGAAGTACCTGGGTGTTCCCCTCCTGCATGGTAGTGCAAACTTACAAACCTTTGCTGAAACCGTGGCCAAGGTTCAGACGAAGCTCAGCTCTTGGAAGGCTAACTCTCTTTCGATGGCTGGCCGAGCTACTTTGGTCCAATCAGTGACTGCCACCGTGCCTTGTCATGTTATGCAAACGAACATGCTTCCGAATGGTACTCTCGAGAAAATTGACAAGCTGAATCGAGGCTTCCTTTGGGGCAGCAGCGCTAATGCGAGGAAACTACATTTGGTGCCTTGGGACACTGTGTGTCTCCCTAGAAATAATGGTGGATTGGGGTTTAGGAAGGCCAAGGACGCCAATCGTATATTCCTCATGAAACTTCTTTGGCGCCTCTGGAAAGAGCCTAACTCTCTTTGGGCTTCGGTCCTCGGTTCCAAGTATCATAAGGATGCCATCTTTGGGGGCCAAGCGAGAATTGCTAAAAACCATTCACATCTCTGGAGAAGCTTATATGTCATTTTTGATGATTTCCTCGCTGGATTATCTTGGAGCATTGGGAACGGTAGGCTTACGTCCTGGGATGATAAATGACTCGACAATCTTATTCTTAGTAATGAGACTATTAGACCGATTGAAGAGATCCATGCCTTGTGGAAGGTGGCTGACTTCTTTGATGAGCAAGATGGGTGGAAATGGAATATTTTGGAACAGTACTTCGAAGAGCACATCCTGCTTAGATTCCGTGCTATCATCTCTACCAAGCCGACTGACATTGGTGATATGCCGTGTTGGAATCAGGCTTCGAACGGAAGCTTCTCTTGCAAGACCGCCTATCAAATGATGCTTAGCAATGAGAGGAATGGAGACAACCCCCCTCATTTTAACATGCTTTGGAAGCTCAAGCTCCCGCAACGCAACAAACAGTTTGACTAGATTTGTATTCACAATCGGCTCCTCACTAATGTTGAGCGTCGTAGACGTCATCTCATTGATCACGATACTTGTTCGAGATGTCAACGTTCATCGAAATCCATCTGTCATGTCCTCCGTGACTGTAACATGAGCTCCGCCACTTGGAAGGAGATTCTTCCCCCTCGTTTTTGGTCTGAATTCTTCTCGATGTACCAGGATAATTGGTTTATGACGTGTATTCTTAAGCCGGACAACTCCTTTGGGATGGATAACTGGAAACAGTTTTTTGTTATTGTCGCGACTACCCATTGGGATTGGAGAAACAAATCTCTCTTCCAATCCGATTTTTTGCCTCCCCAAAGACCGAGGGATACCATTCGCCGAAAGGATGCTGAGAATAACAAGTGTTGGAACCTCTTTCATCTACCTAATGCTCAGAAGACAAAGGTTGAAAGGTGGTTGGGGTGGTCGAAACCGAATGGGTTATGTTGGAAGTTAAACACGGATGGATCCCACAGGGATGAAGATCAAGGCATAGCTGCTGGTGGCGTATTGAGAGACAACAATGGCTCTTGGCTTGGGGGATTTATACATAATATTGGGAAAGGGAGCTCGTTTGAAGCAGAGTTCTGGGGTATTCTTTCGGGCCTTCAATTCGCTAAATTCAAAGGGGCGTCACAGCTGTTTGCTGAATCTGATTGTGCCGAGGCTGTGAAGATGATTAATAACCCTTGCCCCGTCCACCATATCTCTCGACCCCTAATCAAAAGCATTCAAATTCTGATGAACAACTTTGAACATATCAAAATCTCCCATGTGTATAGGGAAAGGAATCGATGTGCCGATCTCCTGACGAGAAAGGCATTCTCTTGTCCAATTGGTGTGAGCGACATTGCTCAAATCCCCCAAGATCTGAGGCAGATTCTGCAAGAGGATTATCAAGGAGCTTCTCTCCCCCGCCTTGTTGCTGCTTAAGGCAGCCTTTTTCTGGTTTTTTTTTTCTATTCTTGTTTGTAACCAAAAAAAAAAAAAGGAAAACAATGGTACAATTGAATCTAGTATTGAAAGAAAAGGTAAACTATAAATTTAGATATTTGAGGAGAACGACTTCAGTTAAAGAAAACTGAGTTGGGGATTTTCGATGTCCATCTTCCATTTGTTTAGAAATTTCTGTTTAATTTTAGTTTTACGTTTTATTTGGCATTTATTTTTAGTTTTTAATTAAATAACATTTTACACAAGTCGTGGAAAAAAAAACTTAATACATTGTAATTGTTCAAAAAAGGTCAATTATCTTTTTAAAAACTTTTAAAATATTCAATTTCCAGCAACTTGCAACTTGTTTGTTTAGAGTGATATATTAACCTCTAAAATCTAAGAACAGATTTTGAAAAAGTTAAACTATGTACACTTTAATCAAGCTCATCGAGCCAATAGATTACTTTAAAAAAGTCCAGAGAACTAAAGTGTAAGCTTACATAGAGTCATATGACCACTTTATGCAAGTTCATGAGGTTAATATAAGTTTTTCAAAAAATAAAAGAAATTCAATTTTTTTTGGACAACTACAAGAAGCTAAAAACGTATTAACCCAAAAAAAATTAATGCTGCCACATGTCATGGAGTTAACAGGGTTATTAACTCTCCATCCAATTTGGTTGAAATATCATCAATCGGAACAGGTCAATAGCCAAACGCAACCAAATAGAAGCCAAATGCATAATTTTTGGATATGTTAAGGTTCAAATAGTGTTTTTTGACAATTTTACTATGTCTAGCGCACAACATCATCTATGCGCAGGGCAATAATTTAATGACATGTTACACCCTAAAAAAACAAGCCAGCGATCCAAATTTTAAACTCTAGATCTTAGAATTATTGACCCAGTGTACGGATGACATGGTTCATCAGACAATTCACACACAAAGGAGATGTACAATTGTATATGACATATGCTGAAGTTATCCAAATTCTTCAAACTTTCATCATGATGCCTCTTATTTTTTTTTGGTTCATTAAGAACCCTGATCATTTATTTATGATCTTTTTAAGCCATTGTTTTCCAAAATAGTTGTGAACATCTAATTTAGTTAAAAAGTCATTATTCATTTCATATGTGTTTGTAATTATATTTTTGAATTAAGGTTTTCACAGTTTTCTATAGCCACATTAGACATCAAAAAGCTGCTTTCGAACCGTAAAAAATACAAATTTCGAATGCACGTGAAATGAATAATACTATTAACCGAGTTTTATATTCAAAGCTAACTTTTTTGGTTATCAAGGGCTTAATGTGATAAAAAAATAAAAGATCAAAGCTTAATGTATCTAAATAAAAGATCAAAGGTATAATGAACAAAAAAGAAAGAAAGATGAGAGGTCATAATGCTTAAAAAAAAAAAAAAAAAAAACGAAAGATGGGATGTTTGCTTCTTATCTGAACATATGACTACCCCTCGTCGGACGACAGACATGATTTCTTTTACGTGCATGTTCTTCGTTATGGTGCTGTGTCCGACAAGAGTATCCATACCAGCAATCTTCCCGTTTCCTGGCCTCGGGAGATAGGTACTATAAACCAAGCAAAACAAATATGTATATAACTTGTAAGAAACTGATAAAAATTCAAAACTTTTCACATTACTATATGTTTCCAATATGAACAAATCAAGTTCCTAAAGTAACATAAATTGAAGAAAACCACATTGATTAAAAAATTTAGCAAGCTCAGATTCACAACTTGGAACCAAAATAACTTACATGTTTGGGCATAGAAATCCGTATCCAGTACAATAGGAAGGAGACAACTTTGTCATAACAATCACTACATCACAAAAAGAGAAAAGATAATCAATAAACAACCACCTTTATGGTGATGGCACAAAGATAACAGTGCAAGTAATTCGGCTGGGACTGATTACATTGGATTGATACGAAACTGTTTAGAATGTATATAGCTGTCATTCCTTGATTATATGAATCAATATATATATATATATATATATATATATATATATTCATAATACGAAATATACAAGTATTCTTCCATTCTCTGTGTTACAGTATTAGAGCCTAATCGAGTTTCTAGGTTTTGTCTTGACAAATTTCGTTTTCTGTCCCAGAGAGACAGTGCTCTAGGTGCATGTAAGAGAGGAAAGTTTTTGAAAGTGTCTATTTTGTCTCACCCCCTCCCTCACAAGGTTCTAGTGCTACCGATCAGCCATCCCTAAAATCCAAAAGAAAATTGTTACTGAAATCACCTTAGTCTCATCTAAAATTACGGACAGAAAATTAATTGATAGTAAGCATCATGAAAATTGCAGAGGACTACATTTAACTAGTAATCCACCACCTAAGAGTAAGACTAATGCTGAAGTTCGAAATAAGTTGTTTTATCAAATTCAGAACACCAAAGACAAAGATCCTAAAGTAGATGATATTGTGGCCCATTGCGATACTGTTAAAGAATTATGGAAATATCTAGAATTTCTTTATGCTTGTGAACAAGATGTCTCATGATCATAATTTACTATTAGTGTGGAACAAAAAGGTTGCTGAAACAAGCCATTGCTTAAGAGCCGATTATGTTTCTATTGTTGTTGATGTGAAACAATGCAAAGGGCAGATTACGCTCCAATGATTCTTACCAGGGCTGGGTCCTGAATATGATATAGCACGCACACAGTGGTTAACTAGTGGGACACTTCCTTTACAGAAGTCTATCCCCTGCTTCGTGCCTGAGGACGCTGAGATTGCTTTTGGTATGGTGCCCAATGACACAGTAGCATTGGTAAGTAATGCTAATCCTGGTGGTAAAGGCGGAAACAACAGTACCATTGATGGGAACCATAGCTCCCTTCATAGCTGTCATCATTGTGGGACTGAAGGACATATCAAGAAAAATTGGTTGAAACTGCATGGTAAACATGCACAATACTGAGGAGAGAATCCTCCTCGGAAATTTGCCAATGTGACAGAATACTCCAATGCATAGTGAATAATTTGGGTCCTTGTCGCCTCCTCATGGCCCTAAGATGTTGGTTTCTAGGTGTCCTTAGTTTAAACTAGTCACTGGAAAACTTCTATTATAACCTAAATCTAAATATGACTTGTTCATAATTTTCATTTTATGATATAAAATTAGCTTGGTGGAAATTAAAAGGTTGAGGTCTACTAAATCAAACCATGAGAAAGCTGGGCAGATGAACTGAAGTCATCTTTAATGCATTTACCTGAGCACCTCATTTCCAGCAAAATGTACCAAAATCTTATCGGCAGGAAGTTGATCAACACATTTGCATAAAAATAAGATTTTAAAAATACTATGGAGTCCCTTTCTAAATTTTATAGAGATTTACTAACTACAGATAATCTAGTTCCTAGAATATTTGTTTCTATTGCATAATCATAGTTATTAAAGGCACATTGTCCACTTAGGCGCTAGGGGTCCTGGAGCCATGGCGCACGGTAATGGCGCGCGCCATAGCGACACAAGGCGCACTTGCAAAAATAAAAATTATAAAACTATAAAATGAAAATAAAAATGCAATGAATACCAAACCATGACAATATTTTTAATTATAAATAAATTCTAGCATGCAATAAACCCAATATTATAAAGCTAAGTTCAATTGTTCCACTAAATAGTCTCTCTTTTTAATATTTGTTTTCTTGCTTATTTGGGACCTTCAAATCACATCTAATCCAAGGGTGAATTTAAACCTACCATGAAAGAACTTAAAAAAAAAAACCCCTAAAAAGTGCACCTATGTCACAGAGGTGAGCCCTGGCGTGCGCCCCTTTGGCAACTGCATCTTGGCGCACAATGGCGCCCCTGGCGCGTGCCAGGGCGACTGCGCCCGTCATTCAAGATGTTAAGGCAGTAAGCACTGTGCCAGGTGCGTCATTAATAACTATGTGCATGACTGAAGGCATATAAAGGTTATTGTCCATCTTCTAAGAAATCCAATATTTCAAGATATGTACATTTGCTCAAGGCACAGCATAATTTCCCTAACAATATCCTCTTGGGGATTACATATGTAGTGAAAATAAGGATGATTGTTTGTAAATAATTTATATGATCATATGATTTGCTTTTGCTAATAACTATCCTCCCTTTCTGTGTCAGTCTCAGAACCAAGGTCAAAGAACGAGTCATCTCTAGCAACTTCAGTGTAATGAATAAACCCTAAATTCATCCACACATAGAATGGTGCCCTTTAAATAACCTAATATTTTGTATTCAAAGCAGGTCCAGAACTTCAATAATAATGTTACAAAAGAGGTAACTCAAAATTTGGTTCCTATTCTATATCTTCCCAAAGATGTTCACCATCTGACTGATTACTGAACCTTTCTACCAACCTAAACAATCTTTCCAAGCCCAATAACCCATTTAATGCATTTATTGAATGAAGAGTGGAGGAAAGTCATCTAAGTTGGACAGTAATAGAAAAGAAAAACACTTAGGACTCTATTTGACTTGCAAAAGAAATAAATTAGTAGCGTTTACTTTGAAATATAAAGTTGGACTATCAACAAAAACGTTCAGTCAGATTTATGGGATGCATTATCGAGAAACCTTTGCTCTTGTGCAAACATAGACATGGTAAAGGTTCTTCTGTCTGTACTAGCTAAATTTTATAGGGACCAGTAACAGTTTCTTCTTAAAAAAAAAAAAACATTTCTGTGTGTTGACTTAGGAGAGAAACATATCAGGAAAATTATACCAGGAAATGATGAAAGGGAGAGATGAGACACTGAGTTTGAACTTTGAAATAAGAGGAACAGAAAGGTTAAAGACTCAAAGTGGTTCCTAGGAATCACAATAGCTCATTTGAAGCTCCATTTTCTGAAAGAGATTGGGAAGCTGGTTTGCAAACCTGGACAAACTCCTTGGATCTGAGTCACAAGCTTCAAAAAGGTTATAGAAGATTTGGCTATTGGCAAGAAACTAAATCAGAAACTATCTTGGAAGCTTAGCCATATCCATATTTGATCACACAGACAACTATTCAAAGATTGATAAGCCATGTAAGATCCTCTGGAAGTAGAAAGCCAGCTTATCAGATACTTCATGACTTGAAACATGAAGAAAGTCTAGGCAAAAATAATTATTCAAAAGAATATGGACTTACGCTCGAGGCATACAGTGATGCTGATTATGCAAGACCAATATTTGATAGGTTTACCATGGTTATTCTACAGTTTAAGGTGGTAATATTATGACATCGAGTATGCAACAGAGCCATAACCCTTAATAAACCTCCCGTAATACCCAGTGAGGCCCAAAAATCCTCGAAGCCCTTTCAGTCAAGTAGGAATAAGCCAATTCTGCACTCTTCTCACGATCTGTTGCTGCACCTACTACAGAAACAATGTGGCCCAAGTATGGTACATGTGGCACTCCAAAGTCACATTTGGTTGCCTTGGCATAAAGTTGATGAGATGACAGCAATTGAAATACTAATTCAAGATGCTGGAAATGTTCTTCTTCAGAAGAGCTATAGATGAGAATATCATCAAAAAATTACCAAGACAAATCTTCTCAAATAAGGCTCAAATATAGTGTTTATACGTGACTGGAAAGTAGCCGGGGCATACTAAGGCCAAATGGCATAACTAAGAATTCATAGCGGCTTGTATGGGTGCAAAAGGCAGTTTAAGGAATGTCCTCAGGCTTCATTCGTATCTTGGTATTTTTTGATGATATTCTCATCTATAGCTCTTCTGAAAAAGAACATCTCCAGCATCTTGGATTAGTATTTCAATTGCTGTCATCTCATCAACTTTATGCTCAACAACAGCCGTAGTTTGCTTGAGTTGAGCCATCTGCTCCACAATATCAGTAGCTTCGGTCTCTTCAAACCTCTTGATGATTTCCTCAGGGAACTCATCCCAGTTGGCTGCAGTGTTAGCCTTGATCCAATTCTTGAACCATTTGTCACCTATTCCTTGCAAGTAGATGCCCACCAGATCTAGCTTATCATCATCTGAAACTTCGAAAAGTTGGAAGTATTTAATGCCCACCAGATCTATACCCTCGAACGCAGGTAAGTCACACCTGGGAAGCATTTTGTTAAAGAATGGTGCTCTCCTATTGGAATCACCAGAGTTGTTGGGATTCCTGAGAATTCCCCATACGAGTGTGATTCTAAATGTGGGAGAGACCCTTTTATCTTTGTTAGGAGGAGAGGAACTCTGATTGGCATGGATTAGTTGGGCTAAGGAAGAGATGGAATTCAACTGCTCTACTATTCTGATCTTGAAGGAGAGTTTCAACTCGTCGGTTCTAGGAAGTTTGTACATCTTGGAAGGGAGTCAATTTGTATGGCTGTGGTTTTGGCTTGCTCCTTCAACTGGGTGTGCATGCCTTGATTTGTTGTTCTAAGAGTATCCATGAATTTCTTCGTTGCTACTCTGGTTCATTTTGCGGCGTACTGACCATACATGCCAAGAATGGCAGAAGGATAATTGTCTCTGTCAGAACCTAAGTTCTAGCTTTAGATTTAGAAGAGATATTAGATAGAGAAGAAAAGAAGAGAGGGAGAGAAGAGAAGGATTTTAAGAAGAAAATGTTCATTAATTCCAGAATGAGAATCCAACGTACAAAACATGAAACAGGGAGGAGGTCAGAGACGGTTCCAGGGCAAAGCTGTAATTCTGTACAGCTGGATAACTAACTCAGTGAAGTCCAAATTAGCTAACACCAAGCTAATAGTTGTCACAGCTTTAGGGAATGAAATAAACACAGAAATAACTAATAACAGAATAACCAAATGTAATAAAATACTATTAAATAGAAGGAACAATAATAAGGACCCTGAATCACACATTCATCTAAAATATTTGACGGGATACCAATACCATGTAATCTTGAAATTAAGCCAAGAGGAATACACGTATATATGCAAAATATTCCTAAAATTGCTCCTAAAATTAAGGTACCTAGTAGACCTATAGCAGCCTATAGATGTCTTGTAGCAGCCTGTAGTTGCCAAGCATCCTTACATTATTACACTCCGCCTCAAGCTAGAGTATAGATATTAACCATGCTCAGCCTGCTACAAATATAGGTAATCCCTTGCAAGTCTCCTCCAAAGGCACCTTCTCTCCGGCAATAACACTCTTTTGCCGTTCTGAACAGCAAAAGCATAAACTCTAACACATAATATCTATGCTCAAATATAATCTCTAAGCAATATCACTTAAATAAACTCAAGGCTCTTCAGGATATAAAATGTAATTTTGGAACCCAACCCAGAAGAATAAACCAGACAGGCGGATAGGGGATGGAGAGACAACAACGGAATAACAAGCCTCAACGGAAATGAAGCAAAATCCAGTTGAAACAATAAGCAACAGACTGCCAACAACGTTAACACAAAGGAGATTCACCGGAAAACTAACTGTACATGAGGAGATAGGAGAGAGAGGCAACGGTGGAACAACAAGTCTCACAAAAAAGGGACCAGCCACATGCCCTCGAGCGCCAGCGCGTGGGATTGACAGCTGGAAGATAGGTGGTGCCTGGAGGCTACTCACAGCTCTATTGGTCACTGGATGTGATGGGTCGGACGGCCAAACCCCATACTTGCTTTCTTGATCGGCGATGAGAAAGCAACAGTGACCAGAAAATACACAAAATCTATGAAGCACCAACATTTCTAAGAGGTTAACGTACGAGTGTCGGGTAGTCCGGGGATATGCAGGGATATGTACGGGTTATGCCAAAATAAGTATCCCCTCTTTTTTAAAAAAATGGAGGCATGCGGGAATACTTTGGGAACGCGTCGGGGACAATTCAGGGATATGGATTCGGAGTTAATTAGGTAAAGTATGAAGTTTTTTTTTAAATAACAGTACAAAAAGAGTGGTTGATATATATAAAATACAAATAATTAATTAAACTTAACCTAAAAGCCCCCACCCGCACCTTTTATTTGTAAAAAACTAAAACCTAGTCAGCCCCCACCTTTTATTTGTAAGAAACGAAAAACTCAAAATAAATAAAACCTAACCTAGTTACACATCGCAAAACAAGAATCCTGATTAGCCACCCCTATTTTGCGAACTCAAATCTAATTCAAGTCCTTACCAGCCACAAATAATCAGTGGGTTTCGATTCAACCATTTGATTCTCAGATCTCTTTTTTCCCCTTTTGTTATTTTTCATTACAAATGTAATATATATATATATATCTATATACACACACACACACACATATTTGTAATGAAATATATATATATACATATAATATAAAATTTGGCATATTCCTGCGGTACCCGTATCTCATATTTTTTTACAATTCCGTACCCGTATCGGTGCTTTATAGCCCAAAACCAATCTTCTCCCTAGGAAAGACCAAACCGAGACCAGAAAAAATGAACCACTTTTCATTAGGGTTGGCTAACTAGAAAGAAATACATGGGATACCATGTAATGTTGAAGAGTACACATATGTATTTAACTCAAAAGAGGAATACAAAAATAGTTGTCAAATCTAGATTTGACTCGTGAATTGAAATCCTCATTTTGTGAATCGTGACTTCTGAATCGAATCAAATAGTAAGATTCAGTTCAAATTCATAATATTATAAAAAATAAAATATATATTACCTTCATGAACAATTTCATATTACATAAATACTTTTTATGGTTTTTAAAACTATTAAATTACTAAAGCTCGACTAAATAATTTTATGTTATAGTAATAAAAAAAGTTACTCTGTAATTAATCCTATAATGGAATTAAAAACAGGAAAATATAATTAATCCCCCTCTATCCCAGCCGGTTCCTCTGCCCCACTTTGCCTTCCCTCCTTTCTAAACAATTTCTTTGTAATTAATTCCCCCTTATCCTGCCTCTTCCTCTACCCCTCTTTCGCTTTCCTTCTTTCTAAACAGAACTTTTTTGTTTCCTTCAGTATTTTACTTTCTTAATGCCACCAAAAATAAACACCCCACTTCTCTTTTTTCCCTCAATTTCTTTCAGATTTTCTCCAAATATGAAGAAACGCCATCAGGTCCTCTTATCTTCCTCTATTTCACTCTCTTGTATACAGTCAGCAAAACGGTGATGTTGCTATGATGCTTAACACCGGGAAAGCCTCGGCGATCAGTCAAATTCCTCTCCTTTTTTCACCTTTTCCAAGACTCGACAGATTCGGCATACTCAACAGATTTGCAAGAGTCGGCACGGATTCGAACAATTCAGCACCAAGACTAGATCGAATTGGATACTCTCTATACATACGGATCGAGACCTAGCCGACTCAACTTGTACGAGTCGACTCTTGACTCGTACAAGTTTGATAACAGTGAATGTACAAGATATTCCTAAAATTAAGGAACCTAACCTATAGTTGTCTTGTAGCAACCAATATTTGTCAAGCATGCTTACATTTATTACATTCACCAACTTGAGGAGGAGCCAAGAAGAATTGTATATAGTTCCCAAGTGAGGATGCTCTTTTTCTTAACTAAATAAGTAGAGCCACAAAAAACAATATATATATAGAGCCATTATAGGTTATACAATTCGATTAGGAGAAATAGTTTCTTTATTTGAGGATTTATTTAAGAAAGTTACTTTTTATCTGTATGTTTTCTAAGACTCTAATTTTGCGTTCAACAAGTAACCATGCATTTTGCCAAAGCTGTAAGTAACCCTAACTTATATCATTTGGACTTCAAGCAAATAGCCACAAATTAAATTTTCCTGAAAAATAGTCAATGAAGATCAGTCACACTGAGTCCAGACAGAAATATAAAAAAAAAGCTACAAGTGCGTGTAATATATCGACAATAGTTGGTGAATGTAGCAGACACAGCCCATTTCCTTTTTTTTTTACTCAGTATAACTCTTCCTAAGTTGGATAATTATTTATTCCAAAAAGTTAATTTTAGACCTATTGGTCTAGACGTTATAAGTTCAATGGCCTTTTGTACTCATACCTATTTTGTCAAAAGAAAAGAACTGGAACGAAAAAAGTTTCAAAATTCGTTACTATTGGTACCACTAGGCCAGTTTTTCATATTCTTACTTGATAATTGATAGAAAAATACAGAATTGAGATGTTTCCTTCACAGCTGATCTGAATTCAGAATATTCAAACCATCTGCAGTATTTCGTCTTGAACCAGACAATAAATGCTACTACTAGTGGATTCTTAAGGTCTAACCGTTAGCAGGTTCACACCATATAGCCTACATGGTTAAAGAAAAAGCAAAAATACATACTTGCAGACATACGTCCCTGCAGTTATCATCTCAGCATGATTCAACTCCAACCTTGCCCGGTCTACAACAAAGATTCAATAACATTCAGTTAAGTCAACAGCAAAAATTAAAAGACATTGATAACAATCCTATTCTGACTATTCATTAGCTACAAACAGAAGGGTGGATAACTTGATAACAATCACCAATAAACAGACATTGGAAGCTAAAAAGTTTCATTTTCAATTCAAAACTGGAGATTAGTGTAATGATAAACCAACCCACCAAGTTCTCTTCTATTAAACATGCCAATCCAATCGGAGATAACATCCTGCAATGTTTTTCCCATCTCGCTGATACAGCTTGCAGTGATCTATAAAAACATCACCATAAATCTTTGACCATTGAAAACAGAAAAATTGAAATCAAATGGCACCCCAGTAGAAATATGCGTACGTCTTGTTCATGCCGATTCTTTTCATGTGCCAAAAATGGAATGGAAGAGAGAGTGCGCTCAGAAATCTGCAAACCAAAAAGGTTCGACAAGCCACATAAATCCTAAATGTTAACATATTCGATGCATCAAGGAA
The DNA here is from genome assembly GCF_963576675.1 of Euphorbia lathyris. Classification (NCBI taxonomy): domain Eukaryota; kingdom Viridiplantae; phylum Streptophyta; class Magnoliopsida; order Malpighiales; family Euphorbiaceae; genus Euphorbia; species Euphorbia lathyris. The sequence goes on from NC_088914.1 coordinate 47,837,913, forward strand.
AAAGAGCATTACATGTACCATTACAAGGTTTCCTGAGTACTATAATACTTCCCTATTATAGCAACTATGGAAGGACCAACAATGAATATGACTAAGGTTGTCGGATAAAACAAATGTCATTAATTACAAAATAGATGTTCCTAAAGAATCTAGAAAGCATCACTGACATGAATTAATAACAAAAATTCTGGAGAAAAGTGGCATCAACCATTCACATCTACATGATTTAGGGAGCCAAAAGCATTGATCTCAATATAAATGATAGATTTCAAGTAAAACAGCAGGCAAAAACCCTTGGGAGACTTATGCACAACCAAGTAACCACTCTTCAAGTGAGAAGTGTCCTAAAATCTGATGACAACCTACTCATCGCGGCCTAGAGGAACTGAGCCCAAAAGTCCAAGCCCAAGAAATAGCCTACTTACATACAAGTTTCTTCAATCATAAACCAGGAAGGGAGAGAGGTTCTTTTAAGCTATGATGTCATGCTACTCACAAGACTGGCAGTAAAAAGAACAGAAAAGGAAAAGCAAAGAAACATGTTCCACTATCAATCAACCAAGAACTCTGTCTAGATACACCACATTCTCAAGCCACTAAGCAAAATGATAATGCTATTTACTTCAATAACAGGCAGAAATAGAACTACATTCTTGAACAACAGAGCAAGGGATTAAAAGGGGTACTACTAGAGACTGGTTGTTGCAAAAAGCAATAGTCAAAGAAACATAAAAGGACAAGCATGCACATTAATAGAAGCACAACTGTAAAAGGACATACTGGTTCTGAATCTCACGGTCGCCATACAAAACATACATAATCCAAAATTTCACCAGAAAACAAACACACCGGTTTAAAATTGTCATAACTGCAGACCATGTGAGAGTCACTTCCAGTTACCCCCTGTGCACGCCAATAAGCACCACAAAATGCTCTATCACATCCAAGACCTACAAGAGAAAGAATTAAATTACATAGATGACAACAACTTTACAGTAGTTAACACTTAACAAATAACAGCGGTACAATAGCTCTATTACATATAAACTATAAAGTGCTCAAAACTACACCTATAACCACTGTTTGAAGACTCTCCTCTAGCCTCAAACTTAACATATTATCATTTCAATTGAAGAAATTTACACCTTCAAACATAAACACATGGCATCAAACCACTTTAAACAAGTACAGGAAAAATAGAGATTTGAGAGAAAACAACAAAAGGTAGTGATTATAATTTAATTGAAAAAAGAAAAAACCCTCTTAGACAGCTTAGTAGACAAAAAGCTGAGATTTCATCAAAATATTCAAAGGGCAGATGCACATACAGTGCTGTGGTACACCAATATCTGTCCTGGCAGGCATCATTCCTCCACAGGCTTGACATTGCAAATGTGCTGTGTTCTGATCACAACGGAAGCCACCAAATTGTTCTGTACCTTATTGTTTTACATTAAACAGTTAAACTGAAATCAGTCAAATGAATAATAGATCATAGTTATAAAATAAATAAATAAATGAACTAAAATTTACAGTTTTTCAAGCATTCAAAGTTGAAAGACACGTCATTAACAACTATGCATACAGAAATAGATGAAGCGACTAATTTACATGGTAAAGGGTTTTGTTCATGTTCCGTCCTCTTTGATTCGAATTCCCAATGGAGTGCAAATGGAAGGATAGAGAGTTGCCCACTAATGATCATGGTGATCAAACCTTGGATCACACTGACTGTGCACCAAGAGTCCTACGGGCTTATTAGGCACACGAAGAGTGGAAGAAGGGGAATTGGGGAACATACAGCACTAAGAGTTAGTTATGCCCTTTTTACTGATAGGGGTGATAAGCTGGTTGTTTCTCACTACTAATTGCATTCCTGTTTGAGAGGGGGCTGAATCAATACAAATATTCCTAGAGCATAATATGTTTGGTTCAATCTCTATTAATTGGTCCGACTTGCCAGATGATGGGGAAACTAGAGCATGCTCACTTAGACACACAAGAAGAGAGGTTGGATGGTATGGATCAACAACTGCAAGAACTTACAATTACTATGTCTGCTTTACAGCAAGACAACTAGATGAACGTTAAGGTATTCAGTTCTTTGAAAAGAACGTGAAGCTATGATTTTTGGATGGTTGAAACAACAGGGCAAGAAACCACTTACCAAGGAAGATGAATCCCATTTTGGTGCCCTTGAACACCCCCTTATTGACGTTACTGAAGGTAGATTCTATCATACGTCTCCTAGCACACTCATTCTCAAGGGAACTCGGCGATTGTTGAGCTTATGAGGCCCTGTCAGGTATTGAACTCTGATAGAAGAATTTAGAAGTAGAAGGTAGATTTAGGAAAGGTAGTACAGTAGAAAGAAGAAGAGAATAAAGAGAGGGAGAGAGAGAAAAGAGAAAAGAGAATTTTTGTATTTCATTCAAGATACCTCACATCCAAAAAGATGTGACCTCATATAGCCAATCTATATGCGAAGGTGGCTAAACCCGTTACACAAAAGGACAAATTCCTAGAATTACAGTTGTCTAGGATTCTAATAATAACTTCCTAACAACTTTTAGGAAATAATAAACAAAACTTAAAAAAGAATTAGCAAATAACAATTACTAACCACCCTTTTCACCCTTATGCGTTTGTATGAACTTTACTCACCAAGGCATAAGTGTAAGAAACTCTTATGTCTTTTGATGGATGAACCAGATGATGAAGGACGATGATAGATATGAATTCCTTCCTAAATTCTCTAGTCGAAGAGGGAAGAAATGTTACGATAATGTTATTTGATGTGCTATTTATTTAGGGGTTTTATAATTATGTAAGTGTCTTTAATATTTAGGAGTTTTAATTAATAAGTGGTAGAATAGGATGTTATTTAATTATTATTTTAGTTTTGATAGTTGCTTAGGTTTTGTATTCTTATTCTTAGCTCGTAGTATTTTGTAAGGAGTTTTAATTAATAAGTGAGAGAATCCTACTTGGGAAAGATACCTCATGCTGTTAGGAAACATTCTCTCTCTTTAAAAAGGGTGATTTTTATCGAATGAGTATGCAGAATTATAAATCAAAAATATCAGTGTGTTGACTCTTTAATCCCATAAAAGATTTTGGCCACTCAAAAGGTTCAGCAACATAGTGATACGATTACTCAGTGGTGGCAGAACAAGAGTGTTATGAATCTACCTGGGAAGACGCTTTGGTGATACAAACTGAGTTCCAAATTTAAGTCTTGAGGACAAGACCTTTGTAGATGGGAGAAATGATAAAGAGTTTCCCACTTATGGTCATGATGAACAGACAGTGCACCAAGAGTCCTGCTTATTTATTCTAGACGCAAAAATAGTGTAAGAAGGGAATTGGGGACCATACAGTTTTCTAAGAGTTAGTTATGCCCTTTATTGAGACTGATAGGAGTAGTGAGCTAGTTGTTTATGGGCATCCTATTGTCAGTATAAATGTTTAGTTACTTGATTTACTGGTGGTGTAGGATGAACTTTGAGTTTTCATGTTTGGGCTCTACATGATTTTGGAGGTTCCTTAGTTTCATTATTTTCTTTTTGGTTTTATCATTTTTTATTGTATTGTTTCTCACTATTAAGTGTCTTGCCTGTTTCAGAATGGATACAAATACCTATATCATAATCTGTTTGGTTCAATCTCTATTATGGAACTTCCACTCATTTGTAAGAATGAGAATCCCAGCCCAAGGACAGTGATTCTACGAGAAGTTAACATCCAAAAGGGTGGGAAAATCCAATTGGAATTTCCACGGAAAATTAACAATTCCAACCTAAGGGCGATGGTTCCCAGGAGAACCCAACAACAAAATGGTGGAAGTAGTAGCAATCTCACGATAATATAAAATCGGTAAGCAATAAATAATTACCACATTGAGGACACGTGAACTCATCACGAACACTTTCCACATCCAATATTGAGAATTCCCTCTTCCGTTTTAACTTCTTACCATTATGAATAACCTGAATATAGACAAGGAAAATTCATGCAACAAGCATCAAAATTCTATTCCCTTCTCTGTATAAGGTAGGCTATAGTTCAAGCCTTCAAGACACCATCCTACTACCCCTTACCTACTGATAAGAATGCAAACAAACAGAAAACACCGAGAACAACAAAAAATTTAAGAGAAAAATAATAATAATAATAGAACACTGGAAGATATTGAGCTTAATTGAGTATCTTTGAATTATTAACACATATATATAGTGTACAAGGATAGGAGTAACTACAATCCAATACAAAGAGCTTCTAAGCATAGTGAATGAATGCGGTGTAACACAAGGTACAAAGTAAACTAAACAGGAATAGAATTCCTTTACTTATCAAACACCACTATACGAGGAAACTAAAATATTGGTGGCTAAAAGGAAAAAGGATGGAAAATTTGCAATACATGATGATATTACCACTACACTTTATTAACTCCGCTAATAAGGAGTCAAATATATGATAACTGTCAGATATTAATATGAAGTGGACCTTTAACTATTTGCTTAAGCTTTTAGTTCAATTGGTTTCATGAAGTGGGCCAAATGATCAAGGGTTTGATTCCTAGTAACCCATTTGTTGATTAAATTGCAGGACATGGTAATATGGCGCCTGCATTGTACACGATTCAAACCTAGTGGGCATTTGCGTCTGGAGGTATGTCAGATATTAATATGATCTATCTGCTTAAACTTTTAGTTCAATTGGTTACATAACAATGACAATGACAATGTGATAATATTGGGGCAAGTGGAAGAACATTAAGTAATCATATGCTCTGCACTTATATTTTTTTGCACATACATGAACATCCAACCTTGGAACTCACACAAGCATCGTTGTACCAAAACATAGATTTCAATGTGAGAGGCCATAATGGACCAAAATCTCCAGCTTGTCACATCATTATTTCAAATAAATCATATCCATAAAATCTTCTTACAAGATTTGATTTTATTGACGCAGTGGAATCTAGCAGAGCAATTTCTTCATCTGACCGTCTTAGTGAGGAATCAGCTTGTAGTATATCCTAAAAAATAATGGAGCATCTTAATACAGATATTCTTATTAAACAAAAAAATGTTCTACAAAATGCAACAAGAGAAACAAGCATTCAAAGGAGATCAATTGCCTATAAATAAAAAAGAACCACCAACCTTTTTCTTAACTACAACCTGAATCCCTTAACTTTCACTTGGCTTTACAAATTCCAGGAGATTTTAATTTGTCAATGGATCCATCTGATTTTATTTTTATAAAATTAGATGTGGAGGTGTTGGGTATGGACCCAAGAACACGGGTATTTTTTTTTTTTTGGAATCTCCTTCCAATCCATCAGATGTATTGGTCGTTAATTGATGACAAAGTTTTAGTGAACCAGAATGTTATCTACTCTGTAACTAGAGCTGTCACATGCAATCCACATCCATGTTCCCTTATGAAATTTCCAAACCCAGAATTCTCATAAAAGAAAAGGAGGAAGGAAGAATTGAAGGGGGTAAAAAGGAAATTGTTGAAGAAGCTGAAGTCAAGCCAATTAATTACTTGAAGTCAGAGTGGATCCTTTAGGTTAATGTTGCAGATCAAAATAAACCTTGGAACCTATGAGGCACCGATACGGGTAAGCGTACGGGTACAACAAATGGCATTTCTAAAAAATATGAGATACGGGTACGGCGGGGATACGGCAAATTTTATATATAATTAATAATATATATATCATTTATAATTCTATAAAGAGAACCACTGAATTCCCACATCTTGGAAATTTCAACAAATGTGCTTTAATTCTATAAAGAGAACCACTGAATTCCATGTTGCAGAAGTTACACTGGAACCTAATATTACCTCCCCTGCCTTTAAGCTTCTCAAGAATTTTAACATGGTTCCATAGAGGGGAATGAAGGTCTTTTCATGCATCACCACTCATTGTTGGATTTGAAGAAGAAGAATCTATGATAGAAAAAAGGGAAGAGTTTGAACAGCAAACCTCAAACTGACAGCAAACCTCCAATTGATATAAATCAAAACTCAACAATGAAAAAAGAAGATAAGGTTCGGATTGAGAATAACTTACTCATTAATAAACGACCAGAATAAAAAACCAGAGGAGTTGTGAAAGACAGAACAAAAATAGAGTCGAGTCGCAGTACAAAAATAGAACTCGGACAAAAGTTGAAGTTGTACGATGATGAATTTGGACAGAAGAAGTCGACCAAATCGAAGAAGTTGAAGTCGACCAGAAGAGCGGGGGAAGGAACGCCTGGGTCGCCTCTCGCCTCAGGCGATCGCCTTTCACAACTATGGAAGAGCCAATTATGCAAACCAGGAGATTTTTAATTGATTTAGGGTTCGTTCGCACAAAAGAGAGAAGACGACTAGTTGATTTAGGAATTTCAATTTTTGTACCTATATATACTTAGTAGGGTGGGGTTAACCAATTTAATAGCTTTTTTTTTTCTTGATAGTTAGGCACCCTTTAGGTGATCCTCTCCCAACTAAAGCTTTCTGCAATTTAATAGCTTTTAAATCATGCGTGAAACTAACATTTACTCCTGAAACCTAATGATCAATGCAGCATAGGAAAATGAAGGGAACAAAAAGAAAGATGGAAGGAACGTATCCATAATACGGAAGGTGTTACAGTTATTCTTGAAATTAAAGCCACATTCTACATTTGACTAAAATTAAGTCCTAACAGAAATTATTATACTAATGAAACAACAACATTTTAGAGACCTATAAATTGATTTAATACATCAGGGAATGGACTCGAAAAATTGTGGCCAGAGATCAAGGGTTATCAAATATGCTGCCTATAATATAACACTCCACCCCCACACATACAAAAGAAAAATGAAAAAATAAATCCACTAAAATAATGAACATTATGAATTGTGATCACTTTTACTTAGGTACATTATGGAATTAGCATTTAGCTTTAAAACTCATCAAGTTATACAACGAAACAAAGTGGAAACAAGGATGACAAGGATGCAAATAAAGCAAATGCAAAGAGAAAGCATACTTCATATTCTTCAGTAATCGGAAAATGAGACAGATGTAAATTAAACCATCATAAATGTTTCCAAATAGATCCAAAATGCAAAATAAGGTAAGGAATTGAATGATATCTAAGGTTTTACCTCCTCAATGTTATGCAGAAAATGACTTCTACCAACAAATAGTACAACTGCCCTACAATGAGGACAAAGCACATTTGAACGTTTCTCCTGTGATCTCCTTAACCACTCTGAGAAGCAGCCATTGCTGTATTACAGAGATTGTCCGATCCCAAACAACATTTGGAAGAACAAAAGTACTATTAAGTAAAGAAGAGTAGATAAGAAAGCATTTACTTCACTCCAAATTTACAGAATGCATTTCATTTAGTTACCATAATGAAATAAGATAAGTATCACCACTGACAATCCATTGTTTAAGTGAAAGTGATCAAACCAAGTGAATTTTCTTTGGATAATACTAACAGTACAACCACCACCATCAACTCAGCAGGATGAGAAAAATAAATCTAAATTAACGTTAGTAGTCACATAACCCCTTGTTCCATTTTCAGCCAATTTATTCTAACTCGTGGATTGACTCATAGTAAGTAAACTCGCTAGTTGGACTAAATTGGCTCACAAATGAATGATGCAGGGATAATTTGGCCACAAAATTTAATTTGGACTTTTATTTATCCCGACTATCAAAGTTGAGGGTGCTTTTTTGTACTTTTATTTTTATTTTGATGTATTATCAACAAATACAAGATAGCCAAAGGAAAGGGCCAAATAAAGTATAAGTCGATAACTGATAGTATAAAAATAGGGATAAGGTACCAAAATAGCCTCAAGGTTTTGGGAAGTGTCAATTTAGCCCCAACGTACAAAATAGCACCATTTTAACCTCAAAATTTGTGAATGGTGAAATTATAGCCCTGGGCAACAGAATTTGACGCCTCAACGTTTGTGAAATGGTACCAATTAGCCCCAAGTTCCGTTACCCAGGGTATAATTGCACATTTCACAAACGTTCAGGCTAAAGCGATGCTATGTTATACGTTGAGGCTAAATTGGCACTTCCCCAAAAACCTTGAGGCTATTTCGGTACCTTATCCCATAAAAATATTAAGAAAATAAGTTTGGAAAAACTAACATATGGATATTGTAATGTATAGATATGTTAGCAAATTTGTAAGTAAAGAAAAAAATTTGACAATATTTTATCAAGAAAAATTAAAGTTTCCCCAATATATAAACTGCATACCAGAAGTTATGAAGGCAAGGACCAACAGTAACAGCATCATGCCAAATGTTTAAGCAGATGCTACATTTTGCATGTTCAGCATTTATACAAACCTGATGGGAGGATGAAAAATATTAATATGTTTGCAGATAGTAATAACCAAAAAAACAAAATGATTTTCAATGTCACACACTATGTTGCACGGAAACTCCTCTTTAGCAGCGTTTTTGCATTTCGTGTCCGTTTCGTAAACGAAAACACCAAGAAACCAGTACCACACGCTTCTGTGCGCGTTTTTGTAAATATTGAAAATAGTTTTTGTAAATATGGAAAATAGGAAACGCATTTCTAGTTTAGGAAACAGTTACCACCGGCAAACACAATCCAAATTCAATTACGATTAAGAATCCAGCTAATTGAAACTTCCTCCTTAACTACAACTTCTTAAATGATAATAATTCCTGTTCCACAACTTTTACTTATTCCTATTCTCTGCTCATTGTAGAGTATAAATATCAGTTTTTTGTATTATTCACTTTCATTATATTATTAATAATTGTATTATGTATGTTTATTATAGTTATGTTTACGATAAGAGTTGTTTTTATAGGTATTTCCGTTAATAATTTATTAGTCATTACATTTTTACCTAACACTATTTAATCCTCGTATTTCAATAATACATTATAAGGTTTTAGAGTATCTCCAAGAGACTATTAGTTCACTATCTAAAAATAATATAAACAATTGACTCTTAGTCATTTAAGAGTATCAAAATGCATGTCATCTCCACGGTCATAGAGAGGGAAGGAACACTTTTAGTGATTTGAGAAGTGACTAAGAGTCTCTCGGAGTTGGTTTTAAACCCAAACTCCTCAAAATTTAATTTTAGAGTCCAATAAAGGAGTCTCTTGGAGATGCTCTTAGTCCCTTATAGAGGGACTAAACTTTTCAGTAATTCAAATATTTGAGAGATAAACTTTTGAATAGAACAAAAGTTAAAGGACTTTATAATGTATTATTAAAATACGAGAATTAAACAGTGTGTTTGGTAAAAATGTAGGGACTAATAAATTATTTACCCTAGGTATTTATAATAATCGGTGATGATAGTACGCGTTACATGAAAAAGATACATAAATCTTTGTTTTAATTATAACATTAAAAAATTCAAATATATTATTATATTTTTAATATTTATAAATATGTCCCTATATTTTTAATATTTACAAGCTGCCTCCACATTTATGTTTCCTATGGTTTTTAGAAATAACATTTCCCGGTGTCCGTTTCTGTTTTCGTGCAACATAGATCACACATGATTGATTTGATTATTTACCTTCAACTGTTGTGTGCAGGATTCTGGAGGAGGCATTACCTTAAATCTGTAATTCAAATATCCTACACATAAACAGTCACTTCCATGACAAAAGATTCTAAAAAAAGTTAAAAATCCGCATAAATAAAGTAGCACCATGTACTTTCACCCTTTATGAAAGCATATATTTCATCAAATTCTCAAATGTAAAAAATAAAGTAATTCAGAATATAAAAAGTCGAGAGTCATGGTCAATAGTAACTATAATCAAACAATATTTCATGTGTTATTGTTCCTTGTTAATGATTGTCTTTTGAAGTTCTGCTATCTTCAGGATTCAAGCATACTCTTATAATTTCCAGCTTTTCTGGAATGAATCACATTTGATGTCTTTAGGAATGCATTTTTGGTTTTGTTTTATGCTGGGTCTCATTGGACTAAAAAGGCAACTTTTTGTTTATGTTAAAAGACTAGGATTTTGGACTTCTGTGTTCTAAAAGTTTAGGAATATTATGAACCTTTGTATCCCTATGCTTGTAATCTTTTGTAAGAAGCCAATACTTCTGAACCTGTGATGCCACTGAACCGCATATCTAGAAAAACTCAAAGGTCAAGACGACTACTATTTCTTCAACATTTTGTTTGCATCACCTAAGTCATTCTCTTAATATGAATACAGGAAATTAAACAATGAGATTTTTTAAGAATAATAATTAATGTGGCACGAGCCTTGGCGCAACGAACGTTGTTGTCGTGTGACCAAGAGGTCACGGGTTCGAGTCTTAGGAGCGGCCTCTTGCCAAATAATTGGCAGGGGAAGGCTTGCCCCCAGTACACCCTTGTGGTGGGACCCCTCCCCGGACCCTCGCTCAGCGGGAACGCGTAGTGCGACCGGGCCGCCCTTTTTTTTTAATAATTAATGTGGCAGGAATTCATCTAAAGTCAAAAATATTGTTTCTTAGAAAATAAATGACAATTGCTAACTATAAAATATCAAAAATCATCAATATTTGCAACATCATTCCTAAATATTCAAGAAGTGGAAAAATAAATAAATAGAAGTTTTAGAAAAAATGACAGCAATATGCTACATACAAAAAGATCTCATTAAAACTATTAGTTCAAAAATGAATGGATGCTTACCTTCTTTAACAGGACCAGGTATAATTTCACTTCCACAATTGATAATGATTTCATCTTCATTTTGGATAACAGCCTCATCAACAAGAATTGGATTGGAACTATATCAATACAAAATAATTTTAGCACTTTTTTCGAAAGTGTACTTCCAGAGAAGAATGCAATTAGCAAGCAACCACTTTTTGTGAGAACTTGTAAATAAATTCTAAAAACAAATTCCTAAAAAAAGTAAGAAAAAAACTGCAGCATATATATATATATATATATATATAGAGGGAGAGAGAGAGAGAGAAAGAAAGTAAGAAGAGTCATAGCTTCAGAGAGGATGGCCAAAAAAAATTAGATGAAATAGAAGGTTAGTGTTGCAAAAAGGAGATTCTTAAACTAACAAGTTAATCTCTCTATTTGGATTTAATTCAGAAACTAAGTTATATTCTTATGGCCCTCTATCTAATAAGTTCAGTTAAAAGACCATTGACATGTCCAGACCATCTAAATAAAATTGATACTATATCTTCTCAAACATAAGTATGAATACAAGACTAGTTCCTAATTAAGCAAAAGCCATCACTACAGTATGATAATGAGCTAATAAAAGTGTGTTCTTTCAGCAATTTTATTCAGTCCTTAAACTGTCAAGTATTCCATCCTTGAAGGACTTGAAAAGAAAGGATAAAAAAATAAAAAATAAAAGATTAGAAAAAAATGGTCATATTACAATTACAGAGAATACATGCCAGGTTTTGTCAAAGGAGATGTAACAATTGCATATTGAGAAGATGAATGTATCCAAAATTAAGAAAAGAAAAAAAGAAAAAGATCACCTGATGTTTTGCATTGTGGCAGAACATTTATCTGAATTCCTTGTTATTTTGCACCATTTATGATTTTCAAGAGAAGAATATAAGATTGCGGAGCAGATTACAAATTCATCTGACCTTATTTCTATATCTGAATATTTTGAATCGGATGGTACTGCAACAAAAAGACAAAGATCAAGATTCAACATCCAAGGCTGTAATTAATCACATAGAAATTTGTTTCAGTTTCAATAAATACACTCCGGAAGCTAATGAAATTTCAAGATACATTTAGAAAAGGAACAGATTCTCAATGCATGGCTAAGTTGGAAAAGAACCATGTTCACGCTTGATACTTATAATTGAATGCGGGTGTATTTGTTTACCGAAACAATATAAAATTAGAGAAATATGCCCTCAAGGTTCAAGTAAATAAATTATAGTAAACCAAGAAAAAAAAATTAAATTGAAAATAATTTGAGTGAAGACAAAGGAAGGAGGAATTTAGGGCTTGATTGGATGAAGGGTTTGGAAGGGTAATTTCCCTTCCGAACACTTGATCCAATCAAACCTTAGAAGAAAGTAAACATCTTTACGTTAATTGATTATTTTATAAGAAGTCGAGTAATTGAAGAAACATGCGTCAGCAAAACACAAAACTAACTAGAGTTTTCTGATAGGAGAAAAATTCACCAGACATAAAATCGGAGCAAAGTTTAAACAGAAAGAAGAAAAAGCATCACTGAATTCCCATAAAGTAGACAATGAATAGCACATTCTTGAAGGGGGTAAAAAGCTTGTTGGCGTGGAAAATCCAGAATTTGTCGGGGAGTAAAAAGCGGATAAGTAGACAATGAAGAAAAAGAAATTAAAGGAAAAGAAACGATACCAAGCTTGGCCCAGATTACATCGGAAGAAGAGTTGGCAGTAGAGCTTTCTACAGCTTCCATGATTTTCTACGAGAGAACAATATCACTGTGGCTGTTCGGCAGTTTTGGTGTTCGGGGTATCGTCGAGGCATCAATATTGTAGGGATCACGTGCGCAAAGCGTGCGTACCTGAGAAGCACCAAAAAAAAAACAATGCTATCAATCAAACCGGATTTATAATTAGGTCAAATGTTATTTCATTGGATTGATGTAATAAATAAATAAATAAATAATATTGATATATATAAATAATTTTTACCAAAAAAAATATATATAAAAATAATTAATTTGAAATTAATTTTACAAATTATATAATCTAATATATCATTTTTTAGATTAAAATTAAACTTTATCAAGTAAATAGGACCAAAGATGTTAATGAAATGAGTTGTTTATAATAGGCACAATGCTCTTCCAGCCCCTTTAACTTGTCTAAATTGGTCATTTTACCCCTACAACTCATCGAATGTTCTATTTACCTCCTTAACTCCATAAAAAACGGTATTTCTCACCTCCGTTAAGTTGGCGAGATTGGTCATTTTAACCCTCACCAACTCATCGAATGTCCTATTTACCCCATTAATTCCATAAAAGTGGTATTTCTCACCTCTTATGATCTTATTTAGGCAAAAAGCACCATTTGGCCCCAGACCTATCCAAAATTTATGTAGTTGGCCCCTGACTTATTATTTAGTCACATTTGGCCCCTGACCTATACAATTAGATAAAATCTAACCCTTTTTGGATGGAGACTTACCTGAGCTTTATTCTGTTAGTGACATGACAATTATAACCAATACAAAAATGACACTTGTCACAATATAAAAATCATTTTCCACATAGACATAATGATATGGCAAAATTAAATATTTTTCACAATAAGAAAAACGTAAACTATTCAACTTCCTTCCTTTTCTTCCATTGTCGCGTTCGTGAGAAACGATTCCAACCCACAGAGACATCATCCCCATTCGCGATTTCGTCCTGGAATTTCCATCCTTCCATCGTTCTCATTCAAGAACTTCAAAAATTGTCACTCTTCATTCACTCTTTCCTGCAACTTCGTGATTCCTGCCTACGATTCCTTCCCTGCCGTCGGCTTCGATTTCTGCTTCCTGCAAGTTCGCGATTCAGGTATCTTTTTATTGTTCAATCTTTTACTACAAATTCATTCGACTTAAACAACAAAGACCCAAAATGACTTCAAATAATGTTTTAAATAAATTGGTATATTTTGAACCTGATTCTTTCTTTTAAAGAATGCTTGAGTATCTTCTGTATTATTTGGTCAAAAGCTTACGTTAACTTCCCAATTTCCTTAAGCTTCAATGAAGACATCATATAATGATGATAAGTATTACAACCAAGTTCCTTACTCTGATTGACTATTTAATCTGATATGTTATCACTCTGAAATTCGTTAACATGATTTGCTTTATATTTTTTCTGAGATTCTATTTGCTTTATATTTGCTTTATATTTTATGAACTGTTGTAATCTGAGATTCTTTTTTTTTCTTGTAGAATAAGAGAAAGAAAAGAATTTGTAACCGTTCTATTTTGTGGCACTAGTGTGGGAAATCTACTTTATCTGCATTGCTGGTATGCTTCCTTCGAGTAAATTTTTTTGACCTTATTTGAAATTATGATGTAAAAAGAACAAAATTTTAACTTAATCGTACTCTAAATGGTATACTGTGAATTTTACATACTAACTTAACTTTGGATTTTGTTTTATTTTTTAGGTTGCATACAGGATGGGGGACAATATATATATATATATATATATATATATATATATATATATATATATATATATATTAAGTTAGTAGTTATCCATAGTGGTTTGTTAGCATTAGATGAGCTGATTCAGTATTTAGGGGGAAAGGTTGAAATTGTGGATAATTCATTAGACCTCGATATGCTTTCTTATCCAAACATATTGTCATACATTAAAGAGTTAGGGTGTAGTGAGGTAAAGTGCATATATGTAATTGACTAGTAAGCTTTGTTTAGTGAGGAATGATAAGGAGATACTTGAAATTGCTAAGTTGCAAAATTTAGGTAATGGGGACAGTTTAGATGTCTTTGTACAACATGTACATGGTTTCTCATAAAATGAGTTTGTAAATGATGCGAGGGGTGAACATATGCAAAATGAAGTTGAAACTGATGAATTGTGGTTTCACTATGAGCCTTATATTGAGGAAAACACCATAGACCATCACCAAACATATGATGAGTTTATTGTGTCGATCGACCAACTAACCGATGATGAGGATGATGAGCTTATTAATGCTAGGGAAAATGTGAGAAATTATAGGAATAGGTTGAAAGGAATCTCTAAAGAGAAGTTGTGTGGAGGATTAGATGTAAAAATTATTGGGGATGATATTATTGATGAGAATGTTATTGATGAGAATGCCAATTACAATGAGATGGATGAGCTTGGGGGGTTAGACAGTAGTAGTGAAGAATCTGACGGGTCTGTGTATTATGATAGCAGCGATTATGGAAGCTATTACAGTGATTCCGATGACGAGTATAAAGATGATGCCCTTGGAATTAAGAGAGATGTGATTAAGTTTGATAGTAAAGCCCATTTCCCAGTTTTTTGTCTTGATATGGTGTTCGATAGTGCAGACCAGTTTAGATTAGCAGTGACTAAATATGTTGTCATTAAGGGAGTAGATGTTAGAATGACTAAGAATGATCCACTAAGGTTAAGGGCTGTGTGTAAGGGGGATAAGGGTTGTCCATGGGTGTTGTATGTTAGTGACGTAAGAGCGAAAGGGCATTTAACCGTGAGAACGTATATTCCCAATCACCAATGTCGTAGGTTGAATAAGATTCAAAGAGCCAATAGTAAATTCATTGCATTACAGTATACAACATTTATCACCATTCACCCTACCATAAAACTATCTGACTTGGTAAAACTTGCAAAGACTGATCTTAAAATCCATGTTGGTATCTCAGCATGTAGAAATGCAAAAAGAAGAATTCTTAAAGAACTGATTGGGGATTACACAATACAGTATGCACGATTATATAACTATGTTGGTGAACTTAGGAAGTCAAACCCTGGGACTACATGTCTAGTTAGTAGTAGGCTACTATCGGAAGGGGGGGAACAAACTTTCTTTAGGTTTTACGTATGTTTTGAGGCCTTGAAGAAAGGATGGAAAGCTAGTTGTAGACCAATTATTGGGTTTGATGGTTGCTTTTTAAAGGGGATCTGCAAAGGACAACTTCTATGCACTGTAGGGAGAGATGGGAATAATTAGATGTTTCCTATTGCATGGGCTATATGTGAGGTTGAGAATACAACTAATTGGTCATGGTTTTTGACACGGTTGAAGGCTGATCTTGACTTGAAGGAAGGTGCAGGCTTCACAGTTATATCAGACATGCAAAAGGTAATTTACATTGTATTGTTCTTATCATATATTAACTCATAAATTTACATTCTACTATTATCCCATATATTAAGTTTGCAATGGTTGTAGGGATTGATTGTTGCGGTAAGGGAAGTGATACCAGAGGCTTATCACAGGATGTGTGCAAGACACATTTATGTCGCCTGGTCAAAGAGGTTTAGGGGTGATGAGAGGAAAGTGGCTTTTTGGGCAATGTCAAAAAGTACATACATGAATCAGCTGACAGAGAATACAAAACAATTGAAGTTATTGGGTGATGGTATTTTTGAGGCAGTTGCAGAGTATCCGTTGCACACTTGGTGCAAGGCATTTTTCAGTAAAGATGCAAAGTGTGATGTGGTAGACAACAATATGTGTGAAACATTTAATGGGTGGATTTTGGATGCTAGGACGAAGCCTATCATCAGTATGGTAGATGGGATTAGGCAACAAATTATGAAAAGAAATGTGAGCAAGAGAAAATCGGTTGATAGTTGGAAAGGAAATATCAGCCCCAAAGCAATGGAAAAAGTTGGAAAGAATGAATTGCAATCGCATGACTGGATGATTGACTGGAACGGTGAGGAGGCCTATGAGGTGACATTAATCTTCAATTTTGCAAAGCGCCATACAGTTGATCTTTCAAAGAGAGAATGCTCATGTAGAGAATGGGATCTTACTGGGATACCTTGTCCACATGCTATAACATGCATTCATGCAGCAAAGAGAGAAGTAACAGACTATGTGAGTTCATGGTACAACAAAGCGACCTATATCAAGGCGTATTCATTTAACTTCAAGCCGATGAAAGGGATGGATATGTTAGATGATATAGGATTGGGAGGTTGCTTACCACCGCCATTTAAGGTTATGCCAGGAAGACCGAAGAGAAACATGAGAAAGGATCCAACAGAAGAAAGAAAGAAGAAGACATGCAAATTTACACGATTAGGATTGGTTATGAAATGTAACCTTTGCAAAGATACAAGTCACAATGTCAGAACATGTCCAAAGAAAAAGGATAATCCTCAGGTATAAGTTGGTAAATTTTGAAAAATATGCTATTATAAATATGCCTTTTGTTATAAATATGCCTTTTGTTTTAGTGGAAGTGGTTGCTGTTTCTTTCTTATTAGGTTTTTGATTGAATTTGATGTTTCTTTCTTTAAGTAAGCATGATAATGGACTAGTAAAGTATGTGTTAAAAACATAATAAAATCAACATTAGCATTTTAATCCTAGTTGAACATTATAATAAAAGTAACATTTCTTTTTCTATACAGTATGTTCCCCCTTATAGGAAGAGAAAAGCAAAGAAACAAGTTGCAACATCATCTCAACAATCTGCAGTAACAATGCCACCCCCTGAACCAACCCAGTCAACAAACATGGCAAGATTCAGAACATCAAATGAAGCAAATCTACAATCTTCCATCAGTGAATCTATCAAGTTTGCAAATGAGATGAGTGTTCCAAGATCTCATTCGAAGAAAGAGATAAGACAAATGACTTTGGCACAACTTGCCATGGTGAAGAAAACAAAGAATATTACTGATGGTTCAAGTAGCCAACCGTAACTTGAAGTATTTGGCGGTTTTAAACATTTGATACATTTCGAGAGATTTTGATGTATTTGGTATAATTGGGTATATTTTAGAATATTTTGGTGCATTTGGAAGATTTTCGTATATTTTAGAATTTTTGGGTATATTTGGAATATTTTAGTACATTTGGAAGATTTTGGTATATTTTGGAAATTTTGGGTATATTTGGAAGATTTTGATATATTTTGAAGATTTTGGAAGATTTGGAAGATTTTGGTATATTTGGAATAAAAGCCAACTCTTTGGGTAATAGCTTTGAGAAATTTTCCCTTATCTCTTCGAGAAAGCCAACTCACCAGTTTTCTCCAACTCAAATCACTTGAAATGCCACACTTACAGTTAATTTCATTCCATATATTCCTGCAAACAGGAAATAGTACACATTTTCATCTCCTTGAGCACATAGTACACACGCCCCAAAGGCACAGAATCAACAATAGGAGCAAACATCTTATAGGCATTAGACACAGAACATGAAACTGAGACACCAAAGACCAAGCTTGAACAGTCAGATCATCACTTGGATAAGGTAGCTTGCAAAAGAGAACATTACAATTTAATTGAAACAGATTTTGGGACAAGATCACGAACATGATGGAGAAAATGTACAATTCAAGGTCAGTAAATTCAGATGAATGGCTAACATGCATATTCTTGTACAATTACAACAATGCAGTTCATTATGTGACTTAAGAATTAAGACAGAGACAATAGTCATAGCCCCATAAATTAGTCACTTCTTGTAACTATAATTTATAATTAACAATAATAAAAGAGCCTAAATACAATTAAGTAAATCTCACAAAATCAGGGGCAACAACCTAAGGTTAAAAGCTACCAACACATGCAAGATCATTGTAATCTCAGTAGCATTATAATAAAAAAAAACATTAGTGCCCAGGTTCAGTTAAAGGAAACCAAATGACTTGCATCAATTTCCAACCAAAAAATGACAAAATTCAGCAAATCTAGAATATAGCAGTTGAAGTTATTATGACAATATCATACTTCACGTCCAAATTGTGCTGAAAATTTCTCATTCTGATATATTTAATGTATATGGTATTTAACCAAATCTAATTCCTTGATAAAAAAAATATCTGGCAGTTGATACAAACCTAGCACATAACATTAATTCATGGCTATTTAGCCAAATATAACATTGATACAAAAAAAATGTTCCGATTGCGAAACCAAAGGAACATTGACATAAATTGAATTAAACAACATAACAATATTTTCAAATCTTTAAGTCCTCAAAAGCCAAATTCACTTGCATCTTGCTCCTCGCTTCATCAAGCTTTAATTTTAGAAGTTAATCTCCTCCCACTTCTTAGCAAGTACAACGAAATTTACAGTGTCAATCATCCGTAAATTCTGCACTTAAAGTGCCATAACGTTCGACAATGGTTGAAGATGTGGAACTATACATTGTTGTAATAAGCCTCAAAAAAAGCAATGTGTTGAGTTGTATTATTCAGGACAGTGATACAACACTCTATAAAACACAGGCAACTCACTGGAAATCCAACATTCAAACTAAACATAACAATGGTAACTCAAAAGCCAAACTGGATAACTCAAAGGCAGAACAGTGATACAAATTCATCAAATTGGCTAACTCAATGATACCTAATAATAAGTAAAACAGCAAATTGCCTAACTCAAAGGCCTATTCATTGTTGTCAATAAAATCGAATGCCATATTGCTTTCAACATGAGAAAGAAATGAAGGCATTAATACTTTAATTCTTCTAATTGATTTCAATTTTTAAGGATAAAATTGAGTAAGGGGATCACACCTATTGTGATAAATATGTAAGATAAGATAAATTCTTAAAGTGTGTTAGGTCTAACCAAGTTCATCTTTCCTTAATTTCCTGAATTTATCAAATTTGGTTTGCATTCAAGAATGATAAATGCTGGATGTGAAATGGAAATGATATGTTATGGTTATCATGATATTGCCATGAATTTGATCAGACTATATAATGAAAGCTTCTCTTGTCAGAATTTCAATTTCCCTTAACATTTTTTTCTTATTCAATTAGGGCTCATATGTAAAAGGGAATATACACATACAACCATAAACAATAACTAAATACCTGGAATTGAAACTATTAATAGTTATGGATCGATTCTAAGAAAAATGTGAAGCAACCGCCTGAGAAAAATGAGCCGCACGAAGCAGAAGAAAGCAGCGAAGGAAGGACGCCTAAGCCTGCCTGAGAAGAATGTGGTAATCAGGAACGTCATGAGGGAGTTTCCGCCTGAGAAAATGAATCACCTCTTGAGAGTTGAGTCGGACGATGGAAGGATGGAAATTCCAGGAAGAAATCGCGAATGGGGATGATGTCTCTGTGGGTTGGAATCGTTTCTCACGAACGCGGCAATGGAAGAAAAGGAAGGAAGTTGAATAGTTTACGTTCTTCTTATTGTGAAAAATATTTAATTTTGCCATATCATTATGTCCATGTGGAAAATGATTTTTATATTGTGACAAGTGTCATTTTTGTATTGGTTATAATTGCCACGTCACTAACAGAATAAAGCTCAGTTAAGTCTCCATCCAAAAAGGGTTAGATTTTATCTAATTGTATAGGTCTGGGGCCAAATATGACCAAATAATAGGTCAGGGGCCAACTACATAAATTTTGGATAGGCCAAGGGCCAAATGGTGCTTTTTGCCTCTTATTTATCTCCTTAACTCCATAAAAGTGGTATTTCTTACCCATTCACAGTGCAAAATTAATAGGACTTATTCAAATGAGTTTGAAAATATATTTTTTTTAATATCAACTTTTTATTTTGTTTTAATTTGATAATTATATTGATCGTTCATTTGTTTATTACAATAATATTGTATTACAATAATTAGATAATCAAAATTTAACTAGCAACAAAAAAAAATTGAAAAGAGAAAGAATAAATAAAAGATACAAATAACAAAATATTAATATAAACAAGTTAAAAACATTATATGTAGGAATAAGGTACTAAAATAGGCCTATAGTTTTTGAAGAAGTGTCAATTTAGGTTCCACGTACAAAATAGCACCAATATAGGTTTAACATTTAAAAAATGATATCAATTTAGTTCTCGATAACGGATTGTAAGGGGTGAGAAATACCACTTTTACGGAGTTAAGGGGGTAAATAGGACATTCTATGAGTTGGAGGGGTAAATAGATAAGTTGAGGGGGTGAGAAATGCCACTTTTATGGAGTTAAGGGGGTAAATAGGACATTCGATGAGTTGGAGGGGTAAAATGACCAATTTGGATAAGTTAAGGGGGCTGGGGGAGCATTAGGCCTTTATAATATAATATTCTCAAAGACTATAATTAATAATAGGGTAAATTTCAAATAAAACCCTTGTGGTTTCACTAATTTTCAGATAAAGGACTATGATTTATGATAGGGGTATTTTACCCCTATCTTTTAGCGTGATTTACGGGTTGATTTTGGATAAAATAAATAAGTTTAATTACAAAAATAAAGCGTTTTGATAAAATAAAGAAATAAAAATAAATTTCGTACTTTCAGTTAATTTTTCGTGTTTTTTATTAGTTTAGGAAATAAAAACGTCAAGCTAACTAGGCTCGCAAGATTTGTATTTCAGGTACGAACAAGGAGCAAAAATCTACTCAAATACGCGGGGCGTATCATCCTTTACGCGGGGCGTGAAACATGGTGTCAGCAATAATTGCCTTATCCGCAGACGCCATGTGGAATTGACTCAGCATACGCGGGGCGTATGCCACCCTACGCGGGGCGTATGACACATGTCGGAAATAATTGGCCTAATCCTGAAAGTCAGACTGCAATGTCTCCTTGAGTCAACTCTTTGTATGCGAGGCGTATCACCATACACGCGAGGCGTACCAGGCAATTCCTCAATGATAAAAACTCAGAGACTCATTTACGCGGGGCGTGCTTCAGCTACGCACGGCGTAAAAGCTCCAATTCAAGCAATAAAACTTCAGAGACTCAAACACGCGGGGCGTACCTCAGCTACGCAGGGCGTGCTTGAGACAACAAGACATGGAATTGGTCCACATGCAGGAGATTTCTGACGGAATGGGCACTTACGCGGGGGCGTAGACCACCTTACGCGGGGCGTATCATGGGATTTATGCACCAAATAATGTTGCTCCATACTTGTGCTTTGTGAAGTTACAACATTACCCTTGCTTGATGTTTATAAATAGGAAGCTCTTGAACTTCATTTGATACCAATTACACACTAGAGAGCAAAACTATACTCTTTTTTATTATTGTAATTTAGATTCAGATTTTGTAGTTAAACTCTCCCCCTCGAGAGCTTGTTCGGTTGTTCCGGCGTTCCATCGAAGTTTCGTTCCACCACTCGTCACCAAGCTCGAGAGTTCCACCTCCACGACCTAGGAGACGGCTTTGAGTCCGGTTAGCTAGTTCCAAGGGCGGATTCTCCCTTTTTACCTGCTAATTAGCTTGTACTCTTCCTATGTACTAGGCTTGGTTGTATTTCATCTATTCACTTTCCATATTTATAATTTATGATTCATAATCTCTATTTCCCTTTACGTGTTAATGTTTATTACTTGTTTTGATATTTGTAATTGATTATTGTGTAGGAGAACGCGATTTCCGCCGCCATTCGGGCTATCCTTAGGGAGTTATATAGGTGTTGCCTTACCGGAAGTGACAAACCGAAAACCGTAGGAATTGACAAGCCACGGAACTTACGGGCCCTAGTTTCTAATTCCCCCGCATTAGACACGCCTTGACTAGGAATCACGTAGTCTAAGTGCTTCACGGGTCGGTCCTACTACACTTAGTCATCTTTACAAGAGTAAATTATTATCCGTATGCATTTAGAGTCGTTATTTATCGTGGTTATAACTTATCGTTATTCATCCTACTTCATAGGGTTTTAGCTACATAAATCTGTGTCGCCAATAGTTAGGGATAGTGTGTAGTTGTGTCTTACTTTACCCCAAAGTAATCACCGCTTAAATAACATACGAAACCGAGTCGTCTAATACTTGTAATTATAAATCCCGTGGATTCGATACCCGGTCTTAACCGGATTATTACTTGATACGACGGGGTACACTTGCCCCTAAGTAGTCGTAGTGTCTAGTGGAGTTAGAACATTTAAAAGATCACATCCATATTCATAGCACATTCACCGCAATACACATTTAGTCGTTATTAGAAAAGCTCTACACTAGGCGCCACGCTATCAAGTTTTTGGTGCCATTGCCGGGGATTTATAATCGCCTACAATATTAGACAAAAACATTTCATTGTTAGTTTAAGCATTCTTTTTGTATAAATTGTTTATATATACTTTTACTAACATTATTCTTTCTTGTTGATAATTCTTTTATACTTGTTTTACTTTATGCACACCCGATCTAAAAGTGATTCACTCGTACCTATTGATCTCGAAATTGAACGTACTCTTTGTAGGTTACGTAGAGAAAGAATAGCAAACCCCAACGCCGAGGTCAACCAACCCAACGGAAACCAAAAGCCGCACGTGAACAACATCCGCGGGGGCAATGATACGCGTTCGATGATGGAGATCCTTGCTCCGCATCATCCCCAAAATAATAATGGCATTATCGCTCCCACGATCCCGGCCAACACATACGAGATCAAGACCGGTATGATCCAACTGATACAACAATGTGGTCAATTCGGAGGGGAACTCCATGAGAACCCCAACGAACATTTGGATAAATTTCTTATGTGTGCCGATACCTCTCGGCAAAATGGTGTTCCCGTTGAGGTTGTGAAACTAAAATTGTTTCCTTTTTCATTGACAGGACAGGCGTTGGAATGGCTACACTCATTGGAGGCGGGATCCATCACGTTATGGGAGGAGCTCGAAAAGGAGTTCCTTTCCTACTATTTTCTGTCATCCAAAACAGTCAAGTTACGGACCGATATCACGTCCTTCAGGCAGTTGGAATGCGAGGCCCTTCATGCAGCTTGGGCTAGGTTCCGGAAGTTGCTCCGAAACTGTCCCCACCATGACATCCCGAAGCACGACTTGGTAAGCACTTTTTACCACGGGTTAACCCCCACTAACCGTGCGACTGTTGATTCCGCTGCAGGTGGGGATCTATTTCGGAAGTCAGCTAGTGAGGCCTTCGAGCTCATTCGTGAGCTCGCGAGGAAAAGCGTGCAATGGCAGGAGGATCGGCTTGCCGGCCCGTCGCGACACCAAATGTTTGCTGTGGAGAAAGAGTCTCCGAAAAGCTCCATAGCAGAGATGCATAAGAAACTTGACTCATTAATTACCCAGCTAAGCCTCAACAAAAGTGCACAGGTCCTGATGTGCAATCACTGTGGTGGAGACCACGACGGACTCAACTGCCAAGCAGGTAGCCCTTTCGCCGGCGACATCGAGAGTGTAAGTTACGTAGGAGGAAATTCAAGGTATAATCCTAATCCGAACTCCTATCACCACCACAATAATAATAACGGCGGATGGAGGCCTCGGTACCAACACCCGAACTTGTCATATGGCAATAATAATACGTGTTGAGGCCCCCATCCGGCTTTAAGCAAGAATATCGGGAAAACGAGCTCGGGCAATCACAAGCCGCGCCCGGTAATCGGAATTCTCCACCTTCCAACAATGTACACGACCAATCGGTCACGTCTTTGTTGAAAGACATATTAACCCGTCTTTCCGATAGCGAAGTGTTTTGCAGGGATCTTAGCCGCCAAGTAGCCCACCTGAATCGTCAACAGCAGGAAAGGCCACTAGGAACCCTCCCGGCAAACACTGAACAAAACCCGCGGGGTAAAAATCGGGAGTCCGGACAAGCGATAACACTCATGAATAGGGGAAGTTCGGACCCGTCAAGCTCCAACGCGGACGTCTTGCAATGAGCCGCCATATAAGAAAGTCGAGCTACTTCGACTCAAAACGTAGCATCGGTTTGAATTTCTCGAACCACTTGTCTATATGTATTATAAACTTATTTCATCTCTTTTCTCTTTTATTTATTTTTTCCCTTGAATTGTTGTTATTTTATTTTCATTTCCATCTTTTGCTCTATTTCTCATCTTTCCTGCTCTTCACTTTTATTTTAATTTATTTTATTTTCTTTTATAAAATCAAAGGAAAAACAAATCTCACATTAATCCAAAAATTTTAAGATACGCGGGACGTACAACCCCTTGCGCCCCGCGTAGTTGTGTGTCTACCCATTTCACTCAATAAAGGACACACTACGCAGGGCGTGCCTAGAGGCACGCCCCGCGTACCTTCCCTAATTCGTCTTAATAAAGGCCACATAGAGGATACGCGGGGCGTACCCTGGGGTGCGCCGCGCGTATCCTCGGGGAGTTGTGAATCACAACTCCCCATGGCAGTTTTTTCTTCATAACTTCCCATCATTCCTCTTCCCCAAAAATCTTTTCCACTTCTCCACTCCACCTCTTCTCCTCTCTAATCAACTTCTACCTTTTCAAATTCAAAACCTCAACCTCCCTCCATAATAAATTTTGCATTAACTACCCTCTTAATTTCAAAATTAAAACACACAAAAACATTAATTAAACATAAAAACCATAAAAACATTAACACCTCATTAATAACATCATAAATCAAAACTCCAAAAAATACAAAATGCATCTAAAAACCGAAAAAGATTGTTCCAAGTTCGTTTTTACGCGCGGCGTACTCCCCTGTACGACCCGCGTCCCTGCCTTTTTCTTCCATCCCAAAGGGCAGGAGGTGCACTACGCGTGGCGTACCCCCATGTACGCCCCGCGTATCGCGCCCCTATTGCGTAACTGACGCTCAAGAGGTGGGATACGCGTGGCGTGGCCGCTTCACGCCGCGTGTATCCCTCCTGGGGATCCGAGTTTTGCTTGGATCCCCACTTCCCTCATTTCCTATATATAATCACCCTTCTATTTTCCTTCTTCCTCACAACTTTCTCAACTTTCTCACAACCTTCTTCTACCCTCTCTCAATCTCTCACATCCCACCATGGTTAGGCGAAAGAACACCGCCGATATGCGTCCCCCACGAGCCACTCGTGCCCGTACCGGCCGCACCCAAAACCAATCACAACAACCACCCGAGCTGGAAAGCACACCCCCCTCACCCGCCTATACTGGGCTCCTTTTCACCTTCTCACCGAGGAGGAGGCCACCCGGTACGAAGAACTTTGTGCGGCCATAGTCCAAGAACTTCCATACATCCCGCGTAGCGTGCTCGATCAACACGATCTCGGCACGCCTTTCAAAGCTCATCTCTGTGCCCTCAGGTGGTACGACATCTACAGTACAGAATACCATGTGTACCCCTCCTTGGTCATTGAATTCTTCACCACCCTCACCTCCAATAATGTACCCAGAGCCGCGCTTTTCAATTTCCGCCTCCAAAACCGTCCCTTCACCATTGACACCCAATGGCTTCGCAACCACTTCACTCACCAAGTGGAGCCTAGCGTCGCCCATTGGCCCGACGGTGTCTTCGCTCCTGAATTTTGGACCTCCATTACCGGGTCCGATGACTATCACGTATCCAACCTCCACCCGGCTTGTATTCGTGACCCTATTCTCCAGCTCCTTCACCGCTTCATCTCCTTCTACTTCACGGGGAAATCCGAGTCCACCAAGGTCAACAAACATGAACTGTTGGCCCTTTACTGTTGCGCCAAAGGGCTCACATACGACCTCGCCTACCACGTGGCCATCCACCTCCGCACCACACCCATCCGGAAACGGGCAAAGCTCGGGTTCGACCACCTCATCACTATCTTCGCCCTCTCCACTCTCGGCTCTGACGCCATTGAGCACCTCCCGCGCATTGTGCCTCGGCCGTTGGATAAAAACGCCTTTAAATCCTTAAAGCGTCCAACTTCCGGCCCGGGCGAGACTTCGGGGGCGGCTCACTCTAATGCGGAAGGGGACTCGGATTCAAGCATGGGTCTTAATTTCAGTCCTCCACCCCTCCACGACTTCAACGCTCTTTATGCTCGGTTGGATATCTTGGAGGATAACCAACGCCGGGACCGGGTTCATTATGACTCCCAATTCGCCACCCTTAACACCCGCTTCGACTCCATCGAAGCACAACAACGGGAGGATCGGGTTCATCTCGATGCTCGCTTCGATGCCCTCACCAACTCCTTCGCCTCCTACTTTAACATCCATGGCAATCCGCCTCCACCACAATCATAGTTTCCGTTTTTCTTTTTATTTTCTTTTGATGTTGTTTGTGTTATTTTTTATGTTTTCAGTGTACGATGTTTTTATTCTAATATCGTTAAGTTCCGTTTGTGTTTTGTGCTTTCGTTGTGTTTGTTTTTGTTGTTTAAAATAACACCACGCAGGGTACGCCCTGCGTACCCTGCACTCTCCTACTTAAAAATGTTCAGAAACTCAAACACGCGGGGCGTCCTGTTCCTACGCCTCGCGTATTTGAGTCTCTGACTCAAAAAGAGATAAAAAAACGCCACCCTATGCGGGGCGCCCCCCTGGGCACGCCTCGCGTAGGGCCCCTGACCACTAAGGGTCTTCTTTTCCTTCCTTACCTTTATTTTTGTTTTTGTTTTGACTTCTTTTTACGATGCCCTTGGAACATGCGTCATTTTAAATAACGCGGAGGGACGTGCAACCCCGCACTTAACGTTTGTTTTGCACTACCAAAAACAAAAATAATAAAAAAAAAATTATAACCAACAAAATAATTAAACTACTTTATTGACTCTTTTAAATTTTTCCCGACACGCTATCCCTCCTTCGGAAATTAATTAAAGTTCCGTTATTTGTCATCAAAAATAAAAGACGTCGACACAAGGGGATGATCTAATTAAGGAATTTTAGTCTTGGTTTTGAAATTAGGGAATTTATGCAAAGTTTAGGTTAGTACTAAACTAAGGCATTGAGTCTTAACCCAAATGTTATCTCCATAATGAACTTTGAAAAGGAAATAAAAACGGGATAGTTGAGAATTTAGCGAAGACTTGATAGTACACAATTTAAACCCGAATCTTTGTGAGGTATTTTTGAGCCTAAAGGAGTTCGTACGAGAACTCTAATTCTTTCACAATTTTTCGAGAGCTTTGACTTCACTCGATTCATAGAATTTGCATCCAATACCGGGTTAAGTACACTTATTTTTGGTAAAAAGGCAATAGATGATAAACCGAACCCACTTAGGTTAATTTTTCTTAATTTATTTTTCTCGTTTTCATTAAACATTAGGAAACCCCTTCAAGCCTATTAACCAACCTTTTTGTTAATACCCTTTTAACATTTAACCCCTTTTCCTCTTGTTCGAATACCGACAAAATCAATTTGCACCCAAATCACTCGGAAAAAGTCACGACCTTAACAAACGAGTACCATAAGCCTTCAAAATATTGTTTTTGTGCCTCTATCAAAACAAAGGATACAATAAAAATAAAAAGACATTCTCAAGCTCCACCCGAGCAATTTTGAAGTATGTTTTGTAAAATTCGCCAAGGCCGAAATAAACAAAAACACGGTGCAATCATAAAACGGTATTTTTGAACTCGAGTTTCTTTAAACTAACCACTAAAGAAGCCACCCACATTACAACCCCCCTCCGGGTTCATTTTTAATGTTGCCTAACCATATTTTAGGAGGAAAAACCCGGATGAAAATACAAATTCAACATGATCTCGAGTAAGTGCAAAGGAGAGTGCTAAAACACCGACCCACCTAAAATTAAGCGTAAGAGCGAAATCCCTTGGTGAGGTACTATCGGGTTCTCAAAAGATAATCAACCCCCGTTAATATTGCCTATTAATCTTGGTCATGGAGGTTTCAAACAAGTTTTGTACTCAATTGTTTGCGTAGGTACTTACCGAAACCTTTGCATAAAACCATAACTTTGAAATCACGCACTTGGCAAAACCAACCTTCGGTTTGTTTCTTAATTTTCTCAATCCCTTGTCTTTCGATTTCTTTTACTTGAGGACAAGTAAAACTTTAAAGCCCGAGGAGGTTTGATAGGGGTATTTTACCCCTATCTTTTAACGTGATTTACGGGTTGATTTTGGATAAAATAAATAAGTTTAATTACAAAAATAAAGCGTTTTGATAAAATAAAGAAATAAAAATAAATTTCGTACTTTCAGTTAATTTTCCGTGTTTTTGATTAGTTTAGGAAATAAAAACGTCAAGCTAACTGGGCTCGCAAGATTTGTATTTCAGGTACGAGCAAGGAGCAAAAATCTACTCAAATACGCGGGGCGTCTCATCCTTTACGCGGGGCGTGAAATATGGTGTCAGCAATAATTGCCTTATCCGCAGACGCCATGTGGAATTGACTCGGCATGCACGGGGCGTATGCCACCCTACGCGGGGCGTATGACACATGTCGGAAATAATTGGCCTAATCCTGAAAGTCAGACTGCAATGTCTCCTTGAGTCAACTCTTTGTACGCGAGGCGTATCACCATACACGCGAGGCGTACCAGGCAATTCCTCAATGATAAAAGCTCAGAGACTCATTTACGCGGGGCGTGCTTCAGCTACGCACGGCGTAAAAGCTCCAATTCAAGCAATAAAACTTCAGAGACTCAAACACGCGGGGCGTACCTCAGCTACGCAGGGCGTGCTTGAGACAACAAGACATGGAATTGGTCCACATGCAGGAGATTTCTGACGGAATGGGCACTTACGTGGGGCGTAGACCACCTTACGCGGGGCGTATCATGGGATTTCTGCACCAAATAATGTTGCTCCATACTTGTGCTTTGTGAAGTTACAACATTACCCTTGCTTGATGTTTATAAATAGGAAGCTCTTGAACTTCATTTGATACCAATTACACACTAGAGAGCAAAACTATACGCTTTTTTATTATTGTAATTTAGATTCAGATTTTGTAGTTAAACTCTCCCCCTCGAGAGCTTGTTCGGTTGTTCCGGCGTTCCATCGAAGTTCCGTTCCACCACTCGTCACCAAGCTCGAGAGTTCCACCTCCACGACCTAGGAGACGGCTTTGAGTCCGGTTAGCCAGTTCCAAGGGCGGATTCTCCCTTTTTACCTGCTAATTAGCTTGTACTCTTCCTATGTACTAGGCTTGGTTGTATTTCATCTATTCACTTTCCATATTTATAATTTATGATTCATAATCTCTATTTCCCTTTACGTGTTAATGTTTATTACTTGTTTTGATATTTGTAATTGATTATTGTGTAGGAGAACGCGATTTCCGCCGCCATTCGGGCTATCCTTAGGGAGTTATATAGGTGTTGCCTTACCGGAAGTGACAAACCGGAAACCGTAGGAATTGACAAGCCACGGAACTTACAGGCCCTAGCTTCTAATTCCCCCGCATTAGACACGCCTTGACTAGGAATCACGTAGTCTAAGTGCTTCACGGGTCGGTCCTACTACACTTAGTCATCTTTACAAGAGTAAATTATTATCCGTATACATTTAGAGTCGTTATTTATCGTGATTATAACTTATCGTTATTCGTCCTACTTCATAGGGTTTTAGCTACATAAATCTGTATCGCCAATAGTTAGGGATAGTGTGTAGTTGTGTCTTACTTTACCCCAAAGTAATCACCGCTTAAATAACATACGAAACCGAGTCGTCTAATACTTGTAATTATAAATCCCGTGGATTCGATACCTGATCTTAACCGGATTATTACTTGATACGATGGGGTACACTTGCCCCTAAGTAGTCTTAGTGTCTAGTGGAGTTAGAACATTTAAAAGATCACATCCATATTCATAGCACATTCACCACAATACACATTTAGTCGTTATTAGAAAAGCTCTACACTAGGCGCCACGCTATCAATTTACTTTTTGTCAAAACGAGGATTGAGGTTTCGCACTTGGATTAATGCTATTAAAACCATCTTTAGCGACCTGAAAATGAAAATTTTCAAGAATTAAAGTTGTTCAATGTCGTGTTTTTTAAGGAACTACATTTTCGATTTTCGAAAATCATCTTTTTTAGAACTTTCTCTGTCACGTCCGTTCAATTCGCCTCTAAACTCTGTCTAAGACATTTTCCTCCAAACACTGCCGAAACTCAAAAACTCTTCGGCTAGGACTTAGATCTATACATAAGGATGCTATGGTTTCAATTTCAAGTGATTCGAACGGTCAAATCTCCGTAAATCAAAGAAACGGTGAAGAAACGGTTCGGAATCGATAAATCTGCAGAAGAAGCAGAAAGAAGAGAAAAAGAAAAAGAAAAGAATGGAATAAAGTAGAAGGCCGCTGAGATTTCTATTTCACGCTCGATGCCGATTGAGGTCGTCTAGGGTCGGGTGTGACATTCTCTCTCTAAACATTAACTTTCTCTCTTTACCAAACATCATCTAAATAATCTCAAAATAAAAAAGTTGAAGAATTAAAGTTGTTTATGTTGGTCCCTAGTAATTAGTTCCAAGGGGGGGGGTTAGGAACTAATATAATTTTTTCTGGTTCGATTATGCTGACTAGAAGTTATTTTAGGAGTTTGTTATCTCAGCTTCAGGTCAGCTTGGTGAGATATGCTTTAAAACAGCTTTAGTCAGATATTGACTAAAGGTATTTTCTTGTAAGTTAGGAATTGACATTCTTGGAGGTCAACTTCTAACTCAGCACCACTTATTTACCCAAGGTCAGCTTTGGCAATTTATATGCTGAGTAAGTAAAGCAAACAACACATGCAATATGAGAGAGAGTTTAGAGATTACTCAGTATCACTTATCCTGGTTCGGCCTCTCTGCCTACATCTAGTCCCCAGAGTCCTCCGGGCTTTTTGAATCCAATACTGAGCTCTTTAACGGTAGAGCACAAACCAATTACAAGGCAGTTGAATATGCAAGAGTACCTTCCTCTATTCGTCTACTCAACTCCTACTAAGTGCTACAACCCAGCACCTAGATTTCTCTACCACTGAATGCTTACAACCAAGCACTCAGCTTAACACTCTCAATATTCCTATTGATCACAAACTTGTTCTTTTTCAACTAAAGAACACTTTAGATGATTACAAAACAATCAATCTAGCATTTACACAGAGAATGAAAAGTTGGTGTAAGATCTTTTTGTTTTTGAGTGCTTTCAAGATTTTCTCTCTTTGTATTTTTCTTTTGATGCTCCAGTGATTATCCAAGGTTCTTCATTGTCCTTTTATAGAAGGAAAACTGTAGATTTGGATCGTTTGAATTGTTGTTACCGTTAACACCAAAACGGCTCTTTTGGGGGACAAATTCTGGTCAGCTTCAGTCTGTACCGCTGTTAGACGAGGTGCCGCGGCCTAATCTCCCGGGCGGACCGGGGGGTGGACAACCTCATGGCGACGTAAGCGGTGATTGGCGCCGAAAGCAACCAATCGCGGAATCAAGCTGCTCGGCAGGACCGGAGCTCGGAGATATGGAAGAGTCGCCACCCACGAATGGGAAAATGAACACCGATCCCTTGCGGGAGACCGGTGTGGGTTCGGGAAACTTAGGTACGAGCCGAGAAGGCTAGCTCCTTTCCGGAGAAAGGCTACTAGGCACCCCGACATCGCCCGGTTATGAACCACCGGCCTCCTACTCAGCATGTTAGGCGATAACGGACTAATCGTATACTTCTTTAAGTTTAAAATTCATTTGAAACCCTTTTCTTTCTCTTTTTGGAAACCATTTTGAGCATATGATATTGAAAAGCCACATCAGTAAAGAATCACCCATTTATGTTTATACATACACAGAGAGGGGGAAGAAAGAAGTGATTTATTTACAACCGTATTTAAATGTTATGTTGTGTGTCTATTCTACATTAACTTATTTCCCCAAAACGATGTTTATTACATGGTTCGCACCTTAATCGCCGTTGGAACGATTTAGGTACGTTTTAAAACCCCGTTTGATGAAGCTTACCCGAGTCGCCGTTGGAACGACTCGAGTAATTGAAAACGTTAAAGTAAAAGCCTTTTAATAAGAAAACGTGGTTAAACATACAAGTCAATTTTATTTTGTACAAATTCATTAAGAAAGCGATTCAAAATCTCCATTATTAACAAAGAAAATGATTTTGATTACAATGTTCGCTTAATCCGTCGTTGGAACGGACTAAGGTTTTAAAACGTGGTGTTTAGAAAACGATTTGAAATATCAACCAAAATGACTCTATTTATCTACATTAGAGATTTAAGAAAGCTCATTAGCTTAAATAATTTAATTGAAAACTCTCTTTTTGTGACTTATTTTCCCCAATTATTTAATGGACTCTCTAACCATTATAATTACATCAATAAACACATTTAGGTCCAAAATTTAATTTTTCCAAGTGAAGCCCATTTGAAACATGGACTTATAAATGATCAAAAGAAATAAAGAAAATAATATAGATATATATTTACACATTTTAGCCCAAAAGACATAAAATAAGAGTAAAAGAAAATATATTATTTAATACATATATAAGAAAGAATAATGAAAATAATATATTTATACTTTAAACATAAGAAAATAGTGAATGAAATTCATAAATAGGAAAATAGCCTTTATCACTCAAAATAATTTTATTTAACAATAATTAAGATAACCCAAATATACCCCAAAATTATATATATATACATAACTAATATAATCCTAATGTCAAAAAGACTATATGTTCATCCCCCAATATCTACTAATTATCTCCCAAAATGCCCAAGTAAATAACATTTAAAATAGAATTTAATGTGATTTAAATGAATAATAATAAAAAGAAAGTAATATGTACATATACAAAGATTAGAATAAAAAATCGAATACCAATCTCCTAAAATAATTATATATGTTGAAGTTTTAAAACAATTTGAAAAGAATATATTACATTATTATATATTTATATACTAAGGATTAAAAGTCTAAAAGTTAAGAAAAAGGGACCGAAATGGCATTTTTTACATTTTGACAGATTTACCGACGGAAAATCCGTCGGTAAACAGCATTTAGTGACAGAATTGGCAAATTACAGCAGCACTCCAATATTTTCCAGATTTATTCAAAAGCTTTAAATTAAACCTAATTCAATCGTTTTGGACTTCCGAACTACCAAAGATGGATCATAGTCGAAAACGGAAGTTCCTAAAACGATGTTTTTATTTTAAAACGTTATTTGAAAACCTCTTTTAAATTAAAAACTTATAATTACAACATTTTCGATACCCGAACTACCTTTTTATCGGATCACGGTTCGTATTGGGATATCCAAAACGAGGTTTTTATTTTAAAACAAAACCCGAGTTTTATTTAACACGAAACGAAAATTAAATAAATACGTTAATTAAATAAAACGTGACAAAATAAATAAATAACTAAAGGAATAAAAACTATAGCATAAAAAAATAAATAGAAGGAGAGAATAAATTAAATGAAATAAAGAGTCTAGTCATCGGATAATACCTTTGATTCGGTATCTGACAGTCGAAGCCGATTGATTCCACGAACCGCGAGCTCCCGATATTAATAAAAATTTAGTAAAAATTGAATTTAGGAAATTTGGAATTTTTGAGAAAAAAAATATTTTTCTCAAAAAAAATCCACTCTCTCTCTCTCTAAAAATGTTTAGAGTGAGAAAGTTTTTTCCCTCAAAAAAGCCTCCTCTTCACCTTGGGATCCGTGCCCTTATATAGGGAAACGGATCCCGGAACAATGGGCGACGCCTAAAAAAAATTGGGCGTCGCCCATTGTGGTTGGGCGGCCGCCCAACCTAGTGTTGGGCTACCGCCCAACATGAGTTGGGCGGCCGCCCAACAATAGTTGGGCGGCCGCCCAACAATGTTGGGCGATCGCCCAACTTTCGTTGGGCGATCACCCAACGGCGTTGGGCGAGCGCCCAACGCGAGGTTGGGCGCCCGCGCCCAACCCTCGTCGGGCGTCCGCCCGACGCGTTGGGCGTTCGTCCGACGTGGTTGGGTGCCCGCCCGGCGACCCCTGGGGCGTGCCCCGCGCCGTCGGACGCGTGCACTCCGTGGCCGCCGAGCGCGCGTTCCGCGCAGCTAGACGCTCGCGCGTCGCGGCCGCCGAACGCGCGCCTCGCGCCACTAGGCACGTGTGCTCAACGGCCCACGAGGGCGGGCACCGCTAGCGGTCCCAGGCATTGCCCCGGGCGTCGAGAGCGTGCCACTCGCAGTGCGTCCGACGGACGCCGCGCGCACGTCTCGAGCCGTCAAGCGGGCGTTCGACCATTGTCGTCCGCGTGCGGGATGCCGTTGCGTGCCCGCGCCGTGCCGTTAATTTTCCTCAGCTTATTATTCTTTATATATTTTTCAAAACTTCCGGAATCAATCGCTTCGACCGTCTTGTTTCAGGTTTTCGTCACAGGTCCTCCGACTCGGTGTCTACAACCGCCATTCCCTTCCTCTCTTTTCTCCAGGCGTCAGGTTTTGTCTTCATGCATCAGACTTGTCTTTTTGTGCCAGTTGTCTTTTACCAATAATCCAATGACCCATGTTTCTTGGAATTAGTCTTTTGTGTGTCCTCGAGGTTCCAATTATTGGTGCAGAAGATTGGCAGACTTTGTCCTTTAGTGAACGGATCCTCCATGCTATCCTGACTGTCACTCAGCTTCATTCGTTATCCCCGAATGTTCTACTTCCAAGCTGAGTTCCTTCTTAGTCAGCTTCGTTTTGGCGACTTTGAAGGAAGCTTCTGATGCTAAGTTCTACTCCACTCAGTTTCTCCTACTTTCATGCTGAGTTCCGTTTAACTCAACTTTGGCTTATGCTGACTTCTGACCTGTCTTACTTTATATATTGTATATTTTTGCACTCAATATTGAACAAACACATTAGTACAATTAAATCAAAGCATTTAATTTAATTCCCTCTTAATCATGGATGATTTTGTCAAATCAAAATCTTGTGGAAAGGTGTTTCAACAAACTCCCCCATTTTGATGTTGGCAAAATACATAATTATGGAACTCAGTTATAAGTTACCCCATGATTGATATTTTTGAAGTGACTCCCCCGTAAGGGTTGCACATATTGTCTTAACTTAGTTCTAAACCTTCCAAGATTTAATTGAACTATCTTTAAGACATTTGTGTATACTGACTTAGTTTTAATGTTGGATTTTTCAAGATCTGAATTTTTGAGTTTTAAGTGAGCTTTCAAAAATATTAGAAGTATGTTGTTACTCAGTTTATTATCTAAGTGTTTTAGTGTTAATTTATACTGAGTATGTTTTACTTCTTAACTTGTTTGTTCAATTCTATCGACTATATTGAGGAAACAGTACTTGGCATAGATTAAATAAGAAAATAAAGCAAACACATACATGAAGGTTTCTATGCACGTTCTAAACAAACATTTACTAGACAACATCTAGTTCTATTTCTTCTTCTTCTGAGTTTGGTGATCAGCTTGAGCTATTCCTTTACCTTTCTCTTTACTTCCAGAGGCATTACCAGCAGGCTGAGTTCCTCCTTGACTTGTCTCCCCCGTTTTGCCATCATCGGGTTTATAAAGGAAGGTTTCATTCCGAGCAGCAGTGGAGAGATAATGAGAATAGCGCTGAAGCTTCTTAGTGCTTTCACCCAAACTGTCAATTACGGGTAAACTGTCATCCTGGACATGCCTAGGAACCCGGAGGGAGCTGCTGATCATGCTAAGGAGGCATTCATGGGA
The DNA here is from genome assembly GCF_963576675.1 of Euphorbia lathyris. Classification (NCBI taxonomy): domain Eukaryota; kingdom Viridiplantae; phylum Streptophyta; class Magnoliopsida; order Malpighiales; family Euphorbiaceae; genus Euphorbia; species Euphorbia lathyris. The sequence continues at coordinate 47,873,993 of NC_088914.1, forward strand.
CTTGCTCAGCCAGGTGAGCGAGCTGGTGATCTGACCAAAAGATTGATGGTACAGCTTTAGCAAGGCAGAATCATAAAACATGCGCTGAGCATTGTTGATGCGCATGGCTTTCATAATGGCTTTGGAAAAACTCAAAAGGTCACTATTGGAGACGGGATCAACATCCATCTGTGCCTTGTTGATGTTGAGTATGCTTACTGCTTCACTTAGCTGGTCAATTGTACACTGAGAGGTGGAGGATACTAAGTCACGTGTACAGGTCAGCTCAGCATGAAGCTTGGTAAAGCAGGCTTGAAGTTCGGCAGAGGTGACAGACTCAGCATTGCCGGGTGCGCTCGATTTGGTCAGTTCTTCAGTTAACTTGGTAAAATGTCCTTGAAGTTCAGTAGAAGTGGCATACCCTGGATTGACTGCCGTCAGCTGTTGAATTTTGCCTTCAAGCGAATTCATATGGTTCGCCATTGTGAGCACCAATTCGGTCAGTTTTGCGATTTGATCTTGATTGGGTTGCCGGGTTTGAACCGTAGTTATGATACTGACCAGATCCTTTAATCCTCGGAGTTCATTGAGAAGCTGAGTGATACCAGACAATTGGGAGGACTCAGCTTGAGTACCTTGATTAGCATTAGCTTGAGGAAGGTTCAAATCTTGAAGCAAAGACTGAGCAGAAGCAATGATACGGCGTCCTAACTCAGTAGCATTCAAGTACGTGAATTGAGCAGCATGAGACTCAGAGGCTGGTATTGAGCTTGATGGTGGTGGAGGAGTTAGCTCTCTGCCAGATTGAGTACCTTGATTGGTACCTGGACTTTGATGGATTTCATGAGCTGAGTCATCAACATGCTGAGTTGGAGGTGGAGTTTGATTAGGCATGTTGACTTGCTCATCTTGAATGGGTGAAGTTGAGGCAGGATTTGATCCATCGTGATCAGCCTGGATTGGATTGTCAGGGGTTTTGGCTTGTTCCTCATCCTGAGTAACAGAGGCTTGCTTTTGTACGGTATCTGC